>NC_139344.1:216778809-217378809 GCF_055883805.1 Amblyomma maculatum | reverse complement strand
CCCCCCTCCAAAAACAAAAACAAAAAACAAGCCACTGCTGCCCATCAATGGCGATTTAGAGTTCGTCACCTGCATGGTAGACTACCCTCGTTTATTACGTCGCCGAAGAAACAGCGCGCTTCAAATCGCTGTCGTACTCTCTGGAACGGGAACAAACGTGACTGGCGATGCACAGCACACACGTGTATACGTAGTAGAGCGCGTTAACGACAGCATTGAAGAACCCTCGCTCACATCCAAGCATTCAACGCTGGCGCCCGCGCGACCCACAGTCCCCTGTTCACGCGCACCCGTCAGATGCGCACTAGCATGCGTGCGTCTGAGGCTAAAAACACTCCCCATTCCACCCCCTCTGTGGGTGGTGGTCGGCCGTCCAGCTTCGAAAAAAAAGAGCGTAAGAAAAGATAAAAAAAAATTCGCGGTGCACGTAGAGCCCAGCAGCTCTGGCCGGCTCTGCTGGGCTCTACGTGCACCGGAGGGCACAAGAAAAAAGAAAGAATGAGCTCGTGGTCATGAGCCACGTGGTGAAGCTTGCCGAACTAAACTCGATGTCCTGTACTATGATGATCATCACCACCGCCAATGCTTTGCTGAGAAGAGCGTTCCTCTAGCTCAAACATAACACTTTTAATAATTTCAGACTACCTGAGCTGCAGCACCATGTAGAGAAATTTGTAACCAATTTCGCGTCTATATACTTCATTAGTTGCCTTGGACGGCTTTATAAAGATTGAAACCAAACAAGACCAGATACACAGTAGTTTACTAAAGACTCGTGAAGAAGTGGTCAACAAAACGTTTACACTGTGACGCGACGCACCATACAAGTTAAGTATACGGCGCTTAACCTATTTCTTGAACTGGTTATAAGTTCAAAAGTTCAAGTGTGTGCAGCCCCCCCCCCCCCCCTCCCCCTTCTTTACTACATTTTCACTGAATTAGGCAATCAGATGAATAAAACATTTGCCATTTGCTACATACCATAGCAGACCACATTATACGAGCTTCTTTTTAAGGGTTACCCTGAAAATACGAATTTAAGAGTTCATATTGAATACATTGGTTATTGGTGTATAAGAAGGGGCCCGATTTTTAGTATATATCCTGCCTTGGAGCTTCAGTGTCTGCTTTCTAAAGAAGAAACAATCTGCGTCAGAGCATGAGTTGCGAGGCAGCATCCTTGTTCTCTTTTGTTAGTTTGGTTATGGGACATGTCTCTTGTTAGTTTCGTTATGTGACATGTCTCTTTGCAGCTAGCATGGACATGCCGTGAAAAGCGCCAGCTTGCGATTTTCCGTGCCAAGTGTACCTGAGAGCAGAGGTGGGCAACCTCATGAGGTCGACCTCAACCTCACAAAGTGAGGTGAGGTCGGCGACAGCTCGAAATTTTTTGAGTGAGGTCACGAAATTGAACCTCAACCTCACACGTGAGTTTGAGGTTGAGTGAGGTCGTCATTGTGTGAGGTCGAAATTGTGAGGTCCAGGCTTTTTGCTGTTGCCGAGGCTTACTTCGAAGAGCGCCCCTTTTGACGCGGAGTTAGCGTACTGCCGCGGTGTGCCTGCCGACTCTTGGCCTTCGGTTGCCCCCGTTCGGAAGACCGCATGCCGCAGCCCCTGCCAAACTTTCGGTATTCCACCGTAATGTCCACAGCCCGAGGACGCTTCCCTCTGGTCTTCTAGGAAGGAGTTTTTTTTTTCTTTTTTACTTCACGAACTCCTCGTGCCCCCCGCCCGCCACCCCCGTTTCCTCTGACTTGTTTGTGCCGATGCTTGCCGCCACCTCAAACACTCAGGAGCGCGCAAAGCACATAACTCACGGTGACCCGCGGTGCTTTTGTCGGATGCCGCAAACAAACAAGCAAACTAAGAAGCGAAGCAAATTGCCTTTGCGAAGATGCCGCGAAGAAGAACTGTTTGTCGTGTGCATGCCCGTCTCCAGGCGCTAACGTTCGATCCCGCTGTACACTACACGGAAACTTAAAACAGAAAATAGTGCAGCGAAATTGTTAGAAAAGTGACATTAACAGATAAAAAAAAGGAAAACATGAACGAACCAGGAAAACCGGCACAATACCGTCTGAGCATTTTATCGAGGTCCTCCCTTTCGAATTGTACGTCATCGTTCTATATTCCGGTCCTGTTAATTTATATTCTTATATTCTCCAGAATACCCTCTCTTTGGTCTTGTGCTGCTTGTTCTTTCTAACAGATTCGTAGGTGGCCCCGAACAACTGCAATGGGATGAAGGTGCTAGCGTTTTTTATATAACCAATATAGCGGTAAAGCATGCAGGAAGATGAAACGGACAGCACAGCTTACAAGACGCAGCTGGTATACAGGAAAGAAGCCGGCGCGTGTTAACCGTTTGCCTAGATAGCAGAGCAAAAAACATTATACGGGGCTTGTATGCAGTAAAGCCCCAATGAAAAAAAAAAAATGTTTTTGCACCGCTAAGGCCCTTTGTTTCTTTCTCAAATTCTAGTGAAACCAAGCAATGCAGGAGGAAGGAGGAGAGTAAAGGATTCTTAACTTCATAATATCAGGTCTCTCCTGAAATTTCTTATTTCGGCGCAGAAAAAGTAAAGGAAAAGAAAAGCGCTCCCCTACATGGTTTTATGAGCTAAAAGTATTGAGATGGTTGTCAGCTCGACATTTTGGTGTCTATACGGATGAATTGGTGTGGAAAACTGAGCGAGCCGCTTTTGTGCTGCCGTCTGCTAAAGACGGACAAATCAATCGGATGAACATTTTTGTGGTCAGATGTCGGAATAATAATTTCAGACATTCGTTTTTCTTTAAAAATCAATTGAGATATATGTGAATGAAACCAATTACCTGCTAGCACTGCGGAATGCTATATAAGTCGATGTCTCAAGCCTTCTATACGCTCTGGGAAGCGCAGTTCTCTTCTGTTTTTAATGTGCGACATTTGTTATTACTTTCATCAACATGGTACTTCTTTAATTATAGGTATATTTTCTTCTATGTGATTTAAGCTCGTGCACTGTCAAACAGAGAACAGGCTTCTTCCCTGACATTTGGCTCTTTATTTGGCATATCTTTCCAGAGGCCCCAAAACCCTTCTTTCCACTTACCGGCGCGGTCATTTAGTTTTTCTTTTTTTTTTTTTTTTGCAAGTATTGGAAAGCACGATGTAGTCTCTGAAAGCGGAGCTGATACACATACGCCACTGCCTTTGGTGTGTATTGGTAACAGTTCGGCATTCACCGCATGAGCAAATACCAGATGCCTAGAGACGGACGGCGAAGGGAGAAGCGCGTGCACAGCAGGGAGCGCGGTCCCTCCGGGCTGCTTGCTCGCCTCCTTTCTGTTGTTCTTGTCTCTATTTTACGCTTATGTGCTGTAACTATACGACACTAACGGGGAAACAATTTCTCTGGATGCACCTACCGTGCATGCGGCGAAGCAGCTTCGGAGACACCACCGTGCAATTTATTAGTTTAGTCTTTAAAGGAAAACAAGTGAGTACCACAAAAAAGCTTGTCCCAAATTTGTTGGCGAAATGGTATCCAGTATTCTGTTCGGACGTACAAGTACTTATACTGTTTTTTTTTTTTTTTTTTTTTTTTTTTTTTTTTTTTTGAGCCGGGTGGGAGTTGGACATTTTGCTCCGGCGAAATTTGACGAGCGAGCCGATGTTGGCGACAGTCACGTGGTTCCCGTTTGACCCTTGCGTGGTGTTCGAAGAAGTAATTTCGCCAATTCTTGCAATACGCCACGGGATCACAGAATTATAAACAAACACCTAGGAGTGGCCGGTTGGAACCTCATAACATAAACAGCATTCCTCTTTGAAATTTTCCGAAGGCTTACTCGGCGTTGGCCGAGTTTTATGATTATTTGGTGTGTTGCTGTCTGTTCCTCTTTTGTTTGTTTTGTTGGGGATTTAGTCTTCATGACAAGTCGTTTCATGAGTGGCTGTTATGAAAAATTTGTGCCCCGCTAATATGACATCCGTTAATATGGACGACCCGAATTATGGACAGTTTTTCTGGGGGCGAAACATTTTCAATGTATTTATGCCTCGTTAATATGGAAACACGCTGTCTGAACAATGGACAGGGAAATAATGCACACAGCCCACTCGGCCCATGAATTTTTGTCCCGTTAATATGAACATTGTTTGAAAAAAGCAGGGGAGTCCGAACGCAATGTTAAAGAAGGGTGCACAGGCCGGGAACCTATGCGAAAGCCGGTACGGCCGGATGCCTTAACGAGTCCTGTGGAGTTCGAAAGAACCAAAGCGGGCGTGTCGTCGTTTTAGGAAGGCGAGGGGGGGGGGGGGGGGGGGGCGCAAGAGTGGCAAAGAATGTACAAAGCAAACCGAGGGTCAGCTAAGAAAGACCCGAAAGGAGGGAACCGGGAGATTTCTAGATGCAGTGGCAGCGCCGTAAGGAGAGGCTGCAGTCGGGAAAACAGCAACATGTGGTCGTAATAAATTCTGCTAAATGTGAACAGAGAGGGCGGTAAACGCGTATGAAATAAATAATAGGAAGAAAGACAAGCGACAAAAGGGGGGGGGGGGGGGGCAGGAACTGAAGTTTTTCTATCCCAGAACACAAAGTGTGTTCCATGAAGCCGTTAACGCTTTTCAGCCAGGGTTAAGACACACTCACGAAGTAGAGCGACAAAAGAAAGCGACAAGCACGCAACTAAGACCGGGCGTCCCGTCCTGGTCGCCCTTCCTTCTCATGCTTCTGGTTTTCGTCACTGTTGCGCTACCGAACTGCCACATTTTGCAACCCGGGCGGTTCGCATGTCGGCTTCGCCTTGAGTCAACGATGCGTCCTTGACAAGGATTGAGCTCTTCGTAGTCGGCTAGCCGTCGTTCTAAACTGTACTTCAGCTTGCTGTTTGCTTCATACGAACACATACAAACGGCACAGCTGTTTGGTAGCCTCGAGGCATTAAAAATTTTCACTGTAATTCAGAGACTGTTTGTGTTCTTTGTGTCCTCACGTAAGCGAGAGGTATGGGCGGAACTGGGCAGCAGCTCGTTTTGAAAAGTCTCTCTGAGACTAGGTGGTCAAGACAAGCTGAATCATGTAAGACCATTCTGAAAAACTCCAATGCAGTCTTGAGTTGCGTTGAAGCTATATCAAAGAACGAGGAAGAAAACGGTGACACTATGAACCAAGCGCACACACTCTTCAAGAAAATGACAAGACTACAGACTGCATTCATGGCGATTTTCTGGAGTGAAATATTGGAGCGCTTTGACAAGACGAGCGTAGCACTTCAGAAACAAGGCCTAGACATTTCAACTCCTGTAGACCTGCTGAGCTCTCTTGAAGGCTTTGTTAATTCTTTGAGACGTCTCTTTGATACCTTCGAAGAGAGAGTACCAATCAATGTTATCAGGATGAGGGCAACCGGATTGCTTTCAGTAAGTTCCAGGACGGAAAAAGCGACAGTATACTACAAGGTAGAAAAAAGGTTTTTGTAGAGACCTACAGTGGTTGTACTTGAGTCTAAGCTCTGCTCTGAGTGTGTGAAAGGCTGCCTACACTGAACTCTGCGAAAGGTTCGGATTCTTAAAATTGCTGACGGAAGCTGGGGAGCGAGGCCTCTCTGACACAGCAGGCTTAGAAGTTGGTGAAAAGTTGATAATCTACAAAAAATGACTTGGGGTCAGCATTTTCCGCTGAAATCGTTCAGGTCGCGAACTTTCTGCACAAGTCTGTGAGCCACGACAAGAGTCCCCTAGGAATAATGAAGTTGCTGCACGAAAGTAAGCTTACGGATATGTTTCCGAACCTCTATTTTGCTTTGCGAATGTAATTAAACATACCCGAGGCAAGCTGTGAGACCGAACTTCGTTTCCCTAGCTGTGGCTGATAAAAAATCGCCTTCGTTCGAGCCTCCTTGACGACAAGGTGAACTGGCTTGCTATCATGTCCATTGAAAGTGACCTCCTCCGTGATCTATCCTTCGAAAAGACTACATCTGATTTCGCCAAAGCGAAGGCGCGAAAGATGCCATTTTAAAAGAGGACAGTTTGCGCTATACATGACAATAGTTCCAATAAGTTCGTTGTGTCGACTCCCAGTCTCCACGTTGCCAATGAAACGCTGAGCAGTGTAATTCGAGATATGCAAATCTTCGTTGTTCGTCTCATGTTTGTTCTTCTTGTGATATTTAGCGCGCTTATAAAGAACTGTATTTTTGTTGTTTTTGACAATGCCACTTTTATTTGGTGTCGTCCTTGCTTGTCTCACCTTTAACAAAAATATTTTAAAATATTGTTTTGAAATAAGAGTTGATAATTTTCATCTGTATTTTAGTGCATTTTTATGGTTTTTGTGCTGCCTTAAGTATTTTATATATCTATTGCATATTTATAGAGAAACGTGTATAATGATTGCTGCAGTCTGATGCTTGAATTTTGATAATGTACTGTGATAGTCAGCACTTCAGTCATCGACATGCACCTGTGCGTTGTGCGACGAAGACAAAGAAGAAGTACGCTGGGCTCGCCGTTGCAAGGTCCTGTCCTCACAGCTCTCCATCTGAGCGTCAATAAACGCCCTATTACAATTGGCGGAGGTGCCGGAAACGATCCCACCCAAACTGGAACTGCGAAGCCGTACACTACCCTCTACGACCGCCATGCAAGACGAGTCCACTTCGACGCTGCCGGCCGTTCCACCCACGATCATGTGTGCTGGCGTCGTGCGCCAGCGTGACCCTTGCCTGTTCAGCGGCACGGCCAATCAAGATGTCGACGACTGGCTGTCATCGTATGAAAGAGTAAGCAGCTACAACAAGTGGGATGACTCATACAAGCTCAGTAACGTCATATTCTATCTGACGGACGTGGCGAACCTCTGGTTTCGCAACCATGAGGTTGACCTGTCATCTTGGTCGACATTTAAAAAGAATTTGGCGGAAGTGTTCGGCCGCCCGGCAGTGCGTAAGCTTCGTGCCGAACAACGTTTACACGATCGTGTTCAGCGCGCTGATGAGACCTTTACCAGCTATATAGAAGACGTCGTTGATCTCTGCAAACGAGTCGACCCGGCCATGCCGGAAGCAAACAAAATCCGCTATATCCTCGAGGGCATTTCTGAGGACGCCTTCCAGATGCTGGTAGCGAAAAATCTCACCAGCGTTAGTGAACTCGTGAAGCTTTGCCAGAGCTACGACGAGCTCCGCAAGCGGCGCGCTTCTAGGCGCCGCTCCAGTGTGTGCGACGAAGGCGTATCCGCATTAGCCCTGGGTGGTTCGCCAACTTCTGAAGGGAGCCCGCTGAATCAAAAGATCAAAGATTTTATTCGTGAAGAGGTCGCACGTCAGATCTCACTGCTTCCCCATTTTCAAGACTCGGGCCGCCTCGTTACTGAACTGGCTCCATCTTTGGCCCCTGCTATACGCCGTGTCGTGCAAGAACACGTCGCTGATGTCTTGCCGTCCAACCCCGTGGTGCCGCCTGTGACGGCACCTCTCACGTATGCCCAAGTAACGGCTAGGCCACCACCTTCGCCCACGTCTGGCTCCTATGTGCAGGTCCCTGCCTACCGTTCACCGCCGCATGCTGAGCCTTCGTTTCAAGCCCCACCCTCAGACGAATGGACTGACAGAACGTTTTAACCGCACTCTCGGTGACATGCTGGCTATGTACGTGAACACCGACCATTCCAATTGGGACCAAGTTCTACCGTTTGTTACTTACGCATATAACACCGCGACACAGGCCACTACTGGATTCTCTCCATTCTTTCTCCTTTACGGGCGCGAGCCACCCTGTACTATGGACACACTTTTTCCCTACCGCCCTGACGTTTCCGAATCTTCCCCGCTATCCGATGCCGTCACGTACGCAGAAGAATGCCGTCAGCTCGCCCGCTCTCTCACAACAGAAAATCAGTGGCAACAAAAATACCTCCGTGATACCGGCGAAGCTTCGCCATATCTCCCGGACACACTGGTGTGGCTCTGGGTGCCCTCCACAACCCCTGGCCTTTCAAAGAAGTTTCTTGCTCCCTACCACGGGCCATATAGGGTCCTCCAGCAAACATCTGCAGTCAACTACGTAGTTGAGCCCGTCACGCCCTCTGCGGACTTGCGTCGCCGTGGTCGTGAAACAGTTCACGTGAACCGATTGAAGCCATTCTATGACCCCGCTGTGCTTTCCGCGCCATAAGTCGCCAGGATGGCTCCTTTTTTTTACCCGGGGGGAAAATGTACTGTGATAGTCAGCACTTCAGCCATCGACATGCACCTGTGCGTTGTGCGACGAAGACAAAGAAGTACGCTGGGCTCGCCGTTGCAAGGTCCTGTCCTCACAGCTCTCCATCTGAGCGTCAATAAACGCCCTATTACAATAAATAATGTTTTGAATACCACCATGCGTCTTATTACGGGATTAAACTTAGTGATGCAAAAAAAGCCTTTAGCTTCAGAAGGATCGACATCTGAGCTGTGTTGTCTACGTCCTTGTTTTGCTTGAAGCAAAGCTATTTCTGAAAACAGAATGCAGATTAATCACAAAGTGAACATACATGTTGGTGTTTACAATAGCACGCCTTTAGAGCAAGTTTTGTTGTTTTTCAACACCAGAATTTTCTCTTTAGCTTTTCCGAATGAAAATCAGGCTGTGCTAGCTTCCTGGAGGTCTCATAGTTTCACTTCGTGCTCTGGCGGCCACTAGGAAAGCGAAACACTCGTTTATGGGTTTATGTTCAGGTTCAATGGCTTTAACGTCCCATATCAACTCCGGCTACGCGGGATGCCCTAGTGGAAGGCTCCGGATAATTTCCCCCGGAACGGGACTACAGAAGGAAATAGCTACATCTCAGGACGACCACACTCAGCCTGGCGCCCACAGTGAAGAGAGTTGACGTGCTCGGCGCTGGGCGCGCTTCATCCATGGCGAGACATTGTGATTTTTGAGGCAAAGAAAAACGCAGTGAGTGTCCTTTATTTACGTGAACACCGCAACCATGCCATGAGCGGAAGAAGGAAGGAACGCCGGCGAAATTGTGCGACCATTGTTGTTTTTATGAAAAAAAAAAAAAAGACACCGTACATGCAGCGAAGAGTTGACGTGCTGGGCAGGGAGGTGGACACCTCAGCCACGTCTTAAGGGCAGGGAGCAAGGTGGGAGTAAGGGAAGGGAGGAAGAGGTACCGTAGTGGGGGGCTCGGAAATAATTTCGACCACTTGGGGATCTTTAACGTGCACTGACGTCGCACAGATCACGGACGCCTTTTGCATTTCGCCTGCATCAAAACGAAGCCGCCGTGCGGCTGGGTTTGATCCTGGGTGCTCGGCTGAGAAGCCGAGCGTAACCACTGAGCCAGGGCTTAAATTCTGCTACTCGAATGTGTTCCACGAATTAATTTTAATAACTCCTAATATTACCTTCTCGGCGCACTCATAAAGGGGTGTTTATATTTCCTAGATGCTGCCGGAGTCCAGCTCAATTGTAGGAAGCTAGCTCAGCAATGCGTTAGCATTAAAACAGTGCTGCGAACGAAAACCCTGCTGTCGGCTTGTGTACAGCATGAATGAAAGAGAAGGCGGCGAGCGCAGCGCACAGCCCCGCAAGTGGTCGTCGGCCCAGGTGGATCTTTCCTGGCGTTTGGCGCTCTGCCATGGACGGACACGTGTCACGCCTGCCGAGAGTCGCGTTGTACTTTGTGCACTGTATAACAATTAATGCTAATGCGTTGCTGTTGCAGGGATCCCGGTGATGGCACTTCGTTCTTTTCAATTTGGTGGAATTAAAATGACACGTGGCATATATCCAGTAGCGTAGTAGGCGACAGGGGGGGGGGGGGGGGGGGGGTCGGTCAGTATAAAGCCCCTCAATAAACTAAAAGTAGCGCCATCTCCTCTCTCCTCCTCCGGCGGCGCCGCTCCTCCTCTCGCATTTCGACCGTGGCTCCACCTACGGGGTGCGCGACTAGCGGGCGCTCTCCGCAGCAGTCGCCCTTCACAGCCGATAACAGCCGTCTCGATCAGCGCCGCGCGCGCCGATCAAGGCGGCCGTGCGCCGGGTCTCACCAGAGCCTTGCATTTTGTCGCAATTGTTTCAGGTTAAAATATTACTCACTGCTGAAACATAATTACCGAATGTTGACAGGGATTTTCCGCCAGAATAGTTTCAGCTGTGAGTGTCATACACCACATATACGCGATTTCGGCGTTGGTTCAACTCGCCGTCATCTCCGTGTGTCCGTAGTTCGTCACATTTGGCCACTCAGCGGCATGCTTTATAAAATTTGTAACTAGGCGGCGGACAGGAACAATTTTGGAACAGTCTGTGTATGGTTTCTTCGCAGCGTTGACTGGATTGAGAAGTGTGGCAGCAGCTGTCTTCCATGTATTTTCAACTTCAGCTGCAGATCAAATTAACTATAGGCGGCGGAAGCTGCAGTCTGTGTGGAGTCTTCGCAGCTTTGATTGACTTGTGAGCTACCGGTAAACTTGGGGAGGGAGGTAGCAGTTATTTTTTTTTTTATATTTGGCGTTGAGACGGTGCCGTGTTCAGCTGCCATGGTGTGTCACCATACGTACACGATTTTGGCGTCGATTTAACTCGCCTTCACCTCCTTGAGTCCGTCAGCCGTTGACAAAAGTGCGCAACATGCTTGAAAAAAAATTAACTAGGCTGCGGAAGCTGCAGTCTGTGTGGTTTCTTTGCAGGTTGGACTGAATTGTAAGCTACCATGAAACTTGAGAAGCGTGGTAGCAGTTTTTTTTATATTTTGCGCTGAAACGGTTCTGTTTTCAACTGTCAGTGCGTGACACCATTTGTACGCGATGTCTGCGTTGGTTGAACTCGCCTTCACCACCGTGCTTCTATCAGCCGCCGGCCAAAGAGCGCAATAGGCTTGAAAAAAAAAAATTAAATAGCCAGCGGGAACGATTTAGTAGCAGTCCGCGTGGCAGCAAAACACACGGCGATATGTGCCGCGTGCGCGCCGCCCGCCCCGCTGGAAAGGAGGAAGCTGCACGCCCAGCAAAAAAAAAGCGCGCGCGCGCACGTGACGGCGCTCGGCCAATGAGAGGGTCGAACGACGAAGGAGAGTGCATGAGAGGAGGCGGGCGGCAAACTTCACATGTTGGCGCTACTTTTAGTTTATTGAGGGGCTTTAGGTCAGTATAGGGAAAGGGGACCTGCATGCGCATTAACCCAGAGCCCCCATTTTTCTTAATCCGGCACCGGAAGAGTGCGCTCCTCGAACTCAAAAATATCACTTTTAAAAATTTCAGATTACTTGAGCTGCAGCACCATGTTGAGGAATTTTTAACCGATTACGGTCGCTTAAAATAGAGCATACATTTATGCATTTTGCCTCCATAGTCTTAATTTGTTGTCTTTAGGAGTTTTATTCGAGTGAAGCCAAACAAGACCGGGTACGAAGGGCTTTTCTGAAGACTCGTGAAGCAGTGGCCAATATAAAGTCTACCCTGTGGCGTGACGCACCCTGCAAGTTAAGTATATCATGCTTTTAAACTATTTCTTGAACTGGCTAAGTTCAAAAGTTCAAGCAAGCGCTGCCCCCCCCCCCCTTATTTTTTACTACATTGTCACTGAATTAGACAAGCATGTGTTTTAATATTTGCCATTTATTACATATACCATAGCGTGCCAACATATGCGAGCTTCTTTTTAAGAGTTGACCTCAAAATGCGAATTTAAGAGTTCTTGTTGAATACACTGAACATTGGTGTATACGAAGAGACCAGATTTTAAAGTAGAATAAAAGGCAGCCGGCTCTGAAGGAACTCAACCCGACTTTTGTCAAGCCGTTGCTGCAAGGAGTGTGACAGGTTGTGCTCACCTCGTTGTCCGGCCGGGTCCTGCTGCACAGGACAAATCTAGAGCTGAAATTTCCTCTTGAGGGGGTGCACAAGAACTGCCGCCCTGTCGCCCTCGACGTCCCTCGCGGCCTCTGCATTTTGTCGGCAGAACGAATGCGCGTAGCTTTTCGAGAAATCGAATGTGGTATCTCCTAACTGTGGAGAGGTTAGGAGACACTACCGCCTGCACTCGGGTAAAAGTAGGACTGGAAACTGGACCGGAGATCAGCGAGCCCGTTCAAGCGGAGATGTAGCGGGATGTAGCGAGCCCGTTCAAGCGGAGATATGAAAATTTATCATGCTATTATTCACCACTTATCCGTGCTTAAGTTATGCGAAAGCTGCGATTATTACATGTATTGCATCAGTGCTTGCCTGAAGTAAGCACGGATGAAGGTGCACAGGAATGCACACGCTGACCTTCCCTTTCTGCACAATGAATTCGTTATGAATTCGCGGACATTAGTAGCAACACTAAGATACTTTTTATTATCCTACGAAAATAACGCGGCAACAGTATTAAGACGCACTAAAATTCCTGAGAAAATATCAGGGTCGTTCTCGCATTTCCGCAGCTACTGCCGGCGCTGGTATGGATTAGCGGGTAAGGTTTACATTAGATTTTTTTCCCCTACAACTCAAAGGAGCTCTCGTCTCCCAGAAGGAAACATCGACTGGCGACAAAAAAAAAAAATAGTTGTGGTTTCGCTTGTGGTTAGACCTGGAGTTACGCGAGAGATATCTGCGTGGCTTCGCTTAGGTTCGGCTTCAAAGTAAAGACATGACTTTTGCACATAGCAGTTTACTCTACGTTTCAGCACCTCTCGCCTCTCGCCGTTGACCAACCTCATTCGGGTGTAGAAAGCCTCAAGCGGTATGACATTCTCTCTGCGTCGCACTCCGGAGCACACCATCGTCACAACGTAAGAACGAACCTTCTGTCCTAGCAACTCTTTACAGTGGTTCGTCTTTACCAACTACGGAATTATCTATCTTCATCTCATTTCTCTTCTTCTTCCTCTTCCTCCTCGTTATCTTCTTTTTCGGATCAAGGTTAGTGCGACCAAAGCCAAGGTGCGACCAAAGCCAAGGTGCGACCACGACGAAAGTGCGCTCGTCATCATCATCATCATCATATATTTATTTACCCTTAAAGGCCCTTATGTTAGGGCTATAAATAAGGGGGGTGGGAACAGACGTGACATAATACATGGCCAGTGATATGGAACAGAATAGAAGATACATATAGATATACGGGATGTGATAAGATACAAAAGATACATGAAAAAAAAAAGAATACAGAAATCAACGCATCAACATAAGCGGCTCAAGAACAACCCGGAGAGATTAAAATGCACATACACACACATGAACATAATTCAGTACCTGAAATACACAGTTAACAACTGCCTGAATTTGTTAGGTCCTCTTTCTGTGACAATGGAATCGGGCAGTTCGTTCCATATTGCGATCGTGATGGTTTGGAAAGATTTACTAAACGAATTTGTGGAGCCCTGCATGCGTTGTAAGCTTAAAGAGTTAAGAAGTCGGAGTGAAGTGCGAAGCGGCAGATGGAAGACCTTAGCTGAGGAAAGTTATAGTACAATTTATGAAATAAACAAAGCTGTGAAATTTAGCACCGAAGTTCCAAGGGCTGAAGATAGAGGGATGTCTGCTATCTCGTCTGTCACAATGGAATGAGATAAAACGAGCCGCATGATTTTGGGTGGCTTCAAGGTGATTGATTAGATAGGTCTGATAGGGATTCCAGATCGCCGAGGCATATTCGAGTTTAGAACGAATGAATGTTTCATAGGCGAGTTTACGGACGGAATGGGGTGAAAAGGCTAGAGATCGCCTGATAAAACCAAGCAATTTGGAAGCATCTGTACAAAAGTTTCCAATATGTTCGGAACAGGTTAGTTTGTTGTTCTTATTGATACCAAGATATTTTATATTTTTCTGTTTTGAGAGTGGTGTAGAATTTAATGAGTACGGATATCTGAGATGTTATGCTTTCTTGATACATGCATGAACTTGCATTTGGAAATGCTCAGTTGCATTAACTATGTAGAACACCAAGTTACTATGAGATTAAAGTCGCGTTGAAGCAGAAACCGGTCGTCGTTAGTAGATATGCGCCGGTAAAGGACGCTCCGGAGCACATCGCCGTCACAACGTAAGAACGAACCTTCTGTCCTAGCAACTCTATTGTCATTCATCTCTACCAACTAAATTATCTATCTCCTTCTTCCTCTTCCTCCTCCTTTTTCGGATCAAGGTTAGTGCGACCACAGGTGCGCTCAGACGAAGAGGCGAAGTGGCGGGAGTAGTATAGCTCTCGTTACCAGAAAAAAAAAAAAAAAAAAAAGAACGGCTGCCTAGGCCACGAAGGCCGCCGTATGTAGAAAGCGTCGTTTATTTTTACGCCAATAAACTTTATGGCCATTGGCTCTACTTCCACGCAGATTGCTTTGACAAGACAGAGGACACCCGCACCAAAGCGGTGGTGTTTGAAAGCCAGTCGGCATTCTGACAGACTGCGCACCAGCTGTCTGCAATGCCCACTGTTATGCCCGGGGCTCAAAATCGTCGCGGAGGGTCCGCACATATGGAGAGAGCGCCGCTGGGAAGGCCGGATGGGGTTTTTCCTTGCGACAGCGGGCCGAGGCGTGTTGACGGGGGACGTCAGTACAAATGAGCACGGATGCTTATCTTCCCGACAAGCTAATTGAAGTCAAGCGCTTTGGTCGGCAACTGAACCGGGCGCCCTTTGATCTCCCCAGCGCCCCTCCTGTGAACAATGGACCACGGCCCGGGGTGAACCAGCAGCCGCGGCACGCCGTCGTGTTGTGACCCAGCAGTGGCTACTGTTGACTCAAAGGAGCTGCTACACGTGCCGCTCGATGGCCATTAAGACCCAGATTGTGCTGCTGAGGATGTGTGCACCATCGCCTGACCGGCGCGCCTGAAGATGGCTGAAACCAGATGGGACATCGCCGCTTCAGAGAGATACAGCATCCCCTGTACAAGTGCGAGGAGGTGTGTGTATGTGTGCGCGTTTGTGCGTGAGGTGCTGGTGGAACAATTGGGCAGAGCCAAAGAAGCCATGGGTGGAGCCAAAAGAAGCGGCTCAGCGCCCATTGGACGATTGGGAAGCTGCGGGTTCCACAGTTGGACTGGGAAGTGATTTAAGCAGCCTACGAGGGCTGCTTCAGTGTGACTCGCCTGTGCTGTCAGTTGTTTAAGAGCCACCTCGCTCCTTTAACGTGCTTGCACGTTTATGTTTTGTAAATATGTAAAATAAATCTCCAATTTGCTCTTCTCCTAACAAATCCTGCCGTCTTCTGCCTTCCTCAACGCCTTGTGGTGAAGTTCCTAGAGGCCCCGGCCTTCCGATCATATCACCACCGATGCGTTCTGAAGGCCAGAAATGACGGCCGTCCTAGGGGCGCCATCTGTTGGAGGCAGCGGAACCGCTGTCTGTAAAGGGTCGATAAACCTCCCCCAGTGCCGAATTGTAACCTCTTACGGCGAAGGATGGATACATTACAAAAACAATTGTATTGTGTATGCATATGTGGTATAGCCTTATATACGTAATAAGGTACCTCCTAATAATCGCTAGGTTACACATGGCGACAGTTTTTATCACCGAGTCATGTATGGCCGGCCCTGTACGTGCAGTCCGCCAGTGCAGCGCGGGCGCGATCGCCGTTGCGCCAGCCTTGTTGCCGTCCTCATTCCGACTCGACTTCCTCGCTGCTCCGATCGGACAGCGGCGACTGTTTCGCGCAAACGAGCGACGAAACGGGTGGGGAGAAAGCGAGGGACTGGTGGCTCCCGCGCGCAAGCTTCGTCTCCGCCCGCTAGGGTGCCTCGATGCCTTCGCACCCTACCGCCTGCTAAGGCTCCTCGATTTTTACCGCCTGCTTCAATTCTACGCCCTCTGGAGGTGGTCGTGGCCGGCCGTTCAGCTTCAAAAAGAAAAAAAAAAGAGAAGGGGCGCAAAAAAGATGAAAATGAATGTGTCGTGCAGACATTGAGCGCTGCAGCTCTGGCCGGCGCACGTGCCCTCCGGTATTCGAGAGAGGGAAGGGCAGAAGTAAAAGAAATGATGAGCTCCTGGTTATGAGCCGCGTGCTCCAGCTTCGTGAACCCCGATGTCCCAGAAAGCTGGCCATGACATTTGTACCCTGATGATCCTCACCCCTGAAAATGATTTGCCGAAGAGCAGCGCTGGACTAAGGGCAATGGAACTTCGAGCGACTTGTAAGAAGCGAGAAAACCAGAACGAGCCCGCCTAACGTAACACTCCAAGAACCGACGCACTTGTTTCCTAGTAGATTGGCTTCAAATAATCATGTTGCCACTGTTACGACCAAGCATCCGCATTTGCGCGCTCTATTGTTCGCCTGTGGGCATGGAAAAGTTTTGTGAATATGTGGTGATGGTCCATTGGCTCTAAGTGAGCCTGTTTCCAGGAATCCTGTTTTGTAAGCATGTTTTGCTTTGTGGACAACCTGCAAATGCCAAATTGGCCCTGTCAAGAGAACGTCTGGAAAAACACAAAGAAACGTCCCCCTGCGGGAAATAGCAGGAAGTGCTTTCTTTTGTTCACCCTTCCAGTCGAGAAGTGCTATCCTCCAGTGATGAATGCCTCCTATCCAAAGGAGACGACAGAGTGACATGTCCGCTGACGTGCAGGACAAGAGAAGAGCATGACTCATACGGCCATTAAGTGATTTCCCGGGAATGCAGGAAAGATTTGCAATTGTCGAAAAGGGACCATGTTGGGAGCCCTATGCGGCGCCACGTGCACTCGGGTTTCTGAGAAGTAAAACCCCCAGAACCAGCCTGTGGTTTCTTTGCTGAAGAATAGAAATGTACCTCCTCTCCTCGCCGTTCCCAAGCTTTTCCCGCCAACAAGTGATCACGCCCAACGAATGAATGCCGGACCAGTCAGTGCTTCAGACCATCAGTGCAGTGATGTGTTCGATTGGATGCCGATACCTGAGGGGCGTGCCCTGGATTTGGTTGGTCAGCATCTTCAGAGAGGGGCTGGACATAGGGGGTTTTTAAGGACGCTGCAGAGCACGAAATGTCGCTCTGGGCCCTGGGTAAACGGCTCATCCAGTCGCTTCTCGCTATGAACTCTTAACGCTTGTCATTTTGCTGATGTACCCTTCTTCTTCATGTAAATATTCTTGTAAATACGTTTTCTCAAAGTGCCAGTAAACCTGCTTGTACATATTTTACCAACTTCGAAGATTCAGTCCTTCTTCAACCCGGAGTCTCTGCACGCTACCAAGTGAAGGCCGGGTCGCCATAGCCCCAGCGTCACGACAACTGGTGATCAGCGGTGGGATCTGAATCTACAAGCCAAAACAACTGGTGACCAGCGGTGGGATCTGAATCTACAAGCCACAACACCTTGTGATCGGAGGTGGCATCTCAAGCAACAAGCAGGAGCAACAATCGGCCAACAAGAGGGCAGCTCGGAACATCGATCGCATGTGTGGGTGAGTGCTTGGCTTTTCTTCTGATGTGGACCAGGTTCTAGAACAGGGTTAGATTTTAGAACTGGTAAAGAGAGTGTGGAAACGCCTTTAGGTTTGGTAGTTTGCACTGTTGTTTTGGAAGTAGCCGACACTCGGAGCGATCATGGACCTACAAAAGCTGCAGAAACCGGAACTGTTGCAATTGTGTGAGGAATTGGGAATTGATACAAGTGGTTTGGCACGAAAACCTTTGATTATAAAGGCAATCACAGATTTGGGAGCCGATGATGAGGAGCTCAGTGAAGCATGGAACCTCATCGGTCAAAAAAAGGAACAGCTCAGACAGCAGAAGGAGCGGGAAAAAGAGCAGAAAGAGCGGGAAAAAGAGGAAAAGAGGCGTGAGCGTGAACTTGAGAGGGAAAAAGAGGAAAGGGAGCGCGAACGTGAGTGGGAAAAAGAGGAAAAGAAGCGTGAAAGAGAAGCAAAAAAGCTGGACCAAGAAATTGAGCTCCGGAAATTAGAACTAGAGTTGAGCAAGAGGTCGGGCAATTGTCCCCAGCTAGCGGTACCTCTTCTCAACAAGGAGGCAGATTTCAAGATGTCAAAGTACATGCAGCCATATGTGATATCAGGGGATATCGGTCTGTATCTGGCTAACTTTGAGCGAACCTGCGAAAAACTGTCCTTCCAGCGAGACACTTGGTCTCAGAGATTATTGACGGTTCTGCCCTGCGAGGCAGCGGAGGTTGTCGCGCGGCTAAGCAAGGAGGACGCGGACAACTACGAGAAGGTCAAAGCTTGCCTTCTGAGAAAGTATAGGCTTAGCGCCGAGGCGTTCAGACAACGTTTTCGGAAAGCTACTAAGTCCAGGGACGAGAGTTACCCTGAATTCCTGTACAATTTAAGAGTTAATTTGGGCGAGTGGCTAAAGAGCACAGATTCCTACAGTGATAGGGACGCTGTAGTCGAGCAAATTCTTTTGGAGCAGTTTTATAACTGCCTCCCAGAAAAAGAAAGAAATTGGTTACAGGACCGAGGCGAAATTAAGTCGGCAACTGAAGCTGCCGAACTTATTGAGGAGTATGCTTCGCGCCGACAATTCAGCAACCCAGCAGTGGATAGGCCCCGCAATCCCAAGTTCAGTGTGAAAAACCGTCAGGAAAGGCACTTTGCTAGAGTTGGAAACGAAGAAATGAAGGTTTCTTCAGGCAAATTCCCTAGAAAGGACGGCAGTGAGAAAAGTGGGGAAGTGACCAACGTGCAGAACACAAAGAATAAGCTTGAGGCTAGGAAGCCGCTCACATGCTTTAGGTGTAATGAGCAGGGTCACATTGCCGTCAACTGCCGGAAAGAAAAGATTGCTTTCTCGTATGTCAGGGACTGCGATGAAAATATGCAGCTTTTAGAACCCTACCTGCATGACCTAGTAGTCAACGGGAAGCCTTGCAAGGTACTGCGCGATTCGGCCGCAACGATGGATGTTGTCCATCCGGCGTATGTATCGCCTTCCGACTATACAGGACAGTGTGCATGGATCCGACAGGTAGTTGAGGAACAGAGTGTGTGCTTGCCGATCGCGAACGTGGTCATCGAGGGCCCTTTCGGCGAATTAACAACCGAGGCTGCCGTTTCAGGAAAGCTTCCTAAGTGCTATCCGTATTTGTTCTCCAACAAATCGGACATGCTGCTGCGAAAGAGGGGCATCCTTTTCGGAGACAGAGTTGTGCAAGCCTTAACACGTTCAAAGGCGCGAGAACTAGCTACACTGCTCATTCCAGAAAAATCCACAGCGGAGGAAACGGCAGTTAAAACAATGGTAAATGCGGAAGATAGCAGGTCAGAAAACTTTGAGAGCGAGGCATCTCAGATAAGTCAACTTGAAAGTGAGCTTGATGAGACGCGGAATGAGGACGTTCTTGAGAGTAACCTCTTGCCGCCAGTGTCTAGTAATCTCACGAGACTTTTAAGTGGAACCCGAGAGGACTTAGCTATAGAGCAAGCCAATGATCCCAATATACAGGAGATAAGGGAGCGCCACCGCGCCACTAAGACAGCAAACAATATTTCTTTCGAGATGAGAAAGGGAGTGCTGTATCGCTTATTCAAGGATAAGCGCGGAGTAGAGCGGGACCAATTAGTCGTTCCCCAAAAGTACCGCGGAGACTTACTGCGACTTTCCCATGGCAGCTCGTGGTCATGTCACCTTGGAATAAAGAAAACAAAGCAGAGGCTGTTGCAAGAATACTATTGGCCTGGATGTTTTAAGGACACGGAAAATTTTGTACGGTCATGCGACACGTGCCAGCGGGTTGGAAAGGCGCAAGATAAGTGGAAAGCTCCGATGGTGTTAGTACCAATCATTACCGAGCCGTTTCACCGGTTAGTAATAGATATAGTTGGGCCACTTCCTGTGACCGAGTCAGGGTACCGTTATATCCTCACTATGTTATGCCCAGCCACAAAGTTTCCAGAGGCTGTTCCGCTGCGCGAGGTGACGTCCGAGAGTGTAGTGGATTCGCTGCTGTCAGTGTTTGCACGAGTTGGATTCCCTTCCGAGGTCCAAAGTGATCAGGGTAGCGTTTTCACGAGTGTCCTCACCACCTCATTTCTCGAGCGATGCGGCATTAAGGTAGTGCATAGCTCGATCCATCATCCGCAGAGCAACAGCGTAGAAAGATGGCACTCTGTTCTCAAACGAGTCCTGAGGGGACTGTGCTATGAAAACAAGCGCGAATGGGATACCTGCCTGCCTGCAGCGCTTTTCGCTTTGCGGTCAGTGCCGCACGAATCCACTGGATTTAGCCCAGCCGAGTTGGTGTACGGAAGGTCACTGCGCTCACCTTTGCGAATGGTGCGCGAAGCCTGGGAGGGGCGCGGAGAAGACCCAACAGTAGTAGAATTCATTCTGAACCTCTTGAATCGCTTACATAACACTAAGGAACTCGTTGAGGCCAGCATGAAGTCAGCCCAGGCTCGTTCCAAGGTGTACTATGATAAGACAGCCCGTCAAAGGACGTTTTGTATCGGGGACCAGGTGATGTTGCTGAGAAGTTCAAGGCAGAATAAGCTCGAAGTACAGTGGGAAGGACCGGCTGAAGTCGTTGCAAAGCTTTCTAACACTAACTACGCAGTGAAAATTCCCGGTAGGCGTAAAGAAGTGCGCATTTATCATTGCAATCTTATGAAGCCTTATGTGCAGAGGGAAGCCGTGGTAAATCTAACGTTAAACCTTCCCGAGGAGATGGGGGACAACTTGATTTGCCTCAGCGGAAAAGGAAGCAACGCTCAGGAGCTTCTCAAAAAGACGGAGCAGAGAGGAGAACTAAAGAAATCCCAGCTGTCCGATCTGGGCGAGATAATAACAGAGTTTGAGGCCTGCTTCGTGGACAGGCCAGGCAGAACTGATTTGACTGAGCACGATATTGAGCTGACTTCAGACGTGCCAGTGCGATCAAGGTGCTACCGATTTTCTCCAAGGCAAAGAGAAATTCTGGATAGGGAAGTAACTCGCATGCTGGAATTGGGAGTAATAAAACCCTCGGAAAGCGATTATGCTTCGCCTATGATCTTAGTAGAAGCTCCAGGTAAAGACCCTAGGCCTGTGGTAGACTACCGAAAGCTAAATTCTCTCACCAGGGATCAAGTGTATCCTATTCCGAATATTGAGGAGAGAGTAGAACAGGTCAGTAGAGCGGCATATGTGACTACGCTGGACCTTACTCGAGGATACTGGCAAGTACCGCTCACTGAACGCGCCAGCAGATACGCGGCTTTCGTCACTCCGACGGGCAGCTACCAGCCAACAATGATGAGTTTCGGGCTCAAAAATGCTCCATTTTGTTTTTCCCGACTCATGGATAGGGTTTTAAAGGGGTGTGAAACATTCGCGGTGCCTTATTTAGACGACATTGCGGTTTTTTCCGACTCATGGGCGGACCATATGGTACATCTAAGAGCTGTACTGAGCCTTTTGCGTCAAGCTGGACTAACCGTAAAGGCCGAGAAATGTTGCCTGGCAAGGGCGACCGTGGACTACTTGGGTCACAATGTAGGTCAAGGTTTCAGGAAACCCAGCGAGATTAAGATTTCTGCGGTAGCAGACTACCCGCGGCCGAGCACGAAGACGGAAATTCGAGCATTCCTGGGTCTGACTGGGTACTACAATCACTACATCCCTAACTATTCAGCTTTGGCTAGCCCTCTGACCGACGCTCTCCGCAAGACAGAACCGACAAATGTAGTCTGGGACGAACAAAAGGAAGCCTCCTTCGTAAACCTGAAGGCTGTGCTGATTAGCCGTCCGGTATTGCGAGCTCCAGACTATGGCCGAGAATTCACGGTCCAGTGTGATGCCAGTGATCGAGGGTTAGGTGCTGTTCTCTGCCAGAGAGATGACGACGGTAATGAGCACCCCGTGCTCTACTTGAGCAGAAAACTGAGTTCTAGAGAGAGGGCTTATTGCGCGTCAGAGAAGGAATGCGCTTGCATTGTATGGGCCATTCAAAAATTGCAGTGCTATCTTGGAGGGGCCAAATTCACCGTAGAGACGGACCATTGTCCCCTGGCTTGGCTGCAAACTGCGACATCGAAGAACAGTCGCCTTCTTAGGTGGAGCTTGATTTTACAGCAGTACAATTTTGAAATAAGATACAAAAAGGGGAAGTTAAATGGGAATGCGGACGCGCTTAGCCGCTCTTTCTAAGCGGTCCGAGATGTTCCTCACCATGTATCCAAATTGATAATCAGGTTTTTTTTTTTTTTTTTCGTGCGCTTGAATATAGATGACTATGTAAAGCAGCACGTTTGGTTTTCGAGGCATACGTGGGTCCTGAACGTCTTGAGAGTGGGCTTTTCTCGAACAACAATGGCAGTTTTCTTTTGACCTGGTCTCTTCAGACGGGAGCCGAGTGCTTGCTTCGACATGTGGTTGAGTTTCAAATAGCTCAAGCAATTTGGCCTACAACAATCAAGACAACGCGACAAGCAACAGCGAGCTTCAAGCGTTCACGTGCAGGCCATTAAGTCGTCTCTTCATGCAGCAGCTGCGGCTGCTGCCCTCCGAGTCTCTTCTGGCGGGGGAGGAGGCTGTTACGACCAAGCATCCGCATTTGCGCGCTCTATTGTTCGCCTGTGGGCATGGAAAAGTTTTGTGAATATGTGGTGATGGTCCATTGGCTCTAAGTGAGCCTGTTTCCAGGAATCCTGTTTTGTAAGCATGTTTTGCTTTGTGGACAACCTGCAAATGCCAAATTGGCCCTGTCAAGAGAACGTCTGGAAAAACACAAAGAAACGTCCCCCTGCGGGAAATAGCAGGAAGTGCTTTCTTTTGTTCACCCTTCCAGTCGAGAAGTGCTATCCTCCAGTGATGAATGCCTCCTATCCAAAGGAGACGACAGAGTGACATGTCCGCTGACGTGCAGGACAAGAGAAGAGCATGACTCATACGGCCATTAAGTGATTTCCCGGGAATGCAGGAAAGATTTGCAATTGTCGAAAAGGGACCATGTTGGGAGCCCTATGCGGCGCCACGTGCACTCGGGTTTCTGAGAAGTAAAACCCCCAGAACCAGCCTGTGGTTTCTTTGCTGAAGAATAGAAATGTACCTCCTCTCCTCGCCGTTCCCAAGCTTTTCCCGCCAACAAGTGATCACGCCCAACGAATGAATGCCGGACCAGTCAGTGCTTCAGACCATCAGTGCAGTGATGTGTTCGATTGGATGCCGATACCTGAGGGGCGTGCCCTGGATTTGGTTGGTCAGCATCTTCAGAGAGGGGCTGGACATAGGGGGTTTTTAAGGACGCTGCAGAGCACGAAATGTCGCTCTGGGCCCTGGGTAAACGGCTCATCCAGTCGCTTCTCGCTATGAACTCTTAACGCTTGTCATTTTGCTGATGTACCCTTCTTCTTCATGTAAATATTCTTGTAAATACGTTTTCTCAAAGTGCCAGTAAACCTGCTTGTACATATTTTACCAACTTCGAAGATTCAGTCCTTCTTCAACCCGGAGTCTCTGCACGCTACCAAGTGAAGGCCGGGTCGCCATAGCCCCAGCGTCACGACACCACCCACAAAGTGTGCCTCGCGAGGGCGAATAAGACGGCTTCTCGTTGCGGCAACACAGAAGTACAGACACCCCCGCAGCAAGAGGTACGTTGCGAGATTCTCCGAAGTGACTCTGCTAAGTGGCCGGATGTTATTACTGACAGCTTTCGGGGTGTATGCCGTGAGAAAGGGCCGTTGTATTTCCAAAATGGGGTAAAACATTTTCCATCTTCCGAAAGGCAATACAAAACTCGGAAACGCTATTTGTATAACCTCATCTTTTGGTGTGAAATACTGTAAATGGGGAGGCACAGGAGCGACACTGGTTAATATACTCGGAGTCCAAAGGCTCCGTTTACTGTTTCAAATGCAAACTATTTTCGATTTAGAGCAACACTAGTGCTCTCACTACGCACGGCTTTCCCGATTGCAAAAGAGCAGAAGAAAAGTTTTGAGCACATGAAAATAACGTCGAGCACCGAAATTGCGTGGCAGCATGGCTCGCTCGCTCTAACTCGAGCAACACAATTCACAAGGAGCTGGTTAAGCATCTTATCACTGAGACCGCTTCTTGGAAAGAGGTGTTGAAGCGTATAGTCTTTGTAGTTAAACGTCTAGCTGAGTTCAACCTAGCCTTTAGGGGTAGTGAGGAGATTTTTCGTTCAATGTAGCGAAGAAGACAATGAAGACTCGCGCTCGGCGCGAGTACGAACTGCCAAGGTCAAATCTGCAAGGTCAAGTCTACAGGGTCACCGAAGGCTGCTCTAAGTACCGTAATGAAGCTCTCGCTTAAAATTTAACTTTTGTGGAAAATAAAGGCTCTACTAACTGCCTCACATCTACGTGGACACCTGAACCGCCTCTTGAGGGTAGGGAGCGAGATGGGAGTAAGAGAAGGAAGGAAGAAAGAGGTACCGTAGCGGAGGGCTCAGGAAGAATTTCGACCACTTGGGGATCATTAACGTGCACTGACGTCGCACAGCGCACGGCCGCCTTTTGCATTTCGACTGCATCGAAGCGAAGCCGCAGTGCGGCTGGGTTTGAACCCGGGTGCTCGGCTGAGAAGCCGAGCACACTAACGACTGGCCAGGACTCAAATTCTGCGAATTGAATGTGTCCCACGAGGGCAGTGGTAAACATTCATCATCTAATCAAATTAATTTTAATAACTCTTAATATTACCCTCTCGGGGTACTAATAAAGGGGTGTTTATATTTTCTAGCCGCTGCCGGAGCCCAGCTCAAGTGTAAGAAGCTAGCTCAGCCTGGTTTTCTTTAATGCGTTAGCATTAAAACAGGGCTGCGAACGAAAACCCGTCTGTCGGCTTGTGGGTAGCGGGACTGAAAGAGGAGGCGGCGAGCGCAGCACGCATCCCCACAAGTGATCGTCGGCCCAGGTGGATCTTTCCTGGCGTTTGGCGCTCTGCCACGGACGGACACGTGTCTCGCGTTCCGAGAGTGGCGTTGTGTTTTGTGCGCTGTATAACTAATTAATGCTGATGCGTTGCTGTTGCATGGATCCCGTTGATCGCACTTCGTTGTTTTTAATTTGGTAGAATTAAAATGACACGTGGCATATTTCCAGTAGCGTAGCAGGCGACAGGGGGGGGGGGGGGGGGGGGTCGATCAGTAGAGGGAAAGGGGACCTGCATGCGCAATAACCCAGAGCCCCAAATTTTTTTCGTTCTGCATTTTGTCGGCAGAACGAATGCACGTAGCTTTTAGAGAGCTCGAATGTGGTGTCTCTGAACTATGGAGAGGTGAACACGAGCACTCTGCTGCTGTATATGGTCTCTGACAGGAGGTTACCGCTTCCTCAATCGCAGCTCTGCAGCCACGCGAAATCAGCGAATACGTGTTGGAGTTTTCTCCACTATTGCGTTCGCTATCACGGTGCAAACACTTGGCTTCTGCCGCACCTGCGAGATTGTACCCCTTACCACCTCAAGAGAAGGACATGTGTCCCTCAAATATCAATGATGTGCAGCTCCTGACAGTCAAGTGACAAGGCGAAATATGGATGATCTGCGAGTGCAGCTGGAGCGAACCAGTCACGTTACGCACTTTTTGTCTTTTAGTGTCTTTTTTGTTACCTGCAGGAAACGGAAGGGGTGATATGAGCACTATGTTATGCCTGAAAAAAAGAAAACTGCACATAAGTTTGCAGACAGTGTCCAGAACGGAAGATGGAGATACCATTTCTCTTGGGCAACGCTTGAAGGATGCGTGGTCTATAAACCTCCTCTAGAGAAATCGAATTGTTGCCGCTAGAGGGGAAGGATCGGTACCATGACAAAATGAATTTTATTGTGCACGCATCAGCGGCATATGCTAATATATAGGGCAAAAAATCTAACCATCAAAAGATTCGGAACACTGGAAATGCATTACGTTCCGCACAAAGTGGCGCAGAAGCAGACCCCTGGGTTCTAGACTTTTTACAAAGACTGTGCCTCCTAATACTCGCTTTGTAACGCGTGACAAGAGTTTTTATCGGCAATCATGTTCTGTATTATTATGGCCGGGACTGTACATACACCCCGACAGTGCAGCGCTGATGCGATCGTCGTTGCGCCAGCCTTGTTGTCGTCCTCTTGCCGACTCGACTACCTCGCTTCTCCGCTCGGACAGCGTCGACTGCGGCGGGCAACCGCGAGACGAAACGAGTGGGGAAGAAGCGAGGGAGTGGACGCGCCCGCAGATTTTTAAGTCGCTACCGGCCGCTGCCGTTTTCTGCCGACCAGCGCACGGCCGTGCGGGCGCATCCTTGGGCCCTGGGGGGCCGCTGTATCGCCGCGGCAGCGCCTGCACTGCAGCCGCGCTTAGCTAGCCTTCGGGCGCTAGAGAAAATCGCCGAAAATATTTTCACCGCACGGTTGTGTTGGAGCAAGTTTATTTCCATCGGCGTAGTGTTAAAATCAATTTGTTTTTTTATGGGATTTAGTATTGCGTTCACGTTAAGTGTGCTTTGACTCACCACACTGCTGCGCTAATAATGCCGTTTCGGTTCGTTACTGACGATAAAACGTTTTTGAAGAACTGAGAACATTACTCTTCCGTATGACTCGCGTATAATTCCACTTCCAATGCGCTCTTATTCCTTCCTGCCAGCCATTTCGAACCTCAGCAACTAGGCTGTGTTTTCGTTCGCGTGGCGTGTGCCAGTCACATCAACAAATTATCAATTTGCGTTCATCTGACTTGACCAGCTAACGGCAGGCAAATTTTGTTGCACTTTATTAATGAAAGTCGCCGCATTAGGATCATTTCTTTTTATCCCTGGAACTTTATATCGCATACCAAACTGTTACCCCTGCATGTCAAGCATAATGCATTTTTTTTTTATGATATCCTGCACGTACCGGTGCAGGCAAAAGTAAAAAGAGCACATTATTTTGTTCTACCATTTTTCACGCGTTGCATAATTAAAACTGGCAGCCTTGGTATATGCGTCCAGTAGTGCCATTTCTCTAGGACAATATTGTTTTATCTCATGTGTAAAATGCGTAATTTTATTTTCTACGGGAACGCGTGCTCAGTTTACTTATGCCCTACCTGTGCATTCTCGTACATGGCAAAGAAACAGCAACAAAGAAATACTAGCTGAATCAATAACTGCCTTGTCGTGGCGGAGGGGCTTGCGAAACTCGATGAAGTCGTGAGCTCTGCTGTGAAGGGCCACCCAAGATAGACAGGTCACGGCAGAGAGTT
This sequence comes from Amblyomma maculatum, assembly GCF_055883805.1. Taxonomy (NCBI): domain Eukaryota; kingdom Metazoa; phylum Arthropoda; class Arachnida; order Ixodida; family Ixodidae; genus Amblyomma; species Amblyomma maculatum. The sequence goes on along the minus strand of NC_139344.1, from coordinate 217,351,724 downwards.
CTGAAAAAATGTGATTCACTGGAGAAGGTAATGGCAACCCACTCCAGTATTTCCTGCCAAGAAACCCTTATGGCCAGTCACAATACCATTAATGATATGGCGCCGGAAGATGAGCCCCCCAGGTTGGAAGGCGTCCCACAAGTTACTGGGGATGAACAAAGGGCGATTCCTAGAAGCTCCAGGACGAATGAAGCGGCTGGGCTAAAGCCAAAAGGACGCTCAGTTGTGGATGTGTCGGGAAGCGACCGGAAAGTCCGATGTTGCAAGGAGATATATCACATAGCAACATGGAATGTAAGATCTATGACGCAAGGTAAACTGGATGTCGTCAAGCGAGAAATGGACAGATTGAACATTGATATCTTGGGTATCATCGAGCTCAAGTGGAGCGGAATGGGAGAATTTATCTCCGGCGACCATTATGTCCTTTATTGTGGGCACGAATCCAAGAGAAGGAATGGGGTCGCTCTCATAGTAAACAGAAGAATGGGCAAAGCAGTGCTGGGGTACAACCCCAAAAACGACCGAATGATTTCACTTCGGATCCAAGGTCACCCTTTCAACATAACAGTTATCCAAGTCTATGCACCGACCACTGCTGCTGAAGAAGCTGACGTTGAGAGATTTTATGCGGACCTACAATGCCTTTTAGACCGCACTCCATCATCAGACGTCCTTTTTCTCATAGGAGACTGGAATGCTAAGGTAGGGAGTGAAGAAATATCCTCTACCAATTTATAGCGCTAACGTTAATGCGCACGGACACAGGTTACAGCGACACGTTGACTAACCGGCGTATATATGTCAGTTATAGCAAACACACCCAAGCTAGAGCATCTTTGGCCAAAGCAAGAAAGCACAGAACCCTTGAAAAACGGGCTGTATACGTTGATGCTACGGCACTGTTGAACAGCCCTCTCAAAATTTTTCGGGCGCGCGTAAGCAACGAGTGACATAGATGACGGAGTTGCTGCGCCTTACGCGACCGCACCTGGGCCAACCGGTGGAGTGGACAATTGGGAACCATGCGAGGAGTGGTCATCGTCGTGATCACTGACGTCCACCCAAGCAACATTGACAAACCTCCTCCTCCCCCCCCCCCCCCCCTCCCTTGCAAGCCCCTACTATTACGCCTGTCCTTTGTAAGGGGCGGCCACGTTGTCCCAGCAAATATTAAGGCGAAAGTCTTTAATTGCTCATGAATCGCCAGCGTGGAAGTCCGTGCATGCGTGAACAGCGAGCTTCTGCGGCACCTGTGAGAAATCCTAATGACGTCATCGGAAAAATAAAAGTCCTGTTTCCCCGGAAATCGAAGCCGAGCACGCCTGCGATCCCCAGCCGAGCACGCCTGAGACCGTGAAACGCACATCATAATTCGCCTTGTCTACTGCGAGGATGATAGTAGCGATGACAATGGCGCTGCAATTAGTGATAATGACAATGATGGCGGTAGCACTAATAATGACGATGCATTTAGTTGATAATGATAGTGAGAGTAATTGCAATGCACTGTGTACAACAGCAACGCTCCGGATTTCGCATTTCTGCAGTGGAGATTTCGCAGTGCTCTCGCAAAATTTCTATTTGACTTCACCTGTCTTGTCAGGACAGTGTTCAAGGACGCCTTTTATTTTGAGGCAGCGGTATGTGATATGATAAAATACTGTTCGTTATACACACGTTGATGGGAACGGTCTAAGCTTCCGAGGCACGCAAAATTTTGCTTTTGAAGTTTCTCCTGAGCTGGTACCGAGCAGTTAAACTACCGTAGAAAACCGATATTTCTGAGGCAACTGTGGAATATTGTGATACTTTTTACGATCACATTGATATATCCTTAATCGTTTAAGCATCCGATGCATAGCAAATTTTCGCTCGCGAAGTTCGTCCACTGGTCGCCAAGGATAAGTAAAAAAAGAAAAATGCAGTGAGGCGCGTTTTTTAAAATAGCATAAAATCTTGAATACCGTTGAGGAAGATCTAAGGATGTATCGATTGTTATCGGGTTGTTTGAGTATCTGAATAATTTTTCAGAGTATTTTCCAAGAAATTTACTTAATTTCTTGGTATAGCGTGATTTTGTGGCTTATTATTAATCATTATTATTATTATTATTATTAAAAAAAGAAACTATGTACATCCAACCTTTTCCAACTAAGTAAGGAAGAAAAGCAAGACCAAACTGCAGCAAAAAAGTTTGTATGAGGTTTTACCCAGATGGTATTTCTTGGGGGTATATAGTTTCGTGATTCCATTTGTGGGGGTGAGCGAACTTCAGGATGCCGGGAGACACAATGAACACAACTGTGTGTTTGTGTCGCCCGAAAGTTTAATCTGGCCGCAAAACGTAAAATTACTGCCAGATGCATTTTTTTATTGAAAGGGAGCAAAAAGAAAAACGACCCTATTGAACATGTCATCCGGATGATATAAATGTGCAGCGTTTATTTTACGAAGTTTGATGTGGCTTATGTTGCGCTCTAGTTTCTAGGTTGTTGGTAAGTTTGAAAAGAACCATGAAGCCGTCATAAATATATAATTCTTGTAGACACGTTAATTAAGGGTGCTAACTTGTATTTGTTGCATCTGATATGCATCCCTTGACAGTCCACTACCCTAGATCACATTTCCCATTCTTCGTGTTTCTTTTCTAGTTTTCCGTTTCTTCTTGGCTAATACCAAATTACAATGCTTCGAAACAAGACAGGAAAAACTTCGATTATAGAAATAGAGGACCAATTCTTTTGTGAAGTTATTAATAGGACCTAGTTGTGAAGAAAATATTGGGGAGGAAATAACTTTAGGAAGCGTGATAAAGAGTCAATTATTGGAAGAAATTGCGCAGTGTCGAGTCCACAGTCTGGTACGTTCCAAGACACCATACGCAACTGTATAATGGGATATGTCGCCTTCTTACGCTCTGGGAGAAAACTGGTTTCGTAAGCAACCTCTAGGTGAAAAAATGTGTTCGCCCACGCTCCGGATCCTACCGTCAGAAAAAGCGCCCTCATGACCCTGCTCTCCGCTTTCGCTTACCTGCTGCTCTCCTTTGCCTGTCCTGACCAGGTTGGCCTGGTCGGCGAGAGGCTCGCGGCACCACGAACAAAGCAAGACGGCTCTGGGGAGCTCGCCGCCGTCGTCTGGGAGGGCGTCGATAGCGGCGGCGTCCTACGTACGTACGTTTGGTTTCGAATGACCCTACGGGAAAGGCGAACTTGAAATTTCTGGTTAATACTAGTCTGCCTTTAATAGCTACAACGTTGACAGCCTTCTATTGGACAGGACGACTACAGAGCAGACGGGGTAGGGACATATGGGGCTCGTTATGGCAGGCGTACAAAATGCACCAACAGTGGCTGAAACCTAAAGCGAAATGCTTACGTATTCATTTTACCTAACAAAAATCTTCGATAAAAAGTACAAGGAAAAAACATGGCCATTGATGGGATTAGCACCAACCAACCCTGCATGTCTCACGTCACCGAGGCATATGTCAATACTGCATGCGAGCAACCCTGTTTCATATGAATTCCCGCCACTCAACCGATTTTTTTTTTTTTTTATCAGCCGGCAAACCTCAGCTTGTCAAACCGGAATAACGTTTGCAGGAAGAGGGGGACGATCCAAAATCAGATGTCTGTCATACGATTCAAGGAAGAGCGCTTACTTCTGAGGGCCGCCACCGGCAGTGAACTTCTTGGCGATGTTAAGTGTGGAAAAGAGGTCCTCTATTGCCTGCGGTATTTCCTCTCTTCTTTCCACTGCAATGGAAGCAAGAAAATAAAGTAGGTTATCTGTTCCTACAATCACACACTGGAACAAAAGATAAACAAGGATGCGAGTGCAATCTGGAGAGCGATGGCTGCACAACACTAATGGCACTATGCGAATTTTCGCTTGAAATATCACACGCTAAAAAATTTTTGTAGCTATCCATGCTAATTTAGTAATAAAGAGAGGTACTATAATGCCTTCATGCGAACAACACTGCCATAGGCAATGCGGATTCCTTTACGAAACGCCAATGAACGACGAAATAGACATGCAGGGTGAAAATGAATCTATTGTAGTTTCATCATGTTGGCATGCCGCCACACCGCGGTTTCATTGTACTTTCTCTCTCTCTCTCTCTCTCTCTCTCTCTCTCTCTCTCTCTCTCTCTCTCTCTCTCTCTCTCTCTCTTATTCTCTCTCTCTCTCCTGCTCTCTTTGTCTAGTCTATCCCTCTCAGTCGAGCTGTGACAATTGCCTATAAGCTTTCAATTTTGTGTATAAATGCTCGGTCAAATCGAATAGCACAGCTTTGGAATGATTCGAAACGAATAGTCTATGATTTGTTTTCGAATATTTTTTGAACCATGCTCAGGTTTCCGAAAGATCAGCAACTAGTTTTGTCTCTTGATCGATAGTAGCGATAATCGCGCGCCAAAATAGGGATATTTTAAATTTGTAACTTTGAGAAATTTAGGCAGCTGCTAGAGACTCTGCGTGTACAAGGGGGTATTTGGGGCCGAATGTAGCTGCACACTGCAAACTGAGACTTACAATAGGCTTCTTGCGCTCATGATTTCGGATGACCAATGCAAATCAGTTGGATGAACCGAACATTTGGAAATCCCACGGTAATTGTGAGTGTCCAGCGCCATGTTTCGAGTGGTGATAGTCGAGGAAACTACCAGCGTTTATCCAGACATCCTTGCTCTTGATTATCCAAGCTATCATAAGCATGTCGAAGCTTTTTTTTTTTTTGACAACTGACAGAATCAAAAAAAAAAAGGAAAGGAAAGGCTCACTCCGATGTTGCATTGCATGTTCCCGCCATCAATGAGCGCGGGGTGTAGCAGGATGGAGCATTTAGAGCCACGGCTCTGTCCAGTCCATACGCGCCATTCGAAATGCCAAAGCATTGTTTCCAAGACTGGAAGACGTAGGACTGCAGGGATTGGCAGTTTCAGCAAGCAATGCTTTGATGCATGATCTCAAGGGCCTTAGGCTATACATAGTTCCCCTCATCTACTGAGAGAAGGTGCTAGATTGTTTGCTGTGATCGCCAGTAGCAAAACGTCTATTTCATATGCGTACAACATTGAAGTCATATAGTTAATATCCTGGCATTGTGATGCTTAACGACTCCTGTTAAGTCTCGCATCTCCTTGACAACCATAAGTAAGTTACAGCACGGCGCAACGTCGGCTAAAACTTTTGTAATTTCTACGATTGTTCGTAGCGTAAAAAAATAATGTACGATTAGCGGATATCCGTCAAAGTATTCGGTCCCTTCGGATTACTTTTTTAGCAACGCTGTTCTTATCCAATTTGGCACCAAAGGTATACACCATTGGTATTCGATTGTCTTCAAAAAGTTTCGTTCATACATTCCTAGTTTTTTTGAAGGAAAAAGGGAAGCAATGACTCGCAGAGTGGTAAATATTGACAACGTGGCTTCGATCTGATCACCAAACACCGATATTCGTCTCGCTGACTTGCGGGCGCACATGCTGGTTTGGTTCTGTTTGTCGGCTTTAACGTCCCAAAGCGACTCAGGATATGAGGGACGCCGTAGTGGAGAGCTTCGGATCATTTCTACCACCTGGGGTTCTTTAACGTGCACTGACATCGCACAGCACACGGGCGCCTTGCTTTACGCCTCCACCGAAAAGCGGCCGCCGCCTCTTTTGAACCGCGTTCACTTTTGAACCGCGGAGCATTGTGGATCTGGACATAGCCAGGCTGTTTCCTGAAACCTGCATTCAAATCGTGCGTGTGGCCAGAATATTGCTGAAGATTGGAGGAGGGATTTCATTAAAGAGGATATATCTTGAAAATGATGGACAGCAGCTAGAGTACTGAGAAACACGTTTAATGGCTCTGCATCTCGTCACTTTCAAAGAAGACACCGGGCACTTTGCACCGCAACACCTTCACACTCTAGAAAAAGAAATATCTCAGGAAGTCGAGGTCACCCGTAAGCTTCAGAAACCTTGTCTTCATTGTAAACTGCTTCTGAAAGCGGCTCAAATAAAAGCACTCGCATCTGAAAGTGCTGCAGCTTCATTCTGAATGCTGTATGACAACTCCCAATGAAAGTGGCACCTGAAGCCGATTACTGCGGAAAATGGTAACGATAAGCAGTGCGTGTATGATAACTAAAACGTGCCAAAGCAATGGAGCGCAAAAGTTGGAAGGCTACTTGCCTCTGTACACAACTGGCCTTGGGCCGTCGGCACTGGCCGCTGGTGACTGCTGCCGGGAATCGGCATCCCTGCAAGTGGGTACCCATGAAATATTTAGCTTTTTACGTGGACATCCGCGCATTTCTCGTTATTCGATCATATATAAGCAAGGATAACGCCACAACCAAGGCGACACCCTATCATGCGTCATCCCAGGCCCAGCAAGAGAAACAACGAAATCGACTTTCGAAATGTGGTTCGCATCGGTCTAATCGCATGCCCTATATGGAAGCGCCACAAGTGTTTGCCAAGTGGTAAAGCGTCGAGCTGAAGCCTCCTGCCAGGAAGCACACACGTCGGACCTCGTTCACGACGCTCGGCAACACGCAAGTTCACACCTCAGCGCTGACAGCGATATAATAAAAAGTTGGTTCCCTAAAATCGACGAACAGCTTTGGTAGGCGCGCTGAAAAATAACTTTCTGGCACTGCGCTTTATAGCTAGACATTATCAGTTGGTTTCGTATCCCTGCAACAATTCTTTTTTTTTTTTTTGGCCTTTAAGAAAGGCGCAGCGTCACAGATGTTTTTCTCCGCCCTGCTTGACAGAGCACCCTTCATTCCGGGCACAGTTAACAATAAGAACTAGTTGGTGGGGACGGGGTTCGAACGATGCTCATTATGCAGGTTTCCATCTATCCGATCGGGTAGAAAAAATGGCCCTTTTAAAAAAGCAAGCGATGGGGTTAAAGGTGCCGTTTTGCAGAAAATCCAGAGCACTTCAGCACGTGCACACGCCGTTCGATATAGCAGTCTATTAAGCAGCACAAATGTTTTATTGGGGTATCAGGACGCCCCGGGAGTACCGGTAAACCTATAGGAAAAGATGACATGATCAATTACTTTTACTCAGATGAAGTAGAGTGTGGCAGTGTACTGATTCTCTCGAGTGCAGCCAGCATTAAACGCTTTGAGCAGGAGAGGGACAGCGATTAAGATTATTTCAACCTAAAAGGGAAGGCTGCCTTTAGCGCAGGTATAGCCTACTGTCGCTTGGTGACAGTGATATCTTGGATCTCAGTAACTATAGTCAGCTCTACCTGTCAACCTTAGTTGTGACAGTTTTGAGCTGGCAGTGCGATCTCGCACTTCTCCTCTGTGGTTATTTGCATGCGGGCCATATATATGTTGTGGTTGAGGTTCGCATACTCTCCGCTGCTTTTGCATTGTGCAGAACATACCTCTCGTTGAATACCAGCTCATACTGATGGGCTTGGTGATGTGTCTGTTTAAAGTTGCCTGGGAGCGGTTGCTTGCTTTTGCGTTAGAGTGGTGCACGGAGGGAGCTATTTTCTTGTGCCCTTTTGATAGGAAGTAGTGATTTTGCTAAAGGTAAGTAGATGGTTCCTCCCTGATTTGACCCCATGGCCTGGCCCTGCACGCATAGTGACTATCCAGGATGCACTTGAACATTTTCTGGGAAGTGTCCATGTTAGTGGGGGTTGAAGAAGCTGTCTGATTATAAGCTTGGTCTCTGGGGTATGCTCTACCTTCGATGAAGTTATTTATAGCAGTTTGTGAATCGCCCATGAGCACCGTCCCTTCTGAGACTTTCATGGTGAATGCGTATCCTATTGTGGAAATACAGCGTTAAAGAACCTACATAGTTTATTCTTTTAAAAAATGCGATACGAACAATTCAAAATGTTTACCTGGCAGCTACATAGCACACCGTGAAACAGTCTTCTTAAATATTAAAATAATAAAAGCTATATATATATATATATATATATATATATATATATATATATATATATATATATATATATATATATATGTGTGTGTGTGTGAATGTGAAGGAAAGAAGCCAACAGTTGGCGAGGCCAAGATAAGCGTTGGGGATGGTGCTTTGTCTTTTTTTTAATATTTACTTGGGTAACACAGAAATTAATAATGTAATCTATTTAGGGAAACATAATTAAACACAAAGTAGAAGAAAAAACAACGTGCCGATGGTGGGAACCGAACCCACGACCTCCGAATAACGCGTCCGGTGCTCTTCCAACTGAGCTACATCTGCCGCTGTCCCCCCCCTGCTACTTTCTTGGGTATTTATGTTGTCTGTATACGAACCTTGAGAGTGTTCACCAGCGCCACCCTCAGCCATAGCGGCGGACGTGGAACGTCCTTTGTTACCGCCAGCGTCACGTAGAACGTGATCAAGAGCGAAGGCGAAAGCTGTGCTAGAACCCTCTTACACTACCTAAGGCTTCAAGACTGCCAGAACCGAAACCCCCGTAAGCTATAAGCAGATCAATTAAGGGGAAATGAGGGTGCTCGTGATATAATACATGAAGGAAAGAAGCCAACAGTCGGCGAGGCCAAGGAAAGCGTTGGAAAGCGTCATCAAGCTGTATTGGGGCAGCTTTTTCTCCATCCTCCCTTCCCACCTGTTTTCTGAAATAGAAAATTTTGGTTGGTTAGTTGATTGATTGATTGATTGATTGATTGATTGATTGCTGCATCTGCTTCCTCCGGACTTTTTATAGGCATGGTCGCACTTGCTATTCCTACTTTCGTGGTCTGCTATAGTCACGACATACGTCATCCTTTAAACACGCGAGACCGAGGCAAACAAAAAGGGCGCAAGCGAATTATCTTTACACCCACCGCGGACTATGATGGCGTCTGGGAGTGTATGGCGTCTCCATGTTGCCATAACTGCACTAGTGTTGTAACGGGAAAAATCAGCGTCGAGGCTGACGTTCTGAGGGATCCTAGCATAGTGTAGAGTTTAGGCCGCGTGTTTGGAGTCCACGCCCCGTAAACAAAATGTTACGCCACGCGCGTTCCCCACGGCTCAACGGGGACAGCTGCAGGAATGCAGCGCCAAACGCCCAAAGCTTAGCTGTCATTTTCACGCCGGCCGTGCTCGGCTTCGGCTTGGCAGAAGACGCATCGCATCCATCGTAACATAATGGCCAGTGCAATATAGGGGATACACCTGTATCCCGCACTCCTTCCTAGCCAACGGGTGCGGCAGTCACGAGACGACGCGCGCCCGCCAGGACAGGGTGGGGGAGAAGGCACTTAGCGTTTTCCTCGCTCCCCATTCACGACGTCACGGCACCGCCGCGCTGGGTGCATTCCAAACGCGTGGAGGAACTAATTGCTTCTCGTTGTCGAAACCCGAATACCGAGCAATGCTGAGAGGAATAAAACCAGGTGCTCGCGGCAGGAGAGGCTCTTGGCATTGTTGTTATTACTATAAAATAGAGCCCGCCCGGGCGGCTCACCACGTCGTCGTGGTCGTCGGCGGGGCAGGGTGGTGCTCTCGAGGGTCTAGGGAGCAGGCGAGGCAAGTTTGAGCCGCCCGGGCTCTATTTTGTAGTATTAACAACAATACTCTTATTTTTCATCACAAGGATGAGAAAGACAGAGAGAAAAAAATTGCTAGTATAGGTTGACTGGCTTTGGCCTCCCCGAGAAAGGTAGAACATTCTTTCGTAGTGTGTGTGTTTGCCTTGCGCTAGGTTAATGAATGTCTACTTAGTGTGCTCTGCAGTTGCCTATTTCGTCCGAACCTGCCGTGGCTATGGCTCTTCGGCACGGGTTCGAGAAACGTGTCGCGTACGAGTAACGCCCGAGTGTAGTTGACACGGGAGCTCGCCTTGCCTGCCGATTGTGCGTAGTGTGACCCCATAAAGTGAAGTGTCAAAGTCTTCTCAGAGACAGACCCTTGAATCTATCGACAGAGTTGACAAAGTAGCCACTCGTCGCGAGAGGAAGAAGAGTGGCAGCACGTAGTTTTTTTCTCGGCTGCTTTGGCAATTAAGTGGATGGTGATAAAATTATTGCCTCTCAAAAGAGGGAGTTCCATGGAGGTTGCTCTGGGGTAAGGTTTAGTGCTTAGTGCCTTTCCCCACACAAACCCCAGGGGGAGTCCCTAGTATGGAACCACAGTGGTTTCCGTTGCCGCCATTGCTCTTTCTACCATCGTCTTTTGAACTTTCAGGTCGGAGCAGGAAGCCGCGATATATCCATGAAACAGCAACGCAGTGAAATGGGCTGAAGTTCATAGCAACGTAAGGGTAACGCTGGTTCGAAGTGCAATAGGGAGTTTTAGAATAGGGAGACCCTATCGGTTAGGGGGATAGGGTAATAGCGGGGCGCGAGTGCGCATGCGCAGAACCCAAGCGGGCCTTAAGTTTTTGGGTCAGCGGACGACGGCGACCCTATCTCGGCGAAATAGCGTGGACCCTATTGCCGGATAGGGTCGGGCAATATGGCGGCGTCCGGTCAAGCGGCCGCCGCTCGCCTCGGCACACATTCGTCGTTACCGCTGCATTGTGTCACGCGTTCACGGCAAACGAAAGGCCAACGAAGCTTGTGCTGTGTCTCATGATGTCCGCACCACAAAATTTAAGCGAGAAAACGCCCCATATTGCCAGATTGCTTCCGGATTTACCGAGCTGCTAGGCTTAGCGAGTTCGCATCGTGTGGTTGCCATGGGGACCAGGCGTCGGAAAGCGCGGAAGGTTCAAATGAGGTTTCCCGGCTCAGCCTGGATTGATTAAGATTGGTCGATTTCGTATTGTCTGAAGAAAGCAGATTATATAACTGGTATTTTTAGGATATTTTTGTACAATGACAGCAGTGTCTGTTTAATAAGATAGCGTTGTTTTGGCTTTTATATATTTAAATGCTTTCACGCTTTACCGTCAGGGCGCTGCGATCGACGAACGCAAGCCCCGCTCCGCTGCGTCGGCAAACCCCTATTCTAAAACTCTCAGGTCGGCTCGAACATTACGCCACGGCACGGTATTTTCTTGGGGGCCCCAATCCTTGGGTTCCCCTATTCTGAAACTCCCTAATATCACCGGAGTTTTTGCGTCGATGTTGTTACACATTACCGGGTCTCGTATATGAACAAAAGGTCGATCCTGATCAAATTGCAATAGTCTCAATACGAGGCCTTGTGAGTGTTATGGAGACATGGAAAACGTTGTTCGCATGAATATTTTTTTTAATTATGAGAAAGATATTCCTAAGAGTTTCAGCATCTCCCAGGCATTTAACATATGGTTGATAAATGAGCTCTCACGTTTCATCCGTTGACAATGTCGCTATAAAGGAGCACTGGCGACTGAAAATGTATTGAGATATGACTGAACGTACGCTACAAAATAAATGACAGCTTTGCTCACCGCGCTGTCGACCTTGATGACCTCGTCGGGAGACGCAGCGGCGTTCTGCTGGGAGTGTAAATCCCAGAAGGGCGCCAAGTCGGCCTGGAGGGACCAACTCCTCCCGCGGCTGTCTTTCCCTGGACGCCAGAGGCACAGACTTTCAGTTAGTCACGTCCTATGCTGTTTGTAAGTAGAAAACACTGCCATTTAAGCCACGGCGCTTCTCTGGGACAGCAAGAAGGGAGCGATAGAGCTGCTGACTGCCAGCATGAAATGAGAAACACCTTACGGTCAGCTCACGATCAAAACTAGTCAAATTATGGTCAACAAAGGGGTCGTAGTGGCGGTAATCACTACCGACGTCAGTGTCAATATGAGAATTCCCCGTATTCAACTGCCAAAGTGGAGCATCGACATCATGTGCTCCTCACGTCTCATGCGCCACATACCCATGACGAATATGCTTTGTTGAAACTAACCTTGTCGATTTTCACGGCAGCGTTCAACCCGCGTCGATTGGCCACTCTCTTCCTCCATTTAATAGGTTATGCATTGCATATTTCAGTGTAAAAGTGTTAGTACACCTGTACATTTTTTTTTTTTACTCTGCTCTCTCTCTCTCTCTTGCTTTGTTTCGCTCTGTAACTAATCTTTTATACACATGGATTGTCGCTGCTGACGGGCAACACCCTACAAGCCCATTTGTGGTGCCGCGTCGCCCGTATCTATTTGTAAATATTGCACAAATAAAGTTTATTATTATTATTATTATTATTATTATTATTATTATTATTATTATTATTATTATTATTATTATTATTATTATTATTATTATTATTATTATTATTATTATTATTATTATTATTATTATTATTATTATTATTATTATTATTATTATTATTATTATTATTATTATTATTATTATTATTCACTGCGCATCGAAGCTTTAGCTGAACGTGCTGAATGGACCCTACGAGGAAACTCCGTGTTTGGCGCCATTTGATGCAACCGTTGTGCGAAGGATGTGCAATCGCAAGTATGCGAACGCAGCTGATTTCGAATTTGCTTACATTGCTACTTGAAAGATTTCATGCGTGGTTTGCCTCAACAATTGTTTTCCGTTTGGCATCAATTTATTACAATCCTCGTGCTTTCTTCTGTTCATTTTTTCGTGTAATCGCAACTATGTGCACCGCTACACTACTATATAGGTGTTTGGTTGTTAGTGCCGCCCCTTGCCGCCTTAAAAGCATAATATGCAAAATTTTGTGGAAGCGCTGCCATATGCAGAAAAACCGCCTATAATGGCCGCATTTGTACGAACGCTCGCGTATTGCAAATGAAAGTGGATCAGCCGACTAAACGTGTGTTAGGGCTACGGCGCCGCCTCTTAGAAAAACGAACAGCCGTGGTCGCACCAATCGATCAGGGCGAACGAGCAGACGCCGTTAGGTGGTCCCGCTGTAGGAACACACCTGCTTACCGCTAGCACACGTGCCAAGGAACGTATGCCCGCTCTCGCGATCACCCTAAAGATGAGAGACTGGACGGTCCCCTCCCATGAAAATATAAGAAAGGAGGCAAAGCTAGTGCAGTTAACAGCCGGCCAGTATATACGAGCCAAGTCAGTGGGTGCGTGTGTGCTTGTTGGGCAAGGAGCTTAACGTAGAACTATGTGCGTGGTCAGCAAGGGTTTCTTTCAAAACGAAACTACTTCACTCAGTGTGTGCACAGGCAATGACCCTGGTTTGAAAAACTTGAAAACAATGCACTACGTAAGCCTTGCTGGCCTAACACGTGCCGTGCGTCCCCTGCCCAGTGGGATATCACCCTTCTATGCTGCTGCCGAGTGCACGCACCACGTACACATCAGACAGTCTGTGTCACCCTTGGCCTTAGAGGGGTCGAATAGAAGGAAAGAGAGCAGATATAAACCATTCGCAACGTCTTCGAACATAGCTCCATTTTCCACGAGCATCCGGCAATATAGTGGTTGTGACTATGTCTCCACTGCCAGCGCTCATATTCCGCATTACCGCGCTTATAAATGCCATTATGCTTTCTTTAATGCACCATCTAGAGGCTAGCATACAAGCGACCATAAGTACAGAAAAATGCCCAGTTCCATCAGCCAAATGTTAACGAGATTTAGCAGTCCATCTCTGCACGGCAGGCTGATTAGGATTTGACAACTGCTTCGAGACAATCGGAGATATGCATATTTAACAGATCTCAATAATAGTTCTCACAGCTGAATATCATATGCGTATACTAAGGACTAGTGTCGAATACTTACCCAGCACTAGCACTTGCTTCTGCTTCATGTCCGACAACATAGCTGTTACCAGCGAATAGCTTGATCTGACCTGCCTTGCATATCAGTTCGTGTGGTCGATTACAAGATCCTATTATTGACAATCATCCAAACGAGCAATAATAAAACTGTTGCCTATTCAATATATACGGCCCCATTCTATAGCGCTGATCGCTCCGTGCTTGTGCTTCCTGTGTCTATGCCGCGCTGTCGCAGGAGGGGCATTGCATCACTCACCGATAACAATCTCATGTTTACCGCATGCTGCAGCAACGTCAAAAACTTCGCTCAGTGTCGATATAACGGCACTGAGCTCCGACGAGCCTTTCAGCAGTCGTGCTTGAGAAGCAAGAGCTCGCAGAGACCAAGGACACAAGCGATAGATTCGTGAAGTGTTGGGTGACATAGTCTATATTCAGGATTGTCACCGGTTTTACCTATATCTTTTGTTTCTCCTACGTGCACCACGAATAAAAAGCTATAGCTCTCAAGGCCAACGTTCCTGACCTAAATATCGTGGTGCGAATAGATTTTTCATCATTTCTACTGTAAAGACGACTCTTATTTCCTGAAAGCGAAATTTGGTTAGCGCAAAGACTGACTGAAGCATCAGGCATCCGCGCAGGACGAGGACAAAATTCTAGAGCTTCTGGCAGTAGGGAGGTGAACGAAGGTACAAACGACACAATTTTCCCTCCGTGGTACCCCGTTACTCTAGGTCCTTTCTATACCGAAGCTTTACTCTATGTCGCCAACTTTGATTACTTCTTCCTGCTTATAAAATATGCTGCTTACGAATAGAACGAAGTTATTTTCGGGAGCGTCAGCATTGTGGTCATTTATGCGGATGCCAGGAGCACTTACTGCTGCAAGAAGGGATCAGTATTATCGGTGCGATAGGCAGCTGAGAAAGCGGCGATATGTATACAACAACCTTCGGGAAATCTAAGGGGTGGATATACCAATAAGTATATACGCAATTTCACTTCGTTGCTCTGAGCAGGGAATGCGCTGTGACACGAACCAATAAAGGAGCACAAACTATGATTTTCGAACAGGGCACCACGGAGTCCCGAATTCCTGCCCTATTTGACTACACTTTCCACAGGCAATCACGGTTTCTCGCGCTCAGGAACTAAGGTCGTGTTGCCGACCAGTCCGATTGCCTTGTAGCCTCCTCCACTGCGGCTCGTATGTTTATTCTAACCAACGTGTAACAAAATGCTTTCGTTACTTCTCTAGAGCCATCCACTAAGTCGCACATCGGCAAATCGCCATTTTAAGGTCCCGTCGACTGACAGAGACCTCTTGCCGCCCACTAGCGTCCGCCGCATTCGAATATATGAGACGACGCACACTGCATGACCACGCAACAGGCTATAGCCTTCAGCCAGGATTGCTGATAGCTCGGGTTGCGGTCCGTGTTTAAACCTCTACGAAGTGCCCTTGCCCTCAATAGTAGGCATTTCCACTCCAGTAATAGCTATACATTTTCCCTTTATTCTCAAGTCGACCAACTGCATAACAAAATCAAACAGTCCATCGAAATCGTACTATTGTACTGGTGTTAATGTCGTCACCTATAACCACATAACAGTCTCAGTCGTTGCCCTCTCGGGCTGTTAATGAAAGCCTGCCATTTGCTAGTGGCTCTAAGGCGGTGGTTTTTACTTCCCATATGCAAAACAGCGAGGGACAACGAACAGACAGAAAGACAGACAGATAGTTGGCTTCTTTCCATAGTTAGGCCAGGGAAACCAGTTACATACAACTGCCAGCCGCCTGGCGCATCATAGGCAATTTGTTTTGTTTTGCAATTACTTAATTAGCTAATTATGTTATCTTTTTAGTTTACTAAATATTGACTTTAGACCATAATTGTGAATCGGAAGGTTGGAGAGCACCTTCAGAAACCCCCAATCCATTAATTGCGATAAAGAAAGTCGTACGTGTATATATTTTTTTTTGCCTTAAAAAAATCCCGCGAAATACAAATAAAATCACGTGACTAGCAAATTTCAGCGCCACGATTGTGGTGCTCTCAGTCATGATTCGAGCGAACGAAATCAATTGCGGCCGTGATTCGACGGGGATTTCCCGTTGCAGCGGCAGGCCGACATGTGTACGAGGGCTGAAGCGAGCTCGGCGGGTTCGGGGCTACTTGCACCGTCCCGTGCGCCGGCTGGACGACGCGGGCGAAGAAACCATCGGCCTGCCGTGATGCGCTTCCACTGCCCTATATATATATATATATATATATATATATATATATATATATATATATGGCCTCACGCTGTATTTTCATCGATTATTAATCGGTAACAACTCTCTCAGCTTTCCACCCGAGTGACTAACTTACCACAGCTTTCGTGATCCGGAAAATTCGGGCCACTGTAAGGCGTGTCAGTTTCTGTGGCTTCGGTGTTTCGAAGGGCGTGCTCCCCGGTCTTCTGCAGGAGCCGCTCACCTCGGCATCATCATCATCACCTGCGAAATGAGCGCGACAATCCAGTGTGCTCTCTGTGTTGCTGTATTCCTCCCAGATCCACAATTTAGTGGGACGAGTAACCAGCTTCCACTGTAGACTTGTATAAGCGCAACAGAGACGACACAGCAGGCAAGAAAGGCAGCTGTCTCCTCTGCCTACTGTGTCGTCTCTGTTGCGTCTATACACGTTTACGACCATGAACCCACTAGCCCCGCAACGCATATTACTGGAATTCCACTGTAGTGTCACCTAATAACTCGATTCATGCAGTAAGCATCGACGACTCATATAGTTCCGGGATGTTGCATAAACGCAAGAATGCTCTAACATTTAATTGTCATGATTGCAATAGTCCTGTCTAGATTGTATGAGTTTTCACACTATCTATAAAAGGCGAAAGTGGGACGATTTCTTCCTTCCCGAAACACATGCACCTGACTTTTGATTTCATTCGTCTCTTACACTGCCCTAACGGCACTAGTATATAGGGCTGGCAGCACCACCTATTCAGCGTAAAGCGCACCGAGGCCATTACTGCTCTGTAGCAATCAAGAGGTTCTGTTGCCACCTCCTACTCCCTCGACATTCCGGTCGACATTTCGTTAACCTAAGTTTCGTCGAACGAAAACTAATGTACGCCAACACAATTTTCTAGCAGCACTGACACAGGAATATACAACACTCTGAATGCAAATGTTAGCTAGCGATCGTGGTATGTATATGCATTCCAACATTTGCGCATTAAGTTAGGAGTTATGGACGCAACGCGTGGAACAGAAATCTAATTCCGCGCAAACATGGAACCTAGGAACACGCTTTGATAATGTGCATAACCGATAGACCCATTCCTCAAGTTTTCAGCAAACCTAACTGAATGGGGCTCAGGCGAGCTCATATATTTTGCAGTATAGAGTCAGAAGATAACGTATCACATCAACGATAATTGTGAGGTGAACATCACCTGGAGCATAAACCTGCCGCGAAGGCGGATGTGCAAGGTCTTGCGTCGTAAAAAAACTGCATTTTGAATCCCTTCAGAGTTTCAAGCGGCATTCAGCAATATTCGCATGCTCGCAGGGTACGGCCCGTGAATTGTCAGAACCGATATGCCAGATGAGGAAACGGATCCATAGCGCGGAGTCATCGTTGCACGAAAAATAACCTGATGACAAAGTGACAAACAATGCATGCACATGTCCCTTTGTCGGCTTCATTCTTTTTGCGCAGCCAGATTGGGTGGATCTGTCGATTTCAACGAACGTGCTGGAGCGTTCGTTAAAATACAGAGACACAAGTCTGAGAGATTTCTGTATTGTCGCAACACCTTAGAGTGCTACGAGGCGACTATATGAGCCTGATGAGATGGCTGTATTTTAACTTACAGTGCGGTGATGAGAAATGTTAATTACATTTTTTACCGCCGCATTAACGTTCGTCAGCCTCGTTGTAAGCTGTACTATATGCAGTCTTTAGGTGGATCACAATTGCTTCAAATTCTGGTTGCTGATCCGAAACAGATCTGGAGGTTGTACACAGACTCAACGCATATTCTAATGCTCCTGTGTTAAACAATTTTGTTGATGCTAAAGCTGCCTGGACCATTTCGTTGAAAACTGCTGTATTCTTTCAGCCGAGTAATTGAGTGAGTGAGTGAGTGAACTTTATTAACTGCTCGGGGATCTTTTTCTTCGCCTCTTAAGCCGAGGCTGACGAGTGGTTGGCGCCCCCAGTCCAGGGCACCACTGGCTTTCGCCAGTTTGCGAGCTCTTATGACCAGGTAGAGCTGAGCCTCCGGGTCAGAGCTGGCCAGCAAAGCCTCCCACTGTCTTTCATTTGGGTTTTCAATTTTTTGTAGTTGATGTGAGCTGCATTCCCATGTTATGTGGTACAGGGTAGGGGTCTTCCCGCACCACGGGCACACGTCTCTAAATGTCGTGGGATGCATCATGTGTAATATGTGTAAATTAATGAAGGTGCCCGTCTGTAGCCGCCTCAAATCTATGGCCTCCTCGTTGCTGAGCTTTTTATGCGGCTCCGGATATACTTTCCGCAAGCCTCTGTAGTGTTGTAGTATTGTGGTGTAGTCAGGGTCAAGCGGAATCAGGTCCTCTGTCGCGAGACTGTTGGGCGCTCGATAGGTTGCATGTCCTCGTGCTACCCTGTCTGCGTACAAATTCCCCGTGATCCCTGCATGCCCCGGAATCCACACTGGTGTTTGAGTGTATTGTTTTGTTGGCTCGCTTGTGGAAGAAAGGATTTGGTGCGCTACCTTAGATAATTTACCGGGTTGAAAATTTCTGCACACGGATTGAGAGTCTGACAGTATTGTCAGACTCTCTCCCGTTTCTCTTCCTTGCCTAATGGCCAGTGCGATAGCCACTTCATCTGCCTCCATGGCTGTACAGTTTTGGACCGAGGCGCTAACTACCTCCCGGCCTTCGCAGTCTGTGACCGTGGCTATCGTCCTCCTTGCGTTGGTTTCGTATAAAGCTGCGTCGGTGAACCTTGACGGGTTTTGTTGGCCGAATGTTTTTTCATAATAATCTGCCCTTGCCTGCCTCCTTTCCAGGTGTAGGGGGGGGTCCATGTTTCTTGGTGTGGGCCGAACTCGGTACCAATTCCTGACTTCCCGCGATACCTCTCTTGTCTTGTTATAAGCCTGTAGGTGTGTGCTATATCCCAGTCTTTCCAACACCCGTCTTCCCGTCTTCGTTTGTATAAGTCTGTTAAGCTGTGACTTGATTTGGGCTTCTGCTAATTCTTGTATTGTATTGTGCAGACCCAGAGCTGCTAGCTTGTGGTTCGGTGTGTTCTTGGGTAGCTTGAGTGCGGTCTTGATAGCCATTTTGATGATGGCGTCCGCTCTGTCTTCCTCTCCTTTGGTCATATTGAAGTAGGGTAGAGCATACGCTACTCTGCTAATAACGAGGCTCCGGACAAGTTTGAGTGTGTCGGGCTCCTTCATCCCCATCTTTTCGCTGGTCACCCGTGCTATCATTCGGGCGACCTGCTGGGTCGAGGTCTTGAGCAGATTAAGTGTGTGTTGACACCTTTGATTCGATTGGAGCCACATCCCCAGGATCCTCACGGTTGTCTTTTCGGGTACTGTCTCCCCCTGCAGCCGGATCTCGAGCTTGTGGCCTTGATCTGTGGGAGCAGGGCGGTTGCCCTTCCCTCACCAGAATCTGATCAGTTCTGATTTTCTTGATGAGCACTCCAAGCCCCTCTGTTTTAGATATTCTTCGATGACAGATGCTGCTTCTTGCAATTTCGCTTCCTTCTCCCCGAGTGATCCTGTGGTCGTCCAGATGGTGACGTCATCAGCATACATAGCGTGCTGTATGCCCTCCACCTTCTCGAGGCGCCTGGCCAGGCCAATCATTGCCACGTTGAACAGCGTGGGCGAAATGACTGCTCCTTGAGGTGTCCCTTTGTTGGGCGGGGAAAAGGTCTGTGTTTCTATATTGCCAATCTTGATTTCGGCCGTCCGGTTACTCAGAAAGCTCCTAACGTACTCGTAGACTCTGGTTCCACAATTCGTGTCTGCCAGACCATCTAAGATCGCCTTGTGACTAACATTATCAAATGCACCTTTAATGTCCACTGCCAAAACTACGTGTTCTGCCGAGCGTGGAATACTCGTCAAGACCTCTTCTTTGATCTGCAGGAGAACGTCCTGAGCTGATAGCTTTTCTCTGAAGCCAAACATGGTGTCCGGCATCTGAGCGCTATCCTCTAAGTTATTTTTCAGTCTATTATTGACAACCCTCTCGAAAATCTTTCCCAGGCCTGAAGAATTGAAATGCGATGAGTAATCCCAATGCTCTGTGCCCAACGTGTATCTTGATACGCCTACTTTCATGTAATTTTGTTTCAACTGCAGCCGCTATAGCATTTTTTTCTGTACATATTTCTTATCTGGGGATGTTTTGTGGCACTTCAAGCCTTTTCCATGCTTCGGCTGTGATCATAGAGATGATTAGCCCATTTAAGCAGCGCTACTGTGTGTGCTGTCTGCGCAGGACCGGATTAACGGCAATGAGGGCCCGATTCAAAAAGATTAACAGAGACCTTATAACCCCCTTTATACATTACCCCGCCCGTGTTATGCTTGAGACTTGGCGCCTTTTAGAATTTCCGCCAGAGAACACACGTCAGATTTACTAGGAGTATCTGTGGACTGTTTATGAACATCGCCTGATAATATTTTATCCCACAGAGCACATGGACAGACTGACATCTGGACTGAGCTGTTCCAAGAAATGACCGGACACACAACATCCTCTCTCAGAAATCAGAACGCGCCGATTCGTTAAACATAACTTTCCTGAGTAGATATTTTCTTGACAAATTCGATAGCTCAGGGCGATTGGCTTCGCGTGAGCCAATCACCATGCATTTACTAGATGTTTAATGAATTCATCCAGCAAGACGAATTGAAGCTCGTCTAAGGCAGTGTGTCTGCAGAAACTGCGATATTGTTGCGACGGGGGTTTGAAGTCGGAGCGCTGCACAGGTCGAGGAGGCAGAGAACTCAGCTGACCAACGGCTTCGAGTCCGGCAAGGGCACGATAGTCTCCTCGTCTTTCTAAACGTCCTTTTCCCTGTCTTCTTCTACGTGTTTCCTCTTCAGGATTGCTACATTTCCCCCCGGGACAGCCGAAGCCCCCTTGGGTGAGGGAGTTAGTCGTTCCCACAGGATTGGCATGGCTTCATCCGGGCGACATGAGCGAGTTCCGTTGTAGCTGAGTGACGACCAGTTGCGATCATGCGTGCGATTTCGTAATTCAGATCATAGACGCGGTCGAGGACAACGTAAAGGCCAGCGTAATGCGTCAACATTTTCTGCGCTAAACCACGTTTCCGGAGAAGTCGCCAAAGCCACACAAAGTATCCGTGCGTAAGACACATGGCAATGCTGTCTGTCGTACCGAGCTTGGGAACGTAATTGCGAAGCCAAAATCCGGAAACGGGCGAGACGGCGAGCTTCTTCGGCCCGACCAAGAGTTTCGGCGATGCAAGGTTCATCATGGACGGAATAGAGAAGAATGGTGTCCAGGGAATACCGAGTATCACGGGCATAGAGAAAAAAGAACGGGCTGTAGCCGGTCGTCTCATGTGTTGCAGTGTTGAAGGCAAACGTTATAAACGGCAGAGGTGGGCAACCTCATGATGTTTCGACCTCATGAGGTCAACCTCAACCTCAAAATGACCTCAACCTCACGGAGTGAAGTGAGGTTGAGGTGAGGTCGGCAACACCTGAAATATTTTTGAGTGAGGTCAGCAATTGAGACCTCAACCTCATGCGTGAGTTTGAGGTTGAGTGAGGTCGTAACTTAGTGAGGTCGGCTTTTGAGGTCGAAATTATTGTTTCCCACAGCGATAAAATAGCCGGCAAAACACCTTCCATAATGCCTGTCGTGTACACTATTTTGGCTACCAACACGCACGTAACAAACAGTTTGCGTCTGTGCGTTTGCATTCGACACGAAACAAAAAGGAGGGGGGGGGGGGGGCGTAAAGTGCAGCGCGGCAAACGAGTGGGGTCGGACGATGGCTGCAGACTCGAAAGAAGGTGAAACAAGATCCCGCCACCATTCCGAGCGAGTTTGGGAAGTAAAGAAAGTCTGCGCAAACTCGAAGGGTTTCCAGACCTATGTGGGTGTGTCGGCTCCTCGGAAAAAAAAAAAAGCGACAATAGTAGAAAAGAGGGAAGCGCAAGATCCAGAAACCAAGGAATTGCTTGGGGAGGATGGCACGAGAGAGGAGGTTTCAGAGAGGCATATGGAAAGAACAAGGATGCAGAAGAGACGAGAGATAAATGGCTTGACGAAAAGTCACCCCATGAACACTGTATTTTAGTAAATAAAATCTGTTTGTGCTATTGTATATGTTACTAGTTAAAAGGAAAGAAAGCAATAGGACGGTAGATCATAGTTGTATCAGTGCAATCCACTCCTCTTTTATTATTATTATTATTATTATTATTATTATTATTATTATTATTATTATTAGTCACTAGACATTAAATTAACCCTTACATAAAGAGGTAAATTTAATGTGCCCTTCTCGAAGAATCATTGAAGAACAGACAGGTGACTGACGACTGCTTGCAGTCATTCCTTTCTCATACCCTACGTGAGCTTGCGCCTTTTTCATTTACATGTTTGTTTATCGAGGGCCTCCCCTCCGTTTTACAGCTTGCAGCCAAAGTGGCGGGCGCGCCTTTTGTTCGTAAGCTGGCTGCTGCTCTTTCGGCTCCGCAGCCGGTGTACGATCTCAACTAGCGGACAAAGCTCGGACCCGGGAACCATTCGGCATTTCTTGGAAAGTAAGCCACTGCACATACGCGCGCCCCCGGGAGTTTGTGAGTTTTAGGTATTTTTAAGTGCGTTTCTGTCAACGGGGCCGAGAGTTACACGGACAGTGGCAGTATGGGCGAGAGAGCGAGATGTGTGCGCGGTGCTCGAGCGTGTGAATTCGCGAGTGAAGATCTGCGTCTCTTCTTCTCTTTAGTTTTTCAGTACACTTGCACCACCCCTATTTTATCTCACTTCTTATTTTTGTTTTGTGTGGTCACTTACCAGTGCCCCCTCTCGCGTTTGTGCACCCGCGTTTACTCACAACCGGCCGCTTTTCTGCGGTACGGCCAATCGTCACCCCCCCCCCCCCCCCCCGCCTAAGAAAAAAAATCAGAAGAGACAATTCGCAGATTCTTCCTCTCGCAACATTCTTTTCTTTCTTTTTTTCTTTTTTTTTTTGCTTCCTTGGCTTTTGGTTATGCGTTATACCTCCGACTGGCGTATTCCTGTTGGTCTAACGAAATATAAAGACGCCCTTCTCGCTTCTAGGAACACCACGGCGGCTGCACGGACTTTTGTCGCTTGTCGAGCATGCAGGCATCTCATCGTTTCGCAGGAGGGACGCGTCAGTGTTCAAACTCTGCTCTTCCTCCGTGTAGACGCGTTGCCACCCTGCTCACCACCCGCTAGTCTTCCTCTCTTGACGGATATTTTGCAGTCGAAGAAAAACGAAACAACTCCCGTAGCATGGGTTAAGTGTTCGCGCTTTATTCTCCCAGTGGGCGTGCTTCTCTCATCGCGACTAGAAGCTGGTGTCTCAACCCCCTGTTCTCATCGACACCAATCGTTCCTGGAACGTCTGCTTGGAAGTCGCCCCCAAACGGCGTCGATGAGCCGCCCGAAATCGGCAAAAAAAAAAGGCAGCATCTAAACAACATGCTGTGTTCTTCGCCATTTACCGTGGCCGTCTTTTTCAAGCGAAGACACGCAGCCATGCCGTGGTCGGTGACTTGCTGTAATTCATGACAGAAGTTTCCGCCCTTTCCAGCTGAGGTCTGCCCTTCTTCGAGGTCTATCGCATTGTTGCGTTCGGCGTCGAGGGTGCATGACATGGCTGCGGTTATGGCAGGTGTAGTTATGGCAGGTATAGCGAAAAAATCTAAATATACCGACGATGATGTGTGCGCGCGCAGTTGTCGAATTGAAAAAGACATCTAAGGCCATTTGTGTTACAATAGCCACGCAAAAGAAACGAAAAGCACTTTAAACTTGGAATGCATTTACTGCGACAAGAAACTGTGTGCACAAGGAAACCAGCTTTTGAGCTTCTCATGGCATCTCAAGGTAATGTGCGAATTATCTCTAATTCAACGTATTATTTCTTTAACTTACATCAATGATGAAATGAATGTTCGGGGGCTGCAAATTCACCGTTAGTTATTATAAGTAGAAGGGAGGGTAATCTTTCAAAAATTTGTCACGGCGTTTGTTCTATACAGCACAACCCACTCGTCAGGATTATCGAAAGTAGCGCAATGTCAAAAGTCAAGCACGCTTTACCTTTTCGTAACTAAGCATCTCTGCATATGGCAACATTTTGTTCTGTCCGCCTCTTGTGATAAGTCCCACGTCAGAAGTCAATTTGATAAAAGAATGCTATGGTACTACAGCTTCCATATGTACGTAAGTGGTCGATCTACTTTTTTTTTTTTTGTAACAGAGACGTAACATTGAAGAAACATTAGATTGCTTGTGATTTTGTCATCCGATTCGATTTAAATTCGCAGGAAAATGTCTTCACCAAGAAATTATTACTTGCTTGTTATGAGGAAACACTATTTGACGGTCACAGATATGTGCGACGTTTCACTGCAGACCTTCAGGGGTTCGCATCCAGCAGCGCCAAGGACACACAAGCATTACAGCGGGAATTAGGTCAAAAGTCACCATATCAAAACAAATAAAAATAAAATTCGAAGAGTTGAAACTGACCAATTATACGGCCGGTATTAGGTCGACCTGCCATGAATCAGTAGCCCCGCTCGCAAATGTTCATTTCAAATTTTTTACTTTACAAGTAAGCCTCATCATATTCAATGTTGTTTAAAATTTATGTCGTCATTATGGCGTGTCACCGCACAGGACTTGTGCCATGACGTTTTATAGTTAGTGTTCTCAAGTGAAAAACCTTTTCTTTTTTTTTTCTTTTTTTGAGGTCGAGCGACCGACCTCAAACTCACAGTTTGAGTTTGAGGTGAGGTTGAGTGAGGTCGGTGATGGCATCAGAAAAATTGAGGTGAGGTCACCTGGTCAAACCTCAACCTCAAAGCGTGAGGTTGAGGTTGAGTGAGGTCAGGAAATTTTTATTGAGGTTGAGGTGAGGTTGCACTTTTTGAGGTCAAATGCCCACCTCTGATAAACGGCAATATTGTATCCCAGTTCTTGTGGTCTGATGCAAGTACATAAGAGCATGTTGACGAGAGTTCGTTTGGTGCGCTCCGTCAAACCGTTGGTTTGAGGGTGGTATGGTGTGGAGTGTCGAAAATGTGACGTGCACAAACGGAGAAGCTCTTCCACAACATCTGCCGTAAACTGCCGACCTCGATCACTGATGATCACTCGCTGAGGTCCATGGCGCAGGATGACGGAACGGAGTAAGAACATGGACACGTGGTGAGCGGTGGCTGAAGGAAGAGCGGCCGTTTGGCAGTAGCGGGTGAGGTAGTCGGCACAAACCACGATCCAGCGATTTTCATCGGAAGATTTCGGGAAGGGACCCATAAGGTTGATTCCAACTTTCTGAAATGCACCATGTGGTGGAGTCACAGGATGCAGCAGGCCCTGTGGCGTGGACGTAGGACGTTTGAGTCGTTGGCACTCAGTGCAGCTCGCCACATATCGCTCAGTCGTCTGGCACATCTTCGGCCAATAAAACTGGTCGCGGGCACGGTGGAGGGTTCGTGCAGAGCCCAGGTGACCGGAAGTGGGGTCGTCGTGCATGGCACGCAGGATGCACGAGCGGTAACTCTCGGGAACCACAAGTAGAAAATTCGTACCGGTGCTGGAGTAAGCCTTTTTGTACACAAGGCCATCACGGAGACAGAGGGGGCTGGGAGCTGTGGAATCCCGCGCCGCCGCAAGCAGTGGCTCGAGGCTTATGTCGGTCTCTTGCACAGTCCGCAGAGCCGAGGCGTCAGGAAACTCGGGAACAACGGAGAAGATGTAGTGATCGAAGTCAGCAGAGTCACATTCGGTCGTAGGAAGGGGGAGACGTGGAAGGCAGTCTGCATCGGCATGTTTGCGGCCACTCTTGTACGAGACAGTGAAGTCATATCCCTGCAGACGAAGGGCCCAGCGTGCCAGACGACCAGGTGGATCACGAAGGTTGATGAGCCAACACAAGGCATGATGGTCCGTCACAATCGTGAAATGGCGTCCATATAGGTAGCATCGAAACCATTGAACAGCGAAAACTACAACGAGGCACTCTTGCTCCGTAACAGTTTAGTTACGCTCAGGTTTGCTGAGGGAACGGCTTGCATACGCAATTACATGCTCACTGGTTGCCTAACGTTGCACAAGCACAGCACCAACACCAATCCCACTTGCATCAGTGTGGACTTCCGTCGGAGCGGGGGGTTGAAGTGCCATAGTATGGGATGTGACGTAAGCAGAAACTTTAGCTGGTGGAAAGACGCGTCACATCGAAAGGGACGTCTTTTTGTAGAAGGGACGTCAGAGGGCAAGCGACGCCGGCAATTCTTGGGATAAATCGTCAAAAGTAGGAGCACAGCCCCAGAAAACTGCGGAGCTCCTTTTGATTCTGGGGTCGTTCAAATGCTGCAACTGCCGCAGTCTTCTGTGGATCTCGCCGAACTCCATCGTGGTCGACGAGATGTCTGAGTACCAGCGCCAGACGCTCGCCGAAACGGTACATTTTAGAATTCAGCCTTCTGCAGGCAATCTAAAACAAAAGCGAGTCGCCTGTTGTGTTCAGTAAAAGTCCGGCCAAAAATAACAACGCCGTCTAAAAAGCACATGCAGATTTCCCACTTGAGACCACGCAGTACTGTGTTCATAAATCTTTCAAAAGTGGCCAGCGCATTACATAGGCCGAATGGCATCACATTGAATTCAAATATGCCGTCCGGCGTAACAAATGCAGTTTTTTCTTTGTCACCGGGGCCCATCGGAATCTGCCAATACCTCGATCGCAAATCAATTGAAGAGAAATAAGATGCAGAGAAAAGGCAATCTAAGGTATCGTCGATGCGCGGGAGAGGATACACATCCTTTTTAGTGATGGAGTTGAGGCGACGGTAGTCGATGCAGAACCTCCATGTTCCGTCCTTTTTTTTTTTTTTTTTACCAATATCACGGGAGCAGCCCAAAAACTGGAGGACTCCTGGATTACGCCCCTGTTCAACATGTCCAACTTGCTCGGTGATCACATTGCGCTCTGACGGCGACACGCGGTACGGCTTTTTGGCGGATCGGATGGGCAGATTCCGTGTCAATCCTGTGGCGTGCGCGTGACAGCAGAAAACGGTGAGAGCCGTCAGATTGCGCGAAATCAAAGACGGACACGTGCTAGGACAAGAGGTTCTTCAACATCTGCCGTTGTTTTTTGCCGTTCCCCCATGCTATCTGGAGCCTCGTTCGCGTACATGCACTTTCTTTTAATGTGGGGGGAACACTGAAGCCGCGCTATAGCGTCTAAGGCGAAGCTTACTTCTGCTATCTTTTTTTTTTTTTTTCAAAAACAATAAATGCTTGCAGAAACAAGCAAATGTAAGTTTAAATATTTCTCAGGAATTCAGCTTTTCATGGGGTGTGTATTATTATAACATGTCTGCTTTGTTCATTCCACTTTGAAGCAAGTTAAGAAATGTACTTAGGTTTCGATAAGCACTCTCGAGCCTTCTGCGGGAAGAGTTTTTTGATGAGACCTTCAAAGTACCCTCCTGAGAATTTCGTCCTCGGCTCTCAGCAGCGACACATTTCTCAGATGGCTGTCAGGTATGAGTCGTCGCAATCTATAACAACAATTTATTGTTTTAAAGCCTCATTACGTGAAAACCCAGTCGCTAGCGTGTGGACTCGATGGTACCACAAAACGACTTCTTGTGTCCACAGAAACAAGTTTGACAAATACTGCGCCTTTCCCTTGCTGTGAACCAATTATTAGGGCGAAACCCTTTCTAGGCTCATGGTGATGTCAGGGAGGCTCCGCGAGTTACAGACACTGCGCCTTTCCTTTCCTATAAACCAGCTATAGAACGCCGGTGAACTTTGATGCGTTCGACGGAACGCTGGTTGTGTTCGACAAGGGGGCGCGATGTACCGTGTGCAGCAGCAATGCTTAGGCTTTTACATTCTTCCGCTGCAGATTCCGCAGTGCTGCCGGGACTTTTGTTACATCTTTACTGCTTACGCTCTGGACAATAAAATACACAACTGACCTGAACAGCAGTAATCAGTTCAGTTCAGTTTTATTCCTTAAAGGCCCCCTTTTCAAGGGGGGGGGGGGGGGGGGGTTACATAAGGGGTGGGAATACATATGAAAATACAAAAAATCGTAATGACTAATAAACATTGAAGATGATCCGCTCATAAAAACAGATGGCGAAGCGATAACGACGATGTCATAGGGAAGGCCGTTCCAATCTGAAGCTGTTCGAGAAAAGAGCGAAGAAGAAAAAGTAGTAGTGTGCGATGGTGGGCGAGCAACTTGCAGTGGGTGACTGGTGCGGTGAGATATGCCTGCTGCGGCTGTCATGTACGGTGCTTGATTCAGAGAAGAGTAAAAAAAACTTGTGAAAGAGAGCGAAGCTAGCGATGCGGCGACGAAATGAGAAGAGAGGCAATCCGGATTTCACTTTCAAAGTTGAAACACTGATGTCGTATGAGTATGAGGAATGAATTAACCGGACGGCACGATTTTGAACAGATTCCAATGCAGTGATTAGGTATGCTTGTTGTGGGTTCCAGATGGCAGATGCATATTCTAATTTCGGTCTTACCAGTGATTTGTATGCGAGCAGCTTTACCTGAGGTGGGGCAAGACGAAGATGACCCTTAAGGAAACCTAGTGTTTTATTTGCTGCTGAAATGATGTTACTGATATGAACGCGCCATGACAGATCAGGAGAGATGGTGATTCCCAGATATTTGTACGATTCTGTTAGCTCAATTGGTGTATTATAAACCGAGTAATAAAAGCGATAAGGGTTACGACGACGAGAAAGTGATATGAATCTGCATTTAGTAGGATTAAGGGACATCAACCAATTATTGCACCAGTTTAATACACTGTTAAGATCTGCCTGAAGGGTGTGTCGATCATCACGATTGTTAATGGTACGGTAAATGACACAATCATCCGCGAACATTCTAATATTGCAGGAAACATGCATGGGCAAGTCGTTAATATATATTAGGAATAGAAGGGGACCAAGGACAGATCCTTGCGGGACGCCGGATGTTACTGGGACGGAATTAGACAGGTGGCCGTTAACATAGACTGACTGCGAACGATTAGTTAAAAATTCTTTGAATATTTTAAAATATTAAAAATATTCAGATATTAGGTTGTAGGTTGAGCTGCGAAAGTTTTAGTAATAAACGGCGGTGAGGGACCTTGTCAAAGGCTTTCGCAAAATCTAGAAAAATGGCATCGGTCTGCATGTTACGGTCGAGATTAGTATGTAAGTCATGAAGAAAGAGTGCTAGTTGGGTTTCACATGAAAGGCCCTTGCGAAATCCGTGTTGCGAAGGATGAAAAAATTCGTTTGAGTCAAGAAAATTGATGATTTGTGAGTATACGACGTGTTCCATTATTTTACATGGTACGCTAGTTAAGGAAATGGGGCGGTAATTCAAAGGTAAGTCTCTGCTACCAGATTTGTAGACTGGAATGACCTTTCCCTGTTTCCAGTCAGCTAGAATGATTCTTGGAGAGAGTGACGGTGAAAAAAGGAGACATAAATAGGCGGCACAAGTAGTGTTCACATTCTTCAAAAGTTTTGAATTAATTAGGTCCGTACCAGCTGCGGATGAAAGTTTCATATTATTAATTATGGATGAGATCCCTTCTACGCTAAAGGTGATAGCCGGCATGAAGGATTCTGAGTGAAAGGATGACAAGTGTGGAGGCGCGTCAAACTCGGTGGTGAATACAGATGCGAATGCATGGTTAAAAATACCTGCGCAGTCGTTATCAGTAACAGGTTCATGAAAGCGAACGGAATGTAAGCATAATTTTTCAATTTCGTAGTATTTTTTCCATGCGGCGGGTGTGTCGATGCGTTTGGCGGAGCGAAAAAGTAGTTTTTTTTTTTTTTTTTGGCCTTTTGAAGGACGGGTAAACCAGGGTTTATTGCGGTTAGTGTGAAAAGTAATCATTAGGACAAACGTATCACTGAGATTGCTTAATTTGTTCTTGAAAATCAACCAGTTTTCATGAATTGAGCGAGTGTGAAATGCAGCTTCATATTCAGGAAAGAAGATGTTAAGATTTTCAGTTATTGCGTTATAGTTGCCTTTATCGTATAGACGTGTTGTTTTTTCAGATGTCTGTTTTTTAGTAGAGCGAAATGAAAATTGAAACATGTATGACTTTGTGATCACTGATTTCCGAAAGATAACCGATAGATGTTAGTTTTTCGAGGCTATTGGTTAATATCAAATCGAGTGCGTTTGCCGATGCTCGTGTCACACGGGTTGGCTGCGACACTAACTGCGTAAGGTTAAAATTTAGACACATTTCGATAAAGTTCTTTTCCTCTGCATGACATGTTATTACGGAGCTAGTTAAGTTCTGCCAGTCAATGTCAGGATAGTTAAAATTACCGAAAAGAAGGATGTAAGCATTTGAATATGTGGAAAGAAGTTTATGAATGGTATTATTGAGATGACGTGGAAAGTCAGGATTAGTCTGCGGAGGTCTGTAGCAAACGCCGAGAAGTACTGTTACGGGGGAGTGCGACAAATGAGCCATAATGACTCGATGTCAGAAGTGACGTCAACAACAGAGCATGATATATCCCTATGAATTGCAACAAGGACACCACCACCCCGTAAATCTTTCCAATCATTTCTATATACATTGAAATCAGGCAAATCAGTTAGTACTTCAGCATCCGTTATATCACTTTTTAGCCAAGTTTCAGTTAATATAAGTATGTTGCTCCTGGATGACGAGATGTTTGATACGAGTTCACGTTTAGGAAGGAAGCTCGGGATGTTAGTGAATATGGCGGAAAACGAAAGAACATTGCGGGGCGTGTTGGGTCGATGTTTTGTCGATGGTTGGCGACTAGGGAACTGCTATGCGACTTCTTTAACAGTATCAGACGATGCGTCGAAAGTGTAGCGTTTAGATCCGATATGCAATGATAGAGGTCAGTTGGTTTGTACGCTGGTACGAGCTGACCTCCAATTGAAAGCCTCCTAGAACCACTTGGGGTCATTTTATCGCCAATTAAGATCCCCTGACTGCCAGCTGGTAGACATCTTGAACCATTGCAGTTGAGTTCCAGCTGGGACCAGTTAAACTCAACTGCATTCAGTCAAAACCTGCTAAAGCTATTTGGTTTTTTGTTATCTACTTGGGCGAGTAAAAAATATTGCACTTTGAGTGGCGAGCTATAAGGCTAGCTTTGGATTAAGCGTACTATGCAACGAATAGTTTTGAAACATTCGAAATTACAATACATATGATCCGAGTTTAATCGTGGAAAATAAGGAAAGATATTGCTTGAATATTTTTCGGACCAAACCTCGAAACCTGCCATTTCATTTTTTCACCTCTTTTGGGGCCCCTGAGAACGGAGGGCCCGAGTCATTTGAACCCTTCGAACCCTTTATAATCCGGCCCTGTGTCTGCAACATGCATTTGTTATTGTTCTTCTGTATTGCTGTATTTGCTTGCTTGATGAAATAAACCGTGAATATAAAAACCACAATTGTACCCGTCGTACACTCTATTGGAAACTGGGCATGCAACTGGGCACGACTGTCCGGTTGCACCAGTGTTTCTGGACCACACCTTGCTGTGCTGAGAGACAAAGTACAGGGCCAAAGTACTTGCATGACTTGCAGCAGTATTTGCAATATGATTTTGAATGCTTGGTTTATGTCTGAAAGTGTTACTGCCTTTCTAGGCCGCCACCTTTGCTAATCAGTTTCATTGTGCTGGAGCGATTACTGCTCATAAACAAGGGCGTAAACAACAGAAACTCGAAATTTTTACATAGCAAACGTTGGCGCGCGCTGAAAAGCAACAACAACCTTTAAAATGTGCAGGATTGTCAATGCCACGCTGCGGTTTTATAAAAAGACTTGAGTAGTCGACACAGTCGTCTAAACAAAACAACGGAACAGATTTATTGTCCCTTCGTTTACAACACTAGCTCGCACGGCGTACACAACATACATTGACCGAAAAGGGTCCGTTTCGGTGGCGGCACGGTCCATTCGGTACCTCTCACACCCTCTCCCACCAGATGTCCAAGGTCGGTGCGGCCAACCCCCCTGCCTTGGCGCACAACGGTTGTTTACCTCGGCCTCAAAATTGATTCCCGCATCACCTGGCGCCCTGCGGTGGATAAAGTGTGTGCAGACACCAAGCGCATAGGTAAACTAGCGCTTCGTCTCCTAGCCAAAGGTGAAGGAGCCTCTCCCCCGCTCTGTGCAAGAATCCATGAATCGATCGCCTCAGCCAGAGCATTGTATGCCCTTCCCCTGCTCAGCCTCAGCCCACTCCAATGGAAAAGGCTGGACACATGCCATAGGAACACCATACGACACATATACGGTCTCCCCAACGGATCTCAGGTGGCAGCGACCTATGCAGAAACCCGCACCATCCCCCTCTCACTAAGAGCACTCAAAACTGCCCTCAACCACATCGAGCGGCTTCACCGAGCACAAGATGGCTCTAAACTTCTTCGCAGAATTTCAGCCAAACCCAACACACGCATCGGTAGCGTCATGTGCCTCTTCCGTGAGATACTGGGCCCCCCTCCACCGCCCCTTGCTGCTCCACAACCCCCACATGAGATCTGTCCGCCCCGCATCTACCAGGGTCTCCCAGGTGTGAAGAGCAAACGAGACACGCCCGTATGCGCGCTTCAGCAAGAGGCCGCATCCAAAATTCACACGGATTTTCGTCACCGGACTCTCATCTTTACTGATGGGTCAGTTCGTCAGCAAGAAAAATCCGCAGCTGCCGCATGTGTGATTCCCGACTTGGACACCTCTAAATTAGGCAGGCTACACTTCCCTTCCTCGTCACAAACAGCTGAGATAGCTGCACTCAATCTGGCAGCCACTCTTCTCCTGGAAAGCCCTGAAATTAAAAATGCTGCCATTCTCACCGATTCGAGGGCAGCGCTTCAGGCCCTTGCGCAGCCTAGCAAAGGACCTCGCCTACTGCAAGTATGCGCAAGCAACTTCCAACGCCTCGCCGAATCCGGCTGCGATACAGTCCTACAATGGATCCCATCGCACTGTGGGATAGGGGGCAACGAACTTGCTGATGAGCTCGCTCGATCAGCCCACCACCCGTCCGTTCCCATGTGCGCGGACAACACCACATATGACTGTGCTCGTCTTGCAATCGCGCGACACACCATTTCCCACCACCCTGACCCTCGCATCGCCAGCGGCCACCCCTTCCGTGCAGTTAATACTCGCCTCTTCGCCCGGAGAGACTATGTTCTGCTGTTGCGCCTCCGCATCGGATGTGTTTGGACCGGTGTGCGCGCTAGCCGACTACGAGGAATGTCTCCCCGGTGTGCGTCGTGCGGTGACGCAGAAACACTCGAACACGTTCTGTGTATGTGCCCTGCGTACTCGCAACCGCGACACCTCCTACGGGAAGGTTACCGAAATCTTGGACTTCCCTGTGCTAACACATGCGAGATCCTTCACCCGTCTGGCCCTCCCCACAAAGTGCAAAGTGCCCTCAAAGTGCTCCTGTTATTCCTACGGGACAGTGGACTAAGTGCAAAACTGTGAACACTTTCCATCTTCCCCTAGTGCGCAAATTATTGCCAGCAACTCTCACCAATTCAGTGTGCCACTCCCGCGCCATTCCCCGCATAATACCAGTTCCATTTTTTTTTTTATCCTGTGTGTGTGTGTGTGTGTGTGTGTGTGTGTGTGTTTTTTTTTAAGTCCTATAAGGCCCTTTTTGCACAAGGACCTTCTCTCACTCCTGCGCGCAACCAACTGCCCGCAAATCGTCTAACTTTTATCTGTAGCAATTCATGTAATGTGCACAGAATCCTTTCTTTTTTTTTCCCCCTCTTCTTCTTCTTTTTTTTTTTCTGTGTGTGTGTTTATCATCATCAATTCTTCCGTTATATATTCCATAAGGTCCCATGCACCTTCTGCAAAGGCCCTATCTCTTGCATTTCAAATAATGCCCTCAGACTACTTTTTTTTTTCTCCCTCCTCTTCTTTTTTTTTTTTTTGTGGTGTTTATTACCATCAATTCTTCCTTTATATATCCCATAAGGTCCCATGCACCCTCTGCAAAGGCCCTTCCATCCCAGCACATCTGTCGCATTTCAAATAATGCCCTCAGACTACTTTTTTTTTTTCCCTCTTCTTCTTCTTTTTTTTTTTTTTTTTGTCTGTTTAGTATCATCAATTCTTCCTTTATATATTCCATAAGGACCTATGCACCTTCTGCAAAGGCCCTTCCTTCCCAGCCTATCTCTTGCATTTCAAATAATGCCCTCAGACTACTCTTTTTTATTATTATTATTATCTTATCTCCTTCTATATTATCCCACAAGGCTCTTTGCCCCTTCTGCAAGGCCCCACTCCTCCCCCCGCGCGCATCCAATTGCTCGCATAAGCATCTATGACATTCCAAATCTCCCTATCAGATTTTCTTTTTTTTATTTTTTATTCTTTTTTTTTTCTTTTCCTCTCTCTTTAAACCTCACAATTATCTCTACATATGTCATGAAGGCTTCCTCCTTTGCGTGGCACGTCCCCGCTTCAAAATCCTCCAATCCTTGTTGTATGAGTGTTTACCCTTCCATGTTTGGCCTTTTTTCTTCAGGGGTCTTCGACATCGACTACCAATGACAACGCTTTCGCTCCCCCTTCCTCTCCCCTCTTTCATTCCCCCTTCCCCTCTACTCGGCCCCGTTGCGGTGTATCCCTGCAAGTACAGGAGACAGTTATAGGGCCGTGTAATCCCCCCCTTCTCTTCCCCCCCTCAAGAAGAATCTCATTATAACCCGAGAGCTATTTCGCAGCAGAGCAGAGCACCCCCCGTCGAGTCCGAGGCGGGACCCCGGAGAGGGTCTGCGCGCATTCCGTCCGTGGGCCGAAAGTGCGTGGCGTCTCTATCGACAAAACTTGTTTCAAGCCAAAATAAACTACGCGTGATGTCATGCTGGAGTGCCCATGAGCCGCCATGCTTTGAACGTATGGCGTCTATGGGGCCTTCGCTACCAAGTACATATACCTAGGCACAGGCGTCAGTCCGCAGGGAGTGGGTGCATGAACACCACCACCACCGCAATGCAACGCAGCTCGCGTCAAGATATTTTGAGTGCCTCACTAACGCTCGAAGCGGCTTCGCTAGATATGGTCCAGATCTGCCCAAGCTTCAGACACTCTTATCCGAGCCATCGCTGACTAGAATCTTCGCCCATCCCATCAGCTGAAGATATGCGCCTAGAGCGGGAAAATTGGCTGCCTTAAACAACTGCTTTCTGGCTCCGCATTCGCACCATGTGCTCGCCGCCAATGGCTTTCAACATTCCCATCTTTTAAATGTTACCCAGTGCAAAATAGCAAGAGAGGTGACCTCCGAAATATGTCATCTTCCGCAATTAGGGGCGTAATAGTGAGCGAATTTTGAGTACTGAGCAAAGGCAGTCTGGTGGCACCCGAATTTGGAAAAGAAACAATTTGAGCGTTGGCTTCCGCCACTAAACGAGCGAAGCGAAACTCACTCTGGTCATCGTCGTCGAGGATGACGCTGTCCAGATCACGCCGCTTCATGAATGAGAGGTGCCTGTTGTGTTGTTGCAGGGCGGCCTTGGCGAAGGCCGCCTTCGCTCTCCGCAAGCCCAGTTTGACATTGTCCATCTTCTCACGGGCTCTCAAGCACGCACACCATGCTCCGAATCTTCCTCTCAACCAACCCGCCTGTAGGCAGCAACGAAAAAGAATACAGGTCAAAACGCTCTGAAGTTTGGAGCGGCTGGCATTACTCACTGTCCTAAAAAAAAAAGACTTACTAAGTTGTGAAGATTTCCATAAGCCTTTCCAAAACAAAATGACCGCTCTTCTAGGCAGACTTTTCTAGCCTATAGTATTGTTAAGTTTCTATAGAACAGGATTTCTAAGTTGGTTTCATTGCTCAGTTCTCCTTGACTTCTAGTCTCGTCGGCCTAGGGAGTTGCATGTATATATTTCCGGGGCGCTGTGAACACTGTATGCTAATTTGGTGCTTTTTGGTACACAAAACTTTTAAAAATACATTCTTGTTTGCTGTTCTCTACCATCTTGTCTTCTCAAATTACTGAGCGGTTCCACAAGCATTTCGAAAAATTCATAAAATATACAATACTCAAAAAAGAAGGTTTGGTTTTTGCTGTTTAACGTCCTTAAACGACTGGGTATATAGAGACACCGTAATGGAGCGTTCCGGAAATTTCGACCACGTGGGGTTCTTTAACGTGCACATCCTACGAACGCCTTGCTTTTGGCCTTCATCGAAAAGCGGCCACCGCGGCCGGGATCGAACTCGAATAATTTTGATCAACAGCCTGCCAGCCAGCCAGCCATCCGGCCAGCCTGTCTGTCTGTCTCTGTCTGTCAGTGAAAAACTTTATTACACGTATCTTAAAGGGAGGAAGTTTCAGTTAGCTGAGACCACCTCTCACGATCACTAGGCGAGCTCCTCATTGCAGGAGCCAATTTGCGACCATCGCGTTTCGGGCTCGGTCGAGGGCTTCCTCCATGGCTCGCCGGGTCGGAGCAGTCGAACAGGGCTGCTTCCTAATAACCGTTCAGTAACCGCGGCGCGGTCAAGTGAGAAGGAAAATAATTTGATGAACAGACTGTTTTCTGAAGCGGACATCATAAATTTTATAAGGAATTTTAATTAGCAAACTATTTGAACTATAATAACAATCGATGT
Organism: Amblyomma maculatum; assembly: GCF_055883805.1. Classification (NCBI taxonomy): domain Eukaryota; kingdom Metazoa; phylum Arthropoda; class Arachnida; order Ixodida; family Ixodidae; genus Amblyomma; species Amblyomma maculatum. The sequence continues at coordinate 217,315,084 of NC_139344.1, read as the reverse complement.
TTAAACTAGAACTGTCTGGTGGTTTGTGTGTTTGGCGAGCTCGTAGCCGCGCAGTTTATACGATCTTGTACCAGTTTTTCTGAGACGAAAAAAAAGTTCCGTCCAGCTCTGCAGGCGTGAAGAAATCAGGCGCTTTTCTAAGCGAGAACTTGAACCACAGTGTAAGAGGTGCGAAGAAAACACACTGCAAACGAAACATCCACTGGTGACATATTGCAATGCCCATAGCACCCAATCGAACCCTCTGCGCGATCCTACCACGTTGAATGAGTAAACCACAGGCCATGAATGAGTGCACCACTGATTAGATACGGATAAACCACCGGGCAGCGAGTACCGCCGACGTAGGTGGGCCATACAAGGGTAAGCCATGGCCGATGAATGACCCTAGCTCGGCAATAGGCTGGTCAAGTCGGCCATACTCGTAGGCCTGAGGTCGATGGCCGACAATCGGTCGTCTAGACAATTGTCCATCTCCGACCTCGGACCGAGGTGGGCGGCCAAGCTCAGCCCGATGAGATTTAGTTCGCCATATTGACTAGGGCCGAGCGCTGGCCGGCCATAGGCTTGCGACTTGGGAATTAAAGCGCTAGCTCTACTACTCGGGATGCAACTTCGGGTTTCGCCTCGCCGGAACCGAAAACCCTTGACCTAATTAAGGGTAGGTGTCCACCCAAATTGACAAAGGCGCTTGAAGGCTGTAACAGCAATACAATATTTACATTAAGAGTAAAGTATTAATTAATGTTGAAGCTCAGTGTATGTCTGCAATAGGAGAGAGCTTAGTTCGTGTACGAGTGAAGATTTTCAAATAATATATGAGGTAATTTAAATTAAATTTAACTTTTAATATAGATTGAAAGAGGCCGAAATGGAGGGCTTCGGAAATTTCAACCACCTAGGGAACTTTAATGTGCACGGTCATCACATAGCAAACGAGCGCCTTGCCTTTCGCCTTCATCGAAAAGCGGCCGCCGTGGCCAGGATTTGATCCCGCATCCTTGGGAACAGTAGTCAAGCGCCCTAACCGCCGCACCACCGCGGTATGCTGGCTTTTATTTTATTGTTTGCTTTCATTTTTGTATCAGAACGGTCCAATTCTGGCGCTGGGCATAGAACACCTTGTCTTTTAGCAAGTACCTTGAGGGTTTACAACAGTTGTATTTGCATTTTATTGTAGCGAAAGCTACATTGGCCACAAACTTGAGATTTTACTGTGGCGGTGCTCCGAGGAGGCACAGAAAAACCCTGAGCCGTTGCCTAGCAACCGGCGTGGCTGGCGGACGCCGCGAGCTCGCCGCGGAGCCGCCAAGCCGCCGCCGCCGTTTGGTAGGACGTCACACCGCTTGCCTCATCGTTGCGATAGCCTTCGCTCGCTTTGCCAGCTGTGTCGTATGCCAGATAGCATATATGTCGGTGGATTGAAAAGAAGACCTTGCGTGTGCCGCAACCACCGTTGAGGCGGCAGTATGAACGGCGACAAGTCTGCTAAGCAAGAGGAGGCCTGGAATCGATATCCGAACGAGCTATAGGAAACGAATCACCCAGGAAACAGAGGAACAGCGCGCCGAATGACTGGCTAAACGCCGTGAACATGCGGCCGCGAGACAAGCACGTTTAACGTTCGATGTCTCGACCGTTAGCAGCAGTGACAGCAGCCGGAAGAGAGACCGGAGTCCATGCTTCACTGAAGACGGCCCGTGATGAACGATGGAATGCGACCAAGACACTTCAGTGGGCTCAAGGAACCGAAGAACAACGTGCCGCTCGCCTAGAGAATAGGCATAAGAGTGACGCGGCCCGAAAGGCAGCACGTCAGGCTGACAGTGCATTAGACAAGGAACAGTTGCTCGACGTAGAACGGACAATGCGATTCGACTATAGCCTTAGCTTTCGCTACGTATATCCTGGCATGGCCGAGCTAAGCCACTGCCAATATTTTGCTTATTCATGCGCATCAAACGTGCAATAAAGGGTTTTTAACACTATCCCCAACAAGTTCTCTTGACAGACAGCGACCAGCCTGTGAATTGCATTATATGTCGCAGGATAGCTTTAAAGGGACACCAAATTTTTGGGCTGTACTTTTGCGTTGTAAATGGTGCGTAGTGATTCTGTAAGCATAGAGCACGGTGTTAGAAGCCCAAAATCACATTAAATAATTTATTATCGTATTATTAGTATACAGCAGTTTCGGTTTAGGTTCGTAGTTTCCAGGTTTTTACTTGACGGCAAGAAACAGAAGGCGTAACATTGAAATGTCACGTGGGCCAAACACTCGTGATGTCAAGGAGCAGGCGCGTCGTCTGCAGTGTGACTTCGCCATATGCTCTCATGCGCTCACACTGCGGAAAGAGTTGGTCAACTGTATCTAGTTCACTATAATCAACTGCATCCGTAAACATGTTTGCGCCGTTTTGGCGATCCTGTCACGCCGTGCCAACACGAAATACTCGGAAACATGCCGTTGTCGCCTGCGAACAGCTGTCGCTAACTCGCTCCCCGACAACTTGTTACTCGTAGCAGTGCCGATGTCGGCCGCTCACTTCGCTACAATATTGCCAAAATTCTTATACTATGCGAGCGGCCGGGAAAAATTAAAAAAGCGGGAGAGGCTTTGACTATGAAGCAGCGCGTGTAAATGATCGCGAGTATATAGTTTGAATCGCACTGATCGAAGCACTCCTTTCGTGCGCCGTTTCGAGCGCCGCTTCATGTGTGCGAATATGGTGATCGTTTAGAGAAAATTCACAAATCTTAGCGATCTAAAACAGTCATCGAGTATAGTTTTGGCGACAGTTGCGCAAGTATGCAGCAGGCAGTCCTGATAACATATGTCTTTTCTGGTACAAAGCCAAGGAGTGCTACACTGCCTCACTGCTGCGTCGCCGGCCACTCCGGTCTCGGCTACGGCGACCGACAACAACGCTGTCTGCCGACCATTGCCGCGCCGTCGGCTGCAGCCTTCGAAACTTTTAGTGAATAAATATTGCCATTAAGCATAATTTTGGCTACAGTGAGCTGTCGTGCTGTCCGTGCGTTAGAGCTCTTAGAACGCTACGGGTGCGAAAGGACAGCTGAAAAGAGATGAACAGCAGCATCGTCTCTTACGTCAGAAAACTGTGCAATCACGTCACAAATACTTGATTATGTTTTTTTTTTCAATGAACCTACGTCACAGTCAATGCGCTATCAATAGGATCGGAATGCTAGAGCGAGCATTTCCACAAACTACGCTTCACTTGAGTCTAACACTTGACTGTGATGGTCTTCAAACAGTAACAAGCTTTGCACAACCTTGTAATATGGTTTCTCTAACCCTTTAAGACAACTGCTTCTATGTTTCATGCCTTTCTTGAGGTCCTAAATCAATGCGCCTGTCTTTTTGTTCTCATTTTGAGGTAGATACTGTGCGCCGACTTTCGAATCACCTGCCCTTTTGATATTTCTAGTGCCTATTTTGCTCTGTTGGGAGCCAAAAATGGAATTTTATCTGCGTGCTTTTGGCGTCAAAAGTGTGCAGCAGTCCAGGGAGTCTGAGCATTCCCAGTGTTCAAATGTTGGTAAGAAGAATGTTTGTCCTCCCTAATGAGAAGGACTTTGGAACGACCGCTTCTTTCCTTCCGTAAGCAGGACGCGACCTGCTCTCTTCAGGCCGCAGACAAAACGGTCTCGCTTGGCCGAGGAAAGTTTCGAATTCACATGTCTAAGCCAAACTGCACAGTTTTGCGACCAATTCCGCAATGGTTTCCTCTCCTTGCGATCGCTTGTAGAATTTCGTCCTTTACGCGATGACGGACGTCTGTGGTGCGAGGTGTCTTCTGAGCAAGCTCTTCAGTGTCTCGAACGTCTGCACTGACGGCAGCTCCGGTGCAGAGACTTCAGCAGAACGTATGTCTTGGGACCGAAAAGGCTTAGAAATGCTTGCACCTTATCCTCCTCTGCGACTTGGCTGATTCGCAAACACGAGGTAAGTCTTTCTTCGTACGACGACCAGTCGCTTGTCGACTCGTCGTACGGCTTGATGTTTCCCAGACGGCTCGTGCTTACTCTGGTCAATGCGACGTTCGATGTGCTACTCGATGCCTCGTTGGCTGGCTCACTGTCGCTGCTCTTTGCTTGCTGTTCCATCGGATTCCAGGCTTGGTTAATCCCATCCTCTCTTCGTCAGTGTTGCGTTCTTGTGGGGTGCAATCGAGGAAGTGAGGTAGCCGGACACTTGATTAGCGAACAATGGACAATAGACGTTTATTAGACGAGCACGTTGTGACAGCTCGTGCGCGTGCATGCACGAGGCCGCGGACGCCAGTTAGTAACCCTACTGAAAAAATTGTATGTGAGCTGTACAAGAAAGTGTGAGAGCGAATGAGAATGTATAAGAATATGTGAGTTCTTGGTAGATTAAACGTGGATTTATGAGAGCACGTAGAGCCACTGTGCAGGAACGCATGAGATTGTACAAGTTCTTGTGAGTTTGAATGAGCCCATGAGCGAGCTCACAGAAGCACGCACAGCCACTGTGCAAGATTGAATGAGAATGAGCTGGTCACGTATTTGTGCGAGCTTGTAGAAGCACATGGAGCCAGTGCGTGAACAGATGCTCTAAGAGAGCATGCAAACTACGTGGCCATGTACATGCTTGCATGCTAAAAAATTAGTCGTTGAGACTGTGTAGGTCCTTCCAATATGAAAGAGGTCAAAGTTAGAGCTTTCATATAATGATTACTTCATGATTATTTGCGACAGGTACACTTTTTCATATTTCACAATTTTGGTCTTGGCTTGCAGCACATTTTCAACATTAGTAGAAAAGTGCTTGCTTCCATTCATTATGAAGAAATCTTTATATGACAACATGCACGCTGAGCAACAACTACTCGACATATCAAGCTTACTGTAAAGCAATGTCAAAAGCGAGATACTTCAACTAGATCTAATAGCCTCATTTGCTTCTCTTTCAACCGTTCGTTTCTGAAAGTTGGACGCAGCCATAGATGCACGACAAAGGCTGTGTGCACAACATTGATGTGTTGCCTGCCAAGCAGATGACGGTCAAACTGGCGATCAAAATCTCCCTTACATTGTGTTTTGCATATGAATGGAGACAACTCACTATAACTGCACACTATTACCACTATTAGGCATCACAAGTTTGTATGAAGAACTGGCTTGTAGTTTCATCTGTAGAAGGAAAAGTAAATGTGATAGCAGAAATGTGAAAGCCAACTCCAGTACTAAACTTCACGAGCTCATATTCACTTGTAAAGACCACAGAAAGACAATTCTCAAACGACTGAACAGCACTAACAGATGGGATGGGAGAGAAGATGACAACAATTCTGCTTCTTTATCTCCCTTACTATCTTAGAGCACTGTTCACTTAATCGACTCATTATAACCAACCAGCCTGACTCTCTTTTTCAGCACAAGGATAGGCTGAGCAAAACAGCTCCTACAGCCTTTTGAGTTTTGACTTGCACATCTACACCTATATACACCATTTTTAAGTTTCCTGAGACTATAGCAAAAATTTGCTGAACTGCACTACTCTGAATTGAAGCTTTCTGCTGCGTAATGACACTTGCAAATGTTGTCCGTCTCAATGTCAAATAAAAAGAAAAAAAAGAAAGGATTGAATCGGTGATCTTAGACTAATGAAGAGATACACAAATCCTAGTACTTTATGAGAGGCGATACCAACAGTATGTGTTGCATCTTGAAGCTATGCACACTATACACATATATGCTGAATCATCATATTGCAAGGAAATGTATTTTATTTGGCATATTTTTCAGTGTAACTGTAGGCTGCGTCACGCGAGAGGCATTGAGGAAAGCTGCATGTGCAACTCCACGAATATATGTTGTGCAGTTTCCCCCAGCAGTGCATAATCATTATGCTGCATGGAAAGAGCAGCTTGATTGCTTTAGCTTCTTTACTGTATGCTGTAGGCCACAGAGATAAGTTGAAATATTTGTATGGTCAGTTTCTTAATTGAAGTAAAGAGCGTGCAAACACCCCACACTGCCTTCACTTGAAGCTTGACCGGTAAGCTATTTTTGCATATCGCATATCTTTCCTGATTGAGAGTTCAGGCTTTCACCCCACTGTCCTTGCTTTTGCTATAAGCTACAGGCATTCAAAAATTTCGTCACCATTTAAGAGTTAAACACTGAAGTAGTGAGGCACATATCACACAAGAAATTATCGCTCTCAGGTGACCAGTTCGAGCTGACAGCCATAGATGTGGCGCCCATAAAGGAACAGCGGGCGAGCCGAATTGGGCTCGCCCACTGTTTTTTATGAGCGAGCACAATTAATTCAGCATCTTCTGTTTCCAAACAAATCACTTGATCTGTAAAACGCCGTATAGTCTTTCAATATTAACAAACAAACAATTGCCACTGTAACTGTTTATGAACAGGAGTTTTCGCAAGGAACTTGGCAATGAATTTGGGCCAAAGCTCCGATTCGCCGAACCACAGACCGCGGTCAACCTAACGTCCATGACAAGCAAAGCACGCAGTTTGTCCAGCATCGCGAGAAAAGAAGCGAAACTCACGGTGGTCTTTCGCTAGCACTGCTAATTTTTGAATGTACAAACTACAGGCGCGTATACACGACAAACATGCAGCGTTAGCGCGTAGACGCCCGACATCGTGCTTGCCACTGTTCGGCGAGCAGCAAAGTCGTTAGGTCAGCGACTTCCGAAACCGAAACAAGTCGAAACCAGACGAGGCAGCCGAAGCGGATCGAAGTGCTAGCCGTAGCCATTATGAGTTGGTGGCGTCGCGCCTTTTTCTCTTGTGTGTTGTTGGGGGCCTTGCTGCTGGCGGCTCTTTATTTCGAGATATACGAGGCACAGAGCGCAACAAAATAGCTCGTGCGATGTGCAGAAGCGTGGTAAGGTTGTGTGCATACCTGTGCAAAAAGTGTGCTCGCGTGCCCGACAGGTAGTGCGTTTCCTTTGTGCGCTCTCACTGCAAACACTACGCTGACGACGGGACTATTGGAGGGCGGCCACCACTCGGCATACATTTGACATCTCGGAGGTAAGTTAATTTCCATCTTCCCTGTACATTCTCCTAAAAACTTTGCGCAGAACTGATGATGCATGCCAACACAGCGCTAGTTTGTAAACATCAAGACGCGCATGTCATTATAACATACGGTAGTTTGCTTTTGACGAGGGAAGGGTGAATGCGTTTGCAGTGTCTAGGAAAAGAGACAGTTAGTGCCAGGGGCTGCACGCTCAGAGTAGAATATGCCGTACAAATCATCACTCGTAAGACCATTGCGGGGTGCACGATGCTGGCGCCTACTGCAATTCAGCCTTCGGCAAGAATTTAGAATGGGCCAGTTCCAAGTGCCTCGACCCGGGCCTTATGTTGCGCTGCAGTTGAAGATCCGGCGCTTGTGCAGTTGCAACTACACGGATTGAATAAGTGGTAAAATCTACCTGCGTTACAACAGGGCTAGATCATTATTCTTATGTTCCATAAATATTGCGGATGACGAGATATGGAGCCGGCGAACATGCGACGGCAGTATGATTCAGCAGCAACCGTACTTAAACTCCATTGTCGAGCCTTGGGTAGCAGAAGGGGAAAAAAAAAAGTTTTGAGCTATTTTTGAATTTTTTCGCCTGTATTGGGCTTGATATTTTCTTTTTCATACTTTGGTCGTGACTGAAGTAATCCCCAAAAACTACTAAGCGCATATAAATGACAGACACCAAACTCAGACCTTCAGTCCAGAAATGTCAGTAAGGTGTAAAGGTAATTATGCATTCAACAGTACCAATAGTATTGATTTTCTTGTTTAATTATTTACAAATGAAGCGAAAAAAAATCTTAGTGCTGAGATGCCCCATTTTCATCTTCTCTAATATGAAATGTGAATCAAAATGTGCAGTTTTTCTGTACTCAGTATACCACTGATTCATCACAGATGTGAGAATATGAAATTCATGCAAGTTTCAAAATGAAGAGTGCATGCAGAATTCCAAGCAAAGCAAGCCTTTGCTTAAAGTATCATTCAGTTGTGGTGTTTTTGTTTAAATTTATGCATGTTTTGTAGAAGCAACGGTAGATGTTGATATTGAATTAGTGTTGTGTCTGGATCTAGATTATGAATGGCTACCACATTTATGAATTGCTTGGTTGCCACATGCACTTCCAGACATTGTTTGAACAGTCACATCACATTCTGCATTTGGCTTCTTTTTACTTTTTTTGCATGGAACTGTTTCCACTTTAGAGTGTGTAGCCTTTCACAATTCATAATTGATCGGGTGAGCATGTTTTGGCATGATAAAAGGTTTGGAAGTTCGAGAGCATTGGCCCTTCATGATGCACAAGGGGCAGACTGCTTACTGCACTGGTACCACTATCTACCTAGATTCCTAGATATCACTCATATTTCTATACAGAATACATGTTTTCAGAAATCCATATTTCTTGTCTGACTCTGCACATTCTTCAGTTGACATAATGGGAGCTAGGGACGAACTTTTGCCTTTCTTGGTGCACTGCTCCTATTTCATTTAAAGAGCCGCCACATTTTCTGTAACCCGATTTGGGGTGCAAACACTGCATGTTCATAGGGTGGTCAGGGAGCAAACTTGGTGGCCCTGTGAAGGCCATGAACAATATGCTGATGATAGGCTGCCTTTAGACTGACTGGCTTGCATTTCTCGGTGTCTTTTGTATGTGCGAGGGTTCCATAAGCTGCCACATATATTGCTTTGATTTGATGTTGAGGTGACTGGCATGATTAAAAAGTAAATGTGATGATCGAAGTCTTCAGAACTTTCAGAACATGCTGGGATTGTACTCCTGGCTTAAGTTGCAGACATTGTTTGCTGGTTATACCTTTGAGAGGAAATCTAGTAGATAAAGCTATGGGCAGAGTGCTTGCTTGGTATTCCAACCTAACCACCCAAATGTCACTGTTTACTGGAAACAGATTGTTCAAGCTTCCAGCCTTCCACTTGTTTACTCGTACATTGCAGTGAAGTGCATTTACGCCTTGGCACATGGCAGGCTCAGGGGCTCGTTCATCGCCACTGTACTAGGTTAGACCTCCAGTTGACTCGAAATGCCTTTTGCCATTGCCATGAAATAGTGTTTAAAAGAAGGTTCGATGACAGAAATACTGTTTGCTCTCTTAGTAGGTAAAGAAGAGTTAGCATAACATTTCTTTCGAGTTACATTACCTGGCATCTCTAGATGCGCGTTGTGCCTGCTATGGGCACTGAATTCTTGGTGTGAGATCAGAGGTTCCTGCAGAATCGCAGACTTTTATAATGCTACTTAAATTATGAGCAGATCGAGGTGATAGATGACAAGACTTTACTAATAGTCAATTCCAATCACAGGGTTTAGTGACTTACAGAACATTATTTTCTGCTCTTTTTGGAGTAACTGTATTCCAAATGCAGATCCGGAACACAGGTCCCATCTTCCCAATGCAGATGGGGAGCGATTGCTGAGCCAAGATCGGTCCCTGGAGCAGTGGATTGCTCTTCCGAAATCAACAGAACCGGCTAGAAGTTTGCTTGAGTATTTGTTCAGCTGCACCTTCTATTTCCAGTAGCATGCTCTGCTGTGCTGACTGTGCCCTCTGTGCTCCATAATAGATGATTATTACTTGCCACTGCTATGAATGCAAATTGCTGTCATGAACTAGTGCTTACTCTTGAGGACAGCAAGTCTAAGAGTAGCAGTATTATGCAATAATCTTTTTTAAAGACCTCAGCTCGGAGTGTGACTAGAAGATTTTGTGCGGAAATCATCTTTATGTGCTATTCATGATCTTAAAGCCATTCCTGAACTCTGAAACAGTGAAAATGGTGAACTGCGACTTCCTTTTATTAGAGAATAGTGCCAAAGAAATTTTACCCTGCTTGCCCGCACTCGGCTATACGAAAGAATGGCATAAACTGTTGATGTCAATGCCATCCCAAGAAGCAGCGGGAGAAATGCAGACCTATTACAGGTTTAAAAACAGCTGGCACGTGTAGACGAAGCACGGGCTAGCACACAGAATAACAGGCAATTCTTCTGTCAGTTCATGGGCACCACCTACTTGCGCTGGCATGAGTTCCAAACGCAATGGGGACACAATCTGTACTGGATGCAGGTGCTCTTTTGCGGAGCAGGCAGACCACTTCACTTCTGGGATTGTAATTCACTGTATGTGCAGAGGAAAAGCAGGTGAACGTGTCTCTGCTGGCATATGTCGCATTGCCTGCTGTCATCCTTTTTACTTTCAATATGTGCTAATGACAGGAATGCTCATAGCACAAGTAGAGTGAAGACACTGATCTGCGCCATTATGGAAATGCCAAGATGTTAGCATGGGCAAACATCTCTTTGCATCACCGCGAAGCTTGCTAAGGCTCAGTTCAATATACGAGCAAGCTAATACAATGCGGGCATATGTCAGAGAGCTCTTTAGCTATGGGCCTACGCAACTGCTGCCATACCTTTAATGAGAACTCTTGACTAAAAAGGCAACATTTTACAAAGAGCAAAGTAAATGATAATGACTTTTTTTTTTTTTTCATTTAACAAAGCTGGTGGTCACAGTGAAGAACTCATGCCACGATTGTTAATATGCCTCTACTGCCCCATTTGTAAAGCAAGCATATTGAAATTCTCGAATGAGCATGGTTACAGTCGTGAGCAGCTCTGTTAGATGTATGTCCATAAGGGTGGCATATTGTTTCATTGTTCAAAAGAATTCTAAACAATAGGTGGTTTGGAACTTAAAGGAGAAAGAACAGAGAAGCTGGCTGTAGAGGCAGAAATACTGCAAATGGTGGGTGGTGGACAGGTGCCAAGCTGTCGGTATCTGCACTTTGCAAGGAGCCTCATGCTACTCATTAGCCGCAGCTTGGCCATACCCAGCTTATATAAGCTTGGCTTGTACAAAACATGCCTGCAAATGTAACCCTCTTCAAGGCTGCCTGCACCCCACTGTGGTGGTTTCAGTGTTTAGGGCATTTGACTAGTGAGCTGGGTGACGCGGGCTCGGTCTGAGCCGGGGTGGTTACATTTCGGTGGTAGCAAAACGCTAAGTCCCCATGTGCTGTACAGTGTCAGTGCACATTGAAGAAGTGCAGATAGTCAAAATTATCCAGAGCTACCTACTATTGCTGACCCTCATTGTCTAAGTTTCTTTGGCATGTTGAACCCTGTCATCAAATCAAGGTTGCCTACTGTTAGCGTTAGTAGATGACCTTCGTAATGCCACAAAGTCTGCTCCTCACCACTCTCCGAAATTTTGTTGTTTGCAACTCAACTCAGGTTACTTACAGTTTGATGACCCCTTTTTCTGAAACACTAGCAGTTGACGAACTCACTCCCATGCAGTGAACTCTGAGAAAAGTGCTGATTTAGTCATAAACATTTTTTTTTTCATGAGAATTTGGTCAGTCATATGACCATTGAAAAGTCATCTGTTGATATGTTCATGTAACAAGCTAGGTAGCTTTATAGATGGCTTGGATATGATATCAGAAGTGCTATGATGGTGAGCTATGCTTAGTGTCTGCAATACCTTCATGATGAATGTGGTGAATGCAGATGACATTTTGCTCCACTTTTATTTCACCAGTGGGTGCCTGGTGAGTTGTCAGTGCAAGCTATTGAGTTTCACTTTCTTCATGCAGTTTACAGAGCTGTGGAATCTTGATAATAGCAGAAGTATTATATTTATGGTTCACTAACTACTGTTTTTTTTTTAAATATAAAATAAGTAAATGCGCAGTCAGCAACCCTGGAGTGCAGCGTGCTATTCACCTGGACACCATAGATATTTTAATCATGCCATACCCCTTTGTTACTTTCAGTTTTCAGTTCTACAAGTCTTGATCACGGTAGCTCATCACTATACTCGGGGATAACTGTGGCTATGCAGCTGAAGTTAGGCAGAAAGGAAGAGGCAACATACCTCTTTCCCCTTGCCATGTAGAGTGGGTTACTTCAGCCCTAGTGACCTTGCATTAACTCTCCAACTTCCTCCCTTCACTTCAGCCCAGTACACTCCTAGCCCAAATAGTGAGCAAACCACTCTTCACGGCAAGGGGACAGAAACTTTTCTCCTTTTCTTTCGTACCTAGACTCGGCTGCATAGCCCCAAAACATTGCCTCCATGTACAGCAAGATTCAATGCCACATTTCTTCTCAGTGTCAGAGCACCCTCTGCTTGCTCTGTACCGCCCTTGCAGCAGCCCAGTGTTTTGTTTACCACAGAAAATCATGTCTGTGCAAGCTGTGTTGGCATGGAGAGCTGCATATCTGAGCCAACTTTCATGCTTTATGATGAGGCTCTCATTGATTGGCTTTAAGTTCCATGAAACGTGGTCATGTGTGTTGATTAGTGTCACATGAAGTAAAATTTCACTGACTAAAATACAATCATAAGGATGTAATTTGGGTGAGTTGGTAAGGTGTCATCTTGAAAGTAGCAGCACGAAAAAACAAGGACGTGAAAAGAAGCAAGCAGATGCTAACTCGCAACTAATGTTTATTGATGCAAATAAGAAATATATAATGCCAAGCAACACTGCAAACCGCTCAGTCACCAATAAGCAGACAGCAAAACATGAATCACTAAAACTTCCGAACGGTTCCATTTGAGTAGATATAGGTAGAGGTCAACTTGGCTGTGCATTGTAAGAATGCACTGGTTGCTTTCAGTTTCTTTCTGCTGTGCACATTCTGGCTGTCATCCATTGCAAATCAGCTGAGAAATCATTGAAGCTAGACATATTTTACAACTAGGTAATGAATGTGTTAGTGAGCCATCCATCATGTTACCATGCAGTGAGTTGGGTTATCTAGATAGGGAACTGTTCTTAAATTTTAGTGATTCATGTCTTGCTTTTTGCTTATCAGTGATTGAGTGGTTTGCGTTGTTGCTCGTCTTCTCTATATATTTCATGTGTGCTTCAATAAACATTAGTTGTAAGCTAGTGCCCGTATTGTCTCCTTTCATACCCTTGTTTTTTCTTGCTGCTTCTTTCAAGATAAAATACAATCTTTGCTACTTCGGTCATAAAATGAATTTTAATGAAGTTCCACATCTCTTAGAAAAGTAGTATTGTAGTTGCAGGCATGTATTAGGCCCTGCAGTACCAATTAAGGTGCTCGCTCGATGTAAAGCATAAAGAAAGGGAGGGCTTGTCTGATCTCGAACCTAGTGGGAACTGGTGGATTATGGATAGGCTGTTAAAATGCACTTGCAGTTAAGGTCAAGTAAATGCTTTTTTATTTGTAACTAGGGGCACTGTGATGCCTGACTTGCTCTTTTGCCAGGCTGGCGACGAGATGGAGTGAAAGGAGTTATTTTATTTCACTGTTGGTATGTCTCGGGTGATGTCAACATTGTTTCTTCTCTGGCATTGTAGGCAATCGCCCTTCAACTAATTGAATCCCAAAGTGAAATTTTGAATTAAAAAAATAATAATTTAAGATTATTTAGCAGGCAGAGGCAAATTTCATGCAGTGACCTGCACCAGCATGTCGTGCATCATTTCAAGAAAAAAAAAACAGTATTGTGGTGTTCCTACTCTGTGCCTTTATTTCTTGCTCACAAAGCCTCTGCATGTACGTGTTGCACCATATTACGTTTTCACTAATTTCTTGGGTCATGGTACTTTTTACCTTGCAGCAAGTTCCATGTGGCTTCGTAAGCAATGGCTCCTTCAAGCTCTATACCCTTTGCCGGAATTGTGCTGTGCTGTGGTGGGCAAGAAGCAGGACATTGATGTAAGTACTGAAGACATCTTTCAGTATGTGTAGTTTTTTATTTGCCTAACCCACTACTGCATTTGTGACCCCTCATGTTTATTTTGACATTTAGGTTTCTTCAGTGTTTTCTTTGCTTGCTGCCGTTGCTTATTGGCTATGACATTTGGCTGTTGAGTTTGAGAATGCGGAGTGGAATGGTGCCTGTGGCCTGTTGATATAGGCAAAATGCAAATTTGCCTGCCCACATTTGGTGCCACTGCATAGCTTGAAGAACTTTTGTGGAAGAGGGCTCTGGAAATTAACCCAGAGCCCTCCTTCTTGATGTCTCTCATAGCTCATGTTCAGCTTTAGAGTAATAAAAGGACATTGAGGACAAGCTGAAGCTGTCTTTTATTATAAATTACTGCATTCTATCCACTAAAGTGCTACTTACTGAAAATGCGAGCTTACTTTAAGATAGGAAAAGCCAGAAGTTTTGAAACAGATGTCATTACCAGCTGATTTCATAAGTTCTACATGATGCATCCATACTTTATTGGGCACAGGCCCCAGAGGCTGGGCTGGTAAGCCATTCCCTTCAATATGATGATCATGGAGTGTGGTTTACACAGGTCTTTGATATCATTGAGTACGCTTGGTTTTCAGGAACTATTTCAAGGAGCTTTGGAACTCCTGAAATTATTTGCTGCTTAAAATTCTCAAAAAAATTGCATGGTTTTTCTCTAAAAGCAGGCCTACATGAAAACTAAAAGTGCACTTCAGAGGGAACAATCGAAGAGAGCATGAGCCTATATAATATAAACCCAAAGTGACAGCCTGGCATGCGTCTAGACCACGGTTACAGGTGGCTCTCTTTTTCGCAGTTGCCACCTCTCTTGTCCCTATTTAATTTTTCTTTTTTTCAGCATGTTTGTCTTTATTTTCCTAAATTTCACACATTTATGCAAAACTACTGTGAATAAATTTTTCTCAAATTGGAACTCCTTGAAGACCTTTCTGGAGGGTTATTTTTCTGGTCTTCCTGTCTTCAACTAGACCCGTTGATGGCTGCTTTCTTATAAATCAGCTCTGACAAATTTCCTCTCTAAAAGGCCCCCCTGCACTTTTTTGGTAGCTAAACTGAGTGCGAATATAATTTGTATGTAAAGTGAAAAGAGAAAACAGGGGAGTGTTATTGATAATACTATGCCATATGTAATCATAGACCATGAATGAAGTATGGGGTTTTTCTGGCAGAATATTTCTGCAATGCTTCTCTGCTCAGCGCAAACCCCTTCACTGTGGCGACCAAACCTGTTTTGGGGGCAGAAATAGGTGGCTGCCAGGAGACATTTCTTGTGACAATGACCACATCCATTACCTGCTCCACTCAGTAACAAAATTCATAACCCCCCCCCCCCCCCCCCCCCCACTTCTGCCCTTCTGGTTTTCAATAGTGAAGGCATGCTTCTCGTCAGATTCGTGCATAACATGAGGTTTGATACAGAAATATTCAGCATTGCACCCTCTGCCCCAAAGGGAATTGGGAGGATATTTTTGCATGTCTTCAGTGCACAATCATGTGATACATCAGTGACATAGCCTATGTGTTACGTACACATATCTTGTGGAGTTTGTATTCTTTTTTTCCTTGAGAGAGAAGCGCTGCTCAGTCAAAAAGCATGATGCAAGGGAATTTAGAGTGAGCGCCGATTCTGTGCATTTGCTATCTTTTGCTTAGCTTTCATTCTTTTTCTTCTGGTGGTTTAGTGGCGTTGGTGGTATTCGAGCAATGCAAGGACATGGAGTCAAGAGTGTTCTTCACAGTGCGCTGCAGGGATTGTGCATTTGTTTTCCTCATTGTAATGAAAACATGCAAGGCTAGTGCATGAGTTACTTGCACACACGCACGCCACACACATGCTGTTTTGCAGTGGCAGAAAAGAAATAACTGTCAAGACTGAGAGCATCTTCTAAGGGCACATAAACGTTGGTGTTTGAAGTTAAGTTGTAAATTCATAAAAGATGTGGCTTAGCTTATGAACCAACAATTTTCCGGCACTATCGTTTCACACAACGGGTTTAACTTAAGGTACAAGGGTGGCCGATCGAGCCCTGTGCTCTAACGTGCTGCGCACAGAAGCAATCAAATCTTGAGCGCTCCCTATACTGCTGCTCAGGTCAAAGCAACCCAAACCTCATTGAAACAAAAGTGACGTGGCTATGTCACTCCTGCATGTCCTGCATGGGCTTTTTTTTTTTTCATTCTACTGGGAGAGAGTGAGAAAAGGGTTGCCCGGTCTGTGCGGGAAGGACGCAAGGGTGCTGGGATGTTGGTCCTTTAAAATGAGTGGCGGGTGGGAAGGGGGAGTGGAGGTAATGGGAGGGGAGTCTAGCTGTCCTGCGAGCTAAACGCACAGCAGTATGCATGCTTTCTGTTTTTTTTATTTAGCAGTGCGGAAAAAATGAATGAATCGAGGGGGGGGGGGGGGGGGGGGGCAGGCTGGCCAACGCAGGCAGCACGGTTTCAAGTGAGTGATGGCTTGGAGCTGCCTCGGCAAAGCACAGAGCAGTGTGCATGCTTGCTTTTTTTTTTTTTTTTTTTTTGTAGCACCGAAGGTTTGACTGCTTCTGTGTCCGCACATGGGCTGGTTTTGTACCTTGAGTTAAGCCCCCCATGTGATACAAGCCTGAGTCGCTTTGGGGCGTTAAACCCCATAAAGCAAACCTTATGTGAAACATCTTGTATAATTCCATTGCTTAATCCAAACGTCAAAGTTTACGTGCCCTTTAGAAGATGCTCTGTCTTGACAGAATTACTTTTTTTTGCGCCACTACAAAACTGCATGTGTATGGGCACGTATGGGCATGCGTGTGTGCAAATAACTCTCACTCTGGTACTCAATATGTATGCAGCCCCGCACACGGCAAGTACTCTTGCACATTTTTTTTAGACTGCAGAAAGCAAACGCACCATCCCGGTGACATGCTGTGAAAAAACAGACTCACGACTCCAGAATCCCGCATCGCATTGCATACCAGCCGTTCCACCAAACTATCGGAAGAAACAGAACGAAAACAAAAAATTGCAAACGCACAGAATCGGTGTGCACTACACTCCCGCGCATCGCGTCTTTTGACTAAGCAGCATGCCTCTGTAAAAAAAAAAAAAATCTAGGAGATATGTGTATGTGACATATAGGCTACATCACCCATGTATCACGTGACTGTGCACCCAAGATGTGCAAAAATATTCTCCCACCAAGATTTTGCTATATAATATAGGTGACGCATTGAGTTTTGCAAAGGGTCCAAGTAGGTCATTGTGCTCCTACTTTCTCCCTGGCCAATTCAAGGGGTGAGAGGCACCTAAGAGCACAATTACCTACTATAATCTATATGATCTCGAATGGGCCAGGTGCAGCAGACAGCTTGTGAGATTGAGTATAGTGACAGGAAATCTTGACTTCATAAGAATACATTGACTTCAACTCCACGTAGCCCTGAATGCCTGCTTTTCATTTATTGGCAGTTATGTGACCTTGAGGGCTCATAGACTGGCACTCAACTTGTAAACACTTGACATCTTATCATTTGTTCTCTCTGTGGGCTTTGTTCTGCGGGTTTACAAGCTTTTTACTAAAGTGGATACAGTGAGTATGCACAGATCTGTTCTCTGAAGCATTGGCTGAGTGACAGCCCAGGTCAAACCTGGTTAACTTAGAACTTCTAGCACATTATTTTTTCTGGGTATGGCTTTGGTATTCCTCCTGACATCCCAGCTTCTGACACCAAGTAGGCATAATCATGGTCTATCACTAACTCCAGTGCTGTAGTTGATCATCACATACTTCTGTGGTGCTGCACATTTTAAGTATATGAGCAGTGTTTCAGAACCTACTTAGTGCAGAGCTACGGTACAAATTTGAGGACTAATAGTAAGTTTGCTCTGCTTGGTGGCTTCCACAGACAAGGACACACTTGTGGGGAAGGCATGTTGCATACATACCTGCAGCCAACCCTTCCGACTTTTTAGAAGACTTCAGATGTTTGACCAAACTTTCTGATTGCACGATCACTGCCCTAAATCTTCCGATAAGGGGCTTCTGCCTGCAAAGAATGGCTTTTGCGGAACCAGCACCGAGGAATCAGCAGCCGCATTATAATTTCAAGCATCTCCATCAGAGGCCACACTAGCACCATCGGCATCATTGGTTAAGCAGGAAATCAATCAAAACAGACTTTAGCCGAGCAAGAGTAGGTGTCGCTGGCTGCGAAAACAGTTGGTGTACTGCGCTTCTTGTAGGCAGTGATGCACAGCTAATGCAGCCACAGTAGATATAGATGCTGTGCTGGCTTTGCTTTCGATCTCAGCTAAGGGCAGCCACTCAGTGTACTTGAGGTTAAAGGCTTTGCCCAAATGTCATGTTATCTGATCCTTCTTATTGAGCTCAGCCGCATGCCTTATGTTACTAAGCTGCTCTATGCTCAGCAATGGCGTGATTGCTCTTTTTTTTTTTTCGGAACCAACGCAGCCAACGACGGTCACGGATGAAATTACGTGTAAATGGGCTAGTTATGGTTTTGCATTAAAAAATTTAAACAGCGCTCCGATGGTACTGAGAGAAAACTGGTGGTGGGCATGCAGATCAGTTTTGCGCTGGCTATAGAGACGTAGTGAGAACATTTGGTGGCGGCCTGCAGATATCTCGACGGACGCACACCTTTAGACATGCATTGCATGCTTGCTGCTGCATGTTTTTATGCTTAGGATGTTTAGATTAGGACGCATCAGACACTGCCTGAAAGTAGCAGCTGCCTCCCCCTTTTGTACACAAATGCTGCCTCCTCCCCCCCCCCCCCCCCCCCCATTTTTGCAGTCTTCCCATTTTTGGTCTTAGCAAGTACGTGTTGAAAATCAGTATGCAGAAGACTAAGGTAATGTTCAACAGCCTCGGGAAGGAACAGCAGTTTACATTAGGTAGCGAAATACTGGAAGTAGTAGGCGAATATGTCTACTTAGGACAGGTAGTAACCGCAGATCCGGACCACGAAAAGGAAATAATAAGAAGAATAAGATTGGGATGGAGCGCATTTGACAAGCACTCTCAGATTATGACTAGCAGCTTACCGGTATCGCTCAAGAGGAAAGTATACAACAGTTGCATCTTGCCTGTACTCACCTATGGGGCTGAAATGTGGAGGCTAACCAAGAGAGTTCTACTTAAGTTGAGGACAACCCAGAGGGCTATGGAACGAAAAATGGTAGGGGTAACATTAAGAGATAGAAAGCGTGCAGAGTGGGTCAGAGAAATAACTCAAGTTACCGACATTCTAGTAGAAATTAAGAAGAAGAAATGGACATGGGCAGGACATGTAGTGCGAAGAGAGGATAACTGATGGTCGCTGAGGGTAACAAACTGGATTCCAAGGGAAGGAAAGCGTAGCAGGGGGCGGCAGAAAGTTAGGTGGGCGGATGAGATTAAGAAGTTCGCAGGGGTCAAGTGGACGCAGCTAGCACAGAACCGGGTTAAGTGGAGAAATATGGGAGAGGCCTTCGCCCTGCAGTGGATATAATCAGGCTGATGATGATGATGAAGAAGTACGTGTAAAGGAAGCTGGGGCCACTAGTAGCGCGACTGAGCCTTGTGAACAATGTCAACATCTGTGCTACAGGCATCAATGGCTTGCTTGTCACATCAGGGTACTATGTACTCTATGGACACACGGTGCTGTCAAAGCGGTTGGTTCACTTGTTCTGTGGAGACATATTCACGGTAGGCAGAAGGCATGGCTTTTCAAGTGCAGTGACCATTGTGGCTCCAAGCTTTGTTTGGAAACTGAAATCAGCGAGTTGAATTTGTTGGTTTGGGTGTATATGTAGCGAAGAAGCACGCATATTTTCTTCCCTCTCCCCTGAGCCCTGCAAGCTTAAAGATCAAGTGTAGCAGCAACTTCAAATCAAATCTTAATAAACAAATTTGGTCACTAAATTTCACAGCATTTCTCAATGCATATGTCATGCTCTACATGAACAATATCACAGCAGCAGCGACATTTTGCCTAACATTAAGCGTTTTCAGCTGTTTTTCACAGCTGCCTTTTCATGCAGCCTGTGAATATCGAGTTTGCTTCTGAATGTTCAGAGGACTTGACATTAGGACATGAGTGTTTTGCGTGTGGAATAGTTAATTCAAATTTTACCCTTGTGGCCAAATTCAAAAACATGTCTCCACTCGACGCTACCTCAGCTCCATAAAGTGCAGAAAACAGTCTTTTCTCTACTTAAGGTTCAGTTCAAATTCTTGAATGCTTTTCAGCATTTCTTCCGACTTACCCTTCAGAAATATTTCTCCACTCCAGACAGCACAAGTGGCATACGGGGCAAGACTAATGGCGAATTCGAGCGGGAGAGCAGGCACCCTCGAGAGCACTTCGAAAGTGCTCTCAGACAAGTGGGTGCCCTCCAGTGGTAGAGCAGGAGTAGAATCACTGGCTTCCAATGGTAGAGGAGGAGGTCTTTTCCTTTGCTGAGAGCACCTGAATGCACTCCCGGCTGCTCCCTCATCTAAAGCGAGTGTAGAGGAAGTCACATGACATAAAGCGGTGTATCCGCACCATCTTTTTTCTTTTCTCAAGTCGGTGACGCTCTAAATGGTGGCTGCAAAGCATTGCTCAGGTTTGAGAGTCACTGCTGGCATCGAAAGGGCCAAAGGAGGCAGATCGCCGCGCTGTGAGAACAAAGGCATGCAAAGCAGTTCTACATGGAGTGTTTGCTTCTCGGGTTGCAACTGCTGCTACTGCGGGTAGGCGGAGAATGCTGGGGAGGGAAGTGCGGTCACAATGGTCGTGGCGTACTGCTCTCGACACGCAGAGAGCGTTCCCGTGGGAGGAAAATTACACCCTCGCTCGGCGTGCTCCTGTACTTCTCTGTACTGCTCGGCACCTCTGCTCTCGTCCCCCCAACCGAATGGGCCATAAGGCCAAAATTTGGCCCGGAAAGTGCATGCCACTACGTGTAACATGCTCATTTTCTAATGCCAAGTCCTTGTGAACAGCATCGACAAGCTGCCTCAAGAGTCACAGGCTAGTAGGCTGTGGCGGCCGCTTTTCGATGGAGACTAAAAGCAAGGCGCCCATGTGCGGTGCGACATCAGTGCACGTTAAAGAACTCCAGGTGGTTGAAATTTCTGCAGTCCTCCACTACAGCATTTCTCATAGCCTGAGTCGCTTTTGGACGTTAAAAAAAAAGTCACAGCCTAGTAAAATATGTTTTGCAGACTGCATGAACAAGTCAGCTGTGAAAAATGGCTGAAAACAATTCACATCTATCAACATTCACTGCCAGTGACATATGGTTGATGTAGAACAGGATTTAGGCATTGAGAACTGCTCGAACTGCTGTGAACTCTAGTGACCTAGTTGCATATTTGCCCTCTGAGTGCTCAGTGGCGAGTGTTGAGCACATGTGAGGTTCAAAGAAGCATGTTATAGCGCATGCACCCAAGCCAACAAATTTGTCTTTCCAGAAGCAAATGCCGCTTCTGTTTCCAAGCAAGCTAGGAGCTTTAATTTTAAGCGCACTTGAAAAGCCATGCCTTCCACCAACTGCAAATATCTCTCCACAGCTAAAAAGACAGAATTGACCCCCCCCCCCCCTTCAGCACTGCATCTAGACATACAAGTATATTTGAGGCAATCAGAAAGCCATTGATGTGTGCAGCACAGGTGTTCCATGGCACAACTGCACCTCCGGTACCTCGCTGTCTTCCTATTTACAATATGACATTCCCCACGATTGCACCACTGTCCACAGTGGTTCACAGAAACCACTGCACATGTTTCATTTGCTGTTAGCCATCAAATGCTTTCTGCAACTTGGCACTCGGCGTGCTCTGAAATGTTGCTAAGGTATCTGGTGATGACTTGAAATGTGTTTACACCACAGTAGCATAATGCGATGATCAACTACAGCATTGAAATCTGCAACTGACGATAGTTATCCATGCTCAACGTCAGCCGCAGAAACTTAGGAGGCTTTTCTTGGTCGTACTTGAAACGATGTTTCAGTATTTTCGCGTCAGATTGAGGTTCTCGGAGCCAATGCTTCAGAGAGTGGGTCTGTGAATCCTTATTGTATCCACTTTCATGAAAGGCTTGGTATGCAGTAGAACGAAGTCTGCACAGTGTGTGAAAGCTGCGATGCCCCATGTTTGCAAGTGGAAGTCTAGGTGTCCCCATAGTAGTGTCATTGCCACTTATAGATGCTCTGTTTTCTCATGCACTCGAGGAGCAATTCAAGTGGAGCTTCATTTCAAAAAAAAAAAAAAAAGGGCCTCGAGGACCGCTTGGAGTAAAGGTCTTAGTCAAGGCATGTTTGTGAATATCAGTTAACCTGATCCCTATGCACTGTTTCCACTGCCTCGGGTGGTTAGGGTATTTCTCGACCTTATTGGAAGGAAGGCTGAGGGGCCGTCATGAATCCTAACCAAGCTTTTAGTAAACTTGGGGAGAGTTGTGCCACTTCTACATGGCATTCTCGATCACCATTGAAAGATTCCATCATCTCACGAAGCTCTTGTACCCCGCTATTGCCATTGATAATTCGCTGCTGGGCTCAAGTAATACTCGTGCACTTTTGAAGATGTGTTATCAACTGTTTTTGTACAAGTTGCAATGATGATATACTTTCCGTACTGTTCTGTGTGCAATTTTGTTTTTCTTCTATGACCATATATGTAGAATTGCATAATCTTTCATTTCAGGTTTGGTTTTATTCCTAGCTCTGTGTGCTAAGCCATATCTAGAATGCACACTTCTATTTCTCAAAGTCCAGTCTCCAGTTCTGGACTGCTCTGTTCACTCTAGTTATTGTAGCTTTCCATGAAGCAGTGCTCAGATGTCTTTGATTGATAGGATATGGTTCAAAGACCCTTGAAATATCTGTTCGACTAAGGTATTAGATTTTGTGATGGACTGATGCTGAACGCCTGTATTCTTGTGTCAGTTCGTCATATTTCTGTAGTTCAGAATCGAAACTTTTTGAATTGTTATCAATTAAAAATAGAGCACCTAATTACCCCTTTCTCAGAATGTTTTGTAAAGACAGCTGAATTTTCGGATTTTGGAATATAGTCCTGCTTTTTTTTTGCATTTTGCAGATGTCGCACAGCGAAAACCTGTATCCAAGCTCGAATCCAACAGGCCAAGAGCAGCTGAAGAAGGAAACCTGCATCCAAGCTCGAACCTGGTGGACCGAAAGCAGATGTTTTGTGACCACACTGTATCAGCCAATAAAGCCAATCCAGGTGACCACATGTATCTTTTGGAAGCTTGCATTCTTTGCACTTGAGACTCATCTCATGGAGAGCATCATTTCTGCAAAACATTTTGTGTCATAACTGTAGCAGAAACTGATTGAGGCCTTGCACAAGGCCTAAAGCTGGCATATTAGTATTATGCACAACACAAACATGAGGTGTGATGTAGGAGCCTTGCAACCATGCAGAGTATCACCATAGCATGGTAGCATTTCCATGCCGAATGTCTCATCGTTTGAGATCAGACTAATGTCTTGCACCTTCAGAGTGCACTCATTCCTTGCACTAAAGGCCCTAATATAGTCCGGCGTTTTCGACGCAACTGGCTAAGTCTGCGACGTCAGCCACGGCACGTCGGCCATGACGGGCGCATCAAAAAACTGCCGCTTCTACAGGATGGCGCGGCTGGCGTGCCCGATGCCGCGGCGCGCATGCGCACAAGACGCCCTCGAGGGCTGGTACATTTTTGGGGTGCATTTTCGAGCAGACGATAGGGCACCTACAGGGACCTGGCTGCAGCCTATCAAGGCACTAATTACTATTGTGATGAAGGCAATGACGCGATGTGTTTACTGCGAATGTTCAAATGGCACAAAGCATTTACAGGCAGCCGTGGAGACGTCCAGCCCAGCAACGGCCTGAGCCCGCGTCGACGACGGCTACAGACGGAACGATGATTGTGTACGTGCGTGTTTTACTGAAAACTAATCAAAATTTAAGTGTATGTACGATTACAGAGGAGTTAGAGATTACACAGTAATGAGGATCACATTCTCGGCTGGCTGCAGCTCCTGTAGAATTCCATAAATTTCGCGAATTCCCTGGTTGAGCCGCTGACGTTCCGTGAGGCCAAATCGAGTACGGCCTTCGATTCCGGCGTGTACCGGTCACAACTCTATGCGAAGCCGCTTCCGCAGTTTTTGGTATTCTTCCAATGAATGTACTGCAGATAAGTGAAACAACACCATCGTTACACCTTCTAGAGCAATGCATTAGAACGAGCATGGTACACACACCGCAGCGAAGAACTCACAGCTGTGCCCAGCCGCACTACTGACAGTTTGCATCCCAGGCATTTTTCTTTCCTTTGAACGTCTGTGTATAGTCAATCCGCTTGGTATCATTAACGCAGGGCTGCCCTCGAATTCCTTCTAGCAGCTTTTCCGCAACAGTGTCTGAAATGCGCGCGTGGTTATAGCGCAGTCTCTGTCTACATGCAAGCCGCCATCTTCACTGCGCGTGAGGAATGCTGGGATGGATGGCCGACGCGGCTGAGGCGGTCGGCGAGAAATAGGCGAGATTCTGTTTGCGCGTCAGCGACGTTGGGCCGCGTCGGCTCGCGCTCGCTACGTCCATCACGCCGTGACGTTGGACTATAGACCTCGGTTTTTCGCCGACGTAACGTCGTGGAGGGCGACGTGCGCGCGCGCGTTACGTCGGACTATATTGGGGCCTTAAGTGAGTGCCCACATCCATGCACTCTGAATGTTGATAGCTATGCACAAATTTTGCCACACACACACGGGTACAAAAATCTTCACAGTGTGCACGCCTTCGCGCCGTGAACACGTTGCACGTTCTCCCACCGTGCACACATCGCACATCCTCGCTCGCACATTCTCACTCGCACATTCTCGCTCGCACATCCTCGAATCGCACATCCTCGCACGCACAAACTCGCGCTGTGCGGGTCGATAACCACGCACAGATAATCACGCAGAGCCTCGCACAATATTTTCAGTAGGGATGGATATTGGTGACCGCGCCATGCCGGCAACGAGTGGCCAAACTCTAGGTATGTCCATATTTGGTATCACGGGACGAAAATTTCCATATATGGACAGCCACTGACTACTCTCGACTTGTGAAAGGGCGAAAGGGCAAAAGCCGCGGGAGCTAACAAAGGCAACCCGTGTAAAGAAGGCACAACAATGGAGCGAAAGGGCTTAAAAAAGGAGGCGAACGGGAGAGCTGGGATAGGATCGCAGGCAGCGGACGAGACAGTCGAACAGAAGACGAGCAGTGTAGAAGGCTGCGGCTGCGCCACGACTTGCGAGCCAGGGGTCTAGCCGCCGTTCGTGTTCGGCCCCTGTCATGCTGCCTGCACGCCTAACAGCTCATTCCCCTGCCAACTGGAAGCAAGGAAGCAGCGGCAGCCCTTGGCATTCCACCACCTAGCCGTGACGAACAGCCAGCCCTACTTAGGGGGCCGGGCAGCCCCATGCCGGCGCAGCAGCGCAGCCCAGTGACGGTGAGCAGTAAGCGAAACTGAGCCAGTTGTTTTAAATAAATATGTTTAAAATTATATCCCCAGCCTGTGCTTCCATCTCTTCATGACCAGTGTGGACCCAGGACCACTTTAAGTAACTCGAGTCATCACATTGGTGTCAGAAGTGGGGTGCACACTTACATCATTGAGCAAAAGCTGGATTTTACCCCAAGCGAGAGGAGCTTGAGGCATTGACAATTTGGTTAAAAATGAAACGAACTCAGTCGAGTGCGCAGCCCTTTGGGGCAAGCGTATTTGCTTTAGCCAGCGTGGTAGAGAAATTCACTGGTGACAAAAAAGGGCCGTCTATCACAGAATTTTTCGATATGTTAACAAGTGGGAAATATGGGGGGAGTTAACTGAAAAACAGCTGGGGATGGCGAAATGTCGAATGTCCAGGGCAGCACATGATTTTGTCTGGAGAGACGAGGGAGTAAGGACCGCGGGAACATTTGCTGAATTTAAGTAGTGTTCAAGTACTTTGACAGGATCCACCCAGTGTAAAGCTCAGGCGGTTTCTCGGCGCTATACAGAAGCTGGGAGAAGACTCACGTGCGTTTACTTCTCATCTTCGCTTCCTTGGCTGGGTGGGCCATGTACACCTGCACACCCGAAAGTGTTTAGGTCGGCGTCTAGATTTTTTTGCTCTAAACGTTTGCAGACCGTCGGTCTGGGTGGGCCAGGTACATATGCACACCAGGAGGAGTTTTGGTCGGCGTCTTTAGAACTAGTTTTTTTTAATGGCTCCTCGAGTCGCCCCCACCTCAATTGTTCGGCCGTCGCAAAGCTTTGGAGCAAATGCTGCTTGCAGAGGGCCGCGGGGCACGGAAGTGAAACCAAGCCGACAGGAAAGACCTTGGAAGGAGGCGCGCGCGGCGACATGGTCTGCGTGTCGCGCTCCCCGTGCATTGTCCTCACGCTGCGGTTTTGGTCCTTCTGGGAAAGCCGTCTGGGACGGTCGGAGAGTGTAGCATGGGGAATGCTACGGGCCTAAAGGCGTAGGAGTCGGCGCGCCTAAAGGGGACGCTTAATTGCTCCTTTCCTTTTTTTTCTTCGGTCGCCTTCCGCCGATGGCTCTTACAGCTTTTAGTGAGTACCGTTGGTGGCCGCTACGTTTGAGCATGTTTGTTTGTTTATTTTCTTTTTTTTTTTTTTGCTGTTGGGAGAGTGAAATGCATGCTGGCTCGTGAGTGGTGTGGTAGTGTGCCATTGGCCATTTTGAACTTGAATTAATCCATTGATTGGCCCCTGTAAAACGCGCTCCTTATTGGGCACTGAAATGTTGTGCGAGTTGATTTAAGGAGGTGTTTTTGGCGGCAAGGGAGAGTTGAGGTTGGAACTCAGACTTAGAGCAAAGAGGTTGGACTGGGGCTCTCTCTGGAGAGCAGGAACGAGAGGCTCGGACCGGGTTATGCCATGCGCTGACCGTGCTCCGAGGAACCGCTGCTTGTAGCGCGACGCAAGTTAAGTCGTCGGCCAGGCAGGACAGGGTGTTGTTGCGGGCGCACCGTGGCCTGGCGTTCTATAGTTTGCCTCTCATGGTAGCGACCACACCGGTCGTAGTGTAAATAGTGTAAATAAATTCATCAGTATACTCATTCGTGCCAAGAAGTCTGCCCATCTGTCTCCTCTGCAACGTGTGGCACGCCAAACGGACCACTCCTCCACCCCGAGGACCTGACGTTGCGAAGCAGCAACAAAGAAGATAGAAGACAAACGGAAGATTAGCTCTTGGTAATGGCACTCTGTAGTGCGAGAGCCAGGACCTCTTGAGCTGCTTCTTGAGCATATGAAGTGCACCAGTTTATCACCGGGCTGAGGGATCCAGTGCGCAGGTCCGTCCTGTCGAAGTCGCCAGCTACTTTTGAAGGGGCTGTTGAGGCAGCCCTAGACGAAGAGCGCAACGAGTTGCTGGTCTCCACTGACAGTGAAGAAAAAGTGAGCTTGGTAACAGAGCCAAAAGGCGTAAGCGCAGACGCAAGTGTAACTCTGCTAGTCGATAGGCTAGACAGACTGCAGGCACTCCTTGCGGAAGGACTAAGATCAAACAAGAGAGGCGATTTCCAGAATCGTGAAAGGCAGATTCGCTGCTATGGTTGTCGCGGTTACGGGCACGCGGCTAGAAACTGCCCCAGAAAAAGCCGCGAGTTTGATCGGACAAATGAGCAGCAGCTTACTCTGACGGAGGCAGAATAAAAAACTACTGTCCCAAAAAACGCGTCGAGTCCCCCGCAGCCGAGCCGGTTGCTGGGAAGAGCCCGAATATCTGTGCTATTGCAAGCGTGTTCGGAGAGTCCTGCCTAATTGCCAAATTTGTGGTGAATGGGGTCACCTGCAATCTGTTTTTGACTCTGGCTCCAGGATAACGCTCATAATGCAAAAGTTTTTCGATGTGCTGACGAGGAAGGGGGATAGGCAGGTGCATGAAGCCCGACAATATCCTCATGTAGGGTTTGGGGGGATCCCAGGAGCGGATCTTGGAAATGGGGGCCTGTACCTTTTCCGATTTTCTATTGGAAATGAGAGCTTTGACTATCCCAGCTATATTTTCTCTGACGCTGTGTCGCTACCGGATGAGATGGCGGGTCTTGTTGGTCAGGACATGCTGCGACAACAAGGCATCGACCTCATACTAGTTCAGAACTGCCTTTCCTGTCGCGAGAATCTGATACCATTGGAAAACCGAGAGGCTGAGTATGTTGCACGGGTGGACTATGCGAAGCAGCGCGCAGAAGACTCACCAAAACACGCGGAAGTTAGTGTTCGGACAACTAGAGAAACAGTGGTGCCACCTCGGTCAGAGATAATATGTGTGTGGGCGCGGTTTCAGCTTACACTAATGGGGGGCACATAGCAGTGCTTGAACCTATAGAAGGGCTCGCAATAGGACTGAGTGTGGCTGGCTGTGTTGTCACTGTAAGGCCAAAGAAAAGGGTTCCTGTCCGCTTGTGTAACTACTCGCAAGAAGAGCTCTGCCTGCCGAAAAACAAAAACTTTGCTGCATTTACTACGGCTGAGGCGGATGAGACGGCTGCCGCAGTTTGCTGACAATGGTCGTCAGTGAAGGGAAAGATAAAGAAGCGATCCCCCATTTTGGCCTCCCCCATATCGAGAGCCAAGACCGAGAAAGAATTGAGTGTCTCCTACATCATTACTCTGGTGTATTCGCTGCATCAAAGCTGGACTTGGCAAGGTCAAGAGTGATTAAGCACCGTATTTTCACCGGCGACTCAACACCAGTGTGCCGACGGGCCTATAGAATTCCTTACTCACAAAGAAAGGAAATGGATAGGCAGGTCCAGGATTCAAACGAGAAATGCATTGTTGAGCACTCCAAATCTCCGTGGGGAGCGCCGGCGCTTGTAGTTGAGAAACCTGACGGTTCATTTTGAATGGTATAGATCACCGG
Source organism: Amblyomma maculatum (assembly GCF_055883805.1). Lineage (NCBI taxonomy): Eukaryota > Metazoa > Arthropoda > Arachnida > Ixodida > Ixodidae > Amblyomma > Amblyomma maculatum. The sequence continues at coordinate 217,286,346 of NC_139344.1, read as the reverse complement.
CAATTGAATTCTGTTACGAAGATAGACCCCAACCCCCTGACACAAGTACAGGAAACCCTCGCGCAGCTAGGGTCAGACAAATATTTTACGGTTATCGACCTTGCATCAGGGTTTTGGCAGATTGAAATGGATCCGCAGGATGTCGAGAAAATCGCATTTAACACCCCATCTGGCCATTTTTCAGTGGAGAAGCATGCCGATGGGACTTGTTAATAGCCCTGCCGTCTGGCAGAGAACCGCGGACGTAATCTTGGCTGATATACTGAAAAAGATCTGCTTCGTCTACATGAATGATATCATATTTTATAGCAGCAAATTTGCTGAGCACTTGGAGGCAGTCGAGGAGGTGCCGATCAGATTGCGAGTCGCTGGCTTAAAATTGACACCTTCTAAATGGCAAATTCTTTAGCAGCAGGATAGATGCCTTGGTCATATCGTTTCTGCAGACGGAGTAAATCCCAAACCAGGTAAACTTAGTAGCGTCCGTGATTTCCCTAGGTCAATCGGAGTTCGAGGTGTGCGCGAGTTTCTTGGCTTAGTCGGATATCACAGAAGACATGTTCGAAACTTCGCCCGAATCACAAAACCATTGATTGCATTAACTGCAAAAAAAAAAAAAAAAAAAAAAAAAACGAGTTGCTATGGTCGGATGAGACACAGACGGCGTTCGAGGAGCTAAAAGAAAAACTAGTAACGGTCCCTTTGCTGGGATACCCAGACTTTAGCAAGCCTTTTATTGTGGCGACCGGCGCCTCTAAGTTTGCCGCAGGTGCGGTGCTAAATCAGAACTTTGACGGCAGTGAGCACCCAGTCGCGTTCGCAAGCCGGCAATTCAGCCTAGTCGAGTAGCGTTACAGTGCCACTGAGCGCGATTGTCGTGCGGTAGATTGGGCCGTGAAGCACCTTCGATGCTACCTCTACGGCCGGAGGTTCGCGCTAGTGACCAACTGCCAGCCCCTTAAGTAGCTGCTAAATGTGACAGACCCAAGCTCGCGCCTCGCTCGGTGGAACCTACAACTTCAGGAATACGATTTTGAGATTAAGCACAAACCAGGCAAGGAGCGTACTAACGCGGACGCATTAGGTAGAAATTTGGTTCGCACCATCAATGAATTTTGCCCGGCTATAGGCATGGAAGATCTTCGCACTGCAGCAAAATGACAAAGCTCAGGAGAAATTTTTTCCTGCTGCTTGGATAGCCCGCGCACCGTTGTCTATCAATGGCCACTTACCGGCTTGTAGCGGCGGACTGCGTGAAGGGAGCCAGGTGCTCCAGGGCGAGCACGATGGTTAACTGCAACTCAGTATGTGGGACTGCGTCGTCCCCACAGGAACAGAAACAGCCGGTTAAAGCTGTCCAGGGATACTGCAGCGAAAGACGATCCCGGCTCCTCCTCCAGGCTCCAGAAAGGCTCCGCAGCTGTACTGGTAGACGTCCACGGCCGAGCACAGGAGCCGATGTCGTCGCGATGCCTCAGTCCGGAGGACCGAACAGCATCACGTCCATCGTTGTCGGCGGTCGGTGGGGACGCAAAACTGCAGATTGGAACGAAAAGTAGGGTTCGCTTAGAGGATAGCGCCGCACGTATTCCAGAGCACGCGCATCGCGTGAAGCGCGAGAGTGAAACTGGCCACAGACCAATTCGTTCTTGTCTTCTTCCCGGTTAGTGGTAGTGTGGCCAGATGCTGACCCTGCGCTCGTTACGCGCGTCAGTTTCATTCCTGGCGCATGTTTTTTTTTTTTTTCAGAGCCTTCTGCTCCTACAGTCCCTGGCCTATATATTGTCACCAACACACGTAGCAAGCAGCACAACAACCGAGCTGGCCCTTTTTTAATCAAGCGAAGAAAACTCGAGAGAGACGAGGATGACGCTTAGCCACGTGCCAACACATTCGGCCACTTGGTGGCGCCAGAAGATGGTCAGCGGTGTGGCATTGCCCCCCTTCCAAGGGGCATCGACCCGATGCCGCAAGCGTAGGGGAATAGTCGAAAAGCGGGGCAAGTTATACGGGAAAGTCTCTGGCTCTGGTTTGGACCCTGAATTGGTTTACCGATTGTAATAGGGCTTCATTCTGGCAACGTGAACTATTTCAGATTTCGGCTGCCGAGAGGAGCGTACAGTGCCTTGTGGTAGCACCTCGTAGTTCACCGCGCTGAGGCGGTGGAGCACCTCGTAAGGTCCAAAGTATCGCCGCAGAAGCTTTTCAGAGCGCCCTCGCAACTGTATTAGGCTCCATACCCAGACTTGGTCGCCGGGCGTGTAAGTCACCTCTCGGTGTCGCAGGTTGTAGCGCTGGGCGTCGTGTACTTGGTGCCGAATTCGCTGTCGGGCAAGCTGGCGTGCAGCTTCTGCGTCACGAATAAATTGGTCAGCCCCCACGACAGTGGAGGGAGCAGATTCTGGAAGAAGCATGGCATCCAGCATAGTCAAGGGTTCGCGTCCATGAACCAAATGAAATGGAGTGAAGCGTGTTGTTTCCTGGAGTGCAGTGTTGTATGCGAACGTGATGTACGGCAGAATTCGGTCCCAGTTCCCGTGATCATCGTCTACATACATAGAAATCATATCGGCAATTGTCTTGTTAAGCCTTTCAGTAAGTCCATTCACGGCCGCTCAATGGAGGCGCACTTGGGTGCGGCCCGTCGCGTCGCCCAGAAGAGCCGTATTGCGCCTAGTTCTCATCGCCACCGCTGCGGCGCCACCGCTCCGGGACGAGTCTGGGCGGAGAGCTGCGCGCAGCGGCCGTGGCTGTGCTTTCGTTCCGGCGTCCGCGTGGTCGGCGCTTGCTCAATTTAGGATTTATGAGCGGCGTTTCACACATTATGTGATGCTATGTGCAAGTTTGCTATTGATAAGGTGATAGCGGCATGTCATCATCACTGGGCTTTTCCAAGTCATTCGTGGTCTTCCGTTTACAACGAGAATCGAGGCAGTCGTGTGCTTCGCTGAGTGGGCACCCATTTAGTTGCGGTTCAACCACTGTAATAACGTATTTGATATTACAATCTTGAAATCGCGACAAGGTTTGGGGCCATTTATTCAGCGCGCACTTTTCTGGAAAATTACAATTGAGGACGTAGCGTTCAACATTATTGTTCATCCAGTTCCTCCGTTTTCACTGGAAATAATATTCAAGTGGGTACCACCACCTAACATTTTAGCTAACACAAACTGTTGCAAAAGAAACAAAACAAGACAGCCAGTTCATCAACACGCCCGCAAGCTCAGGCATTTTTTTTTTTCGTTTGATTATGCAGTCGCGTGATGCACAGAAGGCACGCAAGCTTATTTTACAAGCGAAGAACTTTCCACGAAAAAGGTTTATGTGCAAGCGTGATTTTTTCCACTGTCTGATTGATGTTGCCTGTCCAGTTGGTCAGCAGTGGTCGCATTAGTTTGGTTAGGTCCTTAGTGTGACTGCGGTCTTCTCTCTCGCAAATCAACTCCGGAAATTGCACAAAATAGGGAAGAAGGGATGAAACTAACATGTTGCATAGCTTGCTGCTTCTTCTGACCTCCGGGCACTTCACCAGCTTGCTAACAAAGGTGCATGGTGATTTTCAGATACCTTAGGCGTCCGTCACCAAGAATTTTGATAAGTCGAGGGTTTTGCAGGAATCACAAGGCACAAAGTTAAAATGGATGGGGACTAATAAAAAAAAATTATTGACACTCTAAAGTAAGCACTAGAAGTTATTTAAACTTTGGTAATATATAAATAATGAAAACACGGGCAGGCACTGAAAACAGAATAAATAAAAATGTTTCATGAGATTCTGTAAAACTATTCATACTTTCTCTTCAAATGGACGTGCAAGGTAACCAGCCAAGAATGCAATCGGTGCTAACTCTGTCAGCTGCTGGCTCACACCCCACATGAATGAATCCAAGCTGACTCGAAAACTCTCTCGCAGCAGACGTGACATGGCAGTTGGCAAGGTACAACTTTCATAATCACGAATTCCAAGTTTTATAGCTGCCTATTGTTGATAGGTGCATTTGCAGACCGATGCTTGCAAGATGCCAACCTGCACAAAGCATGGCAAAATGTGTATAACATCAGTCGATATATTTTTTTTTTCGCTAGTGGTACCTTCAGTATTTTCTCCGAGGTGAAAACTCCAGCCCTTGCGTCAACTTTGTCGTTCCCGCCTTTGAATTGCCTTAGACTGCTAAAAAGCGATTCTATAGACCCGCTTTCAGAGCCTGCTTTAGGGCGTATCGGAAGCTGAAAATAAGATTCGGTTAAATGGAATGCACTAGTAAGGCACACAGAAGACATTGTTGTAAGATACTTGATGTGATCAAGAAGGTACTTAATTTGCGCCACTGTGGATCTGATTGTCATGATTGTTGCTTCGTACGTTTGCTTGGTTAGCCTTTGCTTTCACGTGCCTCCTTGGACCTGAATGTATTCGATATGGCAAAGTCCAACTCTAACCAAGATAGTCGCTCGTCATCTGACAAATAGAGCGGCTCCTCATGGTGTCTCCATGGCTTCGCTTATGCGATGTTGGGCAAGGCATACCATTTTGATATCACTGTCATAAAAGTGATCGTGGCGCAGCTATCTTGAAACACACATGCTTCAGGATGACACGGGGGGTTGTCCAGGAGAAAATGAAGTGTAGCCATAACAAGTGGGGAAAATAAAGCTATTGACCTGCGCACATTAATTTTTTCAAGGTTGTTTGGCTCAACATCAGCCCGCGTGAGTAACTTGTAATGTGGGCAGTTAGAGAACATGGAGGGGACAGCTGAAGGAAGCAGGATCTTCAGTTTTATATTCTTCCTGTAATCGTCATCTGTGGGGTGTAGTGAGTATACCAATGACTTGTCACTCGGCTCCCACCGGCTTCCTTTTCCATCCTAGCCCTCCCAAGATATGTTTTTCAGCCATGCTGCTCGACGTTGTGAATCGCACGGGAACTCATGGTAACCGATCTTTTCTTGCTTTCGTGGAGCACAACGGCACACAGCAGTGGCCTGGCGTGGTGCTGCATACGCTTAGGACGCCGTTATGCTTAGTAGTCAAAGCGATAACACGCGCCAACCCAGCCAGCGCGCTCCTTCCGCGTCGTCTGCTTGCCCGTGCAGGCGGCGTCTTGTCCTGGAGTGGTGGCGCCCTCGCGGAGAATGACGGCGGAAACTGTAACTTCTCCCAATACGCGCTTCACCAGCCATTGAGGCGCGACGCGACGGGCCGCACCAAGTACGCCTCCATTGAGCGGCCGTGGTCCATTAGTTTGAGGATGATAGGCTGTTGTCTTGCGGTGGGTGGTGCCACTGAGTCGAAGTACCTCACTCGTGAGTGCCGACGTAAACGAGGTTCCTCTGTCAGTTAAGACGACTGTTGGCGCACCATGACGGAGTACAATGCTGTGAATGAAGAAATGCGCAACTTCATCTGCGGTACCACGTGGAATGGCCTTGGTCTCACAGTAGCGGCTAGGTAGTCAGTGGCAACCGCTATATACCTGTTACCCATGGAGGACTTCAGAAATGGGCCCAGTAAGTCCATGCCGACCTGTTGAAATGGGAATTTCGGGGGATCGATAGGCTGTAAGAGCCCAGCTGGTTTAATGGGTGGTGTTTTCCGCCGCTGGCACTCACGGCAGGTACGGACGTAGCGGTGCACAATGGCAGCTAGCCTGGGCCAGTAGTACTTTCGGCGTATCCGTGCCAATGTGCGAGAAAACCCGAGATGGCCGGAAGAAAGGTCATCGTGGCACGCACGAAGAACTTCGTCATGTAGCGTTGTGGGTACTACAAGCAGATAAGCAGTTTCTGTTGGACCGTAGTTCTTCTTGTAGAGCGCACCATCACGCAGGCAAAATGACGACAGTCCGCGCCTGAAGAGCTGAGGAGGAGATGACACGGTTCCTCCGAGGTATTCAATGAGGGGCAAAAGTTCAGAGTCAGCCCGCTGCTTTCGGGATAAGGTGGACGTCGTGATAACACCAAGGAAAACGGAATCGTCGTCGGAGCCGTCCGCGTGGCAGGGAGTAGGGGCGCGGGACAGACAGTCAGCATCACTGTGTTTCTTGCCGGACTTGTGCACGATTGTAACGTCAAATTCTTGCAACCGAAGGCTCCATCGAGCAAGCCGACCCGATGGATCTTTCAGGTTTGCCAGCCAACACAGAGAGTGATGGTCGCTCACGACACGAAACGGACGACTGTACAAATACGGACGAAATTTCATGACTGCCCACACAACAGCGAGGCACTCCTTTTCGGTAGTTGAATAATTAACTTCGGAACGGGACAAAGTGCGACTGGCGTAAGCAATGACACGTTCTGCACCGTCCTGCCACTGAACAAGGACCGCACCGAGGCCAACGTTACTGGCATCCGTGTGCAGTTCCGTGTCGGCCTCTTCGTCGAAGTCGCCAAGTATTGGCGTACATTGGAGACGGGACTTGAGTGTTGTATAGTGTTGTAATATATAGTGTTGTAGGCGTTACCAAAAAAACAATAATTAAATACGTTATCCGCAGCGCTAAAAAAGGAACGTGTTACCACTCTACGTTACCTACAAAAAGCTAACGTGTTACCGTTAGCGTTACCGAGATAAATACCACACTTTACTGTGCCGTTACTGCTTGACCATAAATTTTATTCAGGGCGTCTTCGCTGGAAGAACTGATGATAACAATTTTATAAAGCTAATATTTCACATAAAACTTCTAGCGGAAAATATAATTTTACCTGAAATTCTGATTTAATGAGCATATTTCGCACAAATGTGCAGGAGCTTAGAAATGTCATACATAGTGCCGTAAAGCTTCCTGCGGAGATACAGTCGTGAGCAAAAGTCGTATACGCCACGTGCTGCAGGAAAGTCTGCCCGCCAGAGTTTTCCGACAGAGGAGTTATTTCTGAAATATGCATAAGGTATACCCTCCTTGATATACTTGCCATCTTCTCCAAGCAATTTTGTCTGGCACACCTGCTTATAAAGAAAAAATGAAATCGGTTTGGTTCGCGCGGAGTATACCACTTTTGCTCACGGGTCTACATGTGATGGCCTAAGGGGGGTCTGAGACCCGCGCGCTGCAAAATATAAGGACAGCATAAATACAAAGCAGGCTGTCATCTATTAATCCTTTCACTGGCTGTTAGAACATTTCTCTGGTGTTTCTGAAACTTGACAGTGAGTTTTAATAAGCATCATTAACATCTTTTCTATAACCCAGGACGCAGAAAAATAATTTCTCCCATTTGTATATAATGATGTGAGAAGCAGGACGCCATCGCTTTCTCTCTCACCCTTTTTATTTCCCTTTCCACCTGTGCTGGAATCAGTAGAGACCCCCCTCCGATGGGGCCAGAGTTTAAGCACTGGATGGCCTCTAACTAACTCTGCAGTACATGTTGAAGCCATTTTCTTAATGTGAAATTATACATAAAATGACTTTTCAGCATCAATTTTAACTGCACAAAAAAAAAAAATCGCGGACTTCTCAGCACATTTACAATAGTGATAAAAATGCGATGTTTCATATTGCTTGGTGTGGTTCTACTAACAGAATAAACGCGTAAATTTGCGGCCATAACGAAATGCTTGAGAGGCTTCGTACCGGAAACATATATTTGCGCCCATAAACATTTCCTTTCTTACTTGACCTGTAGAATTACCACAAAAATAGGAGTGTTTATGTGAGGGAGTTCATGGTCACCCTCTCTTTTAGGCAATCATTAAGCAGGAACGTAGCCGCAGTTGCAGATAGAAACAAAATTTATTTTGTAAAAAAAGTTGATAAGCAGCGACTGCTTTCTAATAACTACCACTTGCTTTGAATTTTGGCAATAGGCAGGGTTGTGAATGTGTGTTGGTGCAGGTGTTTTATGGAGTGCTTTTGGTTATTCTGTCTTTTTTTTTTTTAATTGGGTACGTCGTCAAGGGCAGGTATTTTCTGGCATGCATGGGAGCCGCACCAAGGGTCGTCGGAGCACTTGTACATTTTGTTTATTTGCTACAACACTTAGGTTCTCTGCGCTTCATTTTTCTAAAGAAAGAAAGAGGGGAGGGGGGGGGGGAACAATATAAATAAAAACTAACTGGTAACATGAAATTTCACGTTACCAAAAATGTTAACATAAGTACGTTATCGGTTACAGTTTCAAAACGGTAACGCGTACGTTACTAATATACCGAAAAAAGTAACGCGCCTTACCGCCAACATTTTAGATATATAGATATGCATTTTTTGCTCCTGCTCTGATGTAAAACTTCCGGAGAGAGAGCCTTTTATTCAGCAAAAATAAGAATTTGGGGGGGAGCTGTGTGCTCCCTCCATCTAGTCCAGAGCGCCACAGGCGGCAATGACTTGCGGACTAGCTGGATGCTTGCTGGTCCTCGTTATTACTGGTCAGGGCCGTATTCCACTGCTCGTGTGTCGGCTACGGCACTGGTAACGTTTTTTTTTTTTTTTTTTTTTTTTTTGTGTGTGTGTGTGTGTGTGTGTGTGTGTGTGTGTGTGTGTGTGTGTGTGTGTGTGTGTGTGTGTGTGTGTGTGTGTGTGTGTGTGTGTGTGTGTGTGTGTGTGTGTGTGTGTGTGTGTGTGTGTGTGTGTGTGTGTGTGTGTGTGTGTGTGTGTGTGTGTGTGTGTGTGTGTGTGTGTGTGTGTGTGTGTGTGTGTGTGTGTGTGTGTGTGTGTGTGTGTGTGTGTTTTGGGGGGGGGGTTCTTCATATTACCAGTGTGCTTGGACGGGAGGCTTACACGATAACATAAACCGTAATCTTGGCATATTGTGGGAGTTATTGATTAAATAAGTAGTCACCCAAAACTTCGTTTTCTTTTTTTTTTTATGAAATGCTACGCAAGAGGAGAGTGAATCACATTGCGGAGTTGTTTTAACCGCCAATATCGTCAGTATAACTCAATTTACGCAACAATAAGGCGAAAAACTCACCTTAAACAGCCTTTTTGGGCTCTTTTAAGCAGTTTTGTCACATTGGAGCTGCACCACAGAAGTGACTGAGGCCCGTAGCAGGGTTATCGCCCCTACTTGATCAACCCTGAGGGTGATATTGACGTTTTGTGTTATTGCAAGTGGAATAGACAGGGCTAATGTCACTGAATAAAAATTATTATATGCCTATAAATGATTTAATTATTCTGCCCGTAGCAGACTGTACATTTTGGGGCAGCAAGAGGCATTATCAGTGGCTCAGATATGTTTAACTGAAACACATCTTCTGTATCCAGGAATTCCTTCATAAGAGAGGGTATGCGGATTGGGCCAGGTACACGTGAAGCCACTGCCAAAAAAAAATACGCTGTCGTCTCTCAGAGCTCCAGGCTCGCACTATAACCATGCATCATGCTAGCCCTGTTGCATGGCCGAGAAGGCAAAGTCTGACTGCTATATAAATGAACGGGATTATTTTAGTTTTATTGGAATAGACTTTGCCGACGCAAAAGTCCTTGATATGAAATATAAACTATGCAGAACAAGCATTCGCATCATGTGTCCCTGGTGGTTGCACTTGAAGCAGCCACGACTGCCTCCACTTCCGCCAGAGCGGCCTCCACCACCGCCACGTTAACTGGAGCCCCCGCCGCCACAGCTAGAGCTGCTTCCATCGTAGCTTGACGTGGAGAGTTCCTCATTCCAGCAGGAGTCTTCCTACCACCCGTCCGAAGAAGTTAGTGCTGTGGCAGCGCTTGCCCCATTGTTGGCGCGCGAACCATTTTTGTTCCAGCCAGAATATGTGGCACTCCCGCTTCTGGTGTCCCAACCAAAGTCTGTAGGCGCACTATCTGTGCCTGCGGGCAAGCAGAAGACTCTACGGGTGCAGCACTCTTCCATCCATTGCTGGCCTCTACACCATGTTGCTTGGTATATACTGGTGCAACTGCCGCCTTCATTCCACGACCTCGGCCCACATCGAAACCGCCAGCGGTGAACCCAGTCACTTCTGCCATTTCAAGCCCCCTTCAGCTGGGGTCCCTCCTGCAGCTCTCTCCTGGAACCGTCCAACAAAGACGACGGAGGGACACATGAGCCGAATGTCTGTTCTACAACTGTTACACTAAACGACATATTGTTTACCACGTTTCACATCCGGGGAATGATGTCAACAATTGGCCACTCCTCTACCAGCATATCCGAACAAAACTGCTGGCCAGCAATACCACTAGCTGAAACCAGTTTCATCGTGGATAGCAGTGACACCTCGATGTGGGTGGTGTACTTTCGGCCCCTCCACGTGTCCATGTTCCCGTCAATTTTCTCGTCAAATATTTCCTCCTCTTCTCTGATGCCAGGTGCCCAAGTTGGTGCAGGCACTTCTGACCCACGATCAGGGCGGTCTGTGGCAAAAGGAAGATATCTAGCAGCACCAGGGTGGACGTTCTGGAGTTGGGCCGCGAATTCTTCATCGTGGACTACGAGGGGGACACGTGTCAACTGCTTACCGGACACATTCGCAGGAGGGTCTGCCAAGAGGAGGAAAACATATACATTCCGGGGAAGTTCTCGCTCCAGGACGACGAAGTTTCGAGCTTTTTCCCTCGTGAGGAAGACAGGAGGTGCAAGCCCTGAAGATGCACGGATAGCAGAGATGGAAGCGGCCGGGTACTTAGTAGCCAGGATCACAGCACACCCACCGTTAGCACGGTAACGCACCGTTACCGTTAGCGTTACCGAGATAAATACCACACTTTACTGTGCCGTTACTGCTAGACCATAAATTTTAATCGAACTTCTTCTCTGGAAGAACTCATGATAATAATTTTATAAAGCTAATATTTCACACAAAACTTCCAGCGGAAACTATTTTACCCGAAATTTTGATTTAATGAGAATATTTCGCACAAATGTGCAGGAGCTTAGAAATGTCATACATATAGTGCCATAAATTTGCCTGTAGGAGTCCAACTGTGAGCAAAAGTGGTATACTCTACGCGCTGCGAGAAAGCAACCTGCCCAATTTTTTCGACAGAGTAGTTATTTCTTGCCAGCTTGACCAAGCAATTTTGTCTGGCACATCTTCTTATACAGAAAAAATGTAATCGTTGCGGTTCGTGTGGGCTATGCCACTTTTGCTCACGGGTGAACAATGTCGTTACGGTGTGTGCTGGCTCTTGTCAATATGCAGATATCTATAATCAGACAGTAAGGTCAAGGCTGTGAAATTTAACGAAGGTTCCGTACGTGCTATGGGGAACGCCGCGGTGGAGGGCTCCGAACTATTGTGAACCCCGACTGTTCTTGAATATTCGCTGCCCACAAAGGACAGGACGAGGAGAAAGCATTTATATACAGCTCTTGTACACAGGCGAAGCTCTCAATCCGTCTCTCAATCCGTATGGCCTAAAATATAACCCGACGTTTTCGACGTGACTGGCAGAGCCGGTGACGTCGGCCACGGTACGTCGGCTACGACGGGCGCGTCAAAAAATGCGCGGCTGGCGTGCATGTATAGACCTCCTTCACTCCGGCTACGTCACGAAAATGCGGTGGCGCTGTCGTCGTTAGTGACTTTCGCGTGGTAGGCAAAAACACGCTTCAGTCGCTTTGCCTACCGTGATTGTGCGATGGCTTGCTGCTGCCGGGGAATGCAGAGCACCATGCCGACTAATCGCGTCGCGATGACATGTGTTGAAAGACACACAAGAGGAAGTTTAGTAAGCTTGCATAGGTTTCTTGCCGACAATGGTCGCCGTAAACAGTGGTGGGCCGCCGCGGTGAAGCGCCAAGGCTGGATACCGACGCCTGCTCATCGAATATGTGGCAAATACTTCGTCATGGCTAAGCTGAAACTTATTCACCTTTACGCCAGAGCGGTCTACCGGATCAAAGGTCGCGAATATCTCGAGTTTGGCTTTTTTACGACGCGTGATGGGATCTTGGTACTGTTTTAGTGCTGGTGCGGGCGCGAGTGCGCAGGTAACATATGTACCTGCGCGTTTCTTTGTTGCAGCATGCGTAGATGTTTTACCTTTGTAAACTGTTCCTCAAGCCCGTTTTTTTGCTGTGTATGTAAGCGCAGTGAGCTGCTACGCAAGTGAACTGTGTAGCACTCCTCGATCCGTGATGTACCATATTGCAGGGCTAAACTTCGCCGCGTTCACTCCAAATTATTTTAATCTACTTCCTGATGAAGATTGCCACTTCACGTTGACAGCTACTGATTTGGATTGGAGCTGCATTTTGTATTTACGCCGAGCGCTTTTATTTGTATTCACAGCGGCTGATTGTGAATGCGAGTTGTGGGGTTTATCCTACATTGAAACGCGGTCACAGTGGCCGAGACCGAACTGGGCCGCCCTAACTACGGAATCACGGTTGAAGGTAAAAACGGCCCCAGAAAAGAGTTCCTCAGAAGATACAGTCCCGAAAAAAAAGGTCCCTGAAATATATAGCCCCGGAATAATCGTCCAGAAAGGTCCTATCAGGAAGCGGCCCCTAGGAAAAAATGTCACCGAAGAAATTGGCTGAAAATCTGCCCGGAACTCACTCCGCGAAAAATTGAACATCTTATTGGACGCCCTTTTTTATTTTTTTAGAATAGATGCAACTGTTGTTTGGGCAGTATGCCCTCTGGGTGTTTTACAGGTTTACAGGAACTGGAGAAGGCTTGGCGAGAAAGCATTGCAAAAAGAAAAAAAAAACGAAAGAAAAAAAACCCCACCACTATAACATCCAGTGAGTATTATACAGTGCATAGTTCCCAGTTTCCAAACTGGGAAATATCTCTCTTTAATATAGGTCTAATCACCCGGCTAATATTACACATTCGAGAGACGTGTTTGCCCTCGACAGCACAAATTTCGGCGCCATAACGTTTTTTTTTTCTTTGCGAACACACGGCATCAGTGCCATGTTTTGCAAATTTCAAGCGGACGGGTAGAAAAAAAGCACTGTAGCATACATTATGGCGGCTAGACACAAGGAAACTCAGTCTACGTTTTTAGTAAACAGAACTACAGAACGTAAAAAAAAAAAAATAAAACGGCGGGGTTCAAAATATACATAATGTTCGCTAAAACAATAAACACAATGTAAGATAAAAACAGTGAAAGTTGATTACAATGAGCGTAATTCATCGCTGACAAGCCAAGCACCAGGCAAGGGGAAAGCTCGGCTTTGCAGTGCGTTTCATTGCATCTGTTTGGAGAGGTTTTATCCGGGGCCATTTGTTCCTGGGACGTTTTTACCGGAACCCACGGAATCACAGTGGCCGCTGCAGCTCGTAATTGTAATGCAAGCTAACAGCGCGACTACCCGTAATAAAATTGCTACCTTTAACGACGACAGCTGCCCACGAACAAAGCAAATATAACAGATGCGCAGCGTTGTGATCTCAACCAATAACGCAATGATACGCAAACCGTGCGGTGTCAATGCTACCGTTGCCACGCTGACCTAAATCATCTTAACCATACAGCCGCTCGACGCTAGCGAGGTGCTTCGTGCTTACCAAGAACGCTCATTTGCCGCTCGGTGTGAAGAATCCTCCGATTATGCTATGATGCTTCGAGCGGACTATTCGTACGCGGTTTGCGAGCGCTATTATGAGCGAGAAAAATCGCCGTCAGCTTACTCGACTCAAAGTAGTTGTAAGCATCCGAAGCTTTGTAATTCTCGATGCGTTCCATGCATAATTTTCTGGGAGAAAACAGAAAATAGATGCCAACGTCGGTCATTTTCCTCGGCTGGCAGCAACGCTTCTCTTGTGCGCCTTGAACCCAATCCCCATCGGTACGGCGTGCGGGTCCGTACGCTGCACGCCGTGTACGTAGAGTTTTTCAGTGTATCGCTTCTGTTCTCATCGCTGAGGCTCACGAAATACTAGCACATGGTCACTTCGTCTGCCTAGAAGGCGCCTGCAAATCACAATAACACTGCCTTGCGGCCACAGTGCCCCGGCTAGCCACTGTACACCGGCCGCGGTCGTGCGTTTTGCCTACCGTGGGATCGCTGACGAGAGCAGCGCCACCTCGATCGCCTTGTTTGTTTACAAACATGAAGGAGGTCTATACCGCGGCGCGCATGCGCACAAGACGCCTTCGAGGGCTGGTACGTTTTCGGTGCGCATTTTCGAGCAGACGACAGGGCACCTGTAGGGAGGAACTGGCTGCCTATCGCGACACTAATTACTGTTGTGATCAAGGCAATGATGCGATGTGTTTACTGCGAATGTTCAAAATGTTGCGACTGTTCAAATGGCACAAAGCATTTACAGCCAGCCGTGGAGACGTCCAGCCCAGCAACGGCCTAAACTCGCGTCGACGACGGCTACGGACGGAACGATGGTTGTGTACGTGCGGGTTTTACTGAAAATTAATCATAATTTAAGTATCTGTACGATTTCAGAACAGTTAGAGATTACACAGCAATGAGGATCACTTTCTCGGTCGGCCGCAGTTCCTGTAGAATTTCGCGAAATCCCTGGTTGTTGAGCCGCTGACGTTCCGTGTGGCCAAATCGAGTACGTCCTTCGATCCCAGCGTGTACCGGTCGCAACTCTATGCGAAGCCACATCCGCAATTTCTGGTATACTTCCACTGAATGTACTGCAGATAAGTGAAACAACATCGTCGTTACACCTCCTAGAGCACTGAATAAAAACGAGTATGGCACACGCACTGCAGCGAAGAACTCACAGCTGTGACCGGCCGCACTGCTGACAGATTGCATCCCAGGCACTCTTTTTCTTCTGAACGTCTCTGTAGTCAATCCGCTTGGTATCATAGACGCAGGGCTGCCCTCGAATGCCTTCAGCAGCTTTTCCGCAACAGTGTCTGAAGCGCGCGCGCGGTCACTGTCTACATAGCAAGCCGCCATCTTCACTGAGCGTGAGGAATGCTGGGATGCGTGGCCGACGCGGCTGACGCGGTCGGCGAGAAATAGATGAGATTCTATTTGCGCGTCGGCGACGTTGGGCCGCGTCGGCTCGCGCTCGCTACGTCCATCACGCCGTGACGTTGGACTATAGACCTCGGTTTTTCGCCGACCTAACGTCGCGGAGGCCGGCGTGAGCTCGCGTGCGTTACGTCGGACTATATTGGGGCCTTAACGATGCTCCGAACGGCATTACAAAAAGTGTGGTCGAAGTCACGTGCTTTTGATCGCGAAATTATGGGATTTGTTGATTGACAAAAGACCGTCGCGACGTTTGAAAGTGCAGCCGCAGTACGAGAGGAAGTTTTTTTCGTACGAGAGGCGTCGTTTTCGGCTGGTAAAAAGCAGTTTACATAAATATTATAGTTTGATGGAAATAACGAAGCTAGTCGTTTTTCAAGAAGAGCTATGACTTTTGCATTAGACTTTTTCTCTCAAGAAAATTATTAGAAAGTAGGTAATTAGTCTATACTAATTAATTAACACTAGTGAACGAAATAAATACTGCAGATAAGCATAGACAACTCTGAACAGCTCTGAACTGGTTTGGTTGTGTTAAGGCTCTCCATACATGCATTTAGCTGAGGCCCGGTATATATATATATTGGCACGGAGCGTACACGGCGTAGTCCAAATACATGGACAGAAGGGTGGGGGACAGAGAAATGCGACCGGCTGAACGGTATCAGAGTGTACACGACTCCCGCGAATCGACCTTCAGTAACGGTTTGGCGCTCGTAGCAACTAGCTGCTGCTGGCTTGCTGGGTAATCAACAACGAACGGTCATCAGCCTGAACTTCGCCGGAATCGAAATCATGCCGGCTGACCACCTTACGTGCCCGAGGTGTCCCTGTACGGATATGCCACTCTTAGGTCTACGCCCAGCAGTTCCAGGCCACATTACTGAGAGCTCCTTTCCTTCGCGGCAGCAGAGGAAGTGGGCGCGTATCGCACTCACTACCGACGAGTGAGCCGTTATAACAAGTGGGATTATTATTTGTGAGATCTCAACTAGAATACGCCTCTTCCATTTGGTCTACCCATCAGAAATATTTAGTCGATATGCTAAAATCTATCCAAAACAGGTCCAGTCGTTTAATTACACGAAATTATACTTATCATTCAAGCGTAACACAAATAAAGCAGGACCTTTCGCTGCCTCCGTTAAGACTGAGTCGAGATATTGCCCTTCCATCTCTATTTCACAAATTAATGCCATTCACTCACCGTTATCGCACCTGCAACGACCCTCTTCAACCAGATCCCACACTAACTTCAGTTTTGCACGAATTTATGACAGCACTCATGCCTTTAACCTTTCTGCGCTCTCACAAACCGCATCGCCTCTCAGCGCAATCGTGAAATTTTCCATCATCATGTAGTCAAACATTTTACTGACAATTACACTTAGCACGTTCCCATCTGTATATGACTCTTGTTTCACTTTATTTTTCGCTGCCGTATCACATGTGGTTGCTAGTTCTTACTATTTCCATATCGGTAAGATATGCACGTGTTTTTCTGCCGGACTACTTTTTACGTTTGTTCTCTTATTTTAATTATTTTGTTCACGTTACGTTTTCTATTTTGCTTGGTTGTTACGTTTGCAATGATTGCTTAATATATTTTTGTATTCAACACTGTTCGTTTCTACGGATTTTGCTGCTTTATTAGGCACTGTTATATGTATGTATATCTGATCTGTAGCCCCCTTACACAATGCCTCCCTGGAGGCCTGTAAGGTATTGTAAATAAATAAATAAATTCAAACGACCAGTTGGTGACCATTTCTCGCTCGCGGACATAATCAATAATAATAATAATAATAATAATAATAATAATAATAATAATAATAATAATAATAATAATAATAATAATAATAATAATAATATAAAATAGCAATTGGTTCACATGAAAAGAAATGCTGGTATCTGTCACACTTGTTCTGTGGACACCTGACCCGCGCCGTTAGAGAAGAGAAGAAGGAAGGAGAGAAAGCAGAAAGACGAGCCGTAGTAGAGGGCTGCGGAGTAATTTCAACCGCCTGGGGCACACGGATTCCATTGAAACGTATTTTCCGGCGGTCGGGATCGAACCCGGGTACTCCGATACAGTAGCTAAGACGTATGCCGCCATTACCCGAGATCTGGGCTTCTCGGTCTCGTTGCCGACTCGCATTCCATGCCGCAAATTCGGGATCCGGAGACGTACGTGGCTTCCCATAAGTCGCCGTTGATGCCGGCTTCATCCATCGTTCATCTGAAGAACGAATGCTTCTCATCTTCTTTTTATAAGTGGCGAGTAATGACGTTATCTGTAGCTACCACGCACGCGCGACAAACACAGCGAGCCTGTGGGATCGACGGCAGCACAACTATGACGTCACACACGACTCATCTGTAGCTACTGTGCATGCGCAACGCGCGTAGCGAGGGTGTGGAGTCGGCAGCGGTCGAGCGGCGCCTTCGTCGCAGCGAGGCTGCGGAGTCGGCAGCGGAGGGGGTGCACCTCTGGCGTCAGGCACGGCGCACCTGTTTCTCGGCGCATGTGCAGTAGCGGTAGAGTCCCTAAAAAATATTGCTAGTCTGTCGTCCGCCGGCCGCGGCGAGGGCTGCCGCTGAATGATCGCCGCGGTGGCGCTGCGGTGAACCGGAGTGCGCCACTGCTGACGGAGCAGACGACGCGCGCGCCCGTGCGCTTCGAAATGCATTCGCTGCGCACTGCCTGGTGCCTTGTACGTGCGATGCCGCTCTTTAGTTTTTTGTGTCAGTTTAGTCGTAGTAACAGGGTATGTTGCTGGGCGAGTTGGTTATTCATTGTCAGAGAAAGAGCGCTATAGCAGACGACAGACCAGGAAGAGGAGGACACACACACATGCGCGAGGACACACACACAGTCGTAGTATTGAATTCGCGCTCCAGTTATTGGCATAACCACGGAAACGATTTTTTTTTTGTCGTGACCGAAGTTTTGCGCGCATGCCTCGGAGCTGATGGAGAAACGAAGCCGCTTTTCTTTTTTACCCTCTTATCCTTACTGAA
The DNA here is from genome assembly GCF_055883805.1 of Amblyomma maculatum. Taxonomy (NCBI): domain Eukaryota; kingdom Metazoa; phylum Arthropoda; class Arachnida; order Ixodida; family Ixodidae; genus Amblyomma; species Amblyomma maculatum. Next base: position 217,268,443 of record NC_139344.1, on the reverse strand, counting down.
TACTACCGCGGTGCAGTATTGTAATAACGTCTTCTGAAACTTTTGCATAAACAATTGTGCTTGCATGAAGGACTATATCAGACGCACATTCTAGGCTCAGAGGACAATATATGTGCGAGAAACAGAGCGCTGTCGCCGGCGTTTTCGTTCACGCTATAATTTCATTTTAACTTCTTGTCAAGTTACAACACGTAAGTAGAACTGGAACCTTTCGGATGCATGCACAATTAAAGCACGCAAGATGGGAACCCGAGCCCTGCAAATCGCATCGCGCTTCAGGCAAACTGCTGATATGCATTCTTTGGTGCATAGGAAGCCGAGTAGCCCCTCGAATATACCACCCCTTTTCTTGAATTGCATTTTGCAGCATCAAAGAGGAAGGCCACTAACCCTTCTTTCAACCGCTGTCCTTGAAAGGTGTTCATTTTCATTTCATAGACCTTTTACCAACTTTGTCACCAATTGTACATTTTTCTTACGAAAACCTGGTCGAGACTTGGAAGTCTTTTTATTCTTTACACCTGCCAGGCTTGGACCTTTTCTTCTTGACAGGGTGTTCTGAGTTAACTTTCGCAAGTATTTGCAGGCTATGCATGCGTGCTGCATCAGAAAGAATGGTGCAGTTCGTCGCAAATTAAGTAACGCCCATTGGAGGAGGGAAAGGTCTTTGTAATGCATGGGCTTCAATCCGCAGCCAGGACACGAACTGAGTTTCGCAATGTCCCGAAGAAGAATTATCTCTTCTGTTTACTTGACAGCTGCTATCTCCTCCACTTTCTTTGCTCGAATGTACACTGCAGCATTCATATGGCAGCTTCATTTGTATAACTGCGATATAGCAGAACTCGCCGGCTTACGTAGATATCATCCGGAGATCCGTCCTCCCTTGAGACTGCATGTGCGAATGTTACTTGCTCATCATCAGAAAGAGCGACATTTTTCCACGCGGTGGTGGTGACTGCAGCTTTCTGCATTTCTGGAGCAGACTCGCGTCACACGTACGATCCACCGTCACTGTATTCTTCAATCGGCTCACTGGTGCTTTGGGATCAATGCGCTTCTTTTTCTCTGCAGGTCTTCCTGCTGACTGTTTTTGCTCGCACAATAAGTTGCGCTCATTTCATTTTTGAGGCAGGGGTTTCAGCAAATATCTTGGAACGTCAGGAAAGACTGTCTGGACGGCATCCTTCGTGAGGTAACATCCCGAGGAATCTCAATTAACCTTTCCCTGAATCACAGTCTTCTCAATAAAACAGCTAGGGTTCGAAGTGTCGCTCACAAACGACACTACTTTCGTCGAGCACTCTGTCGCAGCGCTTGATGGTGCGCTTCCACTCTTGCCTCTTCTCTGCGTCTTTCGGTATCCTAAGACAGATTATTTCACCTTGAACGAGCGCTACCCGCTCTTGCACCCGCGAGCACGAGTTGAGTTGCAAGTCCTTTATTGAATAGGACGGCTCATGGCCACGGATGGAGGTAACGTGGAGTAGGCAGAATCTCTACTGTTTCCACAGATCATCACTCAAATCAAATTGCTCTGATCAGGCCACCAAGGGAGCCATACTTGGCAAATATTATTTGTGTGTTAGCGTCAGTTCCTATAGAAGGCGGTATAGGTTCGAAACACGTGCTGTCACGCCTGTCCCGTTGTGTGGACATGGCGCGATCCCACATCCATAAAAAAAGAGCACCAACACGCATGCTTGCTAACTTCCTCGGATTCCGGCTCGCGAGCGCAAAGAAATGCACGTGGTGCACAAGCGTTGCCGCGGCACTAGCGGTTCAGCAGGGCGCAGACGCGCAGTACGGCACAACCTACACCACGCTCCGAAGGCGAGCAGCGCCCCCAGCGCTTTCATCCGAGAAGCGGTCAACCGGTTCCATAGGGAACCCCGCTCGGACGGCAGACTAGCAAATACTTCTAGGGACTCTAGTAGCGGCTCCGGCTCCGCACAGCGATCTTGGCTTTACATGGCTTAAACTTTCGTTTCAAAAAAGCTCAATGGCTATAACTTGCTGCTGCTTTTCTTCGACATCCTTCTTTTAATTTTGCGTACAGCAAGGGACATAAGAGCATATATGCCGGCATCATCGGCGACAAAGAGCATTAACCCAGCCTACCACGCAACCCCATACTATGCCACTTGCCGCTTCTCAGTTCGACTACCCTAAAGCATGGCGTGGAGAAAACGCGCGCGGTAGTTACTAGATGGCAGCACTTTTGCATCGGGTCTTCAATGCGTTAGATCTCGCAGATTACAGAATGAGTTGCAGTTTCAGTGCAGTTGTGCTCTAACACACGTTTGATAGAAAAGACTGGGTCATTTCTCTATTTGACTGGATTGTAAAGCGAGATATCCAAATTCATCGCCACGCTCGTCTCCACTGTCGCAGCCGATTTCGAGCATTGTTCTTCACAGTGGCTTCAACAAATTAATTTCTCTACTTGCCAGCACCCCTAAAAATGCCGCCTGAGCTTTTAAACTGTTCCCAGAATATGTTGTGATTACCGCGTCTAGCTAATAATGATATTATAATTGCACTTATACCGACTGAGTCGAAAGAAGCAACCTTAGTAGCGCGCCTGTTTATACAAGCAGTCTTGTCGGGACACCTAAATCATGGACCACATTCCAGTTCAAATTACAGGCATCAGTAACAGAAGTGCTGCGTACAAACGTAAACGCTTTCTTCAGCAGCCGCGACTGCTGGAGGCTGGCGTCTTGAGGCACTTGGCGTAAAATATTTTCGGTTGACATAGGAAGTGACGCATCGGTGGACTGCGCAATGTCGTAACTTCCCGTTCATCTCCGCCATCAAAATGTCAGTTCCGAACTTTGATGAATATCTTCAGAAATCAGTCAGTGGTCAGGGGAGATGCGAATCACGTGTGCAGGTGATTCTGCACACGTCCCACACGAAGTAGCACGAAACGATGTACAAGGTCAACTCCAGGAATATTTGGCGCAGAAACGAAACGAGATGCACCGAAGAACAGCATGCGCATGGAGCAGACGACGGGCACCGCCGCAGCGGTCGCACCTGGCCGCCCACCAGCGCCAAAACAGAAGTTGCGGCCTGCAGTGGTAAATAAAACTGCAAACTTGGCTCAAAACCTAAAGACTGACGTAAACTGACGTTTCGGTTGGCAATAAAAGTTGTTCAAAAAATCAACCAATCACTCAATCAACCCCGTATAAGAGCTAGCGCCAGCCTTTGTGCATGCAAAGAATGCCGAAGGGAGAAAGGAAGATACCAAGGCGCATAATTTCAAATTTTGATTGCAGCTAACTGTGCTCCTAGAGAACACTTTGAAAAAACCTTGCTGGGGGATATTCGTAAAACGGCATTCTTTGACATACTTTATTTTTTTTTTATTTAAGATACCCTCAGGGTACATATGTACGTTACAGAGGGGAGGGGCGCATACAGGATATATATATATATATATATATATATATATATATATATATATATATATATATATATATATATAGAAGGTTAATAGATTAAGCGTACAAATGTCTGAAAAACAAAGCAAATAAAAAAGAAACAACGAGGTACATGGGTAATTTAGGAAGACGGCATAGGTGTGCATAGTGAAACTGTATTGAAGTCCCTTTAATTCCAGACATTTTTTATTTTTTTTTTGGAACGGGTAGTGGGGGGGATTTCTGTAACATAGCTGAATGTTGCGTTCGAGGGCGAGGTAGTCGCCTTCCTCGCGCGTGTTCTTGTCCTGTCTCGCACGTGCTTGCAGAAGCCGCGTTTGTTTCCACGGTGTATAATTAAATGGACGTGTGGTTGCCTCGCAAACGCGCTCAAAACGTCTATAAGCGTGTCTACCTCCTCGTCTCTTGACACGTGACGCTTGACACGGGACACAACACATGGCACAATTGATGAAAAACTGCAGGGCGCTGCTCAGCTCACAACTTACCGACCAACTCCATCGGGTTAACAGCCACCGACCTTTATCTCTGGAGCCCGACCCATCACGTTTTCTATATTTGAATGTATGCTTAACCTCTCCCTCCCCTCTTTCCCTTATGCAGCCTTTCACCCCCTGCCTCAGAGCATCAGAGCGCGGTTAAGCCGCTTGCCGTGATTATAACGCTTTTCCTTTCAGCATAACCGCCAACGTTCCATCGTGCACGTATGCCAGTAAGTCATTGATTCGTAACAAGGCTCACTGCTTGTTACCTCGCCCTGCAGAATATTGCATAAATGTTGCTTCGAGTAAATTAACTGTGTCAAATTTACACTGAAGTCAACAGATGCCGAATATGTCACAAAAATATTCCTAACAATGAATGTACGCACACATTTTATTGGGCGCTGTCTGGCCCCTTAGCTGGGTAATTACTAAGCGTACATCCTTGAGCATAGTTCTTATCTCCTCTTAGGCGAAGACGACGAAGAGCTCAACCTGGTGCCATTTATCAAAGTAAAAGAAGAAGACAGGTTGAGCCGCACGAGATGCCATTCGAACGTGAGAGCCTTACTATCGTCGCTCCGCCATTGTACTAAATTCACATACCATTCGTGCCCCTTGTTACTCAGGCACCGATAAAGCATTTTGAACCGATTAAACATGTGACACCTTTCTTAAAGATGACGATTGCGAAAACTCGTCAAGCATAAAATGTGCCGTTCACTCAGCGTAACGTCACCACAAACAATCTGGAAATAATGGGCAGCTTTGTATCCTGCTGCCGAACTGAAGTCGAGGACGGTGTCGCCGAGCCTTTGATATTGTCTCGCGCGCATCTGATCCCCCCGTATCAATCCGTCGCCGACCACATCCCGGAATTCAACGTGTCACCAATGGAGCCACTCAAGAGTCTGAGGGAAGGACAAGAAGAAAGCGAGTCGCGACAGAGGAACGGCAAGTGAGAGTATATTGGCGTCGTCGACTGGCCTTGGCCAATGGCGTCGCAATAACTGAGCAGCATGGACTCGTGTAGATGTGACGTAAAGCCGAGAGACATTGATGTGTCACCTAGAGGCAGCGGGCCGCTTAAATCGCCAAAGCATGATCGCCTCACTCTGTACTGTACTGAAGATGTATACAATAGAAGCCCTTGGCGCGTTATAAATCTGGTTTGTTATTCTTTCGACTCTGTGCCCAGCCTCAAAGCTGCACTGAAAGCAATTGTGGAATGTCATTAACCCCAAAGAAAAAGATAAGCCTTTATCATTAATGGATAAGGAAGGACAGCCTGTCCCCAACGACAAGGTAGCGGAAATACTCAACTTAACCTTTTCTTCCGTTCTCACAAGAGAGCCAGACGATAGCCTCCCGCTTGTTTCCTCGTACAATCATCACATCATGCCAGATATCACATTTGCATCCCAAGGAATCTTGAAACTATCTTCTATCTTCGTCGTAATTTACGCCTGGCTTCACCAGCGGTTAAATTACTAGCTTATAAAACATTAATTCGGCCGAAATTAGAGTATATGCATCTGCCACCTGGGACCCCGCTCAACTTCACTTACCTAAATCCATTGAACTTGCTCAAAACCGCACCGTTCGATTCATCTACTCAAATTACTTGTACTCCACCAGTGTTACTAGTCTAAAAAATAATGCATGCCTACCTAACCTTCAGGAAGACTATGTTTGTAATATAAAATGTTTCACAATTTTTCTTATAACTGTCATATTCATCCTGCTCATCGTTCTTCAGCCCGCACAAGCCACCATAAGGCCGTTCTCATTGTTTAAATGCCTGTAAATAGGGCATAAAGCCTTTTTCTTCATCTCACCAGCGCCGATTCGGATTCATCGCTACCGCCCAGGGAGCTGACAGCCCTCGTTCACGAAACGGGTGACGAGAGCTACGCAACCAACTCCTTGGCACAACCCTGTTGACGGTGGGATACTGTGTGATAACCCCACCGGCACAACATTGGTTGGCAGCTGCGGGATTGACCGGCGTCAGGCACCTTGGCGCGGTGAGTACCTGAAGTTTCCCTCAAACGCCAGACTTTCTCTGACCCACAGGGTAGCTTAGAGAAAGGCTGAGCGTAGCACTGTGTTAACCTTGCATGTTTCAAGCCTACAGGAAGTGTTCTGAAAACGAAGGGATGCTGAGAGGACAATCAGTGTGAGAAAAGCTTGCGCGCCTCTTGTTAGGATCGAGATAGTGAACCTCTAGAAAACTATTCTAAAAAGGCAAACAACAAGAGGCCGGTGTAAAAGATGGAGAGTTACAAGGTCAGAGAACTTCTCCAAATTTGTGATGAGTTGGGCGTCGATTTGAGCTCAACAAAAAGAAAAAAAGGAAATTCTTGAGATCATGCAGGCAGAGGAAGTGACGGTTGAGGAAGCCGCAGGGGCCTGGGATGATATTCAAGAGAGAAAAGGGAAGGAGGAAGCCAAAAGGCTAGAACTCCAAAAGCGCGAGGAGCGTGAAAAGCTAAAACGCCAAGGGCGCAATGAGCGTGAAAGGACTCCAAAAGCGCAAGAAGTGTGAAAGGTTAGAACGCAAAAGGCGGCTTTCCCGCTTAAAGAAGATTATGCAGCTCGAGCTTTCGGCACATGAAAAAAGTGTTGAAAGGCATGAAGCTTTAATTGCCATTCAAGGTAACAGTTCGAAGCCGCGAGAGAGTCTGCAACCGTTCCTCGTCGCCGATGATATGGCAGAGTATTTGGCAGATTTCGAGCGTGTCTGCAAAAGTAAGCGCTTCGAGCGAGATACTTGGGCACAAATACTGGTAGCTCTTCTCTCCGCTGAGGCGTCAGAAGAAATCAAGCGCGTGTTAACCGGTGACTTGAAGAACTACGATTACCTGAAAGAGTCGTTACTGAAAAGACATCGGCTGTAACTAATGGAGCTCAGGGACAGGTACCGGCGCGAGAAAAACTGTACCAAAACGTTCTTGGATTTGGCGTATCAAATTACAGCCGCTATAACCGAATGGCTAGACAGTCAGGAAGTCTCGGAACAAATTAGAGAATGATACACAGCTTGGGGAAGCGGCCGAACATTGCGACCGCAGCAGCGAGCAGATCGAGCCTCGAACAGAAGTGTCTCGGGTTACCTTGGTCGAGCCACTGGCAGCTAAGACGGTTGGAGCCAGCTCCATCAGCGAGAAATCCGCAGTGACACCGACCTGCACGCCGCCTCACGTAGCTGTAAGCAATCCGATTCCACCAAAAAGAGTAGGCATCTGACACTAAATGAACCACTTGTCGACTCCGTGGCAGTTGTACAGCGTGGCGGACATGGACTCGCGCTAGGAGATGGCAAAAGTGCAATTTCCGAAGTCAGCGTCGCCATATATCTTGACTAGAGGCCGGATTATTAGGCACTAAAAAGCACGTTTTAGGCGCCATAAATAGGCGGCTAAAATTGCAAGAAAAATAGGCACTTTAAACTTTATCAAAAGTGCACACAGTTTCGAACTTCAGCGCGCCAATATCTGCCATAAAATAAAACAAAAACACAGCAGGAATGATTTGGGGCCTTAAGCAAGGTGCGAACATTAGAAGCAGTTTTTTTTTTTTTTTTTAAAGGCTGTCGCGCAACTTTTCGTACAATACACATGCCTTAGCAGAGCAAAAGGGACGGTTACCAACCCTTTTAAAACACTTTGTTATACCTCGAAACAAACAATTCGCTTGTCGTGTACAAAAGTAGAAACAATGAACACCTTAACAGGAGGCCATGTAATTAGAAATTGATAGAAACATTGTCAATTCAAGGAATCTGACAAATGAGTTCAGTCTTCGCTCACACAGTAATTGAACTTATTTATTACAGGCATACACGATGCTTCAACATTAATAAATATGTTGTCATTTGTGTAAAAAGTGTTTTATAGTTTGTGGCTTCGCGTGTCTGGAGCCACGCGACTATCAAATGGTGCTTGCCATTAGAAGGGTCTGGAAACCATAAATACGAGATGTTAGAAAATGTTATACACACAGCTAGTGCTGCTTGATGCGGAATATGCCGAAAAGAATCATAGTTCTGCACGGGCCTACGTACATCCACGAGGATCGATGGTAAACATCATCCATCTAGAAATCACTGTTAAAGCTATGGAAACAGTAGCAGACAAGCACCATCTGCCAGCTGTCTAGTGTTGCCTGCTCCAACAAGATTACCGCCAAATGCCATTTGATGAAGATGGCGTGCGGCTGGGTTACCCAAGTCAGGTTACCCAGGTGCGTAGGTGCAGTGTTCACCACAGCCAACTGACGAGGTCATCTTTCCACGTGTGTGTTCTACTCAAAACCGAAATGGATTCGAAATCAAACAGAATCTGAAAGCAAACCGACAGCGCATTTTAGGCCCATTTTCTGTAAAATAGGGCATTTAGGCATCGACGTCAGAAATAGGCATTTATAGGCACTGACACCCAAAATAAGGCATTTATAGGCACTATAAAAAGAGTATTAAACATATTATCAACACCTAATTCGTGCTCATATGTTAAAATGGTGCGCCTACGAAGCGTTGGAAAAAAAAATAGGCATTTGTCTAAACTCCGGTCTCTAATCATGAAACACAGAAAAACGAAGTGCCGTTCGTGGAGACTGCGCAGCCCCCGGGTAATGAACAGCGAAGGCAGACCCATGACGCGGACGCTGTCGAGAGCCACACTTGTGAAGTCCACAGCGAGCAAGACAGGAGCCATGAATTTTTGTGTCCTGACGCGCTCAATTGTATTGGCGTAAACAACAACCCTAGTACGAACATGGACCTCACGCGATCCAAAGCGCCTCAGCTGTCGGATGAACTTGATCGTGCGCCGGTTAGCGCTGAGCGATGCGGCACACCGGCGGATCTGGGTAACCTGAGTGGATGCCTAGCTCGGGGGCTGGCGTGAGCGAGCCTTGTCCTTGTTCGGACGCGACTGGCAGTGAGTCATGCGCTGCTGGCCGCGATGCAGACGCGGCGCCGCTCTCAGACGATGCCGGCGCCATACACACTCCGGTTACAGGCAGCTTGAAAGAACTGGCACCAAAAGAAAGAAATCAAAAATTCAAGTGCTGCCGCTGAAAAGAGCGGAAAGGCAGGTGCATGAAAGAATGCTGTCATCGAAAGGTGAGAAAATGCAAACGATCGCGAAAGGAAAAGACGCAGCGATCCCGGCGGCGCAAATACACCAGTGCCGAGAAAATGCGCGATTTGTGCGCAAAGCGTAAGGAACGAGACAGATCGTTCAATAAGGCGAGTAACTTGTGCTCGTCTGTTTTTTCACGCACAAAGTGGAAAGAAAGGTCTCATAGAGGAATGGACAGCCGAGGCTGTAGCGGAGGGAGGAGAGCCAAACCACCCGAATACTGCTAGGCGTTCTGCCGCTTGCGGATGAGAGCAGCACAGTGTGAACTGAGTTGCTTTGAGTCATGCATTCGAGACATAGCCCTTCAACGAGCGTTTCGTCGCTAACGGCAATGTAGGCACAACGGGACAAAATTGAATGACCTCCTTGCTTCCTCAGTTGTGGTTTACGGTCCAAGTGATCTCAAGGGGACTTTTTCATTATTGATTATTACTTTTCCCTGCTATTTAATGTATCATCAATGCGCAAAATTGTTGTTTGAACCTTGTGTGCTGCATCTTACACTTGTCTCTTGTTGTAGTGGGAGCAAAAAGGGGACAACAATTTAGCTAAGTGAATTTGAAATTTTGCCTCTGTCTGGCTGACGGGTGACCGAGGGTACTTGTTTGTATTGGGTGTTGCCTGTTGTCGGTCGGTTTTGCAAGCCGCAGAACAGTCTAGTCTACCACTACCAGTGGCGAGAGGCAAGGGCATCGAAGCGACCCGAGCGAAGTTGATCGACGTGCCCCGGCAACAAGGCTGTCGGCAGAGATCCTGACCTGGCGAATGGAACCCGAGGCACGTGAGGCTACCTGGCGCCCGGACACTGTACGTGAGCTTGGGGAAACCTGGCGAGCGAGCGCGCCCGGCATCCGAGCCACATGCGAGCAGCTCGTCTTCCCGGCGCATTGTCTGATGGCAGGGGTGCTGTTGTGCCCGGCCAAAGCCGCCCAGAAATTCAGCCGGACACCAAACTTCTCCGGCGAACGCCTCCTTCACAAAATCCGGATACTGCTCTGCAAGACACCGGTGAACTGGAGGCGAGCCGTGCCAAGGGGAGAGAAGCGACGTGTCCGGTGCTGCGCGAGCACCGCCGCGTATGACTATGTTAGCTTTCGGCCCCAGAGCCGATCTCGTTGTATAAATGCCTGGAAATAGTGTATAAAGCCATTTCTTCATCTCACCAGCGCCAACTCGGATTGATTGCCACCGCCCAGGGAGCTGACAGCCCTCGTTCACGAAACTTGTGACGAGCGCTACGCAACCAACTCCTTGGCACAACCCTGTTGACGGTGGGATACTGTGTGATAACCCCCCCCCCCCCCCCCCCACAACAACATATATCAGCAGCTTTAGTAGCCATTCCACAAATATCCCAACACGCAAGGAAAAAGCACACGGTATTGTGGACGGAGGAATGTAAAGCAGCAAAAAATAAACAGAACAAAGCATGCGGCATCCTCCGTCGATACCCAAGTGCAGAGAAATTGATTACTTTTAAAAAGGCAAGGGCCAGATCAAGGTACCTCCGGCGAAAGGCGGCGAAAACCTCGTGGCATAATCATGAATCGTCCATAAAAAGCTTAATTCCCGCAAAGAAAATATGGGAACAGGTTCGAAAGTCCCCTGGAGATTATACCCCATTTATTTTTCAAATGTTGACGACACCTGGAACACAACTAACACTCGAAGAACAGACGAATATTTTGGGCGAACACTTCTCTAAAGTTTCCAGCTCTTCAAACTATACAGACACATTCGAAAACACAAGGCAATAACAGAGAAACAAAAACTTCCCTTTCGTGCAAATGAAGAATGCAAAATACAAGTTACATTACAAGAACTAAAAGCAGTGTTATCTCGCGGTAAAAATACAGCACCGGGCCCAGGCAACATCCATTACGCAATGTTTGCTCATCTATCTGAAGCTGCCGTAGAAGCACTGTTGAAATTATTTAACAAAACTTGGGTAACTGGCAATGTACCGGAAACATGGAAAGAATCCATAATGGTACCTTTACCGAAACCCGGAAAACCACCTACAAGCCTTGACAGTTACAGAACAATAGCCCTAACCAGTTGTGTCGCAAAATCATTTGAACCGTTATAAATATCAGAATAACCTTTATTCTTGAAATCCGTCAACTTCTGGATATATAAACCAGTGTGGTTTTAAAATAGCGTGCTCAACAAGTGATCATTTTGTCCGCTTAGAAAATACCATCCGGGAGGCGTTCCTTCATAGGCAACATTGTGTCGGGGTCTTCTTCGACCTGGAGAAGGCATATGATACCATGTGGAAGTTTGGTATCCTCCGTGAACCAGCAGACCTGGATGTCCGCGGCAGGATGCTGAACTGTTTGAGTGCCTTCCTAGCTAATCACACATTCCGAGTCCGTCTAGGCACAACCTACTCCATGAGATTCATTCAAGAAAATGGTGTACCACAGGGATGCATTTTAAGTCCAACGCTTTCTATAATAAAAATAAATTCTCAAGCGAAGGTGATCCCCAAGTCTATAATGTATTCCGTTTACGTAGATGACCTTCAAATAGCATGCACTTTCTCCAGCGTATCAACCTGTGAGCGACAAATACAGATAATCATAAACAAATCTTCGCTTGGGCAGAGGAAAATGGATTCAAGTTCTCCCCGCAAAAAACAGTAGCCGTTCTATTCTCACTAAAACGAGGCTTACAAATTGAACCTCAACCTAATTACACTCCATGCTAAACAAGGACACACAATTTTAGGCGTCACATTTGATAAAAAAATTTACATTTTTTGCCACATATAAACCACCTAAAGAAGAAAGCTGCCCAAACATTTAATGTCATAAAAATTCTCCCAAAATGAACGCTGGGGTTCTGATCGAGCGTGCCTTCTGCAGATCTATCGCTACCTAGTGCGATCTAAATTAGACTATGGGTGCATAGTGTATGGCTCAGCAAGGTCATCATACTTAAAACGACTCGATTCTGTTCATAATATTGGTCTGCGCTTATCATCCGGAGCGTACACAACATCCCCGGTACCCAGTCTCTATGTAGACGTGAATGAACCATCTGTAGAGGATCGCAGAACTGCTGATGAGCACATATGTCTTAAAAATCCGTTCCCTCCAGAAACATCTCTGTTACTCCATCGTCACCAAATGCCCATCGAACACTTTATTCTGCAACAAACCACGTTTTATAAGGCCCTTGATATTGCACTTCGAAGATAAATGCAAAGAGTCAGCAGTACTGAACTCTCTGCGTAATATTGCATCAAGAAATGACCCCCTGCCACCATGGTACAACCTCCCTGCTGTATGTGACTTCTCACTAACACATTTACACAAAAAACAAACACCACATGAGCACATACTACAAGAATCTTTCGCACTCCAAGGAAAATACGGTGCATACACTGAATCTTATACTGATGGCTCCAAAACAGAAGCACAGGTAAGAATTGCTGTAGTTGAGGACAAAAATTTAAAAAAAAAAGTGCTATGTCTGCCACAGTGCGCCTCAATTTTCACAGCCGAGCGTTACGCTGTATCAGTTGTTGTAGTACAAATAGTTAAAGAGAAAATAAAAACAGCGTCCTCTACCCTGCCTCTTTGAGCCTGATCACGGCCATAAAAGCAAAAAATGCTCAAGAACAAACATCATTCTTAAGATAGTTACAATCATCTCAGAAGCATGACATTCGGTTCTGCTAGATCCCAAGTCATGTTGGGATTGATATTGTTCAGCGTAAAACGTAGCGTTAAGGCATGACTAGAGAGACGAGGACAGGACAGAGCTACATGGCAATGAAACATCTGCTGCATGCGCTGCGGAAGACCGATTTGGTGAAACAAAACAAGGGAGCGTGCCGCACAGGGATTGTTTGAAGTTATTACATAAAAAAATGAGACATAGATGGCAGGAGGCATGGAAAGAAAAGGTAAACAATAAATTGCATTACGTAAAGCCTTTTTTAGCAGAATGGAAGTCCAGTAGCCATGAAGAACGTTTTAAGGAAGTAATTTTATGTCGCTTACGCATAGGACATCATCTCACTCACAATTTCTTACTAGCAAATCGAGACAAATCGCTTTGCGAAAGGCGCGGCAGTGAACTCACAATTAACCACGTTTGAATTGCCTGTTCAAAATTAGAAGATCTAAGAAAAAAATATTTTACATTATTTTACAAAGAACATATCCTATTACACCCCATGCTCGTTTTAGGTCAACAAGTACTTCTTGATTCTGCCCAGTTTTTTAGGTTCCTTGAAGACGCCAACATTTTAAATGAGCTATAACAATCAACTTATACCATTATCACTATCATCAGTTTTAACCTTGTGCTTGGTGCAGCATAGCCTTGGCAGCTTTTGCGCCACAAAATCCAATATAACTATACTGGAGATAATATATATAATCTTAATTCTTGAACTCAAAAAGCATTGTGACTCTTCCAGTGTGTTTACGAGCTTTGCAAGCTCCGCAGACGGATAAAGAAGACCTCCGTGTTCAAAGTTTGAGGTGAATTCATTTTCTACTTTTTGTACGCGCGCGATTTTCTCGAAGCTCATACGCAGAGCAAGTACTGCATTTTGATTTGCGCATGAACTTTCGAGCCACATATACTGCAATATAAGCTGTCTGACCTAGAACTGTGCGCAGTGACGTACTTATGATCACCCGGAGGAAGGGCAGTCAATGTAGCTTCGACGTCTTCGAGGTCCTTGTGATCCAAGCGGTCAAGCTCATCAAGCGGTAAGAGAGCGAAGACAGAAAAAAAAAAGAAAAGAAAAAAAAAACAACAAAAGAGAGAATTCAAAAAGGGGGAGTGGGGCGCAGGAACCAAAGGAGACGAACTGCGAATGCGCTCTCTGCAGACAGGTGTTTTCTTACTTGACCAATCATCAACAACGTATCATAGTACGACACAGAAGCAATGCCATGCAACGGAATCTACGCACTGACACTAGCCACAGAAGCAGACGCCCCGACCGCTTCCTGTGCGGCACGCGCGCTTATGCGCTAGGCAGATGGATAAGGCTGAACCCTTTGAGACAGGCGGCGGCGTTACAGGCCGCCTAGCCGTGAATAGTCAGCCACGCACTCGGAGATGACGTGGTCACCCCCGCAGCGCGCACAAGCTGCCTCACAACTAATGACCGTGCTGCGCACAGCGCTTGCACTTGGGAGTTGAGCACGCCGCAGCAAGATGCCCCACGCGGCAGCACAAACAGCAAAGACGCGTCACTCCGTCGCACTGCACGACCCTCTCACCGGCTTTCGGTAGGTTAGGAACTGCCCTAGCTATATCCACCTTGATCCTAAGATTGCCACTGGGCACGTCCAGAAACCCCGGACGTTACCAAACACCTCAAGCTCAGAAACAAGCGAAGCAGCCGGCAAATCCGACGGGTAACCGAACACTCAACGAACCGGGAGTGAACTTAAACTTAATCTCAACATCCCTCACACGCACGACAGGATCGGCTAGGAAGCGACTGACCGCTCTGCTTAAACGCAACATTGAACCGTACAGCACCGATGTCCTGGACACAACCAAGCTCAGTCTTCCTCTTCACGAGATCCTCCCACTGATGAACGTTAGTGATGACTTCGCCACACGAACAAACAAAACGGCCGAAGCCGCGTCAACAAGGAGCTGGGATGTCATAGCGGCGGCGCCGCCAGGCACTGGAGAAAAATGCGCTGTCTGCCTCTTCCTGCTATCTCAAGCAAGAACAGCAGCTCACCGAAGCCACATAGGCATCCCCAGATCCACGGCGATAATCCAAACAGCACGAAGCGATGTTAATCCGAGCTGCACGTGAACGATATCTACCGGAGAAATGAGGCCTTCCGTGCCACACTGGGACGCTTGGGAGCCATCCGACTCACTTGTCTGCTCCATGCGAGCTGCACTGCCGTTGTCAGATAGGAAGGGGGATTGACACCCGGAAGTGCCGTGCCCCAGAGTCACACAACTCATCAGCCCATCATCATCCATTCAACACCTCTTTCAGGCTCCCCCCCCCCCCCCCCCCCCCCCCCCGAGGGCCAAGTGGGAGAGCTTTTTAGTTCGAGGTGAGGGCCCTACCCGGACAAGGGGGTCGCCGCGCGATGCCCCCACAAAAGTGAATAGCATCTTACGCGAAGACGACCTACAGCGCCTTGAGGCATTGAGCCAACGAGGCGGACCTTCATGACTCCATGTGTGAGCACAAAATTATTTTATTCATATCAGAACAACGAAAACATCCCTCGGCATGAGGCGGACTTCATCTTAGGTTGCTGAGGTTACACCAGATGCTTCTCGGCCTTTGTTTTGATGGCCTACATTGAGCCGAATATCAAGGCTTCTGGCGCCGCTTCGCCCGACATGAGCTTGTTGACCGGCCGCGTTGTTACTGTGACGCCTCCGCACGACGTACTTTCTTTTTTTAACGCGCCCTTTGCTGGCAAAGCTGTCGTACCGCTCCGTTTTCTTCCGCGCGTAGTAAAACTGCATCCGCTCCCCAACCGCGCGGGTAGGCAAATGATGAACCTGGATTAGGTGAAAGTTCTTTCCATGCTCCTGGAGGCCAGATTTGAAGCTTTGACATTCTACTTCTGACCAGGAACGCATCTTCGTCGAGGTGCTGGCGTCTACTCGCCGTCTTTCCAGTGCTTCTTCGATGTTGTGTTTGCACTGCTGCAGCAGATACAAGGCGTCCTCATCGTCCCGCACGTTGCTGTCAACGGAGAAGCTGTTGATTCCCGTGGTGTTGGTGCGTGGCTCCGGTTCCGTGAAAAGCCCGAGGTAGCGCTCCACCTCGCTTTCTGGGAGCTTTGCCGGATCCCACAGAAGCTCATCATTTTCCCAAGAAGGGGCATGGTATTGGTACAACCGCTCGGGAATGTCGGCTTGGTACTGTGAGCCAACCGGAACCATCCGAGGAGAGTTCTCGGACGACAGGATAACGCACGTAGATCTTAGCGAGTAAATACGGGCTGGCGTCGATGGTTGCATCGCAGTTGGAGTAAAGGCGCGAGTATAGTCCGACGTGCGCTCGCACACGCTGCGTTACGTTGGCGAAAGCACTCCGTCCGCGAGCTCCAGCGCCCAACGTAACCGGCGGTGGCCAACGCTCTTCGACGGGCCCGGCGTATAGATGGCTCCTGTGCTATTCGAGCGTCAGCGCCGCCGACCGCGTCGACCCACAATGCATCGCGCAGAGAAAGATGGTGGACAGCCGCATAAACAACGTGAGTGGCGCGAGCGGCACAATCGTTGAACTGGCTTCGGACAGCTTGGTGGAGAGGTTTATCGAAGCCAGCGCCGGGAATTCCCGCCTGCGCGGCGGCTGTGTGAATCTCGAACCACACGTGAGCGTCCCACGAGTGCGATGTAAACTGACGACCCCCACCTGCAGCGTGCCTCCGACGAGTCGGCGCCGTGCCGCCCGTCCGTGTTTACATTGTTTTAGTTGTGGTGTTTTCGTTTGGAATGGGCCTAGTGCGCAGCGAATACAGCGTTCATGTTTTGATGGGAGAGAGTGCGATCACGGGATACCGAGCAGCAGTGCACGGCGCGAGAAGAAATGTGCGAAGCAGTGATCGGTGCGTCAGCAAGGACAGTGGACGCCTGAAAACTGTGCGAAGTGCGTGTGCGAAACGAAGAAGTGTATTTGTAATCGAGTGGTTAATTGCTAATATAGCCATTGTTCTTTTTCGTATTTTATTTGTGTGTCCAGTCTTTTCTTTAACATCTTTTTTTTTTCGTTCTATTGCTAACACTAGTGTGTACGACACGAAGCTACTAGGTGAGCTGTTCATTGCTGCTGTGCTCGGTTTCATTTGTATGCTTGTCAGCCGAAGCGAGTTTCCCACTTGCCGCACACACACTAACTTTTTATCCTTTTTTTGTGTGTGTGTCTTTCGTTTCTATCTGTGGTTGAAGAATGCTATAAGTTGTGGTAGAAGCTCCGAGATCACTTTACCCGCGAACGGTTGAGGTTGCGAACAGGATGCAGACGGCTCACGTGTCGGCGACCTTTCTGCGCATGCTCTGAAGAGAGCCGCTGACGGCGCTCAGCGCCAAAGTATAAAGGAGATACATTTCGTCTGGCGTAGCGAAACCGGCGTAGCGTGACTGAACGCGAGCGATGCTAGCGCGCGCGCAGAACACGTCGGACTATATACGCACCTTAAACGTGAATACTTCTGACGCTCATCTCTTTCGAAGTCTCGAAGTTGTATCAGCGTCCGCACAGGAATCATGCGACCACGTGGTTCAATGGCGCATGAGGCAGGCTGCAAGCGCGCTTCTGGACGGACGGACGGACGAATGGACGGATGGATGGATGGATGGACGGACGGACGGACGGACGGACGGACGGACGGACGGACGGACGGACGGACGGACAAGGAAGGAAGGAAGGAAGGAAGGAAGGAAGGAAGGAAGGAAGGAAGGAAGGAAGGGAGGAAGGAAGGAAGGAAGGAAGGAAGGAAGGAAGGAAGGAAGGAAGGAAGGAAGGAATAAATAAATAAATATAGGAGCGTCCCCTTTGAAACGGGGTGGTAGCAGTAGCTATCATGCTAATTTTTCTCCTTATATCTTAAAGGGCAACTCCGGGGGTTTTTTGACATTCGAATATTCTAATAAAAATTTTACTGTAGATTCTCCTTTCCGTCCTGACGCATTCTACAAAATTTGGGCGCCGTACGATAATCCGTTCGCGCGCAACACGACTTTAAAATTTGCTGTTTTCATGGCTTAAATTGAGACTATTTCTGCCGGCAACACTGAGTTTCTGACGTCACAAACAGTATACCGGCGTTACTGTCCACTTCCCGCATGATTATGAAATTTTGAGGCTTATATTGAACTACCTCAGACATTTTATGCAATGATTCATGGTTTCCATGCTTTATTTTCAGCATCCAACGCGCGTACGAGTGTTTCTCTAATACTGAGTGTGACGTCACCATTTCGTCACCTGGGACGTCATTTCTGGCCGTGAAAGCAGTTTCGGTTTCGATTTGCTGTTCTTTCTTTTTAAAATACTTCTAATTGGAATTTCGAAAGACGGTTTTTATGTTCGAGTCAGGAAGTGCCGAGGATTTTAATTCAACCAAAAACACAGAATGATGTAAAAACCACCGGAGTTGACCTTTAATTATTGTTTTAGATTGGTAAACTATACCATCATTCTATTTATTAAATTTTTGTTTCTACATTACAAACATTATGTCACTTCTCTGCTTTTAGGCCACCAATCTTCCAGTCGTTTTTTGCTAGCTTCCACCGCCGGTTTATTCACCCGGCCACTGGTATCTCTAAACCCCAGAGCTTCAGAAACAGTCACTGCGCCTGCATCGACTTCCGAATGGATACCATTACATTCGAGTATAATATGGTCAATTGTTTCACTGGAGTTACCACATACAGCATATGTGTCATCTTCATTGTTAAATGTCTTTTTGTAGCTGCGTGTTCTAAGGCACCCTGATCTAGCTTCAAAAGGTAGGGCACTGCCTCTTGCTTCCTTCCTGATCTGCCTTTTCCACTTTCGGTATAATTCCACACTTTGATTCTTTTCCATCGAATTTCTGCAATTTTTACCTTGTGTGTTTTTCACCTGTTGCTTAACGCTCTTTATTTCTCCGTCCTTGTGACTAGCATACTTACTAGTTAGTTTTCTAGTATTTCTCCTCCATTTTGAGTACGCGCTTTTTAGGTATAGGTATTTAAATACTTTAGCTGCCCATCTGTTACTGTTTAATTTCCTCAGGCGTTCCTCATATAATATTTTACTCTGAGCTTCCCGTACTTCGAAAGATGCCCAGCCCATATCTCCCTGTACCGCCTCATTTGTGGTTTTGCCGTGGGCACCTAGTGCTAATCGTCCAACAGATCTCTGATTTATTTCTAATTTCGACTGTACCTCTGATTTTAGGCACAAAACCGCATTTCCGAAAGTAAATCCGGGCACCATAATTCCTTTCCAAATACCCCTCAAAACCTCATACCTGTTGTATCCCCACAATGCCCTATGCTTCATTATCCCGGCATTTCTTCGCCCTTTGACCTTAAGTGATTGCTCATGCTTTCCAATGTATGCTAATCCTTCGTTTACCCATACCCCGAGATATTTATGTTCTGCTACTCTGGGTATATCATCGCCTTGTATTTTAACCCTGATCAGTTGAGCCGTTGAAAATCATCAGACCCGACTTAACTGCGCTAAAACTGAAGCCTAGGGCGTCTTCTTCGTCTCCGCAATACTTAACTACAGTTTGCAATTCTTCCAGACTCTCAGCTAGCAGCACAATATCGTCTGCATACATCAAACCGGGGAGGCGCTGCTCTAGCGCCTTTCCACCTAATCTAGATGACAGGTTAAAATCTATAGGTTACTTTCTGGTATCCTCCGTTCCAGGTTTATCATATAAAGCATGAACAAGGTCAATGTACAACTGGTCGCGCAACTCGGAAGAAAACGCGTGCAGCTGCCTACTGCCAGCGGCATCAACTCGATGATGAGGGCTCCTGCGAACTGTGAGGCAAATTACTAACGCACAGAAAATAAGATCTGCCAGAACTCCAAAGAACTAGAAAGTAAACATAATATTCGCGCTCAGGAATGAATGCAGTTTTTGTTTCTTGCGTAAGAAAAAACGTGTCACGTTTTTAATAATATTTTAACTTGTTTCTAACGTCCTCTCTCGGCCACTTATTATCCGCTGCGTAGTTGCCCAAAGCTCAGATAAGCTTTTTTTCATCCGCGTAATGGGTGTGTCGTCGGCCCCGGTTCAACGTTCATCGTTGCGTGCTGCGTACAGAGTGGGTTATCTGTAACAAACAGTCAGTATTTCATTCTGCTGGTTTTGGTAGAGCTTTACTGCAAGGCGAAGACTGTCTGTGCTCGATGAGAAACTGATTGCCGCTTCATGTGCGCATTTCCGGACGATGGGACAATGCTGCGTCACAGCTCGGCGGCTCGGCTCGGCCTCCCAGGCACGTCGCAAGAGTGGTGGCTTGTTTTACGGATACACGTCTGCATGAGCGGCGTATCGCTGCATGTTTTAATTGAGCGGTGAAGGTGAGATTTTATTGCCCCCAAGAAGCGTGTCGCATTGCTCAAAGCCTTCCGTTCCGCTCCCCTTGCTGCGTGTTTTGCTTACTGCGTCGTATTACCGCACCAACGTTCGCTGAACGTGCTTTAGCTGTTATTACAGTGATGTTCCTATTGTCAATGGGATCTTTCTCATGAACATGTTAAATGCTTAAGTTGTAAATTTGTAACCTCACATTGACTCCTTTCAGTGGCAAATGAAGCGCGAGTAAAATATGGGAATCATGAACAGGGCGAGATTTATTGGAGCGAAGCTATATCATAGATATTTTCTTTTCTCAGACGCATTAACTTCTAAATACTAGCAATCCCAATTTGAATTGCTTACCTAAGCTCTTACAGGTTGGCGTTCTAGCGCTAGCGTTAGTTATTCCGTTCGTTAGTTTTTGTTGTTCTTTGACGCTGATATGTATACTTTGTTTGTTAGCAAGATCTTTTACCCTTTATAATCTCACCGCGTCTCGTTTGGAGACCTACGCTCAGGTCATTTTGTTATCACGAGGATTTCATGAAGACCGTGACGAATGAGCGGTGGTTGCTCTCCTACACTTAGATTTCATTGTCGTGAAGCGTCTATGTAAGTAATCGTGAATTAATAAAGCCTGGCTTTCTGTGCAGCGCAGCTTCACTCATTTATGCCCTTAGTGAAAAGCCTCAAGCCATGTGGTTCTATCCATGTGCTTGCCGAATTCACTTGAAGGCCCTTGTTCACAAACGTGCCCGAAGAAATAAGCCCCAGAATGCGTTTACATGACGCGCGACGAAAGACTAGGCTAACGACGACGGAGGCAGAACGATGCTATGATAAGGTGGTTAAAGATGCCGTAACATTTCAGTTAACGTAAAACTTGACAGTAGAAATCCATGTCAAGTAAAGTTGGCTGAACAGTTACGGTGTCCATTTTTCTGCCTTATCCGAGCATCGTTCTGCCTCCGTCGTTGTTGGCCTTGTTTTTCGTTCATAAGTAAAAAGACAATCAAATTCCCCGCCAAAAGTACGTCACCTGTGACGTCACAAGCAACGTCACGTGTTTGTTGTGCCTCACAGTTCGCAGGGGGCGCTGGGAAACTAAAGCCTCGCTCAGAGTCGACACGCAGGCTTCTATGGGAGTTACGCTACCATTTGTTCTTCTACCATGGCATGAACAGCAGCGGTGATAGAGGACAGCCTTGTCTTAATCCTTTGCATACTTTGACATCTTCCGTACTTCTTATCCCTTCCTATGTAATTGCTACTTTGTTATCCCGGTATATTTTCTGTAGGAACTCTGTTATCTCATAACCGATACCTTCTTTTTTTAATATGTTCCACAGGAGTTCCCTGTTTACATTGCCGTACGCCCCGTTTATGTCCAGGAAGGCCAAATACAAAGGTCCATTTTCCACTCTAGATATTTCTACTCTCGGAACCATGCGCCATCTGGCGGGCGCGCGAATTTCAAAGGCGATTGACTCGATAGCCGGTTTTGTTTAAAGAACTAAAAACTTCCTATCAACGCAATATAAAATATAACTGTTACCTTTTTTTAGTAACCGCCGGTTTTTAGTTGCTAATGAAGGACTTTTTTCTTTAACTCAACGTTCATACAGCTGCGTTTTCATTGGGTTTGCTTTTCGCGGCGGCGCAGGTTATAGGGGTAGAGAGTACAAAAATAATGCGCCTTGAAAAAGAACGATGCTATATTTACATTACTACATTTCTACGCACACTAATATCTTACTGCATAAATTAGATATATAAAATAATAACGCTTGCTCATGTTTTTATATCGTAAACGCGCTGTGCACGAGAGCGCGCATGGCGTTCCTCGGGTCAACGCTAGCAACCTTGCGCGACGTTCGAAGGCCTTGGATAGCCTTCGAGATCTCGACAGAGTTCTGAGCTGTTCCGTTGACTAGATAGACTATCGACTCAATGGCCACTGAAAACTCCCGTGTGGCAGCGTTCAAATGCCTTCGAGTCGATAGACAATCGGTTCGAAGGCCTTCGAAATACCCGTGTGACAGAGGTAGCAAGCGTTTTTCAATTATGACGCCAGGGCGCTCTACCATCGTTGCATGTATAGGTGCGTGCTGTGTGTCGTTTTCCATCTCCTAGAGAGTACTGTAGCAATTTGAAGCGGACTGTTCCCTCGTTTAAAGGGACACTAAAGAGAAAAATGAAGTGGGCTTGCATCGATAGAATGGGCCAGTTCCTGGTTACAAAAAAAAAAAAACACTCTTATTGAAAACAGAGCTGTTATAAGGTAGCAAAGAGGAAGAACAGAAATACGGGTATCGCCGCCACAGCCGAAACAGCCGAGACGCGCAACTACAAATCACGTCACGCGCAAGGGATCCCGGAGGCTGACAAATGCGAATTACGTTGCCCGTTTGAATGCGGTAGTATAGTTTGTCTCGAATATGATAAAATGTTTTGTCACACGTAAACAACGGCGAAAAGACAACGTAAATGTTGCAAGGCAAATATAAAAATATACTTGGCGGCACCACAGGCGTCCAACTTCAGTTTCTGTTATGTTCCGGCTCAGACACTTTGTGCGTGCTCGGATAGTTTAGTTTTGGAGCGGCGGCGCCTGAAATACGATCTCGGAGCAGCAGATGCGCCTACCCTAAGTGCGTATCGAATGAACGTCATTACTCGGCACGCACCTGCGAAGAATTCTTCGCTCCTCGCGCGCCAGCAGTCCCGGAGACTCCTCTTGCATCATAGTGTGTCTCGTGCTACCCTACTACGTAGTAGGAGAAAGTTTGAATTCGACTGGTGGGAACAAAAAAAAACCTCAACTTCTTGTCGCAATATCTTAGCAATTATTCGATTTTTTGCTGCCAGATATGCGGCGATAGTGTCATCAAATGCAGTTTATTAGATTTTCATAGCATATTTGAGTGTCTTTAGTGTCCCTTTAAGCGACATCTGAGGGTAGTCAACTAGAAATCCTCGTTTATTAGCGGCAATGGGCTGGCTTTTTGTGTGTGTGTGTGTGTGTGTGTGTGTGTGTGTGTGTGTGTGTGTGTGTGTGTGTGTGTGTGTGTGTGTGTGTGTGTGTGTGTGTGTGTGTGTGTGTGTGTGCGCGTGTGTGTGTGTGTGTGTGTGTGTGTGTGTGTGTGTGTGTGTGTGTGTGTGTGTCTGCCCTTCACCCGTGATAAATGCACGTTTTTAATTTTTTTATTTTGAGTATGAAGATGAATACTTTTTTTATCTTTTTTTTTAATGTAACTAGACCGATGAGATTCGCGCTGAAGTTTAACGCTTACGTTTACGGTCATCAGTGGTTCGTCTTTGTTTTTCTTTTACCGTTCCTTTACGGAAATACAAGCAAGACTACCATCAATATAAATTGTTATTTCCGTATTTCAGAGAAGTCCGCGTGGAAAATGGTTGAGCGCAGTTACCTTTAGCCTGAGACGCAACAAATAAACACGATTTCATTACAGGCTGTGACGCTGGCCCAAACGGCTGCGCAGCGCTTTCACACGTACCAATAGCTTCGAAATGAAATTAACTCGTCTTCTGGCTGCAGAAGTCGCGAGATCTCTCTAATCTGATATTATTTTATCAATATTTATTACAAATGCGGTAATAGCTTGACCACATAATAGCTTGACCAGCTACCCACTGGATAATAATAAGTGGGGCCAGCCTTCATTACCCTTTCTCGTCTTATCGCGGCATATAAATGAAAGAAAAAATATTTCATCCCAGAGCATTGTTATTTCTTATCGCTGTTCAAATACGATTTATTTCACATCCGTTGAGGGACGCTTTCGGTACTTACAAATCCCTGTCGCCTTTGACGCATGCGTTTATTGCGCTCCGAAACACATATAGCAGGCAGGCCAATTTGAATGAACACTTGTCGGCTGTTAAAACGCCGTCATGCGCCGTTCTAACTTAATCTTGCACTGAAACCGTGGAGCGGCACCCACCTGTACGCAAGCCTGCGAATAAGCAATGTTCGGCATCCCAGCTTACACCATCGAGTACCGATGAGCGGGCACTTGTGTGGTCCTAGCCGCCATTGTGTGAGCACGCTGCGTAATATGGGTTCGATAAAGTTTCCTACACAATCAGTTACTGCGTCGTCACACCGAGGTTCGCAGAAAGAATGTGGAAGAAAGGATATTCTCCCCGTTTTCGCTACCCAAGCTCAAGTTTCGCCGCTCGATGGCAGCGCCGTATTCCTGGCATGGTGGCGAAATGTGAAACGATGGGACGTCGCCGGAGCAGACGCTCCGCTAGCTCCCTGTACACGCGCGGCGATCGCGTTGCGCCTGGCGGTTATTTGGCGATACAAAAACGCTTCCGCTGATGCGAAACGGATGTACTAAGTAGCATTGTGTCATGGGCAGCCACAATAGTAGGCGAAGCGCCAAAAGACGAGGCTCATATGTGAAACTTTGCAGATTCCTTTGGAAGCGTTTCCACAAGACCTGTTTTCCACCGCGTGACAGCGTTCTAAGAAGTGTCGCGTTCTTTGTGGAAACGAAAAGAGCTAATTTCCTCCTTCTCCATAAACTCAGAAATGTCGACAGTTGACAAAGACGGCTTGGAGAGGCATCGAAAGAGTACAGTGGTTTAACACCATGCATACAAAGCGAAGGGGGTGGAGGAATATCCAGCTCTTCGCTAACCGCGTGTCTTGCTTTGCCGATTTTCTGTGCTCTCTCCCTGCTTTGCGAGTGCTCTGAAAGCAACCAAATCAACAGATATCCAGCGAGCGACGTCCACAATCGACAATGTTGTGTGAATGTACCCTAAGACCAAGAAAATATCTAGGAACGAGACCTTTTTTTTCCTTAAAAAAAAAAGGGGGGGGGGGGACATGCCTTGCTGAGCTGAGACTCTTTTACAGATTTCCGCAAATTAGCCAATAAATGAACCAACATTATTATTATTCATAACGAAAATATGTCGGAAGTGCAAAACAAAAGCGATCCTAGTTATGGCTCGATTGACAATACTCGCGCGGAGCACCCTATTCGCGTCACAGGTTTCGTTAATGCAATCCAAATAGAAATGAAGCACCACCATTTAATAAGAACCGAAATAAAACACGATTGTAGTACAAGCTTGGATTTCCTCTGCCTTCCGAGCCAGCGAGCCGGTTATGTCGCGTGCAGCGCGTGGAGCCCACATATGCTTTTGAGACTGCTAGCGTTCGTGCCTTTGAAGAAACACCTCCTTCGGACTATAACTTATTCTTCTACTGCAAAATTTGCGTTAGTAACGTCGTTATAATAAAAACAAAACCGTATACATATCTCATATGCTACAGGCCAAAACGATGATCAACGAGCGAGCCGCTTTATTTTAGAGTACTAATAATACTTTTGCAGTTTTTAAACATATTATATACAATAATATAATTACATAGGAGACTTACCTCGAAATACACTTCCTACGTTTTCGCTAACGTGGGGAACGCATTCACAATCAGTATTTACTCATCGCCGTCTGTCGTCTGCTGTGCAGTACAAACGTGAATAAAAATTTTCTCGCCTATAATTACGCTTCCTCCATGGAAATACGCGGCAGGTTGTCCAATAATCAAGACGGAATGCAGGCGGCATGTCGCGATGCGCCTGCGGGGGTGCGTCAGGGCGCGTGCTCGTGCGAGAGAGAGCGCGCGGCGCTTGCCGCGAAGGCAGCGAGCCAAGCCGGCGGCGCCCCACTGTGTATTTTTCTGCCACAGATGGCGCTGCCTATCAGGAGCCGCAGCGCCGCCCAGGGATGCTTTGGGAGCCTATAGCCACCAGAGCCCGCACTCCACTCGCCCTCAAGTGCCCTCCACCTCCAGTAGCAAAAAAAAAAAAAAAAAAAAAAAAAAAAGTACGAGCTCGTTGCCAAGATGCCCGCTAAAACCATTAAGTGGGATAGGGCGCTGGCCGACCCCTGCTCTTGCCACTGCTGACAAGAGTGACGCGTTGAGAGGGTATTGTGAGCAGGGGGAGCCCATACACGGGGAAGCACATGCGTGGCTCTTACTTCACGGGATTTCGGCACTGCCTCTGACAGGCGGAAACCGCCATCAGGGGAAGCATGCTGCCCAACGCGGGGTGTGCACGAAACAACAAACACGTGATGACCAAAAATCGGGTACCCCGAAGTCCCGGCGTAGTTCATGTGTTTTCCAGAAAACTCGCAGCCTCAGCAGCAGCCACACCAGCGTCCAGAAAGACTGACTTTGTAGCGAAGCCCTGATTCGACGCCGAGCTCCTATTAGAGCTTGTGAGGCAGCATCGATTTTTGTACGACAACAGACAGCCGCACTTTAAGGACACCCAGATGAAAGAGAACAGATGGAACCTGATTGGTAAAGAACTGGACATAATAGGCGAGATATTTGTGCGAAGTGATATTGACGGCATTTGAACATAATGGAAAGCCTGATGGCAAAGGAGAGCCTTGGAACGTAAGTGAAACGTCGGGGGTAGAGGGCTCGACGACAACGTTGCATTATCTATCGATGTGTATAACTGACAACGCATACTAATTTTGAGTGTGCCGTAGCTTCTTATACTAACTTAGCGTACATTCACTCGAAGGATTGTTTTGACAGCTTTGACGTACTAAACTGTCATTTTCGTTTCAGGGTTAACTCGAAATTTATGCTGCCGGAGTTGCGGTACATGGACACAAGCGTAATTATCTGCATGACTACTCAAATGGAACAATGGCATTGGGATTGCACTTGAAGTACTTATTTAGTGAATATAACACGATGAACCATGAAGAAAGAATTTAATTTGCAGGTGGGATGCTCCAGCATATGGAAGCGGTGCGATGGCTGGAGACTCCTCGCGGTACTTCTCTTTAGTAATATTCCTGCGCTTGTTGGTCATGGTCAACTAGTTATCACCCTGTATGAATTCTGTTTACTATTAATCTGCACATGGATTAAGAACTGTAAGAGCATATCAACTTATCCAGTTTTTTAACAGTCTTCAATTTATTCTTAAAGGGAATTTCGATCAGTACTGCGATGATAGCCACGAAATGTGTGTCCAAATAGTTTTACTTGGCGTTTCTGCGTTCTGAGCACTGACCCTTACACGGCTTGCACGTTCTTTCCCACTTATTCCAGGACATATTGGCCGCTGTGAAGTTGCTCCAACAACCATATGCTGATTCCACCGTCAGCGATAATCAGCAACGCCCCCCGCATTCGTCAGTTTGGCAGTGCGAGGGGCGTTGCCGATTATCGCATAAAGAAACACATCATTCTCGCACTGGGCAGTTTGGCAGTGGCGAGCGACGGACGCTTACAAAGCTTGCACGTTCTTTCGAACTTTTTCCAGGTTGGTACATTCTTTCCTGTTGCTTTGCATCGCCAATGCTGCTGTCAAACATCTCGTAAAGTGGTTTGTGTACGATATTCTTCTCAACGGAGAATACGGATGAAGTTTGCATTACTTGCAACTGAACAATTCACTCTCCTGACAGCGTATAATCATATATGTAAAGAATGTCGGTACCCATATCAAGGGTGTTCAGGAATTCCCGAGTCGCGTAAACCATTGAGTTCGTTCTCGCGGAGCATTCCAGTGTCCAATATGCAAAACAGGTTCTTCTCGCAGCGGAAAAATGCCCCCCATGGCCGAGGCTCCTGCTTTTGACATTGCCTCTGCTTTTCATGAGCTTAGTCAAAAACTAGAGCGTTTAATGCCACTGAAAGAAAAAGTCGATAAAATTGAGCAGTCCGTTCAGGTAATGTCTGAACACTTTGATGGAATCATGAAGCGTCTGGATAATGAAGGCAAAGAAATCGTGCACTTGCGGAAAAGAATGATACAGGTCGAAAATATGCGTTGCGAAGAACAACTCTCTGGGCTCAACTTTGATTTGGACGAGCTGGAAATCCTAAGCAGGAAAGAGAACAGAAATTCATAATGTTTCTGAAAGCAAACATGAGAATCTCCTAGCGAAAGTTAATAAAGTGACTAAACAAATTATAGTGGCAGATATTAGTGAGTGATACTGAGGCGTGCCACCGGCTTCCTGCAAAAGCGAACTATAGGTACCAGCCATTATTTTGCTCTTTCAGCGAGAAACTCAGAAACCAATGGTTTCAAAACAAGAAAGCATTGGCAGAGAAGAGCAAACGCGTGTACCTGTGTGAAAACTTTACCCGAAGAACGAAATCCTTACTTCTGTAAACTAAAGATTGGGCTAAGAAACATAATATCAAGTTTTTTTTTGGTGCTCTAATGGCAAGGTGCTTGTTCGCCGAAGGGAAGGTGACACTTTCGAGATAAAAGTGACCTTGTGGGCTCGTAATAGTAAGCTGGTATAATGTGTGGCCGCTGCACACAAAGATATAACAGCGTGATGGCTCCAAACACATATCCTCTCCCGTGTAAAGTTCGTAACACTGTGCGTTGAACTAGAAATCCCGTCAATACTCAAGTGTTTCCACCTAATGCTAGATCATTAAGGAATAATCTATCTTATTAAGCAGCTTTGGTGTTTCTCTTGCTGCAGTTATGATCTCGGAGACTTGGCTGAATGATAGTGATAATTTTGAACTGCCCTCGTTCTCAACATTTTCTTTAAATCGGAAAACGTCTCGTGGAGGTGGTGTATGCAGACTTGTTGGTGCACACTTACGGTGCAAAATTTTTCCCAAATTGTGTTACATACTGGATGATGTTAAAATTCTTTCAGTTACATTAGGAAACAATTTATTGACTGTTGTTTACAGGCCACCATCTGGTAATTTGGGCTCATTTCTTGAAACCATGGAATCTTATCAACGAGGAATAAGTATTATGTAATTTTTGGTGGGAACTTCAATATAGATTTGTCATGTGCAACATCCGAGCAGTGCAGATTTTGATGGTTTACTCAGATGTTATTGTGCTACAAGTATGATTACCAATGCAACCCGTGTAGCCCCGGCTCTCAAACATGCATGCACTGATCTATACCTTCAGTGACTTTTCACTCGTTCATTCAGTAGTTGCATGCTGCGAAATCAGCGATCATATGAGTATTTATTTATTTTGCAAGGTGGGTACCGAAGCGAGACCTTCGTGAGAAAGTTGTATTCCAATGTGTAACAAAATTTCTCTAGAAAGATTTCGTTTCAGTGTTCTAGGTGTTGACTGGTCGGAAATATACAAAAAACGTTGCGCGGAGAGCACTTACAATTTTATTTCTTGCCTAGTTTATTCATATTTAAATTTGCATTTTATTCCAAAGATAAAAAGGTTATCTGATACCATAAAAAAGCCATGGATATCGCGTGATTTGTACTCCCGTATTAAAGAAAAGCAAAAATTATATCAGGTGTTTATTGACCCTAAAGATGTTCTTGTTTTTCAGTGCTTCAAGAAGTATAGAAATAAACTGAATTCCGACATACGACAGGCGAAGGACAGATATCATGAAACTTACTTTCAGACTGCTTCGATTCGCCCTGATAAACTCTGGCGCAAGCTTTGGTCACTCGACTCCGGCGTCTCGCAGGTTAAAAGCCCGAGTAAGACAACTAACAATGGCATAGAATATGC
Organism: Amblyomma maculatum; assembly: GCF_055883805.1. Classification (NCBI taxonomy): domain Eukaryota; kingdom Metazoa; phylum Arthropoda; class Arachnida; order Ixodida; family Ixodidae; genus Amblyomma; species Amblyomma maculatum. The sequence continues at coordinate 217,238,754 of NC_139344.1, read as the reverse complement.
AGGTAATCATCTCGCAGAAGAATTTAACAAATTTTTTACCCACTCATTGATTTTCTCAACCCATTCACCTCACCTAGCCATTGACAGATGCCCTTCATCTTTGTTTCTAAGCCTGTCTATACGCATGAAATTTTGTTACAGTACCTCGTGTGATGTAGATAATATCCAGATACGTCCAGTCAAGCACATCATCAACATTTTGCTGCACCATTAGAACATAATATATATATATATAACTAATGTATTGAAACTGCCACTTTTCCCTCGAAAATGCAGGTTGCTAGAGTAGCAGCCATATACAAGAAAGGAGATAAAAATAATTTTGGGAACTGTCGACCAACTAGTATTTTGCCAGTCTTCACAAGAGTTTTGGAGAAACTGATTCTTAAACGAGTAGAAAGCTATATTTAAATAAACACAGTATAACTGCCAATATGGCTTCAGGAAAAACCGTGCAACTGAACCGCTCCTTCTACACCACAAGGAATAATTATTAAAAAACTTTAAAAATAGGAAACTTGTCTTGGGGATTTTTTTTTTTTTTTTTTTTAGTTTATAGGAAAGCATTTGACTGCATAAATCATAGCATCTTGTTTCAAAAGCTTGAATTTTATGGAATAAGAGGAAAAGCATTATTTTAATTAAATCTTATTTAGCATGTAGAATGAAGTATGTCCAAATAAGTCAACTCCGCGAATAGTATCCTGCAGGGTATCCCAAGGGAGTACACTGGGGCCATTTCTCTCTAATCTATATATTAATGATATAATAAGTGCGGATACCAGTGCTAGGTTCATAATTTACGCTGATGATACCAGTTTGTTTTTATTCGGTGATACTAATAACAGTTTAATAAGCAATGAGAACATAGTCTTGCAAAAAAAAATACAAATATGATCAAGTAGAAATATCGTCTGCAAATACAGTAAAATCTAAGGCAATGCTTCTTCACCCAAAAAAAACAAAAAAGAGCAGTGAGCTCGAACCACTATTCTATAACAATGAACATATTGAAATAGTAAGGTCGTTTAGGTCGCTTGGCGTAAAATTTACTCAAAATATTGTCACGTGGTGGTGACAAGGCCGATTACACAAATGAAGAGTCTGGGGGTGCACTGAAGGAACTCTTTACTGGGCTGAATTGCGCCGACAAAAGAACTAAGTGATTCGGCGGCGGCGATAGCAACAATCGTGCTCGGCGGCCGTCGAACAAAGAATGCCCGTCGCACCCGTCAACGCTCAATTTAAAGGCGACTAGGAAATATCTAGATAAAGTCGATAGCTGTACACTAGCATAACCGGGAACATTGTGGAAACACACGTGAGCGTCTGGAATCTTCGAGACCCATCTCGGCGCATCTTGCGCGACCAGAAACTGATAAAGCTCGGCAACCGATCATGAACAAAAAAAAAAAAAAAAAGAATACAGAATTCATCCACGCACCAGAATCAGCGTGATTAGACCGCATGCAGGCGGCTGCCTAAATATAACAAATAAAGATTTGAAAGGTTTGCGGCAATATTTTTGGGACGACCACATAACATACGCAGTTTTTAAGCATCCAGAGCCATCATATTTATGTCGCGTTTCAAAAGTTGTCTCCCGTAAAAGGTAAAACTGTTGCTTTTCCAAGTATTATTTCGCTCACATTTAAACTACTGCCAATTAGTGTAGGGCACTGCTGCACATACCAGTCTGAAAAAACTAGCTGTTCTTCAAAAGCGGGCTCTCAGAATTGTGTATACAATCTGCCAAATAGACACCCCACTAAAGACTTTTTTTCCAGGAGTAAGTTTATTGACGTTTTCAGTCTGCATGCTTAGATTCCTGCGTACACATATGATAGAAAAGCGGAAATGCATAACCAACATATCAGACTTAGCCAACAATCAGTTATTTCAATATACATATTTATTTATTTATTTATTTATTTATTTATTTATTTATTTATTTATTTATTTATTTATTTATTTATTTATTTATTTATTTATTTATTTATTTATTTATTTATTTATTTATTTATTTATTTATTTATTTATTTATTTATTTATTTATTTATTTCAATGCCCTCAAGGCCCGAGGGCATTACAGAGGGGAGTGGGTTATATTACAAAAGTATAACATAAAAAACAGCAACAAAATACATGTCAACATATAAATGACGCTCCTGAGGAAAAAAAAAAGAGAGAGAGAGGTTACATAAAAGGAATAAGCAATTAAACATTCTGAGTACACACCCACACATGAGAAGAAACAACACATAAGTATACAGGGCATAAAGGCAACTTTTGCAAAGGACGAAATGACACTCAAAAATCAATAACGCAACAAAGAATATAAGTTTTTAAAAAAGATTGGCTGATCTCAAAATAGCTGAAAGAAAAGAAAAAATGGCATTGCAGCAAATTCATGTGTTTATGATACTGATAGGTTGAGTAAGGCAGATTTTAGCACAGAATTATCAGAGATTTCGACCACATTTCGGGGGAGGTGATTCCAACTTGCCGACGTGCTGGGGATGAATGAATTGTAAAATTGATTGGTTTGACACGCAGGAATACCAACCTTATAACGATGATCGATGCGAGCTGAAACGTAACAAGGTGCTGTTAATAATTTATTCTTAACAACAGGGTTGTCATGATAGATTTTATGGAACAAGCTAAGACGGTAAATTTTCCTACGTTGTGATAGCAGAGGTAGCGATAAATTAGCTTTCATAGTGTTGACGCTAGAGTTACGATAATTGGAAAGAATGAAACGTGCCCCCCGGTTCTGAACAGATTCAAGCTGATGGATGAGTGTTTCTTGACTGGGGTCCCAGATAGATGCAGCATATTCAAGTTTAGTACGAACTAATGATTTGTAAAGAAGTAATTTTACTGGACTAGAAGAAAGATAAAAATTGCGACGTATGTAGCCCAGCATGCGATTAGCATTTTTGGTTATATGGTCTACATGCGTCTTCCAAGAAAGATTAGAAGAAATGTACACGCCAAGATATTTGTAAGAGGACACAGATTCCAGAATAATGTTATTAAGATGAAATGAGGGCAGTGTTGTAATACGACGAGAAACACGCATGTACTTGCATTTTTTAGTGTTTAGTTGCATGTTCCACGTGTTAGACCAGCCAAGAGCACGGTTAATATCGGACTGAAGAAGCGCTACATCAGAATAATTGTTAATTTCGCGGTATATGACGCAGTCATCTGCAAAAAGGTTAATCGATGAGCATATGGTATCAGGTAAATCGTTGATGTAGATGAGAAAAAGCAAAGGTCCCAGCACAGAGCCTTGCGGAACGCCCGATTGAACTGGGGAAGAGAAGGAGCAAGTGTTATTAGCAGTGACAAATTGTGAACGATATCCCCGCCGTTACAGCTCAACATTGGGTATTGCCGCCCACGAGAACAAACTATGGACGCCAAATGGTTGCATTTCAACTTCCATTATTGATTAATACATTAATTGATGCAAATATAAACATAGCGAGCATTAGATACACTAACCTCCTTGACGTCTTCCTCCGCGAAAAGTTTCTTGCTTAGTGCCTATTCATGATTCATGTGTAAACATTCCTTTGTAGAATTAGTGTTTTACAAACATGGTTTTAGTTGCAATTATTGGTGTTATTTTGATGCGTGTTTTCTTTTTCTACACAAACTGCTTTTTCGTGCTTACGTTTAAGTCAACTTTGTCTTTTTAATTTTTTTTTCTCACCTTGCTATTGTGATAGAAGTGCCGTTGCATGCCACTGCTCACTTGCTGTAAAGGGGGTGGAAACTTTGTCAAGCACTAATCGCTTTTATTCCCACCTCCTCCATCAGCTTACGGTGATGGCAGTAAAATTATTATTTTTTTTTTTTCAGCGTCGTCCCTGAGCACAGTAATAGCGTTGGGAACCTTCCCATAGAGGAGGTTGCTTGCGCCCCGGGTCCCCCAAACAGGTCGATCACAAAACAGAGCGTCGGGAGGTCACACTCCACAGAAGCCGAGCAAGTAGGTCACAAATCACTTATAAGCATTTGCAAAAATGTTATCAAATAACACATATCTCCAGATTAACCATATGCATGTCTTCCAGAAAAATGTGGCCGGACTTAAAGGAGTATAGACACCAATTTTTGAAGCGTCGGAAGGAATACGGTTGCTTGCCTGGTTATACAGAGATGCTCCTGAAGTAATCCCAACCTCTCATTTTGCCGCGAACATATTTTAATTTGATTTTAAACACTAGCCAGACAAACGCCATCTTTCAAAACCCAGCGACAGTGACATCTTCGTGACGAAAACGTGTACATAGGTAAACAAAATGACGTCATCAAACAACTGTGATGGGGAGTCAGTAGAGCAAATAGCAGTGACGACACAGAATAGCTCACCTTGACTGCCCTGTCTGTATCGACTGGGCACCACAGGGAAAGCTCTGCGCTCCTGCTCCCTTGACTAGATGGCTTTACACACTGTCTTCGTTGCTGCATGTTACAATTCCTTCACTTGGCGTCCATTTCACGGTCGGCGTGTTTTTCAAGCGCAGTGCTTGGGTACACTTTGTGCGCGCGCATGGACACACAGATCGGACTCCGAGAAGAGGATGCACAATTTATTTACTCGTTTAATTGACGCCGCACTCGTGCAGCTTGGCCCTGGTGCACATTAAGGCTGCCTGCTGTACTCGGGTCCCAATAGCATTCCTGCACAAGTGCACAGCTTTCAGCAACAGTGCTGCCCGCTTGGGGCGCCGGAGACAACTGTGCCGAGTGCTAGTCGATAGCTGACGTTGTCTGATCGGGCCATGCTTTTTTTTTTTTTTTTTACTGCTAAAACTATATTTTCTTTTTTCGGACGCCGGATTGGAGCTCACATCGCTGGCACCAGACTGAGAGAGAAGAATCTTCACAGTAATCAGTACCTTTGTTCAACATGTCTAACTAGCGGGTATTTCCAGCACGCCATCTTTCGTGGCTGGTGTTGGTTCCTGCTTTTTCACTTGAGTCACTGGCGAGTGGGTCGAAATCGAAGTCTCGGCAATGTCAATAACATCCGCGCCTTCGGGCGAAACAACGTCGGAGAACTAATTATGCTACGCTGAAACACTGCTCGACGACGACATTTTCTTGCACATGCGATCGCAAGCAGACGAAAAACGCTACCCGTGTGCGTCAATAGATTGTGTGTGTACGTGTCGGAAGTCTTGCCAGCAGGAGGCGCTCGTGTGGCGCGCGTTCTCATCTTTGACGGCGCGCGTTTTGATCTTTGACATCATTGCGCGCTCCATGCTCGGAGAGCTCGAAACCGAAACTGGTCCTGATAAATGTCCTGATAATTATTTAATTGAGGCGTGTTGAGACTTTCTGGGTCGCAGTCCCTCTGTTATGGACCATTGTGGATCGTTTAAAGCAAAAATCCCGAAACAGAAAATGTACGTGTCTATACTCCTTTAAAAAAATAAAAAAGACAGCCTCTTAGGCATGTGAAGTAAAATCAATGCTATTAAGAGTATAGTGCAGCGCAGTCTAGAGCATCTTTTTTTTTTTTTTTCTTGTGACAAATTTAATTACTTCTAACTTGTTTAGTCTGAATTTTATCCTCAGAGGAAAAAATCCTCAATCGCTCACGCTGAAAACGCCCGCCTGAAATGTTTGCGCAAAGCTACCATTGTCGAGCTTTATTCATCAGGCTTAAAAGAAATCAGCCGAAATTTCAAATGCCCCAACGAATATCGCGTCCTGCGCCCAGTGCAAACGCAAAGCCCTGTCCGGGGCAGCTTTCACAGACAGGCGGAATATCTACGACATGTGCCACCAATTCATCCTTGATTGCGAGGTAGCTTTCAAACATGTGCCAATTGATAAAGGTGCGATGATGACATACTAAAAAAAAGTGCCCATTCATTTTTTGTTTGTTTCAGGCGAGTCGTTACTCGTCCAATAACGACGACGTTACGAGGGTGACTAAGACATTCATGGACACCGTCACTACAATGCCGCAGAAAGAAAAGCCCCACCCCTGCAACTTGTTTTTTGAATTTATGGCAGAGAGGGCAAAAATTCTCACCATCAGTCAACAAGACCGGCTGATGGAAAAATGCCACAAGATATTGCTAGAGATCAAAAATGAAAATGCTTAATAAAAGTGCACTTCACTACCATCATGTCCTCGTTATTAATTGGTGTACAGGTTAACACTGTTCAGTAGCTGTACAGCCGCCATTTAAGATGAATGCGACATTAGGCTGGGGCCCTATATTCTCGACAATCCGCCATTTTGTTCAAATTGTGACGTACGCGTGACGTGTGCTGTGGGACGGTGCCAGGTTATGTAAGCACGCAATCTGGTTACGCATTCTGAAGAAAAAGAGAACTAAAGTGACAGAAAAAGCGCGCTGTCGTCTGCTACTATATATTGGCGCCAAGTATGAAAAATGACGGTGCTCCTGCAGGAACCGATACGCTGCGGTGCATTTCGCGATTCGGAAGCCTCAGGTTGCAGTGAGGCGAGTGAAGTATGTTGTGGCGTTGCGGTATCAGTGTGTCATGACATACTTGCGGTCGAACATTCGGCATCAGCTACGCACGGAAAGGCTGCGCGAGTTTTAGCTGAAGAGCAAGATCGGCAACGAAATATTCGCAGTGGGTTGGTGCAAACTGGGAGCGGAAAGTAGAATTGCTGTTCATAAGCGCCGATGACCTCTCACGTTCACTTATCAGCGGCTTTTAAATGCAGGAACTAAAACGTTTAAAGACTTGGTCGTAAACAGAAGGAATCGACAAATTTCCAAAGTAGCTCTAGCACTGACGAAAAGGCGCCGGCACGGCCGGCATTGTCCAAGTCTGAGGACAACGCTCGCAGTCTCAAAGTATCAATTACTGTTAGGTACAGGCTGTGCTACGCACCTTTTTCCAAAAGTCGCGTTATGACCAGCTACCATCACGTCACCAAGCCTGCTTAAGTTTCTAACCTATTGTGTCGGCATGAGTTGTTTAGAGCGCGGAAAGCAGCGCAGAGAGAAAGAGAGAGATGGAGGGAGACAGAGAGAGAGAAAGTGAGTCTTCCACACACACACGAAGTGGAAGGCATACTCTGGGCCTTACACCTAGTCGGTTAAATTTTCATGTGCTGATATGTCAATGGCTCTTGCGAAACGCAAAAGACGCCCGAGAAAGAGAAAGAAACGGAAGAACGGAATAGCAGGAAGGTTAAAAAGGCGATGCCTAGGCTACCGTACACGTGCAGAGGGGGATGAACGGAGAATGAAAGCGAAAGATGACTGAGGAAATCATGGTATACGAAGCTAGGGCGGCGCCGCGCGCGCGTATTCTTTACCTTCGAAACGGTAAGATGCAAATCAATAAAGGGAGATTATTTTCCGGTTGTATTAAAAAAAAAGCAATCAACACAAAACATCACTCAACTACATCATATGATTTGAGCGCATCGTCATAACGGGCTCCGCAGTACTTTTTTTTCTAAAAAATAACCAATTGGTGAGCCCGCATGCATATTAAAACAAAACTTAATATATGAAACACATCACATGTGGCAAGCAAACGTTCCATGTATATGGAACATACATTCCTTTATTAAAATAGAAGCTGTGAGTATTTTCGCCTGCTTTTTCCATCTTGGAAAGGCTGCTCAATTCATTAACATTGCTGTGAGTGCATAGTGCAAGGCAAAAAAGGCAGTGTTTAGGGCCAACGTTTAAGAAAGTCTTTGGTGATCCCTCGCTGCCTGTCGCGCGAAGTTTCTGCACAGCCATCGAATCATATGGCCATTCAGGTTGTACTCACGAACCGATCAGACAGATAATTAGAAAGCATCCCGGTGCTCTCTGAAATTCATGATGGTTTGATGGGTGCTGTTTAACACAGACAAAGAGAAAAAACACGGGACTGTCGCTTTTATTTCTCTTCTCTTCTTTGTATCTGAAACCATCATGAAGCGCCCAAGAAACCATCGTGAACAACCTACAACTCGCCCGACTTTCCCTTCTGTTGCTCTCTGAAATGCCTTGTCTCGCGCAGATCAACCGCTTGAGTTAGCGGGCCGCATTGCTGCGCTTGGCAACGACGGCGCGGATCGATGGTTTCTCTATGAGAGCAAAGCGTTTGCAACGGGAGGATAGGTACGACCCTCGTGTGGCTTCAATATTAATCCTCTAAAAGATGAAGCAGCTGAAAAGTTTCCTCATAGCGTCATTTCAGTGCTTTATGCCATTACAACAAGTTGTGTTGGCTTACTTCACCACCCACCAAACTTTCTACCAAATTGTGGTGAGCTAACAACCGCCTGCACTGCACGTCGAATTCGCCATGTTTTTTTCGCAGCCGCCTCAAGTGGTTCGAAATGTGGCGCCCAACTTAGAACATCCTTTACGTAATGAAGCGTCATTTTGACGTCATCATTAAATGTTTATGTATGACGTATTTCCCGCCATACAACGTCAGCCAAACAGATTTCAGGAGTCGGCTCTTGACAGTGGGCAGTTCTTTTCAGCCCATTCGTGTCTCGTGGGTCTCGTTTTTCCTTGCTGCTCCAGACTCTGTGCGGAACAAAGTTTCGCAAGAAAAAAAAAAAAAAGAAAAGAAAAGAAAAAAGGACCGACTAAACATATGACGGTGTTCAGTGCGCATTTCTGATGGGAGAAGTTTGACATAAGTTCCGGGCCATATATGATGGTAACATTTTTGATTGCCGACCAATTCACGGCCCACACAAGTTTTGAGAAATTAAGGACGTTTGTTTCCTACCCGGCTCAGTGAATGCAGTGTTTGTAATCAATAGCTGTCAGATGAAAGCTAGATTCGGAGCTTGTATTGAACGTTACGGAGTATACACTAGCAGTCCATATGCGGCTTGTTCTCAAAGCCAGAGTTCTAGCTGTCTTGCTTATCAAGTAACTTCCAAAAAAAAAAAAAATGTTTCTGTCAGCACTGGGTCATCACTTGCGAAAGTCAAAAGCACTGCCTATCAGATGTGCTGCAAAAAAAAAAAAAAAGAAAGAAAAGCAGGTTGGTTACAGTTATCACAGTAGAATATCATTATTACCTTGTAGTGATTTTCTCTTGCACCCAAGCTAGGTACTTCGATGCGACGACGTATATTTTGATTATGATGATGATGATGATGAAAAGCATTTATTCTTTTATACTCGGAGGGTACGGGAGCGGTCCTTAAGTGGCCGCCCCTTACAATTACTGGTTGGTCTCCCTCTTACGGGAGCCCATTGGCGTCGGCCGCGGCCCGAGCCCGCTCTGCCAAGGCTCGTTGCGCCGTCAGGTTAGAGCAGCCGAGCAGAAATGAAGGAAAAAGTTAGGGTTGGCCGCTAGGCATGTCTGTACTATGTGCATGAATGCATAGCGCGATATCTTGAAATTTTTCAGTTCGCGAGTGCCCATGATCCGTTGAAACATTTATCTGTATTGATGTTTATTCTGCCTGCGTCGAACATTTAATTCTCCGTGCACTCTTAAAAATAAAAGGTTGACGAATTCACTTATTAACTACAAACCTTTTACTTGTCATATAGATCACTATTTAGTAACTCGAGGTATTAAAAATACAGCTAGCGAAATTTACTACCCCAGGAAGTTAGTGAACAGTACTAGCGCCAGTTAGTAGTAGGTTAGTGAACACCAACACCTTCGTGCATTATAGTTTGCCTTTGAAGGGTAGTGGAATACGCTGCTTTCTAGGCAGTACTACCGCACCTAGAGATTCGTACTACGTAGGTCGTAGTGCTTATTACAACATATACCTAGTTCTTATTATGGGTTACCATTGAAAAGGTAGTATAATGTGCAACCTTTTCTTTAGTATAAAATACTACATGGCCTAGAGGTTCTCACTACATAGGTCCTAGTGCTTACTGCGGCAGAAACTTAGTATCGATTGCTACCTGTATGGAGCCAATATATGCATCGATAGGTAAATTATTTCTGAAAATATTGAATATCTTAATAAAGATTTGGTAATTAAAATTAATTGTATTATTCGTAATATGTGGTCAATTGTCATCGGCTTCAAGTTCGGTGCAACATTGAGCTGATCTACAAACAAGATGCTAACTAATTTTACCTTGTTCGTACCAGTCTTCAAGCAATGATGACGACAAAACTTGCGGACTACAAATACTCACTTTATTTGTAATTCAAGGCAGAGTGGCTATGCCCTTTTCAATGACAGAAATCGCCCTGAGAGCTAATGGGCGTAGTGGCGATGAGCTTCTTAGGCTGCAGAAATACTCTAGCACTGCGCTAACGTTTTCGTTGCGCGGTCAATGCCTGACATTAAATATCCAGTAGCTCTCAATGGCATGCGTGAGTCCCGCGATGACGTCCAGCATTCGGCCTTGATATCTTCAAACCCAGCATATACTGCGTCGGCGTCATCAGGGTTCATCCGGACGCGCTCCAATGCTGGGTAGATATCCTAAAATGCAACATTCAAATTATTTAAATTAGAAGGCATAAATGAATTTATAGCAAATTTATACTTACTGGCCTCATCAGGAAATGTGGCTTTTAATTCTTTCACAACCATGCAGAGGCAAAAGTTCTATCATCATCATCAGCAACAGCAGCAGCCTGACTATACCCACTGCAGGGCGAAGGCCTCTCCCATATTTCTCCACTTAAGCCGGTTCTGTGCTAGCTGCATCCACTTGACCCCTGCGAACTTCTTAACCTCATACGCCCACCTAACTTTCTGCCGCCCTCTGCTACGCTTTCCTTCCCTTGGAATCCAGTTTCTTACCCTAAGCGACCATCGGTTATCCTCTCTTCGCACTACATGTCCTGCCCATGCCCATTTCTTCTTCGTAATTTCCACTAGACTGTCAGTAACTTGAGTTATTTCTCTGACCCACTCTGCACGCTTCCTATCTCTTAATGTTACCCCTACCATTTTTCGTTCCATAGCCCTCAGCGTTGTCCTCAACTTAAGTAGAACCCTCTTTGTTATCCTCCACGTTTCAGCCCCATAGGTGAGTACAGGTAAGATGCAACTGTTGTATAGTTTCCTCTTGAGCGATACCGGTAACCTGCTAGTCATAATCTGCGAGTGCTTGCCAAATGCGCTCCATCCCAATCTTATTCAGTTCCACCATTCTGTAGCAAAGTGATCTGCAAGTATTACAGAATTGACATATTTTAAAACCACTTCTTCAATGACAATAAAAGGGAGCAATAAAGGCTTAGAACTTATAAAAATGATGCTTTTTTTTTTTTTTCAAATAATGAAATCCGCAGTTATATTGAACACGCCTAAATTCCACAGAAAATTATTACCTTTATCTCATATATTCCGGTGCTTTCAGATTTAGACTGTTTTGTTTTTGCTAAACACAAAGCAACATTCCTAGAATTATGATACCACTCACAGATAAAAAGTTTTAAATGGGTATTTTATACAATCATTTCCAGAAAAGGGAAGATTTACAGCGCTAACAAATACACACACATAGGACAGGCGCTCACTCTATCAAAAAGGAATTCTATACGCAGTTCAAAAAGGTTCAATGAAGTGAAGAGGAACAATAATAGAGCCGAACGATGGGCTAGTTGTCCTGGTGTGCGTGTGTGTGCCTCTTGCGCTTTGTGTTGTTGTTAACCTGCTCTGCTGCCTTCTTCAAAAAAGTTGGTTGGTTTGTGGGGTTTAACGTCCCACAGCGACTCAGGCTATGAGAGACGCCGTAGTGGAGGACTCCAGAAATTTCGACAACCTGGGGTTCTTTAACGTGCACTGACATCGCACAGCACACGGACACCTTGCTTTTCGTCGCCATTGAAAGGCGGCCGCCGAGGCCGGGATTCGATCCCGCGTCCTTGGGAACAGTGGTCGAGCGCCGTAACCACTGCGCCACTCCGGCGGGCCCATCTTTGGTTGCCACCCTCTAGGTCATCTTAACAATGACAACTAAGGTGACGAATTTCAAAAAGGCTGGAAATGATTTAGTCCAGTAAAACCAATTGCTAGGCTAGTTGGTGCATTTCACCAAAATGAAATAAACAAAATAGATATAGATACGCAGATATAAATTTTGGGATGGATATTTTAGAGAATAATTTACAGAAAAGGAAAGATTCACAGCGCTAACAAATACACACACACACACACACACACACACACACACACACACACACACACACACACACACACACACACACACACACACACACACACACACACACACACACACACACACACACACACACACACACACACACACACACACACACACACACACACACACACACACACACACACACACACACACACACACACACACACACACACACACACACACACACACACACACACACACACACACACACACACACACACACACACACACACACACACACACACACACACACACACACACACACACACACACACACACACACACACACACACACACACACACACACACACACACACACACACACACACACACACACACACACACACACACACACACACACACACACACACACACACACACACACACACACACACACACACACACACACACACACACACACACACACACACACACACACACACACACACACACACACACACACACACACACACACACACACACACACACACACACACACACACACACACACACACACACACACACACACACACACACACACACACACACACAGGAAAGGCGCTGACCCCATCTTCTGTTTCGAAAGGACACCAAAATTAAACTTCTTAAAAAAAAAAAAGATCTGTATGCAGTTCAAAAACTTCCTACAACCTTGTCGCAAACTGGAAATGATTTAGTCAAGTAACACCAGTTGCTGAGCTAGTAAGTGCATTTCACCAAAATGAAGCTTCTTCCAAAAAGATAGATATTAATTTTAGGGATGAATATTTTATACAACCATTTCCAGAAAAGGGAAGGTTCACAGCGCTAACAAATACACACTCACAATTAGACACACAAAGGATAGGCGCTGACTCCAAACTTCTTAAAAAAATTTTTTTTCAAGAAGTTTCCTTTTGCTGTCGTTTCGAAAAAAAAAAAAAAAGTTGGAGTCGGCGTCTATTCTATGTGTGTCTATTTATGAGTGTGTATTTGCTAGCGCTGTGAATCTTTCCTTTTCTGTGAAATGCACCAACTAGCCTAACAATCGGTTTCACTTGACTAAACCATTTCCAGTTTGCGACAAGGCTGTAGGAATTTTTTGGACTGCGTACAGATTACAGAAACATATTTCTAAAGACGCGCGTAGCTCTAGCAGGTGCACTAGGATCCAATAATTGTATGCAAAACGAGCAGAAAAACTCAGCTCATACAGACTTGAAGTAAGTTTGGGACCAAGTCATATGTTCCCGACAAATAACAAAAATGTCAGCAAAAATTTGAATTTACTGCAAACCTACAGTTTGCTACAAAAAAATTCTAGGACTGCGGGTGCCGAAAAATAACAAAAATTTCCGCAAGGTTTGGGTTTACTGCAAACCTACAAAGTACTATAATACCACGATAAAACTGCGTGTAATTACGTGCGAAAAAACACGATTTAGTTACACATGTGCAAACCTAATTTCAAAGAAATAAAAAAAATACACATTAACCGCATTTTCACAAGACAAAGAAAGGTGACAACAGGACATGTGCTACTGTCCTCTAAAAACGTGTCGTTTTCGTTGAGCATAATGTCTGTAGCAAATGGCTCTACTGCTTACTCTGTTCAATTTCACTTCAACAGAGTTGAGATTATTTCTACGGCGTTTACTTTTCATCAGGATCAGGAAACACTCGGCAACAATTTACTCACAATGGCGATAAATAATTACTTTTGCAATGCGCAGATCTTTGCATTCCAAACAATGAAGATGAAAACAAGCAACTTACCTCGAAGCGCACGTTTTCTGCACCATCCCTAAAATCGCCATCCAGCAAAGCATTTATCAGATCTTCCTGCCGATGCTGCCCGCTGGCTTGAATAACTCTATTCCGGTTTTTTCCAAAATCACTAGACATGGGCGCCGAACACAGCGCCTTCCTTTGCTCCGACATTGTTCGGCGTCACTCGTCCCGCCAAAATCAGTACCGGTGGCAGACGGTGAACACCTCGAAGCACGAATGAAAATAGGCCAGGCTTCAAGTCGATGCTGGCCCAATGCACAGCAATCGAACGGCGGCGCTGCTGTCAGAAACGATGGGATCCTGGAGTCGATGTCTGCAAAAGCAACATTTTACGTGGTGCTTGAAGTGTGGACTTTCCGATGGTGCTCATTAACTTCAATATGTGGACCAGAGCACGCAGACATTTACGAGAGTGTGAGACTCGACAACCACCATTCCACGCATTCCACCAACACAGCGACGACGCTCCCGTCCACAGCGCGCAGTTTTGCACAGCGGAAAGGATGCGTAAAGTGAGAGAAGAATATGCCCTAGTATTGGTCATCGCACCAATCGCACCATTGTTCTTTTTTATGGCCGCGCGTGAAACCGTTTCATAATTCGGCGTCTACTCCCGTCATACTGCAGACACATCTGCAGCGCCGGCGCGTTTGGATGCCTGGATCATATGTCGACGGTATACAGCCCTGCTAGCCGTCGAGCCCACGCGCATTCCTCTCGGCACCGTTTTGTGTGTGTGTGTGTGTGTGTGTGTGTGTGTGTGTGTGTGTGTGTGTGTGTGTGTGTGTGTGTGTGTGTGTGTGTGTGTGTGTGTGTGTGTGTGTGTGTGTGTGTGTGTGTGTGTGTGTGTGTGTGTGTGTGTGTGTGTGTGTGTGTGTGTGTGTGTGTGTGTGTGTGTGTGTGTGTGTGTGTGTGTGTGTGTGTGTGTGTGTGTGTGTGTGTGTGTGTGTGTGTGTGTGTGTGTGTGTGTGTGTGTGTGTGTGTGTGTGTGTGTGTGTGTGTGTGTGTGTGTGTGTGTGTGTGTGTGTGTGTGTGTGTGTGTGTGTGTGTGTGTGTGTGTGTGTGTGTGTGTGTGTGTGTGTGTGTGTGTGTGTGTGTGTGTGTGTGTGTGTGTGTGTGTGTGTGTGTGTGTGTGTGTGTGTGTGTGTGTGTGTGTGTGTGTGTGTGTGTGTGTGTGTGTGTGTGTGTGTGTGTGTGTGTGTGTGTGTGTGTGTGTGTGTGTGTGTGTGTGTGTGTGTGTGTGTGTGTGTGTGTGTGTGTGTGTGTGTGTGTGTGTGTGTGTGTGTGTGTGTGTGTGTGTGTGTGTGTGTGTGTGTGTGTGTGTGTGTGTGTGTGTGTGTGTGTGTGTGTGTGTGTGTGTGTGTGTGTGTGTGTGTGTGTGTGTGTGTGTGTGTGTGTGTGTGTGTGTGTGTGTGTGTGTGTGTGTGTGTGTGTGTGTGTGTGTGTGTGTGTGTGTGTGTGTGTGTGTGTGTGTGTGTGTGTGTGTGTGTGTGTGTGTGTGTGTGTGTGTGTGTGTGTGTGTGTGTGTGTGTGTGTGTGTGTGTGTGTGTGTGTGTGTGTGTGTGTGTGTGTGTGTGTGTGTGTGTGTGTGTGTGTGTGTGTGTGTGTGTGTGTGTGTGTGTGTGTGTGTGTGTGTGTGTGTGTGTGTGTGTGTGTGTGTGTGTGTGTGTGTGTGTGTGTGTGTGTGTGTGTGTGTGTGTGTGTGTGTGTGTGTGTGTGTGTGTGTGTGTGTGTGTGTGTGTGTGTGTGTGTGTGTGTGTGTGTGTGTGTGTGTGTGTGTGTGTGTGTGTGTGTGTGTGTGTGTGTGTGTGTGTGTGTGTGTGTGTGTGTGTGTGTGTGTGTGTGTGTGTGTGTGTGTGTGTGTGTGTGTGTGTGTGTGTGTGTGTGTGTGTGTGTGTGTGTGTGTGTGTGTGTGTGTGTGTGTGTGTGTGTGTGTGTGTGTGTGTGTGTGTGTGTGTGTGTGTGTGTGTGTGTGTGTGTGTGTGTGTGTGTGTGTGTGTGTGTGTGTGTGTGTGTGTGTGTGTTTGCTAACAGGATGTTGATGCTTGGACCATACGTACAGAAAATGGAATAAAAGTGGCATACATGTGAAGTGGAAAGGTATTGATTTCGTGTCGTTGTGCATTTCTGTTGCACTGATGGAAAGCACAACGTTAAAATGAACAAAACAACAGCAGTGGACGCAAAAACCTTGTGCTATGCAACGTGAATACAAATTATTTTCAATTTTCTTAGAAAATGTCTTGCTTCTCTTCTAAAGTGACGCCATCCGCAGTTGAGCGTTTGTCCGTGACTGACTGCAGGTCGTTCCCACAAAGCGTCCCAGTTCACTATACTGCAGGCTTTTCTTGGAAGAGCTAAGTGTCGCTCTGACTTTTTTCCTCACCACATTACGCTGTCAGGAGCTAGCATGGGGCACGAAAACTCAAACTCTGTAATGTTTTTTTCTTTAACTTCAAGCGTGCACAAAAACAAACTTTCAAAAAAAAAAAAAAACGCATGCCAAAAATGATCGAAAGTAAAGTATCTCGTTAATTCCGGAATAAGTTTTAATGTATGACTGGCAAGAACAGCCAAAGCATGTATTTCTGAAAATCTTGGTAAAGTTACGCTAGCAAGATACCCAGGTATTCTAGCATTTAACTCTTCAAAATTACTAACAGAAACTCACTTGTTAGTAATGGGAGCCGTTACTACCTCAAAAAGTTGCGAGTTAGTTCAAGGGTAGTAAAAAGGTAGTAAAACCTATTAGAAGTTAGTAACTGCTGCACTAGCTGCTTCATCATCGTCAGCCTGACTATACCCACTGCAGGGCGAAGGCCTGTCTCATATTTCTCCAATTAACACGGTTCTGCGCTAGCTGCATCCACTTGACTCCTGCGAACTTCTTAACCTCGTCCGCCCACCTAACTTTCTGCCGCCCACTGCTACGCTTTCCTTCCCTTGGAATTCAGTTTGTTACCCTAAGCGACCATCGGTTAGGCTCTCTTCGCACTACATGGCCTGCCCGTGCCCATTTCTTCCGCTTTATTTCCACTAGAATCTCAGTAACTTGAGTTATTTCTCTGACGCACTCTGCACGCTTCCTATCTCTTAATGTTACCCCTACCATTTTTCGTTCCATAGCCCTCTGGGTTGTCCTCAACTTAAGTAGAACTCTCTTGGTTAGCCTCCACGTTTCAGCCCCATAGGTGAGTACAGGTGAGATGCAACTGTTGTATACTTTCCTCTTGAGCGATACCGGTAAGCTGCTAGTCACAATCTGCGAGTGCTTGCCAAATGCGCTCCATCCCGATCTTATTCTTGTTATTTCCTTTTCATGATCCGGATCAGCGGTGACTACCTGCCCTAAGTAGACATATTCGCCTACTACTTCCAGGGCTTCGCTACCTAACGTAAACTGCTGTTCCTTCCCAAGGCTGTTGAACATTACCTCAATATTCTGCATATTGATTTTCAATCCTACCTTTCTACTTTTCCTGTCTAAGTCACCAATCATTATTTGCAGTTCATCTCCTGAGTTACTTAGCAAGGCAATGTCATCAAATCTCTGATTACTGAGGTATTCTCCCACTCTAAGTCTGTGATTACTTCCTCTAAGCAAGCTGTGAATAGTGCTGGGGAGATCGCACGTGTCGCCTTGCCTAACACCTTTCTTTATGGGTATTTTGATACTCTCTTTTGCAGAACTATGGTTGCTATGCAGCCACTATATATATCTTCCAACACTTTAACGTACGGCTCGTCTACCCCCTGATTTCGCAATGCCTGCATCACCACCGAGGTTTTTACTGAGTAAAATGCGTTTTCGTAATCAATGAATGCTATGTATAAGGGCTGGTTATATTCCGAGCATTTTTCTATCACCTGGTTGATGGTATGGATATACGATCGATAGTAGAGTACCGTTTCCGAAAACCTACTTGATCCTTTGCTTGATAGAAGTCTAAGGTTGTCCTGATTCTATTAGTGATTACCTTAGGAAATACCTTATACGTATTACACAGTAAGCTGATTGGTCTGTAATTTTTAAAGTCCTTAGCGTCCCCTTTCTTATGAATGAGGATAATGTTTGCGTTCTTCCATGGTTCCGCGGTAGCGTCGATGACACTTTTCCTCTTTGTCACGTCTTTGTTGCGCACTTATATTACTGTTCGTCATGGTTCACCAACTCGCCCAATCAGCCGTTCTTCTACACCAGGCACTGCGTATACAGGATGGCCAGTTTTTCTAGCACGATATCCCCTCCCCCGTCCTTCAACAAATCTATAGTTATCTTATCCTCTCCAGCCGCTATCCCCCTTTTCATAGTTTCTATTGCTTTCTTAACCTCGTCCTTCGTCAGTGGTGGAACGTCTGACTGTTTTTCCCTACCGCCAATCTCATTACGGTCCTGACTACTTTGGCTACTGTAGAGATCAGTATAGAACTCCTCGGCTACTTTGAATATCTTGTCCATATTCGTGATGACGTTGCCCGCCTTGTCCCTTAGCGCATACATCTGATTTTTGCCTATGCCCAATTTCTTCTTCACCGCTTTTAGGCTTCCCCCGCTCTTTACAGCTTTATTCCTAGAAAGAACAGGTTTGTTTGCGACGTAATGCGCCTTTCTCACTCCCCGTAATAACGCGTCACCTGACGCTGCGTTTTCTATTCCTGCTTGCTCCTCAATATTTTTGCGGCGGCAACATGTTCATTGTATAAAAATAAGGTTGTCCTCTGCAGCATGCTGAATATTCTGCGAGGCTCCAAGGCTCCATCATTTCTCACGCTGTCGACTTCTGTAGTCAGAAATACGGATCTATAATCTGCTTTTTGCTGTCAGTGATAACTGGAAAAGTACAGTCTCTCGATTGCATTTGTCGCGATTATGCTAGGATCCCTGGCCTCCTTCACTAAAAATAAAAAATTGGGGCTTGTAGAGGAGCTAGTCTTTCCAGCTTGTACTGTAGTGTGCGTCGGTTACTCAGGAACGATGAATGCTGGCCCTGAAAAAGTCTTTGGCAAGTAAACCCGAGGTATTGCGGGTAATCTGCACTATTTAGGTCGTACGGCATTTGTTTTTTTTTGTTTTTTGTTTTTTTTTCAATTCTTGAATGTGTCTTGCCATGCTTCGACGCACGCGTGGGTTAAAAAGTATGCGTTCGTTTTATCAGGGATACGGCCAATGTGCAGGGGGTGTTCACATGATCACACACGCTTCACTTTGACCATGACTACTAGGCGTTGGTAGGTTACCTTCGCTTTGAAAACTGGAGCTCTAAAACCGTGATTCCGCGTATTCATTTACTGCGAGAAACGTTTTCGCATCGATGTCAAATCTGCCGGAATCATTGCATCAATTTTCTGTATTTACGAAACTTAAACAATCAATAATGATTATAGTTATGATGTAAAAATAGGGGAATATTTTGCGAGCAACAATTCTTAGCACTCTAACATATTACTCACTTCAGTTGTATGCAAGAAGATTTTTTTTAGCCTAGCCTGAGTGATTAACTCATCGCTCTATGTTCTAGCTACATTTCACTGAAGACCGGTATGAGCCGCCAATATTACACAAACTCGAAAAAAAACTGAGGCCCAACGCAGTTCCATCAATTTTCTCTCACCGACCTGTCCTTAAGCAAAGGAAGCCTCCTCGACAGAGACATGAACCTCGCGCTGATAGTGGTCAGTTATTTCTGTGGCTTGCTCTTTTCCCCCCACCTCCATTTATGAGAAAATAAGAAAGTATAAGAATTAAAAGTCAATGTATAATTGTCTCGTCAGATATTATGAGGTAAAAGAGATATGACTGACAACGTAAGTCAATGAAAATTGAAATATATCAATGGGTCATAGGACGGCATCAGATTAAATAGTGATGGTTATAAATAGTGATAGCTAATGATGGTGACTGTTACGGATATTAATAGTAAATGATAGTAATAGGCCCGGATAGTGAGGTGATAGGGTTCGTTGCGAATAGTGACAGTTATGACAGGTCACTTACGGCATTAGTAGATATAGTGATAGATAGGATAGCGATAGTTATTGAATTGGCAGTTATATACTTTCTCATTTCCGCACGTTGAAGACTTATGTGCCCCCTGTTTTTTTATTTGATTGTTGCGTTCAATTAAATTACGCTCTTTTACATAGCGCATGAGGCCACAGCATGCTTGCCCCAGAACTTTAGTGTGTCGGCAATAGGGCCCACCACTTCTCCCAGTGTACCCTGCTGTCTTTTAACCACACGCGAAATCAGTGAGTGGCCGCGTACTCATAAAATTAAATTCCTCCATCAGCATCATATCAAGACAGCCGTGGCAAACCTGTTCCTTGCCTCGAAGCAGCAAGGAACAGCTCATAGTTTGGTTTTATACAAATTGACTAATTAACGCATATTATTGCGGATCGCTAACTAGCACAGTGCCATTACACTTGGTCTAAGCTTTCCAACGGTATACGGTTCGATGTTGCAGCTAAAATTTAGATTTTAATTGCAATTTACTAAATATCAATGAATTTGGCCCCGTAATTGATCAAAATACATGTACAATTAACCAATAAATCAATATCATGGTTGATCACGTGACATATACTATGCTTAGACAGCTTGACAGTAGCGAAACAGACTAAGTCCTGCTTTGACCTTCTCTGATCTTGAAGGTCAAAGCACCAGCCTGGATTGTTTTCCGAAGTTTTACCGCGGTGACAGATTTCACGCTCTAAAAAAACAAACAGAAAGTCAGAGGCAGTACTAGATTAGGTGCACAAAGTAAAACACCTTATCATGTGACTTAAAAAGTGTCTGCAGCGCAGAACTCACCTGAAAGCTTTGTTTATCAGTATTCCCCATTCAAGCAGTTCTAAGAAGAAACCAATCAATTCATGAACGTTACTTTCGGCATTTTCAATGCTTTTCTCGCTATTTTTCAAACATTTTGTGCACTCCTGGAGCGCAGACCTGGCCCAAAAGCTCGCGCTTCACTCACTGCTGCGGCCGGCCTTCGGGCGCCAAGCAGAAAAAGCGTGTCGTGCGCAGCGCTCGCCGCCGCCGCGCGAGGAGAGTCGAGGAGGAAAGCGCGGCGCGGAGGAGAGTGTCGCTACTTTCAAATTATCAAGGGAAGGCAACTCCCGCAGTCGTCGGTGAGCCGGACGGTTTTGGTCGTCGCTCAGGCAATCGTGCGTGTCGGCACGGAGAAAAAGAAGCACGAAATGATGTTCATGGTCATAAATTGTTATAATATAAAACATTAAAAAACGCATGGTAACGTTGGACATTTCTAGGTGACCGTAACAAGTGAAGAATAAAAAAAAGGGGGATCATATGTTGCCACAAATTCGGCCAAATCTTCCATATATCAGATGTTTGGTTATATGCGAGTACAATGTAAATAATGCACTTACCACCATTGTATTAAGGGCTTAATACCCTTGTCATAAAAGCCTGCATCTCGCCAGGGCTTAAATTCTTGGGTGTACTGATGGCGATCATCGTTCCATCGATGCACCCGACGACGCCGGGGATGCGACCACTGTCCAAAAATTTTACATGCGTTTTTTTAATTTTTTATATTATAACAATTTATGACCATGAACATCATTTCGTGCTTCTCTCCCCCCCATGTAATACCCTGCCCAGGGTTCTTAGGCGTCTATAAATGATGATGGACATAAAGCAGCTCAAAATTAGTGTAACTGCCTGCTTACCGCACAGTAACAGTATTGAGATAACCCGGATTGCATGTGGGCGCTGGTATTTTATGCACATTAAGGGAAGGCTGTCAGTACAGTTGTGCACTGACACAGCTCGTTATCTCAAAATTAACCGTCCCTTCTCCAATATAAATAGTGAGAGCTTACATACCATCATTACAAACTATAATTAATTATGAGGGTCGTGCTGTACTTCTTTGTTCAAATAGCTTTGTTTACGGCATGCATCTTCATGCATTCACTTTGTTTTGCAACTTTATTTGTATTATTATGTCTTCTTGGGTAACTTTATTCTTGATGTAATAACGCTATTGATTCTAAGGCGCATTCTATTTGGCAAAATGGTTGTACCCCTTTCTGCCAAATTGTTATGGTCTGCATTATTCTGTAAATAAGTGCTTTCTAGGTATTTTGATCAAGCTTTTCATGTCAAGTTTTAATGTCCTCCTTGAAGAAATGTTGAAATATTTGGATTGGTCATCCTGGCCATGGCAGTTGCAACAGAGTTCATGGTACATTGCCATTACTCTGGTATTTATTTTAAGCTTTTGTTTCTTTTGGCGTCCCAACAGGTTTGCGATGCATGTGCACGCATGCAAGCAATTGACCCATGCCGGCCGGGCTCAACCCACGACTCTTTTGTCTGGCGATATTCAGCCCTGAGGCAATGAGTAACCACGGATCTCTCAGAGGGAGAGCACCTTCTCAGTAAGTGCTGCTTGGCAAAAAAAGGCACAGAAATAGAATATTTTTTTTTCTGCAGGTGACAGTGGATATCCTCTGGAGGAGGCGCTGCTGACACTAGTGCCTGGCCATCCAAGCCCCCACACACCAGAGGGCCGCTACAATGAGGCTCATGCAAAAATGAGGACTGTAGAAGAAAGATGCATTGGAATCCTGAAGAGCAGGTTCCGCTGCCTGCAACGGTATAGGACCCCCCACTACTTCCTGGAGCGTGCAGCCCTATACGTAGCTGCTTGCGCAGCTTTGCACAACTTATGCCTTCAAGAAGGGGTCCTTATTGAAAACTGCTCGAGCAGCGACGATGATGACAGCAGCACAAACTAGGGGCCGGCATCACAAGCTGCAGCTGTGGCAACACTGAGATGCGACTCAAACCGGGCAAAACAAGCTCGTAGTAGAATAATTAGCAAGTTTGCATGCCCCAATAGTCAGCACTCTGAATATTTAAGACGAGTGCGACGACAGGTCATGCATCAGGTCAGAAGGCAGAGTCGGCAGCATTTGCATTGAATGCAGTGTTGCACTACACCTCAGCAAAGAGAGCCATTGGCAGATGATGCGATCATGTGTTGAATATTTAGTTGCTTAAGGGCAGCCTTATTAATTTATTTTGGTTTGGTTTTTGAGGTTTAATGTCCCAAAGCAGCTCAGGCTATGAGAAATGCCACAGTAAAGGGCTCCAAAAATTTCAACCAGCTGGGGTTCTTTAAAGTGCACTGACATTACACAGAACATGGGTACCTTGACAATAAGCCATTGCTGCAGTGTCCACCACAAGAAAGAATCGGAGGCAGATGACTGTAATTCGAAATGTTTTATTTTTAAAAAGGCTTCAGTATAAACCACTTCCAAAACAGTTCTAAAGAATGTTATCACTGCCATCAGTGGCTTTTGTTGCACTAACTGAATGCGAAAAATCACAACCCATACTGCCACAATTGCGAAACATTTGGTTACTCATTATATTGCCGCGAAACCTTCAAAACAGTATTTGTTGTTTTTTAACAGCCGCCGGCATACAGGCTTATCACTCTGATTCTGGACCGTGTATCAGTTCCGTAATCTTTGTTTGTTAATGCTCGATGTCGCGAGTCACACCTTTATCAGTTTTGTTGTAGCGCAAGATGCACCGAGATCTGTCTCGAAGGTTCCGGCCACTCGGGTGTCTTTCCACAATGTTCCAGCCCGTGCTGGTAGCTGTTTGCGACGTTATCTGGATTGTTCTGTGCAGCCTTTAAATTGAGCGTTGCCGAGTGTGACGGGCATTCTTTGTCCGACAACCGAAGAGCACGTTTATTTCTATCGCCGCCGCCGAGTTGCTTAGTTCTTTTGCGGGCGCAAGTCAGCTCAAATAAAGAGTTTCTTTAGTGCAATCATCGACCCCCTTCATTTTTGTCGTCGACATCGTCACCACTACGTGACATCTGGTGGAGGTGCTGCCTTTGATCCTTCAAGCGAAGACCCAAGCCGTGTTCCTGTCGCCCTGGAAGACCAGCCTACAGGTCACCGAGCCAGCCGCCGACTTCAAGGCCTACAACCCGAACACGGTCTGCTGCCTGACCCCATTCGATCTCGGAAGGCATCGACGCTGACAATGGCCCAGCCTACAGCACCGGTTGTTTTCGTCCAACCCCGTGAGCCCCCCTGCTTCCATGGACGACCGGATGAAGATGCTGGAGACTGGATGGACCTTTTCGACCGTGTGGCAGAATTTAACGGCTGGAACGACGCCGCGAAACTTAGGCAAGTCTACTTTGTTCTTCAAGGACATGCCCGAGTTTGGTTCGAAAATCATGAGGCAACTATGAAGGATTGGGAGACTTTCAAGGAAGCGTTTCTGACTGCCTTTTCAAGTGTCGTCCGAAAGGAAAAAACCCAGGCCCTCCTTAAGTCAAGACTTCACTTCCTAACGAGCCTGTCCTGGCGTACGTTGAAGAGATGAAGCGCCTCTTTCGCCGCGCCGACCCTAATATGACCGAAGGTGAGCGAGTCAAACTTTTATTGCGAGACGTTAAAGAGTCGCTCTTTGCGGGTCTTGTGCGAAATCCGCCAAGAACTGTGGCCGAATTTGAAACGGAGGCGTCTACTATCGAGAAGACGTTGGCCACTCGGATGCGCCACTACGAGCGACCACTTCAGCCGGACTGCTCAACCCACTACCCCAACGCATCTGCAAGCGGAGAGAACCTTCGGGACCTCATCCGGGAGATCGTGCGAGAGGAGCTCCGCCGACTGATGCCATCATCGCAACAACCGCAGGTGGCGACGCTCGCGGACGTCGTCCGTGAAGAAGTCCAGCAGGCACTGGGCGTTCCTCAAGCGACGACTGCGACTGTTCCAGCGCAATAGCCAACAGCAATGAACTACGCTGGTGCATTATGTCGTCCTGGACCCCGACGCGACCTCCCAAGCCGACGCGACATCCCAAGCCCTCGTCACTACCATCCTGCTTCCGAAAGACGCCCCTTGGCCCCCGCCCGCCAAGCCTACCAACGACCAACAAGCCCCAGGAAGTGAGACACATGGAGAACGGCGAACAACCGACCGCTGTGCTTCCATTGTGGTGAGGCAGGACACATCCTCCGTCACTGCCCGTACAGGCGAATCGGCCTCCGTGGTTTCGCTGGCGAGCGTCCTGGTGAGCGACCACAGGAAATCAACGACTTCCTGCGCAGCGGAGAGCACTCGTCGCCAAGGGGTCTGTCACGCTCCCCATCACCGTACAATGCCCGATATGCGTCGCCGGGCCGCGGTTACGTGCAAGGACGGTCTCCTAGCCCCCGTAGGGGAAACTAAAGGCAGCAACCTTTGGAGGTGAGGTTGCTCAACGGCGAAAAGACGAAGATCCTCCGCCGCCGACGACCACCAACGACGACGAGACCATTTCATCGCCGCTCCACACGACGACATCGACGACAACACGACCAGAGTGCAAGCAGACACCGCCGCCCAGCGAAGTAACAACGGTATACCCCGGCCATGACCTGAAGAAACAACGGAGCCGAGATCGAACACTAAGGCCCACGTGCAATGCGAGGACGCGAACAAGTGACCTTGAAGTTGATATCGACGGTCGCAGAGTCACTGCCCTAGTAGACACCGGAGCTGACTATTCAGTCATTAGTGGACCGTTAGCCTCTCAGCTCAGAAAAGTTACCACCGCTTGGGATGGCCCGCTGATTCGCACCGCAGGGGGCAACCTGATTACTCCATCGGGGCGATGCACTGCAAGAATAACCGTAAATGGGCGTACTTACCCCACCAGCTTTGTGGTCTTGCAGTAGTGCTCCCGCAACGTAATTTTAGGCATGGACTTCCTAAATGAACATAGGGCTACCATCGACCTGCGATCTAAGCTCATCAAGCTCTCTGCAGACAAAGCCATTCCTGCTACGACGACGTCAATGCAACACATCCCTCTAAACGTCCTCGATGAAGAACTGACCGTCCCGCCCCGATCAAGCATCGCAGTCTGCGTAGGTAGCGCAAACATCGAAACCGCTGAAGGCATCTTCGAAGGAAATATGCAATTGCTCTTAGAACAAGGTGTCGGCATCGCAAGAGGCATCACGAAATTCCGGAGAGGTCAAGCTCAGGTTCTGGTAACAAACTTCACCGAAGAATACCGGCATCTCAACAAGGGCATGACGATCGCTTTTCTCGACAAATTAGCGGACCTCAAAGATGTATTCGCCCTCCACGACCAAACGCTGGAAGACGCACCGGACCTATTCCGTCAACCCACATTTGACATCAACCCGGCATTGACCCACAACAGGAAAGACCAGATTCTCAGTCTGCTTCGAAAATACGGAGAGTGCTTCTCATCGTCATCGAAGGTACGACAAACACAACTGGCCAAACACCGCATAATAACGGACGAACACGCCCGACCTCTGCGCCAAAGCCCTTATCGTGTATCGCCGCGAGAACGCCAGGGCATTCGCGATCAAGTTGAGGAAATGCTGCGTGATGACGTAATCCAGCCATCGAACAGCCCCTGGGCGGCACCAGTCGTTTTGGTGAAGAAGAAAGACGGCACACTTCGCTTTTGCGTTGATTACCGCCGCTTGAATAGCATAATGAAGAAGTATGTCTACCCGCTTCCCCGCATCGACGACACTCTCGACCGGCTCTGCAATGCAAGGTACTTCTCATCGATGGACCTGAAAAGCGGAGATTGGCAAATTGAGGTCGACAAAAGAGATCGCGAGAAGACCGCATTCATCACACCGGACGGTCTTTTTGAGTTCAAGGTGATGCCATTTGGCCTCTGCTCCGCACCAGCCACATTTCAACGAGTAATGGACACAGTCCTGGCAGGCTTGAAGTGGCAAATTTGTTTGGTATATTTGGACGACGTTGTTGTCTTCTCGTCAAACTTTGAAGACCACCTAAAACGACTACAGACAGTGCTGGAAGACATCAAGTCATCGGTACTAACGCTAAAAGCAGAGAAGTGTCACTTCGCCTGAAGAACTCCGGTTCCTAGGTCACATCGTTAGCAAGGACGGTATTCGCCCAGACCCGGAGAAAACAGCTGCAATTGCACAATTCCAACCACCTGCCGACAAGAAAGCTGTGCGCCGATTCCTTGGGCTGTGCGCTTATTATCGACGATTTATCAGAAACCTTTCACGGATCGCCGAACCGTTGACGCAGCTTACAAAGGCTGACGTACCTTTTAAATGGGAAGCGCCGCAAGGAGAAGCCTTCGACGAACTTAAGTGCCGCCTGCAATGCCCTCCTGTGCTTGGCCACTTTGATGAAAACGCCGAGACCGAAATTCACACCGACGCGAGCAGTGTGGGCCTAGGAGCCGTTCTCGTCCAGAAGAGTGCCGGACAGGAGAAAGTAATCGCCTACGCTAGCAGGTCCCTCACAAAAGCCGAAGTCAATTACTCGACGACCGAGAAGGAGTGCCTTGCAATCATCTGGGCCACTTCTAAATTTCGTCCATACCTATACGACCGACCATTCAAGGTGGTAAGCGACCATCACGCGCTCTGCTGGCTGGCTAATTTGAAAGATCCTTCCGGCCGCCTTGCCAGATGGAGCCTACGACTTCAAGAATTTGACATGACTGTAGTCTATAAGTCGGGCCGGAAGCATTCCGACGCAGACTGGTTATCCCGCGCTCCCGTCGATGCTCTCCCGAATGACGATGACGACGACGCCTTTTTGGGACCGGTAAGTGCCAGCAGTTTCGCAGAACAACAGCGATCAGACCCTGAGCTGAAAGCGCTAGCTGATCACTTGGAAGGAAAGACCGCTTCCCCTCCTGGTGTGTTCAGGCGACATTTATCATCCTTCACGTTAAGCAATGGCCTCCTCGTGAAGAAGAACTTCGCACCCAACAAGACCGCGCAGCTTCTCGTAGTGCCTAAAACCCTTCGACAAGAAATTCTGCAGGCGTTGCACGATGAGCCCACAGCAGGCCTCCTCGGATTTGCGCGCACGTTGCGTCGAATCCAGGAGAAGTATTACTGGCCGCGACTGCCTGCCGAAGTTGCCCACTACGTGAAGACGTGTCGTGAATGCCAACGACGCAAGACGCCGCCGATCAGACCAGCAGGACTACTAAACCCGATTCAGCCCCCAATCCTGCCCTTTCAATAAATTGGGATGGATCTCCTCGGCCCCTTTCCATCTTCGTCTGTGCGTAACAAGTGGATCATCGTGGCCACTCTACCTTACCCGTTACGCCGAAGCAAGAGCACTACCAAATGGTACCGCGGCATAAGTCGCCAAATTTTTTGTCGAACAAATTCTCTTGCGACACGGCGCTCCAGAAGTGCTCATCACGGACAGGGGAACGGCATTTACGGCAGAGTTGACGCAAGCCATCCTGGAATACAGTCACACAAGCCATCGACGAACAACTGCGTACCATCCCAACCCATGGCCTTACGGAGCGCCTGAACAAAACGATCGCGGACATGATCGCTATGTACGTCGACGCTGAACACAAGACCTGGGACGCCATCTTGCCGTACGTGATCTTCGCGTATAACACGGCAGTCCAGGAGACGACCAGAGCGACCCCGTTTAAGCTTGTGTACGGCAGGGAGCCCACGACGACGCTCGACGCAATGCTGCCGCACGTAACCAGCGAAGACAACCTTGACGTCGCCGCCTACCTGCAGCGAGCAGAGGAAGCCAGACGACTCGCACGGCTGCGTATTAAAGACCAACAGCGCACCGACAGCCGACGATACAATTTACGACGACGCCACGCAGAGTACAATCCAGGAGACCAAGTGTGGGTTTGGACACCAATTCGCCGTCGCGGATTAAGTGAAAAGTTGTTGCGTCGATACTTTGGGCCATACAGAATCCTTCGCCGCGTCGGACCACTGGACTATGAAGTCATTCCCGACGGAACGTCAGCATCACAACGGCGACGCGCACGCCCAGAAATTGTACATGTTGTACGACTGAAGCCATATTACGCGCGTTAAAGAATCTGTGGTGTTTAAACTTTGCAGTGTTTATGTTTAAGTTTCTTTGTTTTGGAACATCGAGGCGATGTTTTTTTAAGGGGGGAGTAATGCCGCGAAACCTTCAAAACAGTATTTGTTGTTTTTTAACAGCCGCCGGCATACCCTGATTCTGGACCGTCTATCAGTTCCGTAATGTTTGTTTGTTAATGCTCTATGTCGCGAGTCACACCTTTATCAGTTTTGTTGTAGTGCAAGATGCACCGAGATCTGTCTCGAAGGTTCCGGCCACTCGGGTGTCTTTCCACAATGTTCCAGCCCGTGCTGGTAGCTGTTTACGACGTTATCTGGATTGTTCTGTGCAGCCTTTAAATTGAGCGTTGCCGAGTGTGACGGGCATTCTTTGTCCGACGACCGACGAGCACGTTTATTTCTATCGCCGCCGCCGAGTTGCTTAGTTCTTTTGCGGGCGCAAGTCAGCCCAAATAAAGAGTTTCCTTAGTGCAATCATCGACCCCCTTCATTTGTGTCGTCGACCTCGTCACCACTATCTGACAATATCACAGCCATCTTCCGTAAATATTGATATGTAGCGACCCAGTAAGTGTGAGGGAAAAACAGCAAGGAAAACTTCATTATGTAATGTATCACCGGCAGGAGAAAACTCGACCTAAGGATACTTTGCAAGCATTCACTGAGATGATAAAGAAAAAAAAAAACGAAAAAAATCTTGCATGTGGAAAATTAATGAAACATGGAAATAACAAACCATACTTTCAGAGTGATGAAATGTTTGGTTACAATGCCCGATTTTATGCAGCTGGGGGCCTTTAAAACTATAGTATTAAAAACAAACATCATGAAGTTAGTACTACAAGAACAGTTAAGAAGCACTTACTTTTTATATTCAACGAAATGCAACTAGCAGCTATTCTCAGTGAGGAGACATCGATTTTAAAGGGACAGAACACT
Source organism: Amblyomma maculatum (assembly GCF_055883805.1). Lineage (NCBI taxonomy): Eukaryota > Metazoa > Arthropoda > Arachnida > Ixodida > Ixodidae > Amblyomma > Amblyomma maculatum. The sequence goes on along the minus strand of NC_139344.1, from coordinate 217,208,993 downwards.
GGCCAAAATATGTCATGAGATTATGGTGGAGATGATAAGATCTTGCCTCATATAGTACAGATTGAGCACTACAATATCAAAGAAAAGAGGCTTTACAATTTTAATTTGTCATTGAGAATCGCATAAAAACAACCGAGGCACTATCTAGCAGAGAAACCCTAGTACTTTCAGTGAAGCCCCATGTGACGGGAGAGAATTTTTGCACACCGTGAACGCGCAATCACGTGACACAAAAGCGACGCGGGGTTACTACGTCACTTCTGAGTGTCCTGGCGACGTTTTTTTTTGTGTGTGTGTGTGTGTGTGTGTTTTATTCTACTGGGGCAGTGAGAAAAGCGCTTGGCCGTCGAAGCGCGGCTTCGAGCTGGCGGAGGGAGAGCATCTAGCCGTCCGCACTTAACAGCACGCACGCTTCTGTATTTTTTTCCTATTAGTAGGGAGAGGTTGAAAGGAAGGGGGGGGGGGGGGGGGGCAGGCTATAGCGTGGTTTCAAACGAGTGACGGCTTGGAGCTGCCCTCGGTAAAGCAGTATGCACGCTTCATTTCTTCTTTTTCCCTAGCTGTGATGTATGGGCCGGTTTGGCTTGAGCGGCAGCGGAGGGAGTGCTGAAGATTTGCTGTGTCGTTTACCAATTGGCTCAATCAGCCGCTTTTGCACCTTAAAAGTTACGCCTCAGTTATGTACATACAACTACATATATATATATATATATATATATATATATATATATATATATATATATATATATATATATATATATATCCCTGCAGCGCGCTGCGAAGAAGCAGACTCGCTCGATGTCCCTGCGTCGCTTCGAATACCAGCTCTAACCCCGCCAGACCACCGGAAGAAAGAGAACGAAAGCAAAAGACTGCGAACGCAAACGCACAAAATCTGCGCTCACTCATTCCCCCGGGGGAGGAAAATTCTGTTTACTGCTTGGAGCCATGGGGGAGGGGAGAAGACTGTGTTGGAGGAGGAGCCATGGCGTGGACAAAACTAACTGCCGCGAGCGCTTTACAGAAGAAATATACAAAAGAAAGTGTGCGTGCTGTTAAGTGGGGACGGCTAGATTCTCTCCCTCCGCCAGCTCGAAGCCGTGCTTCGACGGCCAAGCGCTTTTCTCACTGTCCCAGTAGAATAAAAAACAAACAAAAACAAAACAAAACAAAAAAACGTCGACAGGACACGCAGAAGTGACGTAGTAGCCCCACGTCACTTTTGTGTCACGTGATTGCGCGTTCACGGTATGCAAAAATACCCTCCCCCATGTGACATGTCAGCAAAATATCATTGATTTTCGTAACTGCACATTGTGCTGCAGGAGTGCTTGCCATAATTTATTATGATATGGGCTCTCTCCAGTGCTTCCTTAAATAAAAACCACCCCTGCTTTCGCACTGCGAGAGGTATGCTTTCAGGTTTTGCCACTAGATGGCGCCACAGTGTTTACAATTTCGTGAATGAAGCAATGACAGTGCCCACTAAAACTTTCGTTGACGAGGGCATGCGTTATTGTGCCGTAAGAGCATTGAGTATGAAACTGAAAAGGACGTTACTCTATGCAAAAAATGTCTACTGTCTGGCAAGTGAAAGTTGTATTTGATTTTGGTATGTCTTTTTTGTCGGCCACCAGTCATCATCGCGGTTGCTGCTCATGGTTTCCAGCATCAGACTACATAAAAACGAGAGCACGCATTGATCGAAAAATTCCCGGAGTTAAGTTTGCGGGCTTCGCACAGAAGCGAGATTCCGAAGGGGCCACCAAGGTCAAGGGGCAGTTTGACGCGGGCAGATTTATGACGGTCGCGCGGGCGACCGCTTCTCGGAAGTGAGCCCAGAACACATGGCAGCGGGCGACGCCGCCGGCTCTCTCCGTCCCGTGCCGCGAGGGAGGCAGAACAGTGCAGTTAGAGCGCACAGCATAAGCACAGTGGTTGTGGGTTTGGCGCTAACTGCGGTGTCTCCCGGTTCGAGTGGAGAGGGCGCGCAGGCCATAAATCCCGAAACGCGGCGTAACACGGGCCTTGGGAGAACGCGCTGTTGACACGTCTTCCCGGGAAGACGCCTGTGTGTCCCTTTGAATCCGCCGCCCGCGCGCAACCGACCAAGAGCAGGGATCGGAATGTTTGGGCCTGAGGTTTGCGCGTGTGTGTTTTTATGTATTTTCGGAACTGTAACCGTTGACGCCGTTTGTCTTTGCGACTGTTTGGCGCCTCTTGCGTAGGAGGATTTTGGAGAGGGAAAAGTTGCAGATGTATGTGTTTGTGTGCGCAACCACTCGCCGCTTAGTGCGTGCTTTGTGCGTGTTTTATTTGACATGCGTAATGATTGGCCAGCCCATTTTAAAGGACTGCATGTTATTGGCCACAGAGTGGCGTACGTTGATTGGTCAACGGACGAGACTGGAATTTTGAGCGCAGTGGGGCTTGGAAGAGGGTTGGGCTCGGACGAGAGTCGAGGGCAGACGGGTTGTTCGAGGAGGGAGGCTAGGCTGACGGAGGTCTCAAGGGACTCCGGCCTAAAGTGTAGCAGGAGGCCAAGGCCTGATTCTGCTAGCCTCTGACCTCTGATCGTACACCCGGTTGCAGTTAGCCCTCTATGTTTGGATGTGGGGTTGTTCGAGGAGGGAGGCTAGGCTGACGGAGGGCCCAAGGGACTCCGGCCTAAAGTGTAGCAGAAGGCCAAGGCCTGATTCTGCTAGCCTCTGACCTCTGATCGTACACCCCATGGAAGTTAACCTTCTGTTTGATGTCGCACCCGACGACATTATTGTAAATACTAAGTTGTAAAAAGGTGTAAATAAACGTGTACAGTCCGAGAAGAGAAGTCGTCATCTCCGCACCGCAATGTGTCACTGAGCCACGGACGCAGCGGTGGTCACCAACACCACTCGGTACGAGCGAAGGCAGCAGAAGAAACAGGAAGAACACCTGCTGTACAGGGGAAGCACATCCATTCCCCAAGTCTTCGCACCTTTGAGTTTAACTCCCGGTACAAATTTTCTACAGTGTTTCTAACAAAACCATTATGGAATCGAACATTTTAGACATCAATCTTTCCACTGCGGCAAAAAAAAAAAAAACTCGAGACCTAAATTGCAGTGTTCTGTCCTTTTAAGATTGCATGGACTGCCATCGCAACGTTTCTTGCTTGTGGCTGAAATTTCTATACCCGCGGCTTCTTTGACATGGCCATTCAAAACAATTACTTAATTTAATCTTTAATGGAGTAATGCGCTAGCTATATTATGACTCATAATAAGCTTTTTTAACTTGTGTCCCACTATGGAATGTCAACGATGCACATTTCTTTGCAGTCATGTTGATGTCATAGCATCATGTTGCACTAAGCACAGAATCTATAGGCGGTCATTGTGGCATATTCAGCTGCAGCTCTACTTGCTGTCCACTGAGTTGCTGCAGAACAGCAAACAAAGCCGGTGCAATGGTAGATAGCATGCGCAGTTGAGAAAGCAGCTCTCGGTGGATTGCAGCATCTTGCTCCACAGCAGCCGCTATGCATTCCAAGGCTGCCTGGCACCCTGTGCTGCGCTCTAATGCTGCACCCATCAGCATCTGCGCAGCTGCTTGTGCTTGTAATGCTGAAGCAATCGCCTCCAAAGATGTACTCTGTATTGGTGCTTCATGTGCCATTATCTCCACACCTGCAGCTATTGCAGAAGTTGCCTGGGTTGCGTGCTGCCTGTCCTGTACAAGAAACAAATATAGAGAACATCATATCAGTTGTATTTTATGAATAGGAAGCAACAAGAATATATCGCATTACAATGTCATTGGGTGAGCCCTTTTCTGAGGAATAGGTTTGGACAGGTGGCTGCCATAAAATGCAATTTTTGTGTCGTCCTCTCCTGTGAAACGGTCTTATATAAAGGCAGCATGTATGCAATAACATTGTGCAGCATGCAGTGCGTGTTATGTACTAGGTGTAAGTAATGGCTGCCATACAGTGCAATTTTTGTGTCATCCTTTTCTGTGAAACTGCCCTGTAAAAGCAACATGTGTGCAATTAGTGTGCAGCTTGTAATGTGTGTTATGTATCAGGCATATGTTAACCTTTTAAAATTAATGCTTACTGGTGGGATTTTTTGGAAGCTGTTACCTGTTACCACAGAAAGAATGCATACCGCTACTACTTTTTCAGCGACCTCCAGCAACTTATCATAGTTTTTGCCAATGTCTGGCAGGAGGTCGGCAGGTATCGGTCGACGACGCCGTGCAGCTGGCTTATTTCTGCTGTTTTTTGCCTGTTATAAAAAGAAAAGAGCAACCAAGTACATAGGTCCATGGCAATGTAGGTTTAATTCTACTAATATAGTGCAATGCCACTTAATTGTTCTTTGCTGTCAACTAGTTAGTCTTTCCCTTCCCGTGCAGTTAGTCATGATGAGTCGAGGCAGGCCATGCGTTAAAGTGGAGTGCGTTATGAAATGCAGGTCACTTTTGATCGAGTTCATGTGTTTCAGTGAGCTCACTTGTGTTATTGTTACACTAACTGAGTAACTACATTTCTAAGAGTAAGGATCAGCCATTTTCAATTTTGTCAATGCATGGAGTAACGGGTTAAGCTAGTTGATATATCTGTGCATACTGTTGTTTTTCCGTTATTCTTTTGCATTGTGATTAAATGCACTTAGTTTTCTGTCAATATTGAAAGTGGGTAATAATTTTTTTTATATACGTTTCTTAGTTTCCTTGGAATTGAAGGAAGGCATGTTAACGTTTACAAAATATCTGTGTGCATCTATGCCATTTCATGGTTGAATAAAGCATCTTGCTTGTAGTCAGCACTTGTACCATGTTTTATTTTTAATGACGTTGCCTTATTTACACTGATTTGCTTTTAAGTATGGCTTCTTGTAAATGCAATGCTGGCTGCACCTATCATGCGCGTATGTATGCAGATGATGTGTGGTAGCCTCCAACAAAACAGTAGTGTTATAACTTACCTGGCAGTCCACTTTTGCCAGCCTTGTCACCCACAAACTCGCCTAGCTGTTGCGTCCATCAGCAGGCGCTTTGTAGGTGGGGTAGCCTCTGAAGGGGCGGCAGGATCGGCCTGCTCAGTGTTGTGAACAATGCTTGGCTCTTGAGCGACTGGAGGAGCTGGCTCCTGCCTTTCGTCCGCTTCTTGGTTATTACCCTGTACATCGTGATTGCAGTCATGAACTGTTTGGCTAATATGGTTATTGTAAAGAAAATGAGCAATCTGCCAGTGCCTATGACTTCCATTAATCGAATATCGCAACGTAGCAAGTGTAAAACATGAAAAAGAAAAAAAAAAACGGCAAGGGCATTGAGAGTTCCTGTGATACGTGAAAGTTAGTATCTCTTGTATACCAATGTGACTTACCTGCCCTGTTCCGTTGTAAAACGTATCACACACACCGAAGGTGCTTGAGTAGCCCACAAGGTCAAGTATGCGGCCCTCGAGTCCCGTCAGGCGGCCGCCTACGGTGCCCCTCTGAATGACAACGCCTGTGCTTGTTGACATAAGATTAGACAGGAAAGTGCGACTGCTGGACTTACTTGTTTTGACAGTTGACAAACGCCACGTCGTGCCGAGCGTTGTATATCTCTTTTCTCCAGAATTTCTGCCATTGTTCGACAGTCTTGCTGGCAGGGCCTTTTTTTGTTTAACTTTTCAGTGATCTCCTGCTACAACTGCGCCTTCCGCGCCTTCGTGATCTGCTGATTGAACTCACATGAAGGCTTCACCATGTAGGGATGTTCCTCCATGAACTCAATCAGCAGTTGACGCTGGCACGTCGAAACGTGCGGGCCAAGCAAGGCGACAACCTTTGTGTGCTGACATGACTATACCAACTAGTGAAAATGTCAAGCTGACAAAGTGCTGCCATGTGAAAAGTCTCCCGTGCAAGTTCAAAATGGTTAGCGCCCTCTCGCAAACAAAAAATAACACAAAACAACAACACACTCGAAGGCACCCTCTCGGGAACACGAAAGAAAACAAACAAATCGAGAAACATTGAAACCTTAGAATAAATTCTATACCTATTTTTATAAGCTCTGAATGATAAATTCGCAGTATTGCAGCCAAATACATTCATTTAGAGCTTAAAAACACACCGAAGTTAGCAATGGCCCCTTAAAAATACAAGCAAACGAGATGGAACCGCCCAGCAAAGCCGATAGGCTGTTTTCTGCCCCCTCGTCATCCCCCAGCGTTCATCCCACTCTTCTCCCCCCGATGTCTACGTCAAACTAACGTCACGGCAAAGCGAACGCGTTTTAAAGCGAACTCTTTCGTGGATTCGGCCCCAGCTCAGACACGCTGTTCTTTTTTTCTTGTATTTAGAATTTTATAAAACGAATAACTATCGTTTCCGAGCACCGATTTTTGCAATTCTTTTTAACTGACATCGGTACGGTGCAAAGAACCCAGAGGTCGGCTGGAATTGGCGGCCTGACGAACGTCACTGTCCCCTTTAATAAGATTAAGCGGCATATACTTTTTATAGGAACTTAATTTTTTCACTGTTGTCTCTTTATAGAGGTATGTATATATATGCACATCTCAGTCAAGGATATCACAGACTTCACTTTCCCAATTGGGAATGTTTCCTTAGGACCAATTAGAACCAATGGGAATCCCAGTTGGCAGCCCAATTGGTTTCCTCATTCCCGATTGGGAGTCACGAAACCAACTCAGCATAACAATTGGGAGTGAAGAAACCAACTGGGAATCCCAAATGACACTGAAGAAACCCATTGGGCTTCCCGATTGGGAGTGAAAAAACCAGTTGGGTTGGACAAACCATTTGGGATAGGCAGAACCAATTCAATCTGACTGGTCATCCCAATCGGACCCATTGATATTTTTTTTTTTACTGGGAAGGAGTACCAGCCTTGTAGTGAACTTGCGACAACCAATCTTGCAATGTCTGTGGCTTGCACATTTGAGGCCTCAGCTTACAAGTTGAAAATCCACCTGTCCATAACGGCTTATCATTCATACGTTTGCAAGTCACGAAGGGCATGCGACCAGCTTCGGGAAAGTGGCCCGTGGGCCATTTTCAGAACTATAGTTGGATGCAGCTCAAGAACGGAGCGGAAATGCTCGTCAAAGGAAGCCCTCCATCCAATGGTATCGACCGTGTTGTAGTTAATCTCGCTAGAGTACAATCTCGCGGGGGCTTATTCTGTGGTGCTACGGGCGAAGCTATAATAAAGCCCCTAAGCTATAGACCAACACCGTGTTTACAAACAAAGGGGGCACTCGCGGCGTCGCGGCCGACTGGGGGTGAAAAATAGGGTTAGCGCCCACCGGAATACATATAACCGAAATATTTCTAAGCAGTTTTCTTATTTCACGGGGCACCTGTGATGTTGTTATTCGGCACAAAGCAACTATGAACATCCTAGAACAGATCGTCAAAATACGAAATCTCATTACCGAGGCGAAGTATTTTTAAAATACCGTAAAACGTGGGGGGGGGGGGGGGGTGCGAGTTGGGGCGACCCGTAGAAATACATGTAAACACAACTTACCGGAACGCAACTTCTCATTTCGCAGAGCATCAGAAGTGCTGGCCGGTCGTTAAACGTTGACCCAGCGCTTTGAAGAAGTGTGTGATAGAGTATGGTGCGTCATTACGGAGGCAGTCTACTTTTATAACTCCCCGAATATACCTGTGTTAGGAATTCAAACACTGCCAAAAGGCAAGCTGGGTGTAGCGAATCGCGCAGTTTTGCTTACAGTCTGATATGCTGCCGCATATGGTAAATAAGCTTGATAATACTGTCGCTACAGTGATACGTGCTAGACAGAATTACATTTAAAAAGCAGTTGTCACACGCCATACGACAATATGAACCGAACGAGATTCGCGCATTGCAGCAGACGACAGCGTAGCTGGCGATACCCACCGCGGCCGCCTCCAGCTCCGGAGCGTCTGCTAGCGACAGCGGGTGGTGCAGGGTCGTCTGCAACTGTGCTTGGACAGTTTATCGTACTGTGAGCGGCCGCGCAAGTTGTCAGACTTGCATTACTTGCAAGAGAATGTAGTGTGTCATACAACATGACGTCGGGGCGTCGTACAATACGTTCACCAAAAAATGAGAAGGGTTCAATGCTGCTGAACCGAGTAAAATGTTGCGGTAAGCTGTGTTTACATGTGTTTCTATGGGTCGCCCTCCCAACTCGCACCCGCATACGTTTCGCGGTGTTTTAAAAATACTTCGCCTCGATAATGAGATTTCACGCTTCCACGATCTATTCCAGGGCGTTCATGGTTGCTCTGTACCGAATAACGACATCACAGATGACCCGTGAAATTAGAAAACTGCTCTGGAATATTTCGTTTCTATGTATTCCTATGGGCACTAAGCCTATTGTTTACCTCCAGTCGGACCACGCTGGCGATAGAAGCGCCACCGCATATCGTGCTTACGTCACAGATCGGTGTTGGTCTAAACAGGAAAACTATTTTGCCTATGACTGCAGCGCCACCAAGGTCAATGTAAATGGTCGCGTTACTTGGATTGGTTGGTTGTACAACTTTTAATTCCATCGGAAACGGGGAGTCGTGCGCCCGCGGATTAGAGGCTGGCAGGTAGCCCTTGGCTTCTTGCGGCCTCCTCCGCCAGATGGACGGTGCGGTGCTGGATCGCAGGGTCCGCGCTTCGCAGCAGGGTATCCCAGGCTTCTCTACTTGTAATATTTTGCCCTATCCCTGGAGATTGTGGGCACTCCCAAATTATGTGGTCGAGGGTCCCTCTCGCCCCCAGTGTTTGCAGAGATCATTGTCCCTAAAGTCTGGTAGCGCGTGAAACGCCCAGACCGGGTTCATGAACGTATTAGTTTGTAGCCGCCTCCACGCGACAGCTTCTGTATTATTAAGTCTAACATCTGGCAGGGGTACCAGTCTACGTCCCAATTTATAATGGTCGATGATTTCCCCGTAAATTTGCAGACGCTCGTCGTATGCCCAGCGTTCGGGGGGCTTGACGGCTACCCGGAAGTAGAGAGCTCGGGCTAGCTCGTGAGCCGCCTCGTTACCAGGGACGGCAGCGTGAGCGGGTGTCCAAATCAACTGAATTTTCCTATTTATTGTTCTTTGGGTGAGGATTTTGGCCGCCTCCGGCGATATCCTCCCCTTCCCAAAATTTTGAATGGCAGTTTTGCTGTCGCTAATTATGAACTTGGCTTCTGTTCCTACGCAAGCTAGCACTATCGCAACTTCCTCCGCAGTCTCTATGTTGCGGCCTCTGATGGCTGCCGCGGATACCGGTGCCCCTCGGCCATCGACTACCGAAGCTACCGCCGCACCTGTTCTGCCACTTGCCGCATCAACATAGACTACTTCCTTTGCTCCCATGTTCTTGAACCATCGATCTAGGGCTTCAGCTCGTTTGGCCCTTCTTTTGACATTAAATTCTGGATGCATATTCCTAGGGAAGGGGGGGACTACCAAGGCATTCCTGATTCCACTATTAATTGTGACTTTTTTTTAACTCCCCTGTCTGGGTTGAGGCCTACTTTTGCAAGGATTACCCTGCCCGTCTCGGTCGTGCTTAGTCTCTCTAATTGGGAGACTCGCACTGCCTCCGTCAATTCTGCCCACGTGTTATGCACCCCGAGTTCGAGCAGTCGTTTGCTCGAGGTACCCATGGGCAGTCCTAACGCCTTCTTAAAGGAGCCGCGAAGCGCTTCGTAATGTGATGTCGGTTATACTTCAGGTCAATTCTTTATGTCACAGGGATACTATCTCAAAAAGAATTGCAAGAATCGATGCACAGGAACGGGAGTTATTCAATGAAGAAATTTAAAAATAGAAGCAAACAAAAAACTGCCCTGAACTCAAATTTTGCGGGGCTTCCCATTCCCATTTCACTCTCCCATTGATGTCATTGGGTGCGACCAATCAAAAGAGGCAAACCGATGACGTCGCGGAAGTTATCACAGCATGGTTGCCTGTTTGCTTTAACTCGTTGCTGCCAAGGATGGCAGCGTCGTTTCTATGGTTACAAGGAACACATGGGCGTAAGTAGCTGCGTCGCTCCCATAGTGATAAACAGGTGGATGGTCAGCGATGTTTCACCATCCGATATCAGCACTGCTAGCACCTTAGGAGTGCATAAGAAGTCACCGTAAATGGACTTGCCAGACTAATCGGAACTCTAACGCGAGATATCGCGACGGAGCGACGATCTGTGCGTTATTCCGTGCGGGGATACGCCGAAAGGGGACGAACAGCAGCCTACCAGCGTCGTCGCGTCCACCGCGCGGTGTTGACGACGATCGCCCAGCAACGCTGCCAGACCACCACCAGGCTGACGATGCGCACTGGTAAATATGAACCGCAGCACTTTTTTTGCATCCTTTCTTGGGACTGAAACGAATTCTTGTAGAATGCAGTGGCTCGATTAGATCGTTTCCGCCAAGTCGTTCTCGGTACGCAGGCACGCCTCGCGAACTTCGAAAAACAACATACGAAATGTGCCTTGTCCATATCGCGATTAAAAGCGTGGTGATAGAGCCACTGTGGTAACATTACGTTCAATTTTAACCCCGGAAGTCACGCGAGCGGAGAAAGCACCACACTGATGACTAATTGAAACTGTTGCTGCGTCCAGGTGTACGGAGCCTCTGTGCTGCCGAGATGTTGAGCCATGTGCAGCCAGGAACCGGGACTGCATATCTGTATATGCCAAGACGAATATATATATATATATGTGTATATATATATATATATATATATATATATATATATATATATATATATATATATATATATATATATATATATACATATATATATATATATATATATATATATATATATATTTGTACTCTGCTGGATACGGAGGTGTTGCAAATCGCATACGGCGACCTCACTGATTGGGGCCAGCTAGGAGCCTGAAATGGATATCCACAACAAGGTATTTCCGAAGTTGAATCCCCTGATAAAAGCACTAATGGTGGCTCGCGCGTTGTGCACGTAGCACATTTCGTTTTCTTCTTTGGAATGAAGCCTTCTAAAAGCGTACCGCATGCCATTCAAAAATGAGAAGGGTGCAGTGCACCAGAAACTGGCAGACTAGGTTTCCACATTAAGGACATTTGAACCTTTCCAACATGTGTGCATGCTGTAAAAGCACAGTATTTCACTGGATTCATTAGTGCAGCTTACTAATTTATTATCATTGCATATGTGTAGAAAGCACTATCAGTAATGTAATGACTAATCTATAGCAGAACTTAGAATGTACAACCTTTTCGTTTATATTTTTTTATTCCCTGAGAAGAGAAAACATTAAAAAAAAAACAAAAAAAAAAACACTCTACATAGGGTATTTTGTCTCAAGGTATGGAGGTGACTTGTGGTGGTACTCTTTTTGCAGTATGCTAGACATTTGAGTCAAACCAATGTGGACTGGAGCTTTGTAAATCCTGAGATTGCTCTTTCACAGATGTCTCTCTTTTTTTCCTTCTAGAAAATATTATGTGGCCTACCACCAGTTTGCAAGATGGATTTGGGGAAAAGACTGAACTGGAGAACAAAGAGTGATCTCTTCAAGTGCAGTGACCATAATTACGAAGATGTTTCCATCGGAACGCTACACAGGGTTAAAATTTCCCAACTGTGAGGGGTAAAAAAAAATAAACCAGTTTTCAGTTTTTTCAAGCTTCATTTGTTTATACAGTGCACAGCTTGCAGCACGGATTACAGCATGTGGTACTGTTAAGCCGAAAAGCAATTAGTATGTCAGGCAAAGACAGAAAAGGGCAACACAGATATACAACTTTTGAAACACTTTTTTTCAGGACTCTTCATATTTGGTCTTACACTTTCCGGAATCATGAGGCCAAACTACAACACCATATTGCAACACCGGGAAGAACCAAGAAAAGCAAATGCTTCCCCTGTGGCCATGTTAATGGCCATTTTTTAAATTCTCCTTAGCAAAACAGTGCACAGGGTGACGGAACAGAGTCATGAAGACACTAACACAGAACTCGCTAGCAACTGAATAAATATATTGCTTGCAGGCAAGAAATACTGCATGCTGCTCCACAAAGAGACATGCACCAACTGGCCAGGCTACTTTCAGTGATGCATTTTGGAAAGGCTCTTGTGCCAATGGCACTTCGGATACACATTTAGGTGTCTGTTCCAAGGCTCAGCCACAACAATACCTATATTCTGATAGTGAGGCAAAAGTTCTGGCATTGAAAAACTTTGACCTGCAACTATGTTGACACATGGAGTATTGCAGCAAGGTATGAAGGTATGAAGCAGACCATGTTGAGCTTCCAATGTCGAGAGCATACCAAAAAAGAAAAAGAGGTTCATATTCTTGATGTGGAAGATATATATAGTGGCTGCACAGCAACCATAGTTCTACATAAAGAAAGCAACAAAATTCCCATAAAGAAAGGTGTTAGGCAAGGAGACACAATCTCCCCAGTACTATTCACAGCTTGTTTAGAGGAAGTATTCAGAGACTTGCAATGGGAGCAGTTAGGGATAAGGGTAGATGGAGAATACCTCAGTAATCTGCGATTTGCTGATGACATTGCCTTGCTAAGCAACTCGGGGGATGAACTGCAAATAATGATCGATGACCTAGACAGAAAAAGTAGAAAGGTAGGCTTGAAAATCAATATGCAGAAGACTAAGGTAATGTTCAACAGCCTCGGGAAGGAACAGCAGTTTACATTAGGTAGCGAAATACTGGAAATAGTAGGCGAATATGTGTACTTAGGACAGATAGTAACCGCAGATCCGGACCATGAAAAGGAAATATCAAGAAGAATAAGATTTGGATGGAGCGCATTTGGCAAGCACTCGCAGATTATGTCTAGCAGCTTACCGGTATCGCTCAAGAGGAAAGTATACAACAGTTGCATCTTGCCTGTACTCACCTATGGGGCTGAAACATGGAGGCTAACCAAGAGAGTTCTACTTAAGTTGAGGACAACCCAGAGGGCTATGGAACGAAAAATGGTAGGGGTAACATTAAGAGATAGAAAGCGTGCAGAGTGGGTCAGAGAAATAACTCAAGTTACCGACATTCTAGTGGAAATTAAGAAGAAGAAATGGACATGGGCAGGACATGTAGTGCGAAGAGAGGATAACCGATGGTCGCTTAGGGTAACAAACTGGATTCCAAGGGAAGGAAAGCGTAGCAGGGGGAGGCAGAAAGTTAGGTGGGCGGATGAGATTAAGAAGTTCGCAGGGGTCAAGTGGGGGCAGCTAGCACAGAACCGGGTTAAGTGGAGAAATATGGGAGAGGCCTTCGCTCTGCAGTGGGTATAATCAGGCTGATGATGATAATGATGATGATTCTTGATGTGCAAGATTCGACACCTACTCCTTGCTGCAAAGTATACTAACCCGGATAGCACTTTTGGAGCCACATAGATGGTAGGCAGCACTAAACGCAAGCAATGGTCACTCCAAATGCAGCAAGGTGCCAGTGACCACTTCACTTGGATGTTGGATGAATGCAGGGGCAGGTCTACAGAGGCTGAAGGATAATAGGAAGCGTGGCTTCTATCACTGTCAACAATGTCTAGAAGTTTTCACAAATAGGAATCTGTGTTCTTGTCACCCTGAGAGACGGATAGAAATTTAAATCAACATGTGATCTGAAGAGATGGGCACCAGTTACAAAGCTACAGTTAAAATTTTCTGTGGAAGCACATACAAAGAAACAACAGAAAGAGCTTGTGAGCAGAGTTGTATCCTCACAGCTGCTACTTTAATGACGTCCAACCAAAGATTGGTGATGTTATCAAAAGACACATGCGGAATTTCCTGGAGTATGTATAGCAGTGAGACTTATATCAGAAAAACAGTTTACGTGGCAGTTTTTATCGGTCATATATCTAGACAGAGATCTTCCTTTTAGCAAGCTAGTTTCAGAGAGGGCTACAATCTGGACCACAGGTTTTGTTCAAGAATATTTTCAGTTCAGGTTCGTCCCAGCGCAGCTGCACTGCATTACAACTGGCACATTTCGCTGGTTTTGAGTTCTGCAAAGTTCAACAGGGTCATATACAGCACAAAAAGCATTGCTTTCTAAGTGCTAATCATTAATTACAAGAAAAGCACAGCTGTAGGAAGTTGGTGAAGGTTCCAGGTAATATCGCTGGACATATGAACACAGGGCTTCGAACAAAATATAAACGAAGGAAGGACAGATCTTCATTTCTGAGACGTCGCCTGGTCCCTCAAGAACGCGAACATTTTTGCTACAGCCGTTTGAACTTGTTTGCACTTAGGGAACAGTGGAGACTGGATCAAATGCAGTTGGTCAAAAACATGGACACACTTTGCAGATGCAGAAAAATATCCATCTTCAACACACAGGTCATGCACACAGTCGACACGGCACGGTTAGATTTTGGGACTGGCAACAAGGAACTTTCAATGGTGTAGTGGCAGCCAGTAGGAGCAGCTATCGAAACCAGCTGGATGATCACCACAGCTCGCATAAAGTCCATTTTGCAAGTTTTGAAGTCATGGATGAAACCACACAACATGCAGCAATGATTCTTGGTACAAAACTTTGTCTAAGACATTTTGTATCTAAGGCAACGGGAAAGCATTTCAGCAAGCTCGATGGCTGCATGCTCTTTGAACCAGCAGTCAAATTTTGTGTGGCATATGCTGTTATGGCAAATGTCAGGACAACACAGTAGAACAGTGCATAAACAGTTTGTAGCAGTCAGTGAGCAAGGTCATTCTTCATGTATTATGTCATAACACCTTGATAACACATCTCCTCTTACGTGGCTTGCAGAAACCAGGCTTTTACTGTGATGTTGGCAGTATGAGATGAGAAGAATGCAACTTGCTATTCTGTACGAACATTCATGTGCAAGCCCTTGCATTGAGAATCAGCTGCGAGTCGGTGGTGATCCCAGTACTAGTACTATGGGCTCATAAGGAACATGATGAAGCTAATTGCCTTTTGAAAATGATGCCTTTTGCCGTTAGTGTCACCGAAATCCACGCCATTCATTGCTTCAGACTCTTATTGTCCACATTGCTATACCAGCCACTATCTTGTCACTTCTCGTGATCGTTGAGTGATGTGGCCGCGCTGAATTGTTGTTCATTCTCATGGTCTGGCAGCTCCATTAACCCACGGCCGATTCCTCAGCACTGGCCACTGGCCTCTTAGAAATGTTCATGCTGGAGCAGCCATATCCTTCCCATAGGGAGAGCACTGCCTTGAAGATGTGGCCATATTCCAAGTCTGCAAACACTACAATAAAATTGCAACTATTACCCCCAGTCAAAAAAATTCAATGGGTCCAATTGGGAATTTCCCAATTGAAATGAATTGGTCAAAAACCAATTGTGTTTTCGCCACCCATTGGGCCTAACCATTTGATATGAATTGGTGCTCCCAATTGGGAATAATTGGTCACCCATGAAGACCAAATGGTTTCCCAATTGAACTCAAATGGTATACCCATTGAGCCCAAGTGGTTTGAACTCACATAGCTGAAGAAAAAAAAAAAAAAGAATGGAGATGCAATTTCAATGTTTTCTGTCTAGAAGTTATAGGGGAGCCGATTTTTAGACAAGTGGAATGAAATTACAATTTTTTACAGAAATCATGGGAGACAAGCAAGCATTACACACGCGGAACTAACACAGATTCAATGTACATATCCACAGGTTGCAGACTTATATATGCCATTCTTTGAACAGTGCTGCTGGGACCAGTGACACATCTTTGTTATTCAGAGTTAACTTATTTAATTATGCCTTAAGTTACAGTGAACATGATATAATCAATTAATAAGATTAAGCAGCATATACTTTTTATAAGAACTTAAAATTTTCACTCTTGTCTCTTTATACAGGTATGTATATCTGTGCACATCTCAGTCAAGGATGTCACTGACTTGACTTTCCCCAATTGGGAATGTTTGCTTAGGACCAATTAGAGCCAATGGGAAGCCCAGTTGGAAGCCCAATTCGTTTCAAATGGTCGTCCCAATTGGGAGCGAAGGAATCCCAATTGGGATTGAAGTAACCCATTGGGCTTCCCATTAGCCCAATGGGTTTATTCAATCCCCCCGTTGGTTTCTTCAGTCCCAATTGGGACGCCCAATTGGTTTCTTCATTCCCAATTGGGAGTCATGAAACCAATGGGTGTCCCAATTGGGAGTGAAGAAACCAACTGGGCTTCCCAATTGGGAGCGAAGAAACCAGTTGGGTTGGACAGTACCCATTGGACAAACCATTTGGGATTGGCAGAACCAATTCAATCTGACTGGCCTTCCCAATTGGACCCATTGATTTTTTTTGACTGGGCCCCCCCCCCCCCTCTTGCATTTACCCACAGCCACAGCCAGTGTGGCAAAGGAACTACAACTGGCAGCCAAAGTAGCAGATGCGCTCATAATGTGAGTGCATCGCGTGAGCACACTTAAGAGCTCGAGCGGTGCTATGAGGAGGAATAGACACGAAATTTTAAGGTCGAGCGCTGCGTACAACCTCTCGATTTATATAATATTGGTCAACTGTCGATCGCGTGGCTTGTCTGAGAGTTTGCGCAAGCTTGTCTTTTTTTTTTTTTCAGAGCATGGCTTGCTGGAGCTCCGACCGCATTATCGAAAAAAAAAAGAGCAAGGGGGGGGGGGGGTAAAAACGCGTTTCATCTGCTTTGTTGCGTCAACAGACCTTGTGGCAAGGGACAGGGGAACACGCGTGCTAGGGATGTACTCCGTCCACCCCCCCCCCCCCCCCTTTTTTTTCGATAATGCGGTCGGAGCTCCGCCAAGCCATGCTCTAAAAAAAAAAATCGACAAGCTTGCGCATACTCACAGACAAGCCACGCGATCGACAGTGAGCAATATTATATAAATCGAGAGGTTGTACGCAGCGCTCGACCTTAAAATTTCGTTGCCATTCCTCCTCATAGCATCGTTCGAGCTCTCAAGTGTGCTTACGCGCTCACGCGGCCCGATCTGTTGACAGTCGAGAGAACAGTGAGCGGCTGCCAAGGTCGTTACTCGTAACGATGACTCTCTGAGAAAGTATACAACAGCAGTTAAAACATTGAATCCTTGATAGTGTATGAACTTCGACAGACTCGCTGACCAAAAACGTGGTCATTGGCACAACTTTCACTGCTCAGTCCGTCACGATACTTCCGTCTTCGACTGTTTTTCGCAGAGCGCCTGCCATCGTTGGCACCGCGTTGCTGCGTAGCCGCCGTTGCTTGTAGCCTACGGATGCATAAGCTACCGATGAACACTCGAAGGCGTCTGGAGTGAAGTGCGCCGAGCACACACGCCTATTCGGTTCTTTCTCAATGCAGAGCTTCTAACCACATTCTTTTTCGTTCATTATGGGAAGGAACTCTGTGGTACGACACTCCTCCAACGCCTTCGCTGCTCGAGCAGCCTGGGACTGCGCAGAATTTCTTCATGACAGCACGAAATATAACTAAGCTTCACCAGCGAAAACCTATCGGTCAAGGCAGGACAGCCTACTAGGATACGGAGAACCACCTACAACAAACCACGAGGAATAAACAAACGGCAAACCACGTGCAAAGGTAAACACAGGGCAAACAGGAGCTACATGAGCAGCTATTTCTACTAGAGGGACGCAAAATTCTTGGATTCGGGAAAATAGACAGAGCCTCTAGCGTTATTTTTTGTAACATTTTATTTGAAGTGCTTTAATCTAAAATAAATATGTCAGTTTTGTAAGTATATTAGAAAATGCAAGAACATTACAGAGCGTATCATTAATCATAAGTTCATTTAGCCGTGAATTTATTGTTCGTCCAATCATCAAATCGGACCCAATGTCGTCATATCCGCTGCCAAAATATGGCCGCTGTGTGCCGGCACCATCAGTGGTCCGAACTCGCTTTCACGAGCAAATTAAAATATTAAATACTGGATAATACACAAAACAACCACCGTTAATAGTATCACTATAACTCAATCTACGTAACCAAGAGGCAAAGCAATGTGCTTAAAAATCGTTTCGGGGCTCCTTTAACGCATCTTCGAATCAGGCAGTCTAACTTCTCTTTTTCGCCGGCCTTGATGTCCAGGTAGGGCGTGGCGTAACTGATTCTGCTTATTACGTATGCCTTGGAAGAAAACGCGTGCAGCTGTCTATTGCCATCGGCATCAACTCGACGATGAGGGCCCCTGCGAACTGTGTGGTCAATTACTAAAGCACTGAAAATAAGATCTGCCAGAACTGCCAAGAACTAGAAAGTAAATATAATATTCACGCTCAAGAATGAATGCAGTTTTCGCTGCTTGCGTAAGAAAAACGTGTCATATTTATATTTAACTTCTTTATAATGGCCTCTCTCGGCCAGTTAGTATCGGCTGCGTAGTTGTCGAAAGCTTAGATATGGCTCAGACCAAAGCTTTTTCATCCGCGGGATGGGTTCGTCATCGGGCCCGGTTCAACGTTCATTGTTGCGTGCTGCGTACAGAGTAGGTTATCTGCACCAAACAGTATTTCGTTCTGCTAGTTGTGGTAGAGCTTTCAAGCAAGGCGAAGACTGTGTGTGCTCGATGGGAAACTGATTGCCGCCGCATGTGCGCATTTCTGGACGATGGGACAATGCTGCGTCACAACTCGGCGGCTCGGCTACAGCCACTGTAGCTCAGCTCGGCCTCCCAGGCACGTCGCAAAAGTGGTGGCTTGTTTTACGGATACACGTTTGCATGAGCGGCGTATCGCTGTATGTTTTAATTGAACGGTGAAGGTGACATTTTATTGCCCCCAAGACGCGTGTCGCATTGCGCAAAGCCTTCCTTTCTGCTCCCTTTACTGGGTGTTTTGCTTACTGCGTCGTATTGCCGCACCAACGTTCGTTGAATGTGCTTTAGCTGTTATCACAGGGATGTTCCTATTGTCAATCGGATCTTTCTCATGAACATGTTAAATACTTGTTGTAAATTTGTAGCCTCACATTGTCTCCTCTCAGTGACAAATGAAGCGTAAAATAATGGAATCGTGAACAGGGCAAGATTTATTGGAGCGAAGCTATATCGCAGGTACTTTTACTTCTCAGACGCATTAACGTCTAAATACTAGCAATCCCAATTTGAATTGCTGAAACGTGCCCGAAGAAATAAGCCCCAGAATGCGTTTACGTGACGCGTGACGAGAGACTAGCTAGGCTAACAACGACGGAGGCAGAACGATGCTATGATAAGGTGATTAAAGGTGCCGTAACATTTCAGTTAACGTAAAACTTGACAGTAGAAATCCATGTCAAGTAAAGTTGGCTGAACGTTACGGTGTCCATTTTTCTGCCTTATCCGAGCATCGTACTGCCATGGTAGAAGAACAAATGGTAGCGTAACTCCCATAGAAGCCTGCGTGTCGACTCTGAGCGAGGCTTTAGTCTCCCAGTGCCCCCTGCGAAGTGTGAGGCACAACAAACACGTGACGTTGCTTGTGACGTCACAGTAACGTACTTTTGGCGGGGAATTTGATTGTCTTTTTACTTATGAACGAAAAACAAGGCCAACAACGACGGAGGCAGAACGATGCTCGGATAAGGCAGAAAAATGGACACCGTAACTGTTCAGCCAACTTTACTTGACATGGATTTCTACTGTCAAGTTTTACGTTAACTGAAATGTTACGGCATCTTTAACCACCTTATCATAGCATCGTTCTTCCTCCGTCGTCGTTAGCCTAGTCTTTTGTCGCGCGTCATGTAAACGCATTCTGGGGCTTATTTCTTCGGGCACGTTTGTGAACAAGGGCCTTCAAGTGAATTCGGCAAGCACATGGATAGAACCACATGGCTTGAGGCATTTCACTAAGGGCATAAATGAGTGAAGCTGTGCTGCATAGAAAGCCAGGTTTTATTAATTCACGATTACTTACTTAGACGCTTCACGACAATGAAATCTTTAAGTGTAGGAGAGCGACCACCGCTCATTCGTCCCGGTCTTCATGAAATCCTCGTGATAACAAAATTTCCTGAGCGTAGTTCTCCAAACGAGACGCGGTGAGATTATAAAAGGGTGAAATTCTTGCTAACAAACAAAGGACATATCAGCGTCAAAGAACAACAAAAACAAACGAACGGAATAACTAACGCTAGCGCTAGAACGCCAACCTGTAAGAGCTTAGGTAAGCAATTCAAATTGGGATTGCTAGTATTTAGAAGTTAATGCGTCTGAGAAGTGAAAATATCTAGATATAGCTTCGCTCCAATAAATCTCGCCCTGTTCATGATTCCCATATTTTACTCGCGCTTCATTTGCCACTAAAAGGAGTCAATGTGAGGTTACAAATTTACAACTTAAGCATTTAACATGTTAAGCATCCCATTGACAATAGGAACATCACTGTAATAACAGCTAAAGCACGTTCAGCGAACGTTGGTGCGGTAATACGACGCAGTAAGCAAAACACGCAGCAAAGGGAGCGGAACGGAAGGCTTAGATCAATGCGGCACGCGTCTTGGGGGCAATAAAATCTCACCTTCACCGTTCAGTTAAAACATGCAGCGATACGCCGCTCATGCAGACGTGTATCCGTAAAACAAGCCACCACTTTTGCGACGTGCCTGGGAGGCCGAGCCGAGCCGCCGAGCTGTGACGCAGCATTGTCCCATCGTCCGGAAATGCGCACATGCAGCGGCAATCAGTTTCTCATCGAGCACAGACAGTCTTCGCCTTGCTGTAAAGCTCTACCACAACCAGCAGAATGAAATACTGACTGTTTGTTACAGATAACCCACTCTGTACGCAGCACGCAACGATGAACGTTGAACCGGGGCCGACGACGCACCCATTCCGCGGATGAAAAACGCTTTGGTCTGAGCCATATCTGAGCTTAGGGCAACTACGCAGCGGATAATAAGTGGCCGAGAGAGGCCGTTAGAAACAAGTTAAAATATTATTAAAAATGTGACACGTTTTTTTCTTACGCAACAAACAAAAACTGCATTCATTCCTGAGCGCGAATATTATGTTTACTTTCTAGTTCTTTGGAGTTCTGGCAGATCTTATTTTCTGTGCGCTAGTAATTTGCCTCACAGTTCGCAGGAGCCCTCATCATCGAGTTGATGCAGCTGGCAGTAGGCAGCTGCACGCGTTTTCTTCCAAGTTGCGCGACCAGTTGTACATTGACCTTGGTACTGCCTCCTTCGTTGTTGGCCTCGTTTTTCGTTCATAAGTAAAAAGACAAATTACCCGCCAAAAGTACGCCACTGTGACGTCATATTGTCACGTGTTTGCGTTGCCTCACAGTTCGCAGGGGGCGCCAGGAAACTAACGCCTCGCTCAGAGTCGACACGCAGACTTCTATGGGAGTTACGCTACCATGGCGCCACCTCGATCGCCTTCTTTTTAAACATGAAGGAAAAAAAAATTCCTCACAGGAAATATCTCAATAAATGTTCGAAATAAATTGTGTTAAGTGTTCTGGGTTAACTATTGTGGGCTATATTTATGAGTTGACATTACATATGGGTATATTGGGTACATCCTGCAGAAAGTTTGACGGGTCATGCTGCAAAACCCTGGCAACCCTGGCCATCGATGACGTGGACGCGGCAGCTCTCTGGACTCTGGTGAATGCATTTTTATCGATGCACTGCAGAAGACGTCAGCTTTGCCACGCCATGGGAAAACAATTTGTTTTAGGTTCCGGTCAGTGGGAATTACATACAGATCAGCATTATACTTCTCCAAGCTTTGAGAACTTCGGTGCATCTTCAAGAGCTGCAACTACATTTACTTACCCTTTCAGAATCCTTAGGCCTTGTGAAAGTTCTGGCTGGCCTGACTCGCATGGCGTGTCTTCAGTCTGCGTTCGGCTTGGAACACAGCCTGGTGAGCGGTACCGTCTTGGTGAACCCACCGTATCTGCTATAGTGTGTGGCGTCGCAGCGAGCGAATTCCCTGCTGTTGACAATGTGCAGGTCAACGGCTGTAAACTGGAGGGCAACCAATCGGCTTCATTTGTCCAGGGAGTTCGCGTTCCAGCGAAAGCCATGGGCAAACAATGTTATCAATTCCGGTGAGTAGGAATTACCTACAGATCAGCGTTACTTCGCCAAGCTTTGAGAACTTCGGTGCATCTGCAAAAGCTGCAACTACATTTAGTTCTTACCCTTTCAAAATCCTTTGGCTTCGTGACAGTTCCGGCTGGCCTGACTCGCATGACGTGTCTGCAGTCTGCGTTTGGCTTGGGCTTGGAACACAGCCTGCAGGTGAGCGGTACCGTCTTGGTAAACCCACCGTATCTGCCATAGTGTGTGGCGTCGCAGCGAGCGAATCCCCCTGCTGTTGACAATGTGCAGGTCAGCGGCTGTAAACAGGAGGGCAACCATTCGGCTCCATTTGTCCAAGGAGTTAGCGTACCAACGAAAGCCATGGGCTGTATCCACGATGGACTTCGCCGGCCGGAAGCGGACGGGCTACTTATCGGACGGGCTACATGCCAAACCTGCGGCACGATAAAATTCGTATTACTATCTGCGAAAGTGATTCGTATTTTGGCTCCTCATTTGCTGTTTTTTTTTTTTTTTTTAATGCGAAAGCATTACTTCGCTATGTTCATAGATTTCTGTCCGCAGAACGCGCCCGCAAAATCGTGTATGCAGCAGTTGTGAGTAATTGGGAAGTTGTAGAGGTTAAAGAGTGGTGTCAATCGATAGAGGGTGACGTTATGTTTTGTCTGAAAAAACAGTTAGGCCGATAAGTTAAGTAATTGGAATAACTGGTTCACAGGAAAGGAGCAGTACTGCCACACTTGTTCTCTTTACACCTGAATAGCGCCGTAAGGGAAGGGAGAAAGGTGGGAATGAAAGGGGTGTTGTGGATATTAAGTCAAGGATGTGACGTCACGCAACCTGAAGTAGAGCCGAGAAAAAGGACAGGAAGGGATTGGCGCGCAATTTGAAAGTACCAAAGACTAAAATGGGTAAACAAGAATAATTAATGGGAGGTAGAGGATGTGACGTCACGCAACCGGAAGTAGAGCCGAAAAGGGGCATAGGAAGGGACTGGCGTGCCATTTGAAAGTATCAAAGACTAAAATGGTCAAGAAGTGAATTAAGCAACTAGAAGCAACCAGCAGCAGCATCCGTGCTTTCGATTACTCCAATGCAGATTCTGCAGTGCTGTTTAATTTTTTGCAGACGGCCTTTGTGTCAGACTTGCGGTACAATAATTTGGATAATCTGCGAAAGTGATTCGTATTTTGGCGCTACATTTGCTGTTTTTCTGAACGAACAGACACTCCGCGTCTTGTTCCGTCTGCGCAGGCTTGGATGCTTGATCTTCACCGGTTCGGAAAGAAAGCGGCAGCTCCTGCGGTACATTTTCTTATTGCGAAAATTTTCTAAATCACTTTAATAAAGTTTGTGTTGGTGCGTCGATTGTGCGTTTACTTTTGATTCTCATCGTGGTAATAATTGGTTCACACGAAGGGAAAGGCGCAGTATCTGTCCCACTTGTTTCTGTGGACACCTGAGCCGCACCATAAGGGAAGGGAGGAAGGTGGGAGTGCAAGTGGAAAGAGAAATGTTGGTTGGTTTGTGGGGTTTAACGTCCCAAAGCGACTTCGGCTATGAGAGACGCCGCAGTGAAGGACTCCGGAAATTTCGACCACCTGGGGTTCTTTAACGTGCACTGACATCGTACAGCATGCGGGCGCCTTGCTTTTCGCCTCCATTGAAAAGCTGCCGCCGAGGCCGGGATTCGATCCCGTGCCCTTGGGAACAGTAGTGAGTGAGTGAGTGAAAAACTTTATTAAGTATATTTAAGGGAGGGGGATGGTAGGTGGGGTCCCTAGTCCGGGACTCCAGCGGCTGCCGCTGCTACCCGCGCACGTGTCACGATGGCCCGTTGGGCCTCTAGTCCAGAGCTGGATAGGGCAGCCTCCCACCCCTCAATTGTTGGCACATGCATTCGGATCATCTGGAGGATTGTGTGGGCAGGTCCACACCATGTGGTGCAGGCCTGCCTTTTCCCCGCAATATTTGCATTTGGGGTCGCAGAACCCGGGGTGTATTGTGTTTAAACGGGCTGGTGTGTTATATGTACCTGTCTGTAGGCGTCGCCATCTAACTTCCTCCGCTTTGGAGAGCCCCTTGGCTGGGGGTGGATATTTTCTGCGAGAGAGTCTGCAGTGCTGTAACCTCTCCGCATACGTCGCCAGAGGGCCGGGATAGGGCGGTGTGGAGGATGGAGGGGTCGAGTCCCGGGGGAGGAGAGCTCGGGCAGCGGCATGGGCGCACTCGTTCCCTTCCACGCCTTGATGTCCCGGTGTCCAGACGAGGCATTTGTCTTGTTCGGGGTGTCCATAATTTTTCAATATTCTGGCAGCCTGGGGACATATTCGCCCTTTGATGTAGTTGCGGTAGGCAGCCATAGAGTCTGTTATTATATAGGCGCAGGTGGTATGCGTGGCGGCTAAAGCAATGGCCACCTCCTCCGCCATTTCTATATTATCATCGCAGATGGTGAGGGCATCAACCAGTTGTTGTTGGTCGAGTAGTCGAGCGCGATAACCACTGCGCCACCCCGGCGGGGTAATAGAAAGAGGAGCCGTATTGGAGGGCTACGGAGTAATTTCGACCACCTGGAAATCTTTAACGTACGCTGACATCACACAGCATACGGACGTTTCTCCGTTTCGCCTACATCAAAACGCAGCCGCCTGCGGTCGGAGTCGAACTGTGATACTCCGGCGCAGTAGTCGGGCGGCTTAATACTACACCACCGAGGCAGGGCTCGCAGTGCTGCCTTGTAATTGTTGTAATGAATTGAGGAGTACAAAAGACTAGGATCAAATGGACGTCAATGATCAATGCGCTTTGTACACAAGTGGTCTTTTTGTCCGGATGGCGCCTATTTTAAGGTACACAACATTGCCCAATATATGTCATGAGATTGATAGAAATGACAGTGTGCCTTATGTAGTACAAACCGAGCACTGCAACATCACCAAAACAGGCTTTATAATTTTAATTTGCCATTGAAATTGACATAAAGACAACAGAGGCGCTATCTTGCGGAAAAACCCTACTTTCAATGTAGTACTCCACGTAACTACATCTCGGCAAAGTATTACTGATTTTCGTAAATGCATGTTTTTTTTTTCTATGAGTTCTTGCTATATTTTATTATATTGTTACCGGGAAACGCGGGGCCAAAGTGTGCTCACTGACAAAGACGACGATCGAGGAACGCGGGCACGACGAAGCGTTGAAAAAGAGAACGACGCTGAGAGAGTAGATTCTGCACGGCTACCGAAGTCTTAGCGTCGAGTTCAGCCCATAGCAGTGCCGTCACATTAAGTACATCCCCGTAAGATCTTGGTGGAGGTGCGGGGTATAGATGGAGGATGTTCTGAGCAGACAGGTAGGTCCAAACGAAGAAGGCCGCTGGAACAGTCGATAAGATTCAGATATTCAGATATTCTTTATTTCTCTTTCAAAAAATGAAAGAAGGAACTGCGACAAAAGGCGGTTAGGCCTGACGGGGTCACAGTTCCCCATACAGTTCACAGCGGCGCGCAACACGGAAAACAAACGATAACAGAACATTACAGCAAACGTGGTAATTAATCATACTGGAGTAAAACCTAAAAAAAAGGAACAGTGTACACTGTACACTCAAAAAGAAACAACAGCATATGGCACACAAAACACGGAAAGGAAAAAAAAAATTGTACAGTAACATAACATGATGAAAATTTGCATTTGTCAAATACAAAACCAGACTAAACAATTATTCCACTTCGGAGAGTATCAACTGCTTTTTTATGTCTCTTTTAAATCTGCGTTTAGAGAGATGGAACATTGAACATAGGGATGGGTTTGTGAGAATAGTTGGAATCTGGTAATTAAGCTTCTGTTTACCGTATTTGTCCTTGTTTTTGGGACGAGGTTTCTGTGTTGTCTGAGAGGGTATTTAGTCGGAAATCGATTAGGAGAGACGGAGGAAAGCCTATTGCTATGGATATGTTGTAACAAGCGGTATGTGTAGACTCGGTTAGCTTGAAGTAGATTATGTTTTTGGTATAGAGGTGATGTTGGTAAGTGTTCCGGTCTTCCATGATAACCCTCAATAGCCCGGAGTGCCTTTTTTTGCAGAATCAAAAGCTTGTGATAATTGCTATTTGTTGTGGTGCCCCACACCAGTGCACAATAAGATAACTTAGAAAAAAATAGAGCATAATACATAGATACTTTTAATGAAACAGGTAAAAGGTCACTGGTCCTGTAGAGACAGCCAACAGTTCTGCTAAGATCTGTGGCAAGTTTAGAAATATGTGTATTCCAGGATAGGTGTTCATTGAACCAGACACCGAGAAACTTCTGAGTGGTTACCTGCTGTATTTGTTTGTTAGCATACCTTATATCAAGTGAGTAATGGATTGGGGCGTTGATAGGTCTGAAAATAATATAACTAGTCTTGGACAAGTTTAAGCTAAATTGATTTGCCTGCATCCAAGCGTGCAATTTTACCATGTAGTCATTTACAGTAGTTTCTAAATCTGGCAGAGTTCGGGCTGTGAAAAATATATTCGTATCATCAGCATACATGACCAAATCAGGTGAATCAGGTATGTTACAAACATCATTTATGTAAACTAAAAATAAAAGTGGGCCTAAAATAGATCCCTGCGGCACACCTTGAGTAACACACAAGAAATCTGAAACAAAATTATTGCATTTGACATATTGAGGTCTGTTGCTCAAGTAACTTCTAAGCAGGCTCAAGGAAGTACCTCGTATTCCATATCTAGTTAGTTTGCCTAAAAGAATTTCATGCTGCACGCAATCAAAAGCCTTTCGGAGGTCCAAGAACAAACCAAGTGCATATGCTCGGGACTCAATGTTGTCAATAACTTTCTCTTTAACAGCAAGTAAGGCTTGTTCGGTCGATCTATTCTTTAAGAAACCATACTGGGACGGGTTAATTATATTATGAGCACTGAAGAACTTTTCCATTCTGCTGTGAATGGCTCCTTCGAATACCTTAGAAAATACAGATAATACGGAAATTGGTCGATAATTCGTAACATCATTTCTATTTCCTCCTTTATATACTGGGCACACCCGGGCTATTTTTAGTTCATCTGGAAACACACCGCTGGTGAAAGTTAGATTTATAATATAAGCTAGAACGTCGCAAATTGATACCGATACATACTTTAACGGTATGGCTTTGATGCCGTCATGGCCGGCGGAAACATTGTTTTTTATTTTACCAATATAAAGAGCTACTTCTTGTGGAACCACAGGCAACAGCACAATAGAATTAGATAAAGGTTCAATGAGGTCACGCATGGAGGGGTTTGATAAAGGTTGATCAAAAGTGGGTTTACCAGCTTCAATGAAAAAGTGGTTTATGGTGTTTACTATATCAGTTCCACTGGTCTTGGAATCAGATATAAGAATTTCTGCGTTATCTCTGCACGTCTGCTTGTTTAGTAATTCGTTTATCTCATGCCAAACTTTCTTGCGGTCGTTATATATTCTCGAGAAGCGTTCTATATAGTAAGCCGTTTTTGCTGCCTTGAGGTCTTTGTTTAATTTATTTCGGAATTTCTTGAACTCAGTAAAAAGGTTTGCATCACGAGTGCATACAAAGTTATGGTACATTTTATTTTTAACCTGTATTCGTTTATATAACTGCTTATTGACCCATGGCTTTCTGGACTTTCGAAAGCTTTGCTTAACTTGAATTAAAGGAAATGCAGCATTATAACATTCAGTGAACTTTGCAAGAAATGTAGTATATGACAAGTTGACATCAGATATGTAATATATATTGTCCCAACTAGTGTTTTCGATTAGAGTTCGAAATTTAAAAAGGTTTGTCTCACTAATATCCCTAGTTACCTTCTCGGCGCTTTTGGATACAATTTTATTGTGGTTCATAGGAAGAAAACAAAAAATCGGGATGTGGTCGCTAATTTCAGAAGATAACAGGCCAGCCTCCGTTTGAGGAGACATCGTATTTGTGACACAAACATCCAAAAGAGAAGCTGTATCAACGGTAACTCTAGTTGGTATAGATATAGCATTTATACAACCATAAGATGCTATAATGTTATTGAATTCATGTGTGTTACAATCATCATGCATTAGATTAATATTAACATCACCCATTATTACAAAAGGCAACCGGAAATTGGCGAGATAGAGCAGTAAACTTTGAAGAAACTTTAAAAAATGCAGTTTTTTCCCAGCAGGAGGTCTGTATATCACAACCACAATGATATCGGACAGTGACACAGCTAAACACTCGACATTGGGATCTATCATCGAAATGTCTTCTAGTACAGACTGTGGATAACAGTTTTTCACATACAAGGCAATACCACCACCTCTCATATTTGGGCGAATGAGCCCATGATGCCGGTAGTTCATGAATGGCAAATGATCATCTTGAGATTTTAACCAAGTTTCGGTAAAGAAAAGCAAAGAAAAGCGGTAAGAGATAAGGGCAAAGTGGGCCGTTAAAAAGTCAAGGCCGAGGATCACATTGTGAGGGCACTGGTTGAGGACGGTGAACAAAACAGGGATGTGATGACCGGCAAGGGTGACTCGGGCAGTGCTCAGCCCAGTGACGGCAGCAGTACTGCCATCGGCAACACGAACGGTGGGCGAAGCGGCGGGGGTCTGTACTTTCTTGAGGCGGCGGCAAAATGATGAGCTCATGATCGAGACTTGGGCACCAGTGTCAATGAGGGCAGAGACGGGAATACCATCCACGAGCAGGGAGAGGAGGTTACAGGGCGAAGAAATGGGCAGAGGATTTCCAGGTCGGGGTACCAATGCAGCGTCACCTCCGGGAGCTGCATCGGCTAGTTTCCCGTGAAGCGGCCGGCAGAGGACGGCGAGGAACTGCGGCTAGGAAGAGGTGAACGGGAACGGCGGGCTGGCGGCGAAGGAGAGCGACTGGACACAGGAGGAGGCGGAGTGGTATCGGTGCGGGGCGGCTCATAACGAGGCGTGAAACGGCGGTGACCGTAATCGGAGTAGCGGTCAACGTAAGGGAAACGTCGAGGTGGTGATGTCCAGCGGCTGCGGCAGTGGCGAGAGATGTGGCCAACACGTGAGCACGTGAAACAGATCGGCCTGTCGTCAGGGGTGCGCCACTCCTCAGGATTGCGGTATCGGTAGCGTGGCGTGTAGGTGTTGCGGGGCGCAGCGTGGGCGACCATGGGAGGGATGGGGCTCGAACTGTGGTGTTCCACGTTGTGGCTATATGGGACGCCCAAGTTAGCAACCTCTTGACGAACGACGGCTTGAATGAGGG
Organism: Amblyomma maculatum; assembly: GCF_055883805.1. NCBI lineage: Eukaryota > Metazoa > Arthropoda > Arachnida > Ixodida > Ixodidae > Amblyomma > Amblyomma maculatum. The sequence continues at coordinate 217,179,694 of NC_139344.1, read as the reverse complement.
ATATCGTCGCTAGGTTACTGTCCGAGGAGGGCGGGTTGGGTGCAGCAGGAGCGAGCGCTTCCAGTTCACGACGCACGATGCGGGTCACATTGTCAGTGTTGGAAGGCTGCCTTAGGATCGGCAGATCCTCGCACGTGGAGCTAGGGGCAGTGTTGGGGAGCCGATTGAAGCGATGTGCAATGCGTTTGTGTTTGGCCTGCTCGAACTGTCGACAAACTTGCAGAACGGAGTCAACCGTAGAGCAGTCTCGACAGAGTAGAAGATTGCGGTGGTTGATGGAGCCGCGTCGGTTGTCATCGTGACGGTTCCGAGGTGACGGTCGCTGCGGAGATCCAGTGTCAGATTGTGTCGAACCCGCGACCTCTATCTCCATCTATAGACTATCTCCAGTGAACCCCTAAATAAAGACCACCCCTCATTCGCATCGAGAAGAGCATATGTTTTCAGCTTTTATGTCTAGGTGGCGCCACACTTTTTTTAATTCCGTGGATGAAGCAATGATAGTGCTCACTAAAACTTTCGTCTACGAGGCTTATGTTATTGTGTCGTAACTGTCTTCAGTGTGGAAAAATGAATAGGACGCTACTATACGCAAGAAATGCCTAATTACTGTCCGGCAAGTAAACTATTTCAACGCACGCAGGAAGTGACGTAAATGACGTCATTGTATTAAAAAAGTTGTTCTTTAGCATGCGTTTGTACATAATAATAAGAAAAGAACTACCATGTAAAGTAAAATAATATCCTTAACGTTAGCTTCTTGTAGAACCGAAACGCAACTTTATTCGTACGTGTGTGCCCATCCCACCGCCGCTAGGTGGCTAAGCCAGCTAGGAAGCTCCACACACGCCCACACCATAGAGTCCGAAGATAAAGCACACAGGAAGACACACACAAGCGAAGAAGACACAGGACACGCGCTAATGTCTTCTGTGTCTTCTTCGCTTGTGTGTGTCTTCCTGTGCGCGTTATCTTCAGTCAAGTTGCAATGCACCATCTAGCCCAACTTCAAGTTTTGTTAAACTACCATAGAGTCCCTGGAAAATTTTATTTTCCAGTGACTCTACCACACCATAGGGAGCCTACATATGTCACCGCGGGGTAGCGTGCATGTTTCGCCCGGCGCCGGGCCCCGCGCGCCGCGGCGAATCATGTAGGCTCCCTACCACACCACCCACACCCACTTCCAACCCCCCACCCACACTCGGCGACCGGCTGCCAGTGCCGGCACATCTGGCTCGGGAGCTTCGCGTGGCGCGGCTGCGCATATGCGCCGTGGCATTAGAGAGTTTTAGTACTGCGTAGTGAGCGCTACGTACGCACAGCCCACGTACCTTGTGGAACGCTACGTCACGGTCGCGTACATGCCGCAGAAAGACTTTTAGTAGGGCGCAAGCACATACGATCGCAGGGGTCCGAAAGCTAACGCGGCAAGCGCAGTGGCCTGTGTAGTGCCATCTCGCAGCCATCCAATAATAATGTTCCAGTGCAGGAACTCCTGCTTCTTTGTTTTTCCGACAAGCGACAGATGGAACCCATGCTGCAAAGGTGCTGCTTTGGGGTCGTTGTTGCAGAGAATGGGGATATAATGAATAACTTTGAGGGAATCGGGATACCACTCCCTGCAAACGTATTAGAAAGTGAAAATTAATAATACAACCCCGTACAAAATTTAAATGCGGAGAAGCAAACCATTGGGCGTAGAAAAACGATGTCAAAGCAGTTTTCTGAGTTCACAGTGCGCCTATGTTGCCATCATTCGGTGCAAATTGCCTATGTACAGCCTTTGTCAAAAGTGTAGAGCCCAGGGGCCGGGTCTGCTTCTGAGCAGTGTAGTGGCGCTGATTTAGCATTAGTGGAGGTCCTTCCCATCGGAAAGGGTAGGACAAAAAATCATCTTACCATCAAGTGATTCTAAACACTCAATATATTACAAGCCGCATGAGATGGCTCAAAAGCAGACCCCCTGGGCTCTACACTTTTGACAAAGACTGTACCTCAGAGAACATATTGTCAGACTATGCAGTCTTATTAGACAGGCGGAGTATATTTAAAACACTGGTAAAAGTGGGGAGCATGGCCTATGGAAACACATGCAAAGAAAACTTACCAAAACAATTTGCCACTTTAGGAGAGCACCCGTAAACACGGCAGATTTTTAAAAGTTAGCGAATGTTTTGAAGAAAAAAAAACTATGACAAAAGATGCTGCATCATTTTAAAGCCAATCAATTTTTAACGTGCATCGATAAACCTGTGTCGTAACGACCTACATACCCATGAAAACTAGCTGTCCTTTGGGTATTTTTCTCAATGGCGAGAGCTTTTCGTGTTTTCCTGCATGTCGTCGCACAAACTACGTTCCCTCTTAAATACAGCCACTCAAATGATACAAGCTTTTAACCTGAAGGCAGTCTTTACTCGGCACGATAAACGAACCACGCACAGCAGCAGACGACCAACAGTCCGTCTCTCACACGAATGTCGTTTGCGGTGGCCGGCGTCGTCTGCGATCGAATGGAGCGTCGGCAGCGCTGCCGTCTGCTACAATGGGCCGTTCTCTTTCGTTTTCGTTTTGAAGTTTAAAAAGTGCTTTTTGAACTTAGTTTTGTCTATGGGCTGCTTACTTTGAATGATCGGTAATATCACAAAATTTTTACGACAGCATATCAGGCTATAGGGGGTATTCACATGACGTCACAGCTGACGTCAGTATGCAGCCGACGCCATCTTTGCGTCCTGTTTTGACTAGTACAGTATATTTCTAGGCACTATAGTACTAGTACGGGGCGGCAGTTAGCGTCCGTTTGCTCTGTCACTCTGCCTCATGCCAGCACCGTTGTTATGAAAACTCAATCGGTATCATGAGTGACAGCTCGATTTATCTGCAAAGTGGGCGCGATGCGGACAGAGATATGTACGAAACAAAACTTTGGTACCAACCCGTGTGCAGTTGATATGCGTAATAGCACGGTAAGCGTCGCGCCTGTGCCCACGCATAAATATGTGCGACATTCTTGAATTCTTTGTCCTACAGACCAGCTTCATCACAAGAAACCAACCGAAAGCCTACTGACCACTCGAAGAACGCAACTAGGTTACAAGCGGCTGGGTTAAGAGCTGCGGTTGAAGCAGACGAACTCGCTCTTTGTGCAATTACGTGCGTGCCGTCTAACGTTAATATCAACTAAAGCGCTGAGTTTTTGTAGCTGATATTCTGCATATAAATGGCGTTTAGTAGCCAGTATCTTTTATACAAAACTTGTTTGGTGTACTTGCCTCAATCGATCAGAAGAAGTCGGATGTTTGTATCGTCTGTAACCGCTGCTATACCGCTGCCACAGCCACCACAGCGATGACACCGGTAGCGCCACCTCGTTGCCTTGCGGGCTCGAAATAACTTTTTGCAACAAAACTCTTGAAATAAAGCGCAGTTTTGGCCAAGCTAAACTTGATTTGTTATTAGAGATAAATTTGTTTATAAAGTTCTTCAAACCTTCTGCAAAACAACTCTGCCCGCCTACGTTCCTTCGTCGAATCTGCATGCGTTCTGCTTTGATTAGCTGCCGACACAGACGATGCGAACATCCGACTTCTTCTGATCGAATGAGGCAAGTACAGCAACACAAAATTTAGCGAGTCCTCTTTGAAGGATTTTATGGCAACAAAACACGACGAGGAGGTATTGGCGGCGCGCTGAATGCATGCGCACGACTGCAAGCGATACATTGCCGCGCTGCTCTTTTACCGGGAATGTGTCATTCGAGTGCGTGAAGAACAGTCGTGCACAGATAGTGACAAGAGCTGGCTGATAGGGCACTTCCGGAAGATTCAAGTCCAGCCCATTTTGACATACATTTCTCATATTCCATGATAATGGTGCGGTTGTGCTGTGCCAGCTATACGTGGCGTCGCATCTCGGGGAAGTGTCTCGTTCGGGTGGAGTTGTTCGTGTGTACTTCCGGAACCTTAAAATGCCGAGGCCTTTCGCGCAGCTCTTCAGCTTCCGTTGTTAACACTGTGCACGCGTCTATTACAGTCTACGATAGCTCAATAAATAACATATAGCTGCGGATGCCACTGCTTGTAGAACCGCACGACAGCACTTGATACGTACGTTCGCCGTGTTCATTCCGTGGACACAAAAATGGCCGACTGCGCCTCAATTACCCACAATGCACAGCGCACAGCGCGTCAGTGAATACCCCTATACGAGAAGCTTGTGAGATAGGGAGAAGCACCCAGCGCATTGCGAGCCTGTAGGCGGTTGGACGACTTTACAACACATATTTTAGCGGTATTTATTTTCAGTCTGTTCTAGGATGTTTGTAGTTGCTCTACACCCCCCCCCCCCCCCAAAAAAAAAAAAAAAGAAACATATGTGCACGGGTGAAGACATACAACGGCTTTGAAACCTTTCGCTTTCACGTATTCTCATGGATGGTAAGCCAACTTTTCACCCCTAGTCTGTGGCAGCGTCACGAACGCCACCTTTGTAAACACGGCGCTGGACTATGATGTAAGGCCTACGGGAAACTTGGCACTTACTGCTTCAGGTTTTAGCAATCCTGATGACGATGTACACCAGCGCTTTCTCATACACGAGAGCAACACGCAGACGCGAACGCACGCAGAGGCAGGGATATCTGCGTACGCGAACAACATATACGCAGTACGCAAGAATCGTGCTGCATATGACGCATGCGCAGTAAGCAGTACGCAGGCCGTCTACGTACGCAAGGGTTCTGCGTATGCTTACGTACGCGGTGCTAAAACTCTCTATTGGCGTAGTCGCGTACGTAGCATTGGAGTGGTGTTGGCGGAGAGCTGAAATAAAAGAGGAGATCGAGCGATAGACAGACGACAGATATTAGAGGTGTAGTAAAAATAATAATAAATTTAAATTAGTCGGTATCTGGCCCGTACGTGATTGTCTTAGCAGTCTGCAGAGCTCGTCACTACAGGCGGGCGTTTGTACTGCATGGCTGCATATTATAGTGCACACAATAAGTTCGGGTGCGCGGGCAGAAGACCCGCCGCCACGGTGTCGCCCGTCTACACAAAGGCTTTGAGCCCTTAAGTTCACGTACGACACACTTCAATCTCAGTCCACATGTCCTTCCTTCTTGAAGGTGTTTTACGCGCACAGCATCACGCTAGTTCTTTTTTTTTAATTAACGAGGGGAACGCTGGGGGCCCTACCGATCTGTGACGTAAGCACGATGCGGTGGCGCTTCTGTCGCCATAGTGGTCCGACTGGGGGTGAAAAACACACTTAGCGCCCATAGGAATACATGGAAGTGAAATATTCCAAAGCAGTTTTCTAATTTCACGGGTCATCTGTGATGTCGTTATTCGGTACAGAGCAGCCATGAACGCCCTCGAATAGATCGTGGAAGTGTGAAACCTCATTACCGAGGAAAAGTATTTTTGAGACACCGCGAAACGTATCGGGGTGCGAGTTGAGAGGGCGACCCATAGAAATACATGTACACAACTTACCGCAACATTTTGCTCGGTTCAGCAGCGTTGAACCCTTCTCATTTTTTGGTGAACGTCTTGTACGACGCCCCGACGTCATGTTGCATGACACACTACATTATCTTGCAAGTAATGCAAGTCTGACAACTTGCGCGGCCGCTCACAGTACGATAACTGACCAAGCACAGTTGCAGACGACCCTGCACCCCCCGCTGTCGCTAGCAGACGCTCCGGAGCTGGAGGCGGCCGCGGTGGGTATCGCCAGCTACGCTGTCGTCTGCTGCAATGCGCGAATCTCGTTCGGTTCATATTGTCGTATGGCGTTTGACAACTGCTTATTAAATGTAATTCTGTCTAGCACGTATCACTGAAGCGACAGTATTATCAAGCTTATTTACCCTATGCGGCAGCATATTAGACTGTAAGCAAAACTGCGCGATTCGATACACCCAGCTTGCCTTTTGGCGGTGTCTGGATTCATAACACAGGCTATTCGGGGAGTTTTAAAAGTAGACCGCCTCCGTAATGACGCACCATACTTTATCACACACTTCTTCAAAGCGCTGGTGAACGTTTAACGACTGGCCACCACTTCTGATGCTCTGCGAAATGAGAAAAATGTTCCGGTAAGTTGTGTTACATGTATTTCTACGGGTCGCCCTTTCAACTCGCACCCCAACATGTTTCGCAGTGTTTTAAAAATACTCCGCCTCGGTAATGAGATTTCATATTTTGACGATCTGTTCTAGGATGTTCATAGTTGCTTTGTACCGAATAACGACATCACAGGTACCCCGTGAAATGAGAAAACTGCTTTGGAATATTTCGCTTCCATGTATTCCTATGGGCGCTAACCCTATTGTTCACCCCCACTCGGCCAACGTTACTAGATCCTTTCCAGTTCTCAAACTCCCTCCGCGGCGGCCGTCGATACGTAGCCCCTTTGCGTTTCCTCTCTCCAGATGGTGCGCCGACCACGGTAAGCCTAAAATCCCTTGATAATTTGAAAGTAGCGACACTCTCCTCCGCGCAGCGCTTTCCTCCTCGATTCTCCTCGCGCGGCGGCGGCGAGCGCTGCGCACGACACGCTTTTTCTCCTTGACGCCCGCCGGACGGCCGCAGCAGTTAGTGAAGCTCGAGCTTTTGGGCCAGGTCTGCGCTCCAGGAGTGCAAAAAATTTTTGAAAAATTGCGAGAAAAGCATTGAGAATGCCGAAAGTAAAGTTCATGAATTGATTGGTTTCTTCTTAGAACTGTTTGAATGGGGAATACTGATAAACAAAGCTTTCAGCCGAGTTCTGTGCTACAGATACTTTTTAAGTCACATGATTGGTTGGTTGGTTGGTTCATAGGAAGGGAAAGGCGCAGTATCTGTCACACTTGCTCTGTGGACACCTGAACCGCGCCGTAAGGGAAGGGATGAAGGTAGGAGTGAAAGCGGATAGAGAGAAAGGGGGGCCGTAGTGGAGGGCTACGGAGTAATTTCGACCACCTGGGGATCTTTAACGTGCGCTGACATCGCACAGCACACGACGCCACTTCGTTTCGCCTCCATCGAAACGCAGCCGCCGAGGCCGGGATAAGGTTTTATTTTGTGCACCTAATCTAGTACTGCCTCTGACTTTGTGTTTGTTTTTTTACAGCGTGAAATCTGTCACAGCGGTAAAACTTCGGAAAACAATCCAGACTGGTGCTTTGAACTTCAAGATCAGAGAAGGCCAAAGCAGGACCTAGTCTATCTGTCAAGCTATCTCTCTAAGCATAGTATATGTCACGTGATCAACCATGAGATTGGATTATTAGTTAATTGTACATGTATTTTGATCAATTACTGGGCCAAATTACTTGATATTTAGTAAATTGCAATTAAAATCTAAATTTTAGCAGAATTTTGTATAAAACCAAATTTTGAGCTGTTCCTTGCCGCTTCGAGGCAAGGAACAGGTTTGCCACGGCAGTGAGTACGCGGCCACTGACTTCACGTCTGGTTAAATGACAGCAGGGTACACTGGGAGAAGTGGTGGACCCTATTGCCGACACACTGAAGTTCTGGGGCAAGCATGCTGTGGCCTCATGCGCTATGTAAAAGAGCTGGATTTCATTGAACGCGACAATAAAATAAAAAAAAATTACAGGGTGCACATAGGTCTTCAACGTGCGGAAATGAGAAAGCATATAACTGCCAATTCATTAACTATCGCTATCCTATCTATCACTACATTTACTAATGCCAGAGACCTATCGTAACTGTCACTATCCGCAACGAACACTATCACCTCACTATCCGGGCCTATTACTATCATTTACTATTATTATCCGTAACAGTCACCATCATTACCTATCACTATTCATAACCACTATTTAATCTGATGCCGTCCCATGACCCATTGATATACTTCAATTTTCATTGACTTACGTTGTCTGGCATATCTCTATTATAATATCTGACGAGACAACTATACATTGACTTCTAATTCTTATACTTTCTTTTTTTCTCATAAATGGAGGTGGGAAAAGAGCAAGCCATAGAAATAACTGACTACTATCAGCGCGAGGTTCATGTCTCTGTCGAGGAGGCTTCCTTTACTTCAGGACAGGTCGGTGAGAGAAAATTGATGGAACTGCGTTGGGCCTGTTTTTTTTTCGAGTTCGTGTAATATTGGCGGCTCAAACTGGTCTTCAGTGAAATGTAGCTAGAACATAGAGCGATGAGTTAATCACTCAGGCTAGGTGAAAAAAAAAATCTTGCGTACAATTGAAATGAGTAATATGTTACAGTGCTAAGAATTGTTGCTCGCAAAATGTTCCCCTATTTTTACATCATAACTATAATCATTATTGATTGTTTAAGTTTCGTAAATACAGAAAATTGATGCAATGATTCCGGCTGATTTGAAATCGATGGAAGAACTTTTGTCGCAGTAAATGAATACGCGGAATCGCAAAGAGCTCCAGCTTTCAAAGCGAAGGTAACCTGCCAACGCCTAGTAGTCATGGTCAAAGTGAAGCATGTGTGATCATGTGAACACCTCCTGTACATTGGCCGTATCCCTGATAAAACGAACGCATACTTTTTAACCCACGCGTGCGTCGAAGCATGGCAAGACACATTCAAGAATTAAAAAAAAAACAAAAAAAACATGCCGTACGACCTAAGTAGTGCAGATTACCCGCAATGCCTCGGGTTTACTTGCCAGAGTTTTTCAGGGCCAGCATTCATTGCTCCCGAGTAACTGACGCACACTACAAGTACAAGCTGGAAAGGCTACATCCTCTACAAGCCCGATTTTTTTATTTTTAGTGAAGGAGGCCAGGGATCCTAGCATAATAGCGACAAATGCAATCGAGAGACTGTAATTTTCCAGTTATCTCTGACAGTAAAAAGCAGATTATAGCGCCCTATTTCTGACTGTACAGAAGTCGAAGCGTGGTAAATGATGGAGCCTTGGAGCCTCGCAGAATATTCAGCATGCTGCAGAAGACAATCTTATTTTTATACAATGAACATGTTGCCAGCGCAAAAATATTGAGGAGCAAGCAGGAATAAAAAACGCAGCGTCAGGTGACGCGTTATTACGGGGAGTGAGAAAGGCACATTTCGTCGCTAACAACTCTGTTCTTTCTAGGAATAAACGTCTTTCTACTAATCTTGTGAATCGATTTACTCGTGCGCAAGCCGTCACGCTTGCCTTGAGATATCATGATTACCGCATAACCATCTTCAGGCCGCTTGCTGCAGTTGTACGCGCAACAGCACGGCATAGAGCTTGCACGCTGCAATAAAAGCACAGCGCGCAATATTCGCTCGCCGAGACTAGGAGAAAAATGGCGCGAAGGAAAAAGAAAACACAAGGAAAACGCCGGACGCGTGTCGGTTTCCAAAGGCAACGGCAGGGAGACCAATCGTCGCTCAGGAAATCGGGCGGAGAGCCGGCCTTCAGCGAAGGGGCGCGCAAGGGGCGAGGAGGAGGCGAGGAGGTCGCGCGGCGGCTGCAAAGTTCAATCGTTGGCGTAACTTTCTAAGTATCAAGGGGCTTTAGGTAAGCCTAAAACCCCTCAATAAACTAAAAGTTGCGCCAACATGTGAAGTTTGCCGCCCGCCTCCTTTCCTGCGCTCTCCTTCGTCGTTCGACCCTCTCATTGGCCGAGCGCCGTCACGTGCGCGCGCGCGCTTTTTTTTTTTTTTTTGCTGGGCGTGCAGTATAGTGAAGTAGAATACTTTCTAGTGGCGCGAACGGAAGGAAAATGCGCGCCTCTTGCACGCCGGCCGCCACTGACCGCCGCTGGTGGCGCTGCAGTTACGTCTACTAGTAGCTACTAGGACCGCGTGCCCCTCCGCAAAGGGAAGTCAAGGCTTGGCACGCCGTGCAGTCTACACATTCTTGCGATTTTGCCCTCGAACTTTCAGTTCTGCCTTTCATCACAGCAACTAAGACATCTCAGCTCTTCAAAAGCACCATGCGCAGTTCGAAATGGCCAGGAAAAAGACAAACTCGCACTGTTTTGCTCCGAGCCGAAGCGCGGCTATCCGGGTGCTCCAGTCACCTTTGTTTGCTGCTCCGAAGGACAACAAACATCGCACAAAGTGGAAACGAAGCTTGTGAAGGCAGGAAAAGCCTCTCACAGAAATATTGGCAGTGTGTGAGCATCATTTCGAGCCGCATCTCATCTTGCTGCGTGACTACGCACATATATATGATCAATGGCAGAAGTGAGGATATACCGCGTGAAATCCATCACTGGCACCTGATGCGGTGCCTATACACTCTTGCCAGGTTATCCGGCATATATTACCGTCAAACCCGTGAAGCCAAGGCTGGATGTGGGCAATATTGATGTTGCAGAGAGTTGTGCTTAGTGCAGATTCTTGCTATAAGCCTGTAGCACCAAACGATAGCCGACATATTTTATACCGCGTGTCCAAGCTAACTTCAGCCAAGTGTTAAAAATAAACCATTTGAGATACGCCAGAGAAACCACTTGCTAACAGCCACCTGGCGCACCAGGTCTGAAAAAAAGGAAGACTTCGGGGAAGAAAGCTTCGACTGTTTGCGTGATCTCGAATACTACCACTGGCTCAATAAAGCAGACAGCTGAGATTAAATTAAATTCAATTCCGCGTAGTCATGGTATGCCCTTGGATCTCTAGCTGGCCCATTTATTTAATCATTTATTCATTCTTCATATCATACCCTGCTGATATCCCAAGACAATAAATTTCGATAAAAAAACGGTGCAGGCAATTTTTCATTTTGCAATTCTAATTTACTACGTATTGTTTTCAAATAAATGTGATTTGCAAAGTTGTGGAGGACCTTTTGAAACCCCCATTTCATTTATTGCCGATAAAAAAAAAACCTCACGTGCATAGTTTTTCCCACCTCTGTAGAAAGCCCGCGAAATAAAAAAAAAAATCACGTGACTGACGCATTCATGCGTTACGATATTGCGGTGCTCCCAACCGTGCATGGTTTGAGTGACAGAAATTAGCTGCGGCCGTGACTCAACAGCCCAGTATCAGCGCTATACTGGCTACACAGGCTGATAATTTTTGTATTTCGCGGGCTTTCTTTAGAGCTTGGAAAAACGATGAGGCTTTCTTTATCGGAAATAAATGGAATGGAGGTTTTAGAAGGCGCTCTCAAATTTTGCAAACCCAGTTATTGTCTAAAGGCAATAGTTAGTCAATTAGAAAAAATAATTACTAATTACTTAACTTCAAAATTAAAAATTGCCTGGGGTGAGCCAGTTGGCTGGCAGCTGTATACAATTGTGGTCTCTCTATCCTACCTCAAATCCTACCTCAAACTAACTGTGATAAAGGCTTTAATCTTTTTTTTTTAAAGAAAAAGATAAGTCACATGTATTAAACTTGGCTAATTTTACTAATTTTAAGGACAACAGAGGCCTTTTGTACCCTTCAAGTGATACCAGTTTGTGGCTGACCTTGAGAATGTGTTTACAACCTGCTTCAGCCTAAATTCAAGCAGACAGCTTGTACTCAGTATGTTACTGGCCAAGCAAACCTGCTAACTTGGGTGCTCTGACCACTGTCAAATTGGTGCAGCTGAAATCACTGCTTAACTGCCCGCATGCACTCTTTCACAAAATGCAATAACGAGCGCAATGTCAAGATTCAAAGAACCTGAAGATGAGCAGATGGATGCTCTTAGGACTGCATGTGTAGTCAATAATTTCACAAAACAACTCATTGTTGATGGCTTTTGTCACATGCACTCAAATAAAATAAAATAGCAGTGGAGAAGCCTTGTGAAGTACCTAAACAAAACTTCTCTGCCCTCCTCATGTATGTATTTTTGGCATATATTTTATGCATATGAGATGATGAAAAGATTTTAGCACCTGGCTTACAGCGATGATTTATAACAGATATTGTTGCTGTGAACAGAGAATAATGGTGACGCCACAGAATATCACTTGATGATTCGTTTCAAAGCGTAGGATTTGTTTTTTTCATGACCACTTTGTCAAAAAAAAAAATAAATATATATATATATATATATATATATATATATATATATATATATATATATATATATATATATATATATATATAAACAGCCTGAAGCTGCTCCTCACTTTACCAGTTGGCAAATTTCCTAACGCTAGCAGCTATCAAGCTAAAATGAGAATTCCTGGTTACCAGTGGATACCGAATAGCGCAGTGTAATATAATCATTATTATTGGCTAAAGGACAGTTACTGCGACGTGGTTGGAGAGATGCGAGAACCCGTACGTGCGCACGATGCCTGGCCACTCTGCTACCAGTCTGCTGCTGACAGCAGAGTTGGCTCTGCAGGGCTCAGAAAAATACCCGTTCCGTACAAATAAATGTGCCGTAACGATTTACAGTGCGCGATAACTCGTCCCGCATGAGCTGTAGCAGACGCCAGCGAAATAAGAGCGCTTTCACCCTAGTGCACCGGTGAAAACCCGAATAATGTCGAATGAAACGCCTTCTATCATGGGTGGAGGTCCACATACGTCGGCATAGGGAAAAAATCACCCCTTTTACTGAATAGGCGCACAAAAGCATCGGTACTATGTCGCACTATTGCAAGAAAACATTGAAAAGTCGGCTAGTAGATGTTGCAGTGGCGCCGTCTGGCGGCGTCAATGAAAATCGGCGTGCCCGAGCGTCGTCGTTCGCGCCACTAGAAGGTATTCTAGTTCACTATAGCGTGCAGCTTCCTCCTTTCCAGTGGGGCGGGCGGCGCGCGCGCGGCACATATCGCCGTGTGTTTTGCTGCCACGCGTACTGCTACTAAATCGTTCCCGCTGGCTATTTAATTTTTTTTTTCAAGCATGTTGCGCATGTTGCGCCTTTTCAAGCCTGTTGCGCCGGCGGCTGATAGAAGCATGGAGGTGAAGGCGAGTTCAACCAACGCAGACATCGCGTACAAATGGTGTCACGCACTGACAGTTGAAAACGGAACCGTTTCAGCGCAAAATATAAAAAAAAACTGCTACCACGCTTCTCAAGTTTCACGGTAGTTTACAATCAGTCCAACCTGCAAAGAAACCACACAGACTGCAGCTTCTGCGGCCTAGGTAATTTTTTTTTCAAGCATGTTGCGCACTTTTGTCAACGGCTGACGGACTCAAGGAGGTGAAGGCGAGTTAAATCGACGCCAAAATCGTGTACGTATGGTGACACACCATGGCAGCTGAACACGGCACCGTCTCAACGCCAAATATATAAAAAAAATAACTGCTACCTCCCTCCCCAAGTTTACCGGTAGCTCACAAGTCAATCAAAGCTGCAAAGACTCCACAAAGACTGCAGCTTCCGCCGCCTATAGTTAATTTGATCTGCAGCTGAAGTTGAAAATACATGGAAGACAGCTGCTGCCACACTTCTCAAGTTTACCGGCAGCTCGCAATGCAGTCAACGCTGCAAAGAAACGATACACAGACTGTTCCAAGATTGTTCCTGTCCGCCGCCTAGTTACAAATTTTATAAAGCATGCCGCTGAGTGGCCAAATGTGACGAACTACGGACACATGGAACTGACGGCGAGTTGAACCAACGCCGAAATCGCATATATGTGGTGTATAACACTCACAGCTGAAACTATTCTGGCGGGAAATCCCTGTCAACATTCGGTAATTATGTTTCAGCAGTGAGTAATATTTTAACCTGAACACATTGCGACAAAATGCAAGGCTCTGGTGAGACCCGTCGCACGGCCGCCTCGATCGGCGCGCGCGCGGCGCTGATCGAGACGGCTGTGAAGGGCGCCTGCTCCGGAGAGCGTGGCTAGTCGCGCACCCCGTAGATGGAGGCACGGTCGAAATGCGAGAGGAGGAGCGGCGGCGCCGGAGGAGGAGAGAGGAGATGGCGCTACTTTTAGTTTATTGAGGGGTTTTAGGTTAGCCCGACGCCCCGAGCAGCGCAACGCGAAGCGCTTACGGCTTGCCTGGCAAATCGCGTAGTTTGCCTTAACATTGCGACATGCATTGCGCTGCGCATATTTTTGCTACTCATTAGGGCTCTATTCAGACATTGGGGAGAGGCTATAATTGAACGGAATGCACTCGAGAAAGCACGAGCGGCGAAGCTGCCTGCAACAAACTTTCACTGCCGCTCATTGCGTGCAGTGATTGCTGAAAACAAGAAATAAGCAAAAGAAACAGCTTTTCTGAGGGGTGTAAGCGCATTTATTGCGAGGCACAAAAACGCACAAACAAATTTCACTTGGTCAACACCCCTTTACAACAGACGAGCTTTCTTACTCGTGATGGCGACTTTCACACACGGTTTCTAGGGAGCAGTTCACATCCCTCGCATAAAACTGAATGCGTGTTACGATATAAAAAAAGAATACGAGCGTTGGAACGTGTATTTGTGCTGATCACAACACAGCCACGTTAGACTACAGTCATCCAGGACCTTCCAAAATAGGTCGCCACAGAGACCTTCCTCATCATGTGAAAGCATAAAATTGACTCATTTGCAACTCTTATAAAGTGCAGCATTTTCCTGGTGAAATATGCATTGGTACCTACTACTGGAGCTTCTGAACCTATGTCCTGCGGCCAAAACTGGCAATCTGCGCGCTTGCCGACTTTATATACTACATACTAGCTAAGCAGTATACAACTGTCCTCTACAGAATCTCTGTAGTAGCTGTGTTCATCACTCGTTTGTTCAGGAAGGAACAATGGAAATGAAGTAATTTCTAACAACCTAGCCTCAATTTCACTTTGCAGTTGCAAAGCCTGTTCGAGCGATATGCCTTTTCAGTGGTCTTCAATATTTCTTCAACACCTACAAGTACAGCACTCTTGAACACTTTCACGCAGTGCTGTTTTTATAGGTGTGTACAAGCTCAGCAGGCGAAATATCTGCGATAAATTCATGACAGTAGGATGGGATTCATCACCTCAAGTGAACGTACGTGCCAGGCCAAAATGCCACTGAAAACGATATCAAACATTATATAGGCACCGTGCAGGAGTAACTCGCGATGCGACGCGCGCGCCCCTCGGGGTGGGAAGAGCAGTTTGGTAGGGAGACGCACGGCCGGTCTCGAGGGAGAGTGCGCCCGGCCGTGCAGCGGAGACGCGGCGGATCTGCTGTGCGTGGGGCGCATTCGCCGTTCGTTCTTTCGATTCGCGGCATTCTATGGTTACAAATGAATTGCTAGGTTGTAGTCCATGGATTGCAGCTGTTGCACACATTTTCACTGGCCTGATAAAATATTTTTCGCGTCACCGAATAAGCTTTACGAAGCGAAGCGACGCTATAAGTGCGAATCGCTGCCTTCCAACGAGCAGTGAGCTGGCAATCATGCCCGGGTATTGCCGCGTCCAGATTTACCGGGAAGCATTTTTCCCGAAAGAGGACACACTATACCTTCACCTGCATTAGCATCCTTTCTCAACCCGCAAAAAATAAAAATATTTAAAGAAATTGGGTAACTCACAGGCATCAGCACCACTGCGACCGCCGTGCGCGCCCAGTGGGCCGCGCCCGTGGATGCAGTTTTTTTAGTCGATATTTATTGCCTCAGGGCATCAGTAGCTTATGAGATGAAGGATGAATAAATGATTAAATGAATGGAAAAAGGTTGGCTGATTTTATGAAGTCCAGAAGTGAGCGATGATGAGGTCCCTGCGTCCAAGTGACGTATGAGGCAGGATTGGTTGCTGAATTGTTGTTGATTGCATAATTTTTATTTATGCTGTCCTGTGGTCTATATTTCCCTGTCTACGATAGCTTGTATAAGCACCAGTACAATGCAGAGAGTAATCAACAGGAATGGAGCGTTTTAATGGCGCATTTACTATGTCTTGAGCATTAGTTTCGCGAATTTACCTTGGCAACTTTTTTTTTTTTTGCTTGCTTGCTTGCTTGCTTACATTATTTTTTTCCTCTTTCTCAGCTCGTTCCTTTTTTTTCTTTTCCTTCGCTGTCCGCTTCGCCCTTCTATGTAGATGTGATTCAGGAGATGCCATTCTATACGCTTTATTCATTTACTTGTGTTAATGACATTTCGATGTCTACTGAGCTGTTGAACCTCGAATGATAAGCTGTTTCTCATGCGATACTGCTCAATCGAGACTGTAGTAAAAATTAAGTAAAAAACATAAATGTTATTTATTTTTTTTACTTATTCGTGGACGCTTTGAATGGATCTTGCATTCATTACATGCCATCTCCCTCCATACAAGTTGTCGAGCGGCTGGCTGCCACCTGTTACCTTCCCCTGTCAAAACTTAATTTTGTGATAGAGGTCTTGAAAGTACCGTTAAAGAGGCATTAAGGATCGTCTAAAAAAAACGAAAGAAAACTAGCATTCAAGTCGGGATGAGGCAGGACGTTCTTTCGACGAAAAAATAAATTAAGCATGCTACAATTCTGACATGTGACAGAGAGGAAGACATGCATGTGTATTAGAAACTGTAGATCGTTTGTGCAGTGCTGTAAGGGAATTTCCATTCTCATATAGCTGTTACGCTGTATCAGTGACCGCGTGCCATCTGCCATCTTTTCCTTTATCGTCAAGAAAAGTGGCAACCGCCTCACCAGAGAACAGCTAAAGCTATTCGAAATCCGTCTGCGTAATATAAGTGCCTGCGGCATTTTTAGGCCGGGGTAATCGCGTTCTAAGGTTTTCAGGCTTGTCGCTTTTTTTTAGGCTTTTTTCTCTTCTTTGACTACAGCTTCATTCACTCCTATTCTTCTCCCATACTCGTTCCGTCCTTCTCGGCCGTTTGATTCCCCGCAGCTTTCTTTTTTATTTTTTTTCTCACCCACCCCAGCTTGGGGCGTTCGAGCTGGCCTTTGTGAAGCTGTACCACACTTGGGAGGAGGGGCATTCGCCACAAATGTTTTTTGTATTTGTCTACATTTTTACCGTGTTTTTTACGCCCCCCACCCTCCCACACCTTTCGTTTTTTGTTCGGCCTTTTTCAACTGCGCGCTTCTCCTGACGTCTTCCGTTTCGCGTGTTTCCCGCCTAGAAATAAACGCCCAGCGGGCGGCCAGGGCTCGTCCTTGTCTCTCCATCTTGTGTCGTGTGGCTCTCGCATTGTTTGTGCTTCGCTACGTCGCTCGAGCTGGCTGAAACTGCTATTTCGCTGCGCAGGCCGCCTTTTTTAAGTGCGCGCCCTGTTCCGGCGCTCACTCGTGGCGCTGCCTGTTCAACGCGAGTGCTGCCCCCTGGGTTTCTGCACGGTGCCTATAGTAAACGTGCGCATCTGTAACTTTAAAGGCAAACTGAAACAAAGCCATTCTGTTATCCCAACAGGTCGTGGTTAAGCTTGACGGTCAATATGTAAATTGCGCCCTTGTCGAATAGGTAACTGATAATGTCTAGCGTCGGTGACAATGTGACACGTATGGACTCCGTTGTCATTTGCGATGGAAACAGCTTCGTGCCCTTTTCGACTGCGTTTTTCTCAGTCGTGTTGGAAAGGTTTTAAAAGGTACTTGGACAATTTGGGGGCTAGGTATGGCATCGTCTTTCATTTCCCATTTTTCACGTGGTATTGTCACCAAATTCCTACAAATGTTGTTGCTTGAACACTTTTGAAACATCCTCATAGTGGAAATGGAGGTCGCAAATTGAACACGAGCTCGAAAACTTTTTGTCCTGCCTTGGTACTGCGCGCTTCTATAGCTGCAGGCGTCCAGAGTTGCGGGGTGGCCTGAAAAAAAAAAATATTTTTTCTCCAACAGATTGCACAGAACCGTAGCCGTTTTTACAACCCGACACGAAACAGCGCGGCATGATTCACTGTCACACACTGCGCGACAACCGCGCATACAAAAGCAAACGTTCCCAGAAGTGCTCGCTGCCGCAGGACAAGCCCGGCACTCACCTCACGTGCTGTTCGCTACGTTCGCTGATGGATGGATGGATGGATGGACGGACGGACGGACGGATGGATGGATGGATGGATGGATGGACGGACGGACGGACGGACGGACGGATGGAAGGATGGAAGGATGGATGGATGGATGGGTGGATGGATGGATGGATGGATGGATGGATGGATGGATGGGTGGATGGATGGATGGATGGATAGGAGCGTCCCTTTGAAACGGGGTGGTAGCAGTAGCTATCATGCTCATTTTTCTCTTTATATCTTAATTATTGTTTAGAATGGTTAACTAAACCATCATTCGATTTATTAAATTTTGTTCCTACATTACTAACATTATGTCACTTCTCTGCTTTTAAGCCACCAATCTTCCAGTCGTTTTTTGCTAGTTTCCACCGCCGGTTTATTCACCCGGCCACTGTTATCTCTAAACCCCAGAGCTTCAGGAAGAGTGATTGCGCCTGCACCAACTTCCGGATGGATACCATTACATTCGAGTATAATATGGTCAATTGTTTCACTGGAGTTTCCACATACAGCACATGCGTCATCTCCATTGTTAAATTCCTTTTTGTAGCTGCGTGTTCTAAGGCACCCTGATCTAGCTTCAAAAAGTAGGGCACTGCCTCTTGAGTTATCAAAGAAATCTTCCTTCCTGATCTGCATTTTCCACTTTCGGTATAACTCCACACTCTGTTCCTTTTTCATCGAATTTATCCAATTTTTACCTTCTGTGTTTTTCACCTTTTGCTTAATGCTCTTTATTTCTCCGTCCTTGTTACTAGCATACTTACTAGTTAGTTTCCTAGTTCTTTTCCTCCATTGTGAGTCAACGCTTTTTAGGTACGGGTATTTAAATACTTTAGCTGCCCATCTGTTACTGTCCAATTTCCTCAGGCGTTCCTCATATATTTTACTCTGAGCTTCCCGTACTTCGAAAGATGCCCAGCCCATATCTCCCTGTACCGCCACATTTGTAGTTTTGCCGTGGGCACCTAGTGCTAATCGTCCAACGGATCTCCGATTTGTTTCTAATGTCGACTGTACCTCTGATTTTAGGCACAAAACCGCATTTCCGAAAGTAAGTCCGGGCACCATAATTCCTTTCCAAATACCCCTTAAAACCTCATACCTATTGTATCCCCACAATGCCTTATGCTTCATTATCCCGGCATTCCTTCGCCCTTTGGCCTTAAGTGATTGCTCATGCTTTCCAATGTATGCCAATCCTTCGTTTACCCATACCCCCAGATATTTATATTCTGCTACTCTAGGTATTTCAAGGCCTTGTATTTTAAGACCCTGATTAGTTGAGCCGTTGAAAATCATCAGACCCGACTTGACTGCGCTGAAACTGAAGCCTAGAGCGCCCCCTTCGTCTCCGCAATACTTAACTAGAGTTTGCAATTCTTCCAGGCTCTCAGCTAGCAGCACAATATCGTCTGCATACATCAAACCGGGGAGGCGCTGCTCTACCGCCTTTCCACCTAATCTATATGACAGGTTAAAACCTAGGTTACTGTCTTGTATCCTCCGTTCCAGGTTTATCATATAAAGCATGAACAGCACCGGTGATAGAGGACAGCCTTGTCTTAATCCTTTGCATACTTTGACATCCTCCATACTTCTTATCCCTTCCCACGTAATTTCTACTTTGTTATCCCGGTATATTTCCTGTAGGAACTCTATTATCTCATAACCGATATCTTCTTCTTTTAATATGTTCCACAGGAGTTCCCTGCTTATGTTGTCGTACGCCCCGTTTATGTCCAGGAAGGCCAAATACAAAGGTCTATTTTCCACTCTAGATATTTAGATGCATTGGGTAAGCACGAATAGGCTATCATCTAAGCGCCTACCATTTCTAAAGCCAATCTGAAGTTCTCCGAGTATCTTGTTACTTTCAACCCATGCTTGCACCTTTAATTTCACCGCCTGCATGGCTAACCTGTACATAACAGATGTTATGGTAATCAGTTACATAGCATTCGATTACGAAAAAGCATTTGACTTAGTTGAAACCTCGGCGGTGATGCAGGCATTGCGAAATCAGGGGGTAGACGAGCCATACGTGAAAGTGCTGGAAGATATATATAGCGGCTGCACAGCAACCATAGTTCTGCATAAAGAAAGTAACAAAATTCCCATAAAGAAAGGTGTTAGGCAAGGAGACACAATCTCCCCAGTACTATTCACAGCTTGTTTAGAGGAATTATTCAGAGACTTGGAATGGGAGCAGTTAGGGATAAGGGTAGATGGAGAATACCTCAGTAATCTGCGATTTGCTGATGACATTGCCTTGCTAAGCAACTCGGGGGATGAACTGCAAATAATGATTGATGATCTAGACAGGAAAAGTAGAAAGGTAGGCTTGAAAATCAATATGCAGAAGACTAAGGTAATGTTCAACAGCCTCGGGAAGGAACAGCAGTTTACATTAGGTAGCGAAATACTGGAAGTAGTAGGCGAATATGTCTACTTAGGACAGGTAGGAACCGCAGATCCGGACCACGAAAAGGAAATAACAAGAAGAATACGATTGGGATGGAGCGCATTTGGCAAGCACTCGCAGATTATGACTAGCAGCTTACCGGTATCGCTCAAGAGGAAAGTATACAACAGTTGCATCTTGCCTGTACTCACCTATGGGGCTGAAACTTGGAGGCTAACCAAGAGAGTTCTACTTAAGCTGAGGACAACCCAGAGGGCTATGGAACGAAAAATGGTAGAGGTAACATTAAGAGATAGAAAGCGTGCAGAGTGGGTCAGAGAAATAACTCAAGTTACCGACATTCTAGTAGAAATTAAGAAGAAATGGACATGGGCAGGACATGTAGTGCGAAGAGAGGATAACTGATGGTCGCTGAGGGCAACAAACTGGATTCCAAGGGAAGGAAAGCGTAGCAGGGGGCGGCAGAAAGTTAGGTGGGCGGATGAGATTAAGAAGTTCGCAGGGGTCAAGTGGATGCAGCTAGCACAGAACCGGGCTAAGTGGAGAAATATGGGAGAGGCCTTTGCCCTGCAGTGGGTATAATCAGGCTGATGATGATGGTAATCGGCCTGTAGGATTTTATGTGCATCCTGTCTCCTTTCCCTTTATAAATCAAATTCATTTTACTCTGCCGCCAGCAGTCCGGAATTTGCTTATTCGTTATGACTGTTTTCAGAACTTTTAACAACGTTTCCTTACTTTTTGGACCGAGTTCATTAATCAGCTTGATCGGAATTCCATCTATTCCTGTAGATGTGTTTTTAGGAATATTTTTTTCTGCCTTTTTCCAGTTTAGATTGGTCAGTTCTAAGCTGCTTTGTATTCTGCTACCTTGTGTTGCTTCCTGATTTGCAGAGATTACCCTATCGTCGCTCTTAAATGACTCGGCTATAACTGATGTAATGTAGTTCACTGCGTTGTCTCCCTTTAAACAATTTCCCTCGTTATCTTGAATCCGATCCTGCTTTCTTTGATTCTTCTTCCCTAGCCAGCTTACATGGTTCCAGAATTTTCTTGCTCCGCCTCTAGAGGCATTGTGTATATCAGCCAGCCATCGATCGGTGGACTGTCTTATTTTACTTTGGACGAGGGCCTGCACTTGAAGTTACTTTTGTCGATATGATTCCCATTTTTGGTCGATTTCCTCCTGAGATACCTGTGCTTTCTTTGCCATTCGGTGTTCCCTTGAAGCAGCCCGTCGTTGTTCAATACCTTCCCTGATTTCCTTATTCCACCAGCTCCGTGGCTTCCTCTTTCCATTCCAGCGGGGTGCTACTTTAACCTCCTGAATTTTCCTCCTTATGAGTAGTTCTACCTGTTCATAATCCCAGTCTTCCATGGGGCTTTTCTCTATTGCTTCCTCTATGTCTGCTGCTATCTGCACTATTTGATCGTCATTTAGTTTTGCGTTTACGTTTTGTCTAAGTTCCATTTCTCTTTTCATCAAGGACCCCATCTGCAGACTAATATGTTTATGATCACTTCCCAGACTACACTCCCCTTCTTCGTATATTTCCATTTTTGTGACCTTGCTATAAATTTCCTGCGACATTAGACAATAGTCAATGGTCGTCTGCCTGTTGCGGAATTCCCACGTGATTTGGCCTTCACATTTTGTTTCTCTATTTACTATAACTAGATCGTGTCGCTCACAGAAATCTAGCATTAGCTTGCCGTTACAATCTGTGTATCCATCCAGATCGTCGATGTGGCCGTTCATGTCCCCCAGTAGAATAATATTGGTCCCGTTTCCAAACTGACTTGTATCGTCACTGAGACATTTAACAAGATCCGTTTTCTTGCCTGCATTGATGTCCTGTTCCTAAATAAACTACCCCTAGCCATGTCCTTATGCCGGCAATTGTTCCTGAAACCCAGATATGTTCTTTACAAGATGATTTAATTCTTTGCCAATTTGTTCCCTGGTGCATCAACATACCTACCCCTCCACCCTTTTTTTCCGTTCTCGTTCTGTTGCACCCTTCCCAGACGTAGCCTTCTATAAACAGCGGATCTTCTAGATCCCTGAGATGAGTCTCGCAAAGAGCGTACACACCTATTTTTGTCATCCTTCAACTGCTGTTCTATCTCTAGCCATTTCGCTCTTTTTCTACCTCCTTGCTTAAATTGCGTCGTGCGCGCCCCCGCGCGGAGCGCAATGAAGAAGCGTCAGGCGGCGCGCCGGAGTTTGAGAACTGGAAAAGTATCTAGTAACGTTTGCAGTCGGCTGCGACACCGCGAGCGCCCTCTTTGTTTGTAAATACGGTGTTGGTCTATAAGCAGAAAAGGGAAGGGGACATGCCTTTGTTACCGTGGCATGCATTCGGAGTAGGGGTGCGGTGGTGCGAAGGGGGGAGCTGGACATGATCTGTAGGGCCCATTCTTCACGGGATGGGGACAAAAGCCCGACACCTCTTTCCTGCTGGGCCTTCTCAGAAGAGCTACATAATGTCCTCGAGCATGCATGATTTCACACCACGTGGTTAACAACCACGTAACGGGGGCCGTTCGACACCATTGGATGGAGGGCCTCCTTTAATATATATTTGCCACTCCCTTCTTGAGTTGTATTTCACTATAGACTTCTTAATTTTGACTGTTCACCAGCAAGAATTCGGATGTAAAACTACTATTCACCTCAGCTGGGCTGCTGACACGTTGCCGGTTTGTGACAAGCAGTTGCAAGGCTGGAAAATCGAACAGTGCTCGAATGGCCTGCTACAGTCACTTTTAAAATGGCCGCACCTCTGAGAGTCGCAAGTGTAAACGAACGTTAACACATGCAAGTCTCTGCGGTTGCATGACCGACAACCACAAATGGTTCCATAGGTCAAAAGTGATAATTGCAGGCCAGTTGCACACTGCTTGTGAGACACAAACTTTTGATCAATCAGTGTAGTCTCGGAAGTGAATGGAAGCTTGTTCCACACCTGGCTCCTGGTTGCTGGTAACTTCAAGATTGACAACTTTTGCTCCAGATGAAATAGTGAGAAATTATGACTAAAGATCAGATGACCTGAGAAGGGCAATAGGCTAATCTCCATATGTAAACGTGGAGCTCGCTCTTTCCCAATTATTGCCACCCCGCTACCTTTTCTTAAGCCAAGTTATATTGCACTGTGTTCGACCAGATGACATGCATTCTTTACTAAGATTCGTATCACAGTGCACCAGGCGAATGCTGCAAGAGATATGCACAAGTGCCCACTATAAGACTGCTATTTTTTCCCCACTGACATTTCCTTCATCCAAGACTGGGTAGTTTAGAGGGGAACACTAAACAGGACCACGAAGCCCAACTCATCTAGAGGTTACTATATTGAAATTGTATGTCCTTTCTAACAAGAAGCGCACTTGCATAAGCCAGAAAACTGTGCAATACTGAAATGTATGTAGCAGTGCCTGACATGAATTTGACAGGATTCTTTGCCAGCTACAATTAGTAAATTCCCATTGCTTCCAAACTCAGCACTATTTCGACACAAGAAGCACGCCGGGTACTACAAAAATAATCATATATGCCACCTGTTTGGCCTCACTGAAGCCACCATCAGTAGTGGAATGGCCAACAGCATTTTGAATTGTAGGAAGTGAAAATTCATTTTCGAGCAGCCTTTTCATGTTTTGTAGCAAAAGCCCAATTGTGAAATAAAGTGAAAATGATAAAATAATACATTTCAGTCACCTTTACCATGGTTTACAAAACACCGACATGCTGTGCGAGCATTTCAATAGTGCAGCGTCATAGGCAGTCGTCTTGACTAAGTCATGATATCTTTATAGTGATGCTGTTAGAACATTCCCACTATTGGTGCATCGCAGCTGGTCACATGACCACCACATGCCCAGTGCCATGGTAAAGCAGCATTTTGACATTATGTGTCTCAGAACCAAGTACATGGTAGAACTAGTATGGTAGCGTAACTCCCATAGAAGCCTGCGTGTCGACTCGAGTTTCCCGGCGCCCCCTGCAAACTGTGAAGCAAAACAAACACGTGACGTTGCTTGTGATGTCACAGTAACATACTTTTGGCGGGGAATTTGATTGTCTTTTTACTTATGAATGAAAAACAAGGCCAACAACAATGAAGGCAGAACGATGCTCGGATAAGGCAGAAAAATTGACACCGTAACTGTTCAGCCAACTTTACTTGACATGGATTTCTACTGTCAAGTTTTAAGTCAACTGAGATGTTACGGCATCTTTAACCACCTTATCATAGCATCGTTCTGCCTCTGTTGTCGTTAGCCTAGTCTTTCGACGCCCGTCATGTAAACGCATTCTGGGGCTTATTTCTTCGGGCACGTTTGTGAACAAGGGCCTTCAAGTGAATTCAGCAAGCACATGGATAGAATCACCCATGGCTTGAGGGATTTCACTAAGGGCATAAATGAGTGAAGCTGTGCTGCATAGAAAGCCAGGCTTTATTGATTCACGATTACTTACATAGACGCTTCACGGCCAAGCAAATTTTGAAGTGTAGGAAAGCAACCACCGCTCATTCGTTGCGGTCTTCATGAAATCCTCGTGATAACAAAATGACCTGAGCGTAGGTCTCCAAACGAGACGCGGCGAGATTATAAAAGGGTAAAAGATTTTGCTAACAAAGTACATATCAGTGTCAAAGAACAAAAAAAAACAACTAACGGAATAACTAATGTTAGCGCTAGAACACCAACCTGTAAGAGTTAGGTAAGAAATACAAATTGGGATTGCTAGTATTTAGAAGTTAATGTGTCTGGGAAGTGAAAATATCTGCGATATAGCTTCGCTCCAATAAATCTCGCCCTGTTCACGATTCCATTATTTTACTCGCACTTCATTTGCGACTGAGAGGAGTCAATGTGAGGCTACAAATTTACAACTTAAGCATTTAACATGTTCATGAGAAAGATCCCATTGACAATAGGAACATCCCTGTGATAACACCTAAAGCACATTCAGCGAATGTTGGTGTGGTAATACGACGCAGCAAGCAAAACACGCAGCAAAGGGAGCGGAACGGAAGGCTTTGCGCAATGCAATACGCGTCTTGGGGGGAATAAAATCTCACCTTCACCGTTCAATTAAATTAGATGCAGCGATACACCGCTTATGCAGACGTGTATCTGTAAAACAAGCCACGTGCCTGGGAGGCCGAGCTGAGCCGCCGAGCTGTGACGCAGCATTGTCCCATCGTCCGGAAATGCGCACATGCAGCGGCAATCAGTTTCTCATCGAGCATACACAGTTTTCGCCTTGCTGTAAAGCTCTACCACAGCCAGCAGAATGAAACACTGATTGTTGGGTACAGATAACCCACTCTCTGTACGCAGCACGCAACGATGAACATTGAACCCGGGCCGATGATGCACTCATTCCGCGGATGAAAAAGCTTTGGTCTGAGCCATATTTAAGCTTTGGGCAACTACGCAGCGGATACTAAATGGCCGAGAGAGGCCGTTAGAAACAAGTTAAAATAGTATTATAAATGTGACAAGTTTTTTTTTGCGTAACAAAAACTGCATTCATTCCTGAGCGCGAATATTATGTTTACTTTCTAGTTCTTTGGAGTTCTGGCAGATCTTATTTTCTGTGCGCTAGTAATTTGCCTCACAGTTCGCAGGGGCCCTCATCATCAAGTTGATGCTGCTGCATGCGTTTTCTTCCAAGTTACGCGACCATTTGAATTGACCTTACCAAGTATCCCTACACTGTTATGCTGATGCAAATGGAGTCGTCTTACCGGATGAGAACCGGTACTCTGCTTTGCTGGAATTACATCACACTGCAACAGGAGCACAACCATGCCATTGCTGTTTCGCGGCACAGCACATATAATTTCTAACTCAACCACAACCCAGCCTCTTACTACGTAGAGTTCTGTCCCCGACGTGCTGTCCTTGCATCAAAAAGAGCATTTTTTCACAGCTGATGGTGCCGATGTCGTGTGCATCCCGCAAGGCTTTGCTGCTTCAAGTGTTGGTAGTGAAGTCACTGTTCGAACGACCTCTTCACACTATAAATTCGAACTCCTAATGCTGAAGATGTCTTAAAGATGACAAGTTCAAAGTGGAACATTTTCATGTAAAAAAATTGACAGACCAATGAGGTTCATGTGGCATATACACGAGCGTTGCTTTTCTACAGCATGCTAGACAATAATGCTATCACATATGTAATGAGATAAACTATTCCTAGTTTCTGAATCATTTATTGAAAAATGAATTTTTTGCCTTTTAGATGACACACACTACATGAGATGCTGCCTAGCAGTCAACATTTCTTTCAAGAGTAGGTTTTGAGACCAATGGGAACCACATAAACCTCTGATCAGAGAAGCAGACATTCCCATGCCACCTTCAAGAGGCATACTCGCAATGTTTTTATGCAGTGAGGCTTCAAACGAGATGCAAGGGTCCTGTGCGCTCTATTCCCATCTCTCTTCCATATTAAAGGAGATGCTCAAGTAGGCAGCTCCTTCGAACTCTAGTATGGCATCTGGTCTCATGATGGCACGCAACCAGTCATATGCCTAGACTTCCATGTGTGAAAGAGAAATGAGTTTCGGCGAGCCATTGCACCTGCCATCAATCACTACCCAGAGCCATGGCTGCGATTTTTGCAGGCTGTGAGGCTTCAAATGGTAGCTGCCGATGGCACCGGAAAATCTGCCGGCATGGGGTTACAAACACTGTCACTCACATTAAAAACCTCCCAGAGGCGTGTTCATGATTTTTCAAGGCTTCAGACAGTCAACTCCGATGACAGACAATTTTTTCGACATGAGGGTGCTAAAACTTTCATGTTAAAACAAACCGGATGCTCAGACATTGGGAGTGATGCTGCTAGAGAGAGCTTGAGTTTGTGAAACCAAGCTATCGGCTTTAACATGCCCGAAACCTAATTCACATCGGCATTTAATCAGCCTTTCGGACACGTGACGGTGGTACATAAAAGCTAGAACAATCTAGTGGGACCAGAAGTAGGCACCTTTGGGTGATTTAAAAGAAACTGATCATTGCACACATAATCTCAGGATTCTCTGCACAATTTTGGCCCTGCCCTCCAGGCTTGATGTGTATAACAAGAGCACACTATGCAATAACAGTGGTTAGTAGAGAGCTAGAAAACTATATGGCCCTGGCTTGGACTTTATCACTTTTCTCACCACGCATTCACAATGTAAACATCATGCATGTGCAAGTTAGGCACCAGTATCTGTCAACTTGCATCCATTGCAGTGCTTGGTTTCTGGAACAGTATTTTAGTGCAGCAATGGCACAATTTCATCAAAAAAACTATTTATAACAACAGTAGCAGGTTAAATTCGGTGGTGCAGGTTGGTGCAACTGATGCAGCACTTCCACCACATCTTGCACAGCAGTTCCAGAGGCACAAGCCACGCACACAATGTTTTTTTAAAGGTAAGGCCAAAATGATTAAAGAGGATAGTTTTCAAGTATGAAGGATGCTGAACATTATGATGGCATTACTGACAAATGTTACAACAAAAAACTGTTCAATCAAGCTTAATTTGGAAGATCAAGTGGTCTGTTTTGACCGATTTGCTGAGCCTGGAAGGTTGCATGCCATAAAAATGACGCAACGCCACAAGTGCTACAAGGAAGTGTAAATGTGGCAGGCAATCCGGGACACCATTTGTATTTTTTCACAAACTCAGTCACCTTTTCAAGCAGCAAAAGCAGTATTGTATGTTCTTAAACGGTAATCTACGAGTCTAGTGCAGCATCTTATTTCCGAATTCAATTTCAAGTTCCTTTAATAATTACAGATGCAATTTATGTATCTTACCTTCTATGCAACACTATGAAGTGTTTCAGGAACTAGTGGCACTGCTGCACTTTACAGAGGCTGATCAAGATATGCCCACATGGAACTAAGAAGGCCCACTTATGGAAGCACGGTCAGGTCATTCCGAGGCACTTGCAATCAGTTTCATTAAACAATTTTTGTAACAATTCTAAAAGAAAATATACACGACAAAAAACAAACAAACAAAAATTTATTCTCGGCAATAGCACAATTCATTATGTAGGACAATACCACAATTATTTCATACAGTACTACATCAGATTCGCACAATTAGGCTTACCAGAACTATTTCGCACTGGTTTGAGATGGTGATGATGGTCCTTGCTCTGCTGTATCAAGCTGCTTGAGAAGACGAAATAAGGCAGCTGCTTCCCTGATTCGGCTGAACTCAATGCAAAAGGCTTGGACTTCAATGAAGAGATCCTGTAAGAAAGGCCCCTTTTATCACAGCTATTGAGCATGTCTGGCATGATAGCATTCACTGTCCAAACCAATAAGTAATTCCTGCAGCTGATTTTTTTATTAATTTTCACTAACTAAACAGGCCAATAAAAATCTAGTGCCAGAACTGTCTTTTTGTAAAAGAAGCCTGCACAAAGTGGAATAATGGAGATGTGGACAAGTTGGGATGTTCTTTGCCCTATCGTCAGTTCCCTTTCTACACTGCAACACTAGTACTATCAGGGACAGAAGTACCCCGGACGTGCAAGCCCCTGCAACAAATATATCACTGGCAGCATTGCATTTGTCTATCACTGTCTCCACTCCTCCTAGAAGGGGTGATTATCTGACCATGTCCCTGGAATGTCCTAATCCTTCGGCTTGATATGCGAAGCAATGCTCTGACAGCCAGCACTAGTGGTCTGCTGGTAAAATACAAAAACAAATGAAGGTTGCCAATGCCTGATCAGAGTGGCAGTATGCACCAAACCCAAAGGAGGCAGAGCAGACTCCTCCAAAGGTGTGTGAAATGACAGCACCATCCTCCGACCACTAGATGTCTGGTAATGCAGCATCTGGAGATACTGAGCATTTCAGTTCCTGATAGTACTTACGAGTAAAAAGCCTCTACACCTCTCCTTTTGCAAGTGCAAGTAATCCGCCTTTTGCGGGAGGATGCGACGCCATCATGCAGGAGTGGTGGGAAACACACTGGACGGCAGTGTAGCAGGCGACACGAAAGCACACCATGCGTAATGGCTATGTCAACACAGGTAGAAAGCGAAAGCTCCCCTCTTTTTTACCTTTGGGGTGGAAAGTAGTGACAGTGATTGCAGTATCATGTTCACGCAGTGTGGGGGAATGTTTCAGCACTTTCACAGTCCACTCATAATGCACGCATTTACTGTCTTCGTATTGCAAGAACGTGTAGCGCAGGCCATGTTCGATGCGACAGAATGAGACGAGCTCTCAGCGTGCAGATTCACGGCAGACTGTTGAATTTATTGTCAAAAATGAATTCGAAAGGAAAGTGCGATTGGAGAGAGAGAGAGAGGGATCTCAAAGGGCAAAGCAGCCAGGGGTTTGCTGATGCTGCAGAGCTAGGTGGAATTGTCTCCTGTGACTTACGAGCAGCACATATGCGCGGGGCATTTTGAGTTACCGAGCATAATGCGGTCATCGCGGCGCCGGTATGGTGAAATGGGCATCGCTTCCTCCTTGCGCCACCTATAAGCGTGCAGCTATAGGATTTCATCTACGAAGCTTGGCAGAGAGGCACTTATTCACACCCTCTGAACAGGGCATTGTCCCAGCCGGAGTGCACAACAGAAGCCTGCAGGAAACGTGCGGCAGTTTTCTGGCAATAGATGATTCAGCGCTGTAGCTGGTTTCTTTTCCCAGAACGGATGTGGTCGGAGTGGTGAAAAGGTTCTCGATGCACAGAGAATGGTCAATCTGTTGTGAAAGGATCGACAACCTTTCTGCCTCCACAGTAATTTCTGCAGAATCCAGAAATCAACGACCTGGTGACACATGCGCATCTACATATCGGATGCGCATGCCGGTCAGGAAACAATGCTGTTCTATGTCCACAGCACTCCACTTCGCACATGAACGCGCATGAACCCTTCAGGAGACTCATTTGTGCCGTGTGGTTTCCTTGCCGTTGCAGACAGTTGGACAGACAACTACAGTCGAGTCCACTTAACAATATTCAAGTGCCACAAAATTTCCATTGTTATAACCGATAATTGTTATAAACGGTTTGCACGAAAAAAAGCATAACTTGCAGAGAGGGGTCACAGACGGCAAGTGACATACGAGCTCCGCCGAGACATCGTTTTGGTGGCCCCGAAAGGGGTCGTGTAAAAAAATACGAGAGGGTTGCCGCGGCTGCCCCTCAACTTGAGAAATCCCGAAGTAGTGCTGGGGTGGAGAGAGAGAGAGAGAGAAAGACGAAACTTTTATTTAAAAGCAGAGGAGATTGGAGCACGCAGGCCCCTGGGGTGAAATCGCCGCATCTCACCACGTACATCTCACTGGCTTGCATGAGAAAACCCCATGTCCGTTAACCTTGCTTGCCTCACGCGAAGCGTGTCGACATCCTTCTCCATGGCATCTAGGTACACCACGTAGTGCAGCGGAAGGTCCCTCGCGAAAACAAAGCCCCAGAGGGGCTGAACCAACTGCAGGGCCTCTTGCGAGAACAACATTAAGGAAGCCTGCTCTACCGCGTCATCGTCGCTGTCATTGTCAGGCACTTTGTCGAACGCGTTTGCGCCCACTGTCAAGCGAGGACTTTTCTTTGTCAAACTTCTCAGAGGAGCGGATGATCGTCGACACCGTCGGTTGCGATACTGCACTTGTCGTCTCCAAATCGACAGCCGTGCCATGCGCTTTCTTTTCACCGGCAACGTCCGATAATCAGCGGATGGATCAGCCATCTTACGGTTCGGCGGCGATTCAAACGAGACAAAGAAACCGCGTGGCCAGGAACGACTTCGACGCAACAACCAAATCCGTTTGCAGAAATGCACAAAATGAGGGGCGAGCGGGTGAGTGAGCAGATCAGCGGATCAGCGCTGTCGGCGCGTTGGCGAAGTCCATTTGTGTTTCGGAGGGTGGCGCAGCGCAGAGCTATGGGCGCAGTCCATCTGTGTTCTGAGGGGTGGAAGGGCAGTGGGAGAAAGGCGCGTGGGCTTACAATGCGGAGAAGGCCAGAAAACAGGTTCTATTGTATGAGCGCGCGGCGGGGAGGGTGCAGCAGCTGGAATTTTTTTTTTTTCTTTTCAAGGATTTCGCATTCAAGTACCTTGGCACGAGAACTCAGGAGCGAGACTTCATTGTTATAACCGATAATGTGGCAAGGGGGCATTGTAGTAAGCGGGTTATTTTACCATAGAAAGCATACAAAAGTGGACCGTATAGCAGGTTTTCATTGTTGTAACCGATATATTGTTAAAACCGGTATCGTTATAAGTGGACTCGTACTTTCAAGCTAACGAAGTGCAGCTGATTGTGCACACCGAAGGAACAAAATCCGAATGCTTTGGCAAGAACAAAGGCAAGCCTGTAAGGTAAAAAAAAAACACTGAGCGTCGTGCAAGAGTGTCAAGTGTGTCATATGCTCCGAGCGGCAAAAACACAGATACTACAGGTATGTATGCATCTAAAGAAAATGTGCATGATGAAAAGTACCTACTGGAATTTGCACCAAGCTTGTAACCCACCAGTGATCGCCGCAATGAGGATTTGTTTGGTACATGTTTGCTTTATGTACGAAGGGACCGGGTAGTGCTGACATCACAGGAGGCTATGTGCCCTAGACCGCAATATCTAGCATGTTTTACCATGAGTGCCGCTTGACTAACCAAAAAAAAATACGGCATTTGTTGTGATGCACCACCGTTCGCGAGCCTCATGACTAGCTCAACCACTCGGCTCACGAACAGCGTTGCATCACAACAAATGCCGTATTCTTTTTTGTTAGGCAGCAGTCACGATACAACATGCTAAATACTACGGTCTAGCACCACAAGCCATCTGTGATGTCTGCGCTACCCGGCCCCTTTGCACATAAAGAAAGCAAACGACAAAATGCATCGCGATCAGGCTCCGTCACACATAAAGCAAACACGCACCGAACAAACCCTCATTGCGGCTATCACTGGTGGGTTACAGGCTTGGTGCGAACTCCAGTAGGTACTTTTGATCATGCACATTTCTTTTAGATGCAACACATCTGTAACAAAGTATTTTTGACACAGTTGAGAGTACGCAGATGATTGCCAAGGTTGCCCATTCACATCTTGATGCTTGGTAGCCCTAATTCAAGCTTCTCGTCGTTGTTGGTCGCGGCACGCCGAAGGGAACGTGAAAAACCGCATCTTGTATCTCGGCACACCTCGAGTGGCAACCGTACGAGACACATGTGGTTGGCATCGTTTTGTCAAGCTTGTTACGGTCACCGTGCCGCCAGCCTCCGTGCACTGGCGGCGATGAGAAATGCCGTTCAATGTGTTTCCGTCAGTCACTGCTAGGACTTCACGCCATGCGCAGAAAACTCGCGCAAAAGGCGGATTCTAAGAAGGATGCAGGTGTGCATATTAAATATGAAATGCTATGCAGCTTACATACAAGTAAAACATATGGCATAGAGCAGCACCTCAAGAACCAGTCAAAAAGAATAGGCAAGGTAAATGGTCCTTATGTAGACAGTCAAACCTCGTAACGAACCTTAATGTAACGAAATTCGAGATGTGACATTTTTTTATTTCCTAATTTCTGCCTTATTTAAAACCATGTATTTGTTTTCGTGTGACTCAACAAAGTAATCTTATGCCACACTTCCAATTTAACAAAGTTCTCACCCATCGTATGCATGTACCAGCAGCTACCTTGACAATCAGATGAGAACTAGAACTTGAGCAAACAGACCGCATTTTGTATTTGCCCTTTCCCCACAGGGAAGAAAGCGCGGCACACTTCCATCCCAGCTAATTTGATGAACCTCCTCAGCCTTGGAGGCCGAGGCCTAGGTGCGAGGAGGAAAGCCTCTGCTCCTTTTCTCTTGATTTATAAGGGTGAGTCAAATGAAAGTGAGCCAATATGAATATATGACAAACGGGGCACTTCATTTCAAAGTAGTCTCCATGAGCATTCAGACATTTGTGCCACTTACTAACGAGTCGCGTTATTCCCATCTCATAAAACTCCTTGGGTTACTGCTTCAAAACGTCTGACTCTTTCACGTCATCATCCGACATGAACCTGGTTCGCTTAAGCAGTTTTCAATTGCCCAAAATGTGGAAGTCGCAAGGCGACAGGTCTGGGCTGTATAGCGGATGCTGCAGCGTTTCCCACTTCAACTTTGCCTATTTTGTGTTAATCACATCAGCCAAGTGGGGACGGGAATTGTCGTGGAGCAAGATGTCCCCATTTATCAGTTTTGCACGTCGTTTGTTCTTGGTTGCGAAACGCAGCCGATCCAGCGTTTCACGATATCGTAAACGTCCTTCTTTGAGCCGTTTGCTCCTTCACAGTGGCCAATAAGTGTTCACCGTGCATAGCAGCCATATGGCGACTGATTTCTTAAGAAACACCTTCAGCTGTCAAAAACCTCACACGACGCTGTTTAACTTTTGGAGCATCCATTGCATCATGCAAACATGTTCAATCCAGTGTATGAACATTTATCCTCACACGTGCGTGTTACAGTCGAACCCGGTTATATCGAACCCGGATATATCGAATTTTGGTTATATCTAATTCATAGAATATCCCCTTAAAAATCCCATGTAAAAGTATAGGAAAGCAGAGTCATATATCGAACTCAATTTCACCGGTCGTTCGATATATCGAACTCCGCACCACGCACTGTAAAGTGTGCCTTCCCCAAAGATGATCGCATCACCCTTGGCCGTTTGCCGCGTGACGTTTTCAAGCCATGCGCGGAAGGAATGAGAGGGGACAGTTCTGGACAGTGCCGCGCCTGTTCCCCAAAGGCACGCGCATAATAATAAATAATAATTGGTTCACAGGAAGGGAAAGGCGCAGTATCTGTCACACTTGCTCTGTGGACACCTGAACCGCGCCGTAAGGGAAGGGAAGAAGGTGGGAGTGAAAGTGGAAAGAGAGAAAGGGGAGCCGTAGTGGAGGGCTACGGAGTAATTTCGACCACCTGGGGATCTTTAACGTGCGCTGACATCGCACAGCACACGGACACCACTTCGTTTCGCTTCTATCAAAACGCAGCCGCCGCGGCCGGGTTCGAACCCGGGAACTCCGGCACAGTAGTCGGGCGTCTTACCACTGCACCACCCCGGCTGGGCGGAGCGCGCATCTGCAGTTATCGTTTCCCGCGCGTCAACACATGACGTTTGCAAGCCATGTGCGCGCATCTGCAGTTATCGTTTCCCACGCGCCAACACATGACGTTTGCAAGCCATGTGCATGGGTGTGCCCATTCTTTTGCCGAGCTCTCTCCTTCAGCAGGCGCTACGCATGCGCCAAGCCAGCTCAGCCAGTTTTCAGACGTCGAACGCTTTCTCTAGCGTGGCTATGGCGCCTGCGGACGTTGCAGCAGCCCTCTCCGTTTTTTTTTTTTTTTGCAAGAGTCACCCTTACTTATCGTTGTGCTGTACGCCGTAAAATATGGCGGCTGGCTTTTTTTTTTTTTTTTTGGCGGGAGCCATTTATCTTTGCATGTATGAATCAACGGAAGCACACTGTCTGCTGCTGCGATCATGACGACCGTCCCAAGCGTGGCGTGATAAATCGAACCAGGCTTGTGCAATCAAGCCATCACGGGCACTCTGCCAAGTTCGCTCCCCGCCACCGGAAGAACTATAAAAAGATAAACGCACCCTGACGTTATCGCTGCGCATCTTGGCACGCTGCCAAGAAAGCTGCGGATGCGATGACCGAAACAGAGCGACGCGCGCAATCGACATGCACGCGAAAACGCTCGCGATTTCTGCCGCAGGGACACAGAAACCTTGTATTGAGCTGTCCCGGTGGCTCGAGCGGCAAGAGGGACGCAGTTTCAACAAGTTTGAAACTTTTCGCTCTGTCGCTGCCGCTCGTCGCTGAGATCGCTCAATCGCTTGCATGTGAGCGAGCTGGCCTTAACGCAATTTTTTTTCTTCAAATTCTCGGGTGCTAAAGTGGAGGGTGGGTTCACTATGCAAGTGGGTTCATTACGCGACAAATACGGTATCATTTTTTCGCATCGTAATGCCGTCACAAGCCAATTTTTGTAGATCGAATTATCGATATATTGAACTATTTCGTGACCCCCTTCGAGTTCGATATATCCGGGTTCGACTGTACTTTCGTTAGTGAGAGATGCCTGTGTGCTAAGCACATGCCCTGCATATAACAGAGCAAATCATTGCGCGGGGTGGGTTGGCTCACTTTCATTTGACTCACCCTTGTATCTGTGTCTTTCCTATCCTTTCTGTCTATCTGTTTTGAATTTTCGACTGCCGCGCCGCCGCCACCTCATGACCGTTGCACCCTGCATCACCGGCATTATTTGAATGGTGTGTGTGTCTTTCGGGAGCTCTGCCAGCTGCTTTGCCGGTGTTGCCTTTGGTGCCCAGACTTTGCGTCTCCGGCCGCTTTTGTTCCTTTACGTGCAGGTATTTCATCAAGTTAGTGCAACGACAGCTATGGCAGTGTTTGGTTTTGTGCCTATGACGTTTGAAATATGTCCCTATCTCGTGACGCCACCCCAGTTCGGTTTCGCTTGTACGACTTGCACCGACCGTCTAGCACCATGAATCCTTTGTGTGTGAACTCATTACATTTGCCATGGTAATTACCATTTTTGTTCGCGGCCTTCGTGTGCGGTGGGGCTCGCTCGCTACTGGTACATTAGACGAGAGTGAGTGCCGGCCCACGCCTTTCGAGATTCCTGGAGCCACTGAAGAGCAGCGCTTAGCTTTGGACGGCACTGTGTATACATTGTCTCCTCTGAAAATTGTTCCGATACAACTTGGATTGACATGCAGAAGAGCCAGTACATCTTGGGAGACAATGGATGAGCATAGCAAGGCGAGTGCACACAGTGACCTTTCGCCCGTATGTGATGTTTTTTATGTATATTGCATTTTCACAAATGTCGTGCCATTTTTAGAACAAAGATTCAGTTCACGTGCAAATTTTGAATAATAGACGTGCAAATGTTCAGTTGTGTATTTGTGTACTTTCTTACCGCTTCAGTGAGCGCTAGCTGTTCACGAGCAAGATTGCATGCATTGCATGCGTATGCGTGAGGCTCCCTCACCTCATCACAAGGTTTTATGGCGTTAGTGCTGCCAGCGGGTGCCCAAGGACACTTGGCTGACCAGGTTCCATGTGTGCAACATTATCGCGAAAGTGCAATTAGGAGAAGTGCCCTTTGCAGGAGCACGCAGTGCAGTTCGATATATGTTGAATGTTTCATTAGTGGGAGTTTGATAAATATGAACACTGCTATACTTTTACATGGAAATTCCAAAGGAATATTCAGCCAGTATAATATAAGCAATAAATCAATATACCTGGGTTTGACTTGAAACCTGTGGAAAAAGAAGAGTCAGACATTCAAGCATATCAAACATATTTTTGTGTTCGTCAAAACCATTTCACTATAATTTTTCTCCCCACAAAGTATGCTGAACAGTGTGTGCAAACAACTACGAAACATTTTGACAACACTGGATCACTATGGATACAAAATAGCATGATCTGCTACTGTGGTCCGCCAAAAGTGGGGGCCCGCTGCGCCG
Organism: Amblyomma maculatum; assembly: GCF_055883805.1. Classification (NCBI taxonomy): domain Eukaryota; kingdom Metazoa; phylum Arthropoda; class Arachnida; order Ixodida; family Ixodidae; genus Amblyomma; species Amblyomma maculatum. Next base: position 217,142,839 of record NC_139344.1, on the reverse strand, counting down.
GCAGAGTGGCCAATGTGTGCCTGACCCCTTACGGTCATTTGCACATGTGCAGTTGGTGCCCCACAGAAGCATGCATGCGCAGATGACTCCTCACGAAACCGGATCACAGTAGTAGATCACATCAGTGGTGGATATTAAGGGAGGAGGGGACAGCCTAAGCAAGAAATTATCTGCAGAAGAACCAAGAAAAGCCCCATTTTCCCACTACAGAAAGGAAGACACTGCACATACAGGAATGCCTGTGTACACAAGAAAAAAAAAACAAGGAAAGAAGGAGCAACTGCAATTCTGCTTCTGCAGAAATCATTAAGTGTCCCCTAGGAATTAAATTTTGAGAAATTACTAAGACATGAGACACTGTACTGCCACATGTTTTATCTAAGCCTTTTGCCCAGACTGAGCACAAACAGTTAATGAGTAAGAGACCCAGTTCATCTAAGGGGAGACGCAGGTCTTAGAACGGTTGAAAATGGTCAAAAAATCGATTTTCACAAAAGCTCATTTTCGGAATGTTTATCCTTTAGAGCACCTGCATTAACGCTGAATTCGGTCAGGAAATGCGATAAAATCGGTTTTCAAAACATCACAACAGCAATGAAATGCCCCTTGAAAACAGAAAATTTGTTCCAAATTCCTGCGCGCGCTGCGGGCGTTGCAGCCGGCCGACTGCCGACATCTTGGGCTTGATTTGAAGCTGTTGTTTTTTAACAATTTGCGCTATCTCAAAATGGCGTCGCTCAAGCAGAATGGCTGCTGGCGCCGGTTTTCCAAAGATTGTCTATCACCTCTGATTGGCTCTCATGCGGCACGCTTGAAAAGCACGCCGTTCCACGCCTTCCATTGGCTGGGGTGACCAACGCATCATTTTTTTCTTTCTTTCTGTTTTGCGTTCACCACCGTGGTTGCCGCTTCGTGCGCGTCTGCGCTCGTGTTTCTCGACGCATCGCTTTGTGCGGAGTTCTTTTTTTCTTCTTTGCGATCAAGATGACGGAAAACGGCAGATTGTAACCGTGCATGCAACAAGCCTTCGAAGGAGTAAGAAACGAGCGTGGAACGAAAATTAGAAGGCGCTGGCCGTCGGGACCTGCGTTGTGCCTGCCAGACTTGGTAGATGTGCAGGGAACGTCAATCACGCTGCCCGATGACGACACCGTGGGTTCAAATTACAGAGTGAATTGCATCCTGGATCACGGTACATTTGGTGTTGAAGCCGCCGCTGTGTACTACCATGTTGTCCAGCAAACCACTATTTTCAAAATCTTTGACTTTTCCAGGTTTTCCCTGACAATTTTAGTTCTAATTCCCTGCCTCCCTGACGAGTGAAGAGGCTCAAAAATGTAGCTGCTGATGATAATGAGCATAGATGAATAATTCCCAACAAAAAGCTATTTATTAATCATACTCTGCATTATATAGTGGAAGGCTGTTATTAGTGTTAATGGCCAGTGAAAACGTCAAAAGTTTACTGAAAATTAAAAGCGCACTAATCCAAGCCTCAACCGAGTTCTTTGATACTACCAGCTGCGGAACTTCCAATAGGTCCCATGTATCAAAAAACTGCAATTTTGATTGGTCAAAATATGGGTGTATATAGGGTGCCACGCATCGAGGCACCCTGGGTGCTTAATAGTGGCAGCACCCGCGGCTATTAAAGGAAACTGCGTCTAAGTTGCAAACTTTCAGATCGTTCATAAATGCGCAATCACCTGGAAAATAAAATTAGTTGATGACTTGTAGTAGCGAACATTCTTAAATATAATAGCCGTAGAGTTAATTAAGGGGAGACGCGAGTCTCCTATTGGCTGGCATGATCAGTGCGTCTTTTTTCTTTCTTTCTGTTTTGCATTCGTCGCTGTCACTGCCGCTTCGTGCGAGTCTGCGTTTGCGCTCATGTTTTTTGATGCACCGCTTTGTGCAGAGTTTTTACTCGCGATTGAGATGCCGGAAACCAGTAAATTGTAACCGTGCAAGCAACGAATCTTTGAAAGCCGTAAGAAACGGGCGTGGAACAAAAGCAAGAAGGCGTCGGCCACAAGTGTGCCATCGGGACCTGCGTTACAGCCGATTCCAGGCTTGTTAGATGTGCAGGGAACATCAACCACGCTGCCCGATGATGACACCGTGGGTTCAAGTTACAGCACAAATTGCATACCGGATCACGGCACACTTCGAGTTGACGCCGCCGTCGCGTATACTCTACGGTGGAGCCAGCACACTGTGTTGAGTGGTAGGCGCAAATTCCGTTCTGTCAGGGAAGTCAGCGACCCAACGCGAGTTTCACCTCGCCGTCAGCACAGGAATGCAATGCCAGTACCGCGTTCGTGGTTGTGGACATGGAAGTGTTAAGCAATTTTATCGTGCACACAAATTGCGGAACCTGCGGCGAGATCGCGAGGACGCAAGTGGTCAACCGCTGGTGTGTTACAACAGACCTTTTCAGGGCTACACAAATGTCACAGTGGGGCTCAGGCCTCCTTGGCTCCGGACCGCTAGTTCCCTCAAGAAACCGTTTTCAGGGCTCAAAATACTGTCCTTACAACTGGGCACTCTACCTAGCCCTGCACTGCACACGCGCGCTTGGCAGCACAGTTTGTCGATTGCTTTCGCACTGGCCGCTGCTGGCGTGGTTATTCCTGCTTTTTGTCACGTACTACTCTCACGCAGCACTTCTGCATATTTTATGGAGTACCCAATTCACATGTGTATTGGTTCTTCTATTGTGCCAGCTTAGCCATGGGTTGGCGTCGAAGCGCTCGGGCTTCCCTTCTCAACTTGCAGCGCGGCCACGCGCTAAGCACATATACACACACAAAAAAAATCTGCATGAATACCATATTTGCGGTGCGCCATTGGCGTCGAAGCGCTCGGGCTTCCCTTCTCACCTTGCAGCGCGGCCACGTGCTAAGCACATATACACACACAAAAAAAATCTGCATGAATACCATATTTGCGGTGCGCCATATTAAAATAAAAATGCACTGCAGAATATATCGTGCCATTTTCCCTTACTTGGTGAAATTTTTGATGATTTCCCTGACCTTTCTCTGACTTTTCCCAGTGCATGAAATTTTTCTGACAATTCCCGGTTTTCCCAGTTTTCCCAGACCCTGACTGCTCTATAGCCGGTGCCCTGTGTTGAGCGGTCGGCGCAAAGTCCGTTCTGTCAGGAAAGTCAATGACCCAACGCGAATTTCATCTCGACGTCAGCGCGGAATGCGATACTAAATTCGTGTGTGGACATGAAAGTGTTAAACCACTTTATCAAGCACACGAAGCACGGAGCCTCCAGCGAGATCGCAAAGACGTGAGCGGTCAACTGTTCGAGCATCACAACGGACCTTTCCAGGGCCACACAACTGTTTGCCACAGGGGGCCTGGGCCTCCTCTGTTCCAGACCACTAGGTTCCCAAAGAAACAGTTTTCAGGGCTAAATACTGAGCTAAAAGAATACTCAACCCATAACTTCATGAATATATCTTTTACAATCTCATAATGTAGATCGTTTACAATCTCATCATGTACACAGCTTCAAGATTTTAACCCTTTCACTGCCAGGTATTTTTCTCGCCGCTGCACACTCCCTGCCGGGTTTTTTTTTTTTTTCATGTTAGTTTCGTGAAAATTTTGTTAGTATCGCACTGCGATGCTCTGCAGGACATGTAAACACTTTTATTCAAAATACCCTTAAAGATATTGTACTGAATAAAAAAATTGACAACTAATTAACAAAACAATTATCTGCTAATTAGGATGTCCAGGTGTTTAGAAAACCTTTTTAGTGAGGTACTCTTCAAAACAAGGCACCACACAAAGCGGCACCTTGCAGCTAGCACATACATAATGAGACTCCCTTCGTTGCTTTGGTCGATGCTGCGTGTTATCGCAGACGAGACACACTCGTGTTGGGTTCTGCTTCGCAGTAGTAGGTGGTATCAGAAATAAGAAGTGGCGCACTGTCAGCCGTGTTGGGTCTCCACCCTTCGATGAGCGTCCTCCCTTTGGCTTCAAGTTTCAGTCGTGGTACTTCTCGATTAGCTGGCGAACTAGCTCAAGTTGAAATTCTGCCATGCTCCTTTTTTGGCAGACGCTGTCATTTGAAGTATATTGCTGTTGAGGATGGTGATGTCCAAGAGGTGAAAGAAGTACTTTTTGTACCACTTCCTGCTCTTCCTCGTCACTGTACCAGTCCCAGTCACAACCATATCGACCTTGTCCACAGCACCCATGCACAAGTTGTAGTTGGAGATGCACAGGGGAATCTTTTTGCTCTCGCCTGTTTTTCTGTTCACCTTCGCGGACTGTACCGTGGCCCCCTTGTGCTTTGTTGTCAGCATTTGCACTTCCCGTTTGTCCTTCCAGTGGACGAAGAGAAGCTGATCAGTACACAACTCGCTGGTTTCCCCTTACTCCAGTCTTTTCTCTTTGCGTGGGATACCCTTCCTGTTCTTCCATACTGTACCGCAAGCATTGGTCTTTTTTTGCAGAAGGTAGGTGAACAGGGCAGGACTGGTGTATCAATTGTCAACCCAGAGGACGTGGCCCTTGCCCAGGTACTTGTCCAATAAAGTCAGAACAACTGATGCTCCATATCCCATCCCAGGCTCGTTGATCTCAGTTGAGGATTCGGTGTACAGCACAATGTCCAGCACCATGCCTGTCTTCACATCACACAGAACAAATGACTTCAGGCCGAACCTGCTTCGTTTAGACGATATATGTTGTTTGAATGCCAATCGCCCTTTGATAAGCAGCAGGCTTTCATCAATACAAAGATCCTGGAAGGGCGATAGCACCCCTTGAAAGTTTTCCCGACGCGTCAAGAAAATCGAGCGCACCTTGTGCAGCCTGTCACCATGAATCTGATCTTCATTATTAGAGAAATGTAGAAACCTCAAAATGAGGAAGCGATTACGACTCATCAGCTTGGAGAATGCAGGTGTACTCAAAAAGGGATCCGTAGACCAATACTCGGCAATGCTGTCTTTCCTTGCATGCGCCATGAGCATTACAACAGCTAGGAGTACATATAACTCACGTGGAGTCACGTCTTCCCACTGGTGTACACGGGATCCGGGCGCCAAAGTTAGCGTGGCGTATACTTGGCGCTGGAAAATGTTTGTTTGCTCCACAATTGCTTTCACAATGTCCGGTGTAAACAAACTTTCGAAAACTTCGAGCTCACTGGAAGACGCTGTAATGTTATTGGAGATTCCGGAATAAGATGGGTCGAAGGCATGCTCCTGAGGCTTGAACTTTTTTCTTCCAGCTGAGATCTCGCTTATCGGATTTGCACTTCTTACGCGGATTTTTCGGAGGCAGGGGCTCTTCATCACTTTCATCACTCGACAAGGCACTTAGGTGGGCTGCTTCCTCGTTGTCACTATCATCGGAGTCCGAATTCATAAGCAATTCTTGAATTTCTTCGTCTGCCAAACCGCGGACGCATGCGGAACGCTGCCTCGCCATAGCTGCTCTGCCGAGACCAAGACCAAGAGACATGCATGTAAACAAATGCACCCCATCTGTTGCTTAGAATTTACACTACATGTTTTATAAATTTATGTGTCTTCGCCATAGACGGCGCGACATGATTGCATCGTTTTTTTTTCACATGAGTATAATTGGGAGCGACAGGGAGTGAGCTAAAAAGTCAAAACGAGTATACTCGGGAGAAGCAAGGAGTGTGCATGTGTGGACACCTGAGTTATCTCGGGAGTGGCAGTGAAAGGGTTAAAGATGTTTCCTTTCATGGAATAAGACACTTTTTGCTTTGTATTGCGGAGGGGGGGGGACAGATAGGGATATTCAAATAAAATCTGCAGTTGAAGATTCCTGCCAAAATTTTCTGCAGTCAGTGTTAAAACTTCAAATTGCGATTTTCTCAGCTTCATCAGCTTCATATTTTTGCAGACTAGCCTTACGGAACGTTTCATTATGTTCTTGTGGCACAAATTTATAAATTTTATGCCATTGAATTCAGGAAGAATTGGTGGAGCTATGTTATTTTTATGCTGCTAGGTTGGACGTATCAAAATTTGGGGAGAGTAATGTCAGCTAATTATATATTAAAATTAGGTTTGGTTTGGTTTGTGGGGTTTAACATCCCAAAGCAACTCAGGCTATGAGAGACACCGTAGTGGAGGACTCCGGAAATTTCGACCACCTGGGGTTCTTTAACGTGCACTGGCATCGCACAGCACACGGGCGCCTTGCTTTTTGCCTCCATCGAAAAGCTGCCGCCGAGGCCGGGATTCAATCCCGCGTCCTTGGGAACAGTAGTTGAGCGCCGTAACCACTGCGCCACCCCGGCAGGGTATATATATATTAAAATTAGGGGGCATCGGCATAACTGGACATTTGTATGAGAATGAACCTCAATGACATTGTAAATTGCATAGCTCCACATGGCAGGTCTTTGGCTACAGCTATATTTTAATTGGAACCAGGTAATATTGAGGGAAAGTGTCTTAACGACCCATAAGAAATTACCTAATTAGGCATCAGTTATGTTTCCATAGTATGAGAACTAATTGAGATATAGTGAAACAAACTGCATTTTTGAAAACAGCGGGAAGGAATGCATATCCACACCGAATTTCGTTACAATACCTCTAATAATAGAAAAACTCGTTTTAAGACCAGTGTCTCTCCTTAATGTACACTGATGTGTTCATCACTCACAAATGCTTTCTTTGTGCTTCATGCATTAAGCATCATGTGGTACAGTGTGTTTAACACCAAAGTACCGCACAAGCCCATCAAGCTTATCATACTTACACTAGTGATGCAGAGGTACTACACAAATCGATGAATGCACTAACTTCCTATACCCTCCTCACTAAAATGAGAACGTTAGAATGAAAATCCTTCAGGCTGGCATAAAAATATTCAGGACACTTGAGCTCTGTTGTATGATACAACACCATTAATGGCTCCAATCTGCCGGCAACCCTTGGGAATCTTGGCTGGCACACAGGCACTTTGCTACATTTAACCATCGATCTTTTGATCTGTGCCTCATTATCCCACATAACCTCACCAGCATACAGTTATAAGCTACCGCATTATATAAAATACCACTCGACATAGATATAAAGCCCCGCTTTACACAAAACCGTACAAATGTGCCTGCTTGGCATAGGGGCAGTGTGTCTAACTCAGGATCCAAGGGTCCTGGAGGGCTGGATTCCTATCTCACTCCCCTATCTTAGAGGTAAAGCCCTGATGTCATGTAACCCGGCAATCATTCAGTGCATGGCCATGTCATCTGCCAACTATAATCTGCCAGAGGCATGCCCTTGACCTTTCGCTTACAATGCCGATGCCGGATTAATGCATGATTTCAGCTCAGTCACTTACCTGTACATTGATAATCTTGTTTCGGATGAGCGACTGCAGAAACACACACACCAAACGAACTAGTCTGTTTTGCATGTAGCGATCCTTGATGGTCTCACATGTAGAGATACAGTTAGAGATGTAGAGATGAACAAACTCTGTAGGGAGCTCCACAGCCTGCAACAAAAGCAGTGCTTTCAAACTTTTACATGCTTGACAAAGAGCAGGCAGTTCACAGCACAATAACGCTGCCACACAAGACTGTATAGTCTACATTACATAGCAATCTAAAAGATGCTATATGAAAAAAAAAAAAAAAGGGGGGGGGTTACGCTAATACTTAGTAAAAACTCGTTACAAGAGACACTCAAGGGACCCGAAAAAGGTGCTTCTTTTAACCAAGGTCTCTTGTAAACAAAAATTTATACGAACTAGTACGTGCAGCACTTTAGATTTCCTTAGCGAAATTCTCTTCCATATCAGTGTCCTTTTGTTACAGTATGTCAGAAACTGAGAAGAAGTGCTTCTTCTTGACTGGGAAGTCAAAATTTCTTTTGTTTCAGCCACACAGGAATGTGATACCAGTGGTTGAAACAACAGAAGAGGAGGCACTCCTTCTTGGTTCCTGACATACTGCAGCATAAAAGGACACTGATATGGAAGAGAACTGTGCCAAGAAAACGTAAACTGCCACACATACAAGTTTATATGAGTCAGCTGCATTGCATGAGCGCATCTGATATACGTCTCTCCTAAATAGTGAAGGATTTATTCTAGGGACCTGCAAAAGTTGCCTTTAGTAACAGAGTGTCTCTTGTAACCCTGTCTCTTGAAGGCAATGCTGTTAACATGACAAACAGGAAAACCAAACAAACCATTTTCAAGTGTCTCTTATAACCGAGTGTCTCTTGTAACCACGTCTCTTGCAATGAGATTTTACTGTACTGGTAAGTGCAGAGCAGTTTTGCCTGTGGTAAACACATATATAGTAGAGGGCTGATTCCTGCCAACATAGAACTACACTCAAAAGCTGATTTCATGCACTTCATCAATGTTAGATGCGCCAGGAGTAAGAAGCTGGACATTCTTAGCCATTATACTCACAGTTGTTAGCCTGTTCACAACTTCCATAGAGTGCAGTGACATTTCCATGTTAACCAGGACTGAGAAATACCTGAAATGCAAGCAGTTGATGAAAAAAAAAGTGAAGTGCAATGTGCAAATTCTTAGTGTTGCTATACCATGGAATATAGCTGGTATACTGTGCTGCCAGCACACTAATCTCTAAAGAGCAAAAGGAGCTCTCATAATCACTCCTGCATAGGTTTGGATCACCAAGGGTTCTGTACAACTGTGCCGCATCAGCAAAAAACTTAAAGGCCTGGAAACTGATCAAGACTGCATTCAGTGCATCTGGTTGCATAATATACTCAGGGCCTTCATTTCTTGGTTATATATTCTCTGAAATTCGGGAGGGTAAATATTGGGCAATAGTATCTTTTTGGCTCAAATTCCGATACATATCGGGTTAGTCATCAAAAAATTCCATAATTAAACTTTTTCCAGGTCATTTCACTTGTAGCAAGGAAACAATTTAGAATTAGACCTAGTGTAGGACATAAAATGGTCTATTTCTTGCTCATTATTTTCATAAACTATGGAAATCCCAGATTGTTACGTGCTTAGTACGCACAGGGGGGTTTATGTACAGAGGGGTCGATGGAAGCAGGACCGCAACTACAAACGTCTTTCTGACCCTCGTTCTCCTTCTTCCGCCCCCCACCCTTCATCTTTTTCTCCCGTCGATGTGCGAGGATACGTGACATTTCCCTCCTCGCAGACGAAGCCCGTTTGGTGAGTTAAATAGATCCTCTGCGATGAAATCGCTTGAGGCGGACTACATGCACCACCCAAGACCGCCGAGACTAATGACCTCTTGTAGTCGGGCATGCTATAACATAGTTCAGGTCGCTTATGCACTCTAGCACAACAAACAGTCCAGTGTAGTGTGACAGCAGTTTCTGACAAAGACCACACTTACGTAGAGGTGTCCACAACCACACAATGTCACCAGGAGCATAAGAAATTTGTTGGTGTCGCGCGTCGTAGCGGTTCTTAGAATGCTCTTGCGCAGATAAAATTCGAACGCGGTCAAGGTGGCAAGCTTCTTCAGCTCTGCAGAGTATGGTAGCAAGAGAAAGTTCATCATGAATGAAAAATGGCAGTATGGTGTCGAGGCCACAGCGAGGCAAGCGAGAATAGAGCAGGTAAAAGGGGCCGTAGCCAGTGCTTTCATGTTGCGCTGTGTTGTATGCATGAGTAACGAACGGGAGAACGCCATCCCAGACCTTATGATTTGGAGCGACGTACATAGCTGGCATGGTGGTCAGCGTCCGATTAGTGTGTTCTACCACACCCTTCGTTTGGGGATGATATGGGGTCGAGTGGCGAAAACTGCAAACGCTGAGGCAAAGAAGTTCTCCGACAATGTCTGCTGTGAACTGGCGTCCATGGTCACTAATGATGACTGCAGGAGGATCATACCAAAGAATGACGAAACAAAATAAGGAATGGGATACTTATGGCGCAGTAGCAGACGGTATCGCGGCTGTCTCTCAATAGCGGGTTAAATAATTTACGCACACAAGAATTCATTGGTTTCCTTTAGAGCACCGTGGAAAAGATCCAAGAAGGTCAATGCCAACTTGCTAAAATGGAGCTGTTGGAGGTGTGACCGGCCGCAGTTTTCCCGGTGGACTTGAATCAGCAGCTTAAAACGCTGGCATTGCACACAGCCGGCTACATAACACTGGGCAGATGAACGCCTCTTAGGCCAGTAAAATCGTTGTATGCGGTGGTGTTTGGGCCACTCCCAAGTGCCCAGACGTGGCGTCGTCGTGTATCATTTCAAGAACTGTGATGCGTAGGCTTTCTGGAACAACATGAAACATGCATGCTCCCCCAGAGGCGAAATTCTTCTCGTAAAGCAATCTTTCGCAAATGCAAAAAGTGTTCTTCATAGGATCTTTGGCACAATCAAACAAAAAGGTTACTGTTTGGTCTTTGCATTGCTCAGTTCGGAAAACTCGAAGATCGGGGAAGGCTTGTGAAAGTGAAGCCAAGTATTCATCGAAGTGTCTGCGTCGTCATCAGTCGTTTGAAGCGGCAAACGCGAAAGACAATCAGCTTCCGAGTGTTTATGGCCGCTTTTATGCACCACAGTAAAATTAAACTCTTATAGGCGAAAAGCCCATCGAGCGAGCCGTCCACAGGGGTCATGAAGACTGACGATCCAGCAAAGCGAATGGTGGCAAGTCACGATGGTGAAAGCATTCCTGTACAAATAGGAGAAGCGCTGTACAGCAAAAACAACGGCGTAACATTCTTGCTCAGTAACTGTGTAATTTCTTTCGCACTTACTCAACGAGCGGCTGGCATATGCGATGAAGTGCTGATCGCGGCCATGGTATTGTATAAGTACAGCGCCAATACCTATGCCACTTGGGCCAGTGTGTACTTCAATTCGAGCTGATGGGCAGAAGTGGCGTAGAATGGGGCCTGAGGTCAAAAGATGCATCACATTCGCTGGTCCAATTGAATGGTGCGTCTTTATGCAGCAGACACGAGTGGGTAAGCGATGTCTGCAAATATTGGTATAAAGTATCGAAAGTAGGAGCATAGCCCTAAAAAGTTCTGCAACTCTTTTACTGATTGGGGCACCGTAAAACTTTTGACACCTTCAATTTTCTTGGGATCTGGTCGAACACCTTCTTTGTCTAACTGACCAAGAACAATTTTTTCACGATCCCCAAAATGGCATTTCTTTGAACTCAATATAGCTACAGCTTGTTCCATGCAATCAAGCACGATATCCAGATGACTGTTGCATTCACTAAAAGTCTTGCCAAAAACTACAACATCGTCCAAATACAGTCTATGACCAATTTTTCGGACTCTCAACGGACCGCGAAAAATGTCCGAAAAATCGGGCAGTTCGAAAAAACAAATGTGCACCAAAAAAGCTCAATTTATTGCCTATTATTGACTTTGGGGCCGGAAAAAGTCATGAATGCTTTTCTGCACCACACTCCGCTTTCATGCTAACAAGTCCACCTAAATTTCGGCGAGAGTCGTAGTGTCGCCGTAAGCCGACCAAAGGGTTGCGACCGCTTGCATCAGCTCAGCTTGCGTCGGTTGCGCTGCTGCAGGCGAGTCATCGTCGTTGACGTTCTCAGACTCCGCAAGCATTTGGCGAATAATTTCTGCACCTGTGAGCCCAGCACACAGTTCCAACTCGTGGTCCACGTCTGTGAACTCTGAAAATGAGACGGTCGATGGAATTTTGACACCTGCAGTGCGAAGGACGTCAATGAGCTGCTCACTGCCTGACAGCTGCTCGACGACGCTCTCTTCGTCCAAGCAGCAGACTCGTCATTCAGCACAAATCCCGCGTGGCAGAAGCAATTGCGCAGCATTGTAGGTGCCAACGACGTCCACGCATCGGCGAGCATGCTAAGTGCTCCAAGCAAATAGAGTAGGTTTTCCCACTGCCAAGGCACACCACCACCACCAACCACTGGGTCACAACACCGTCTCCATTGAGTGCCTTCTCGCTGATGCACTGAACGAAAAAAAAAAAAAAAAAAAAGGGGGGGGGGGGTGGGGGGCTTATAAAATCCAGAAACAGCTTCTTGAAAAACTGAAGTCAATTCAATTAAATGCGAGCCACAGTAGCGAAAGAACATAGTTCTCGCATCAGCACGACCACGGCTAAGCCCCACAGAGGAACAAGCAGTCGAAGCGATCAAGCTAAAAGAAAAAAAAAACGCACTCCAGCAGCGACGTTGTTCCGGAAGCGAAAGCTGCTGGCAAATAATATAGCCTCGATCCAAAGTCAGCTTAGCTGAGGAGCGGCATGCAAGGCCGGCACCGGTTTCGAAGCTATCGAAGGAAAAAGTAAACAAAGAAGATGGCGGCAACACCGCTCAAAATGTGTGACAATTGGCCCGGCTGACGCTTGGAATGTCCGAAAAATCAAATAGCCCTCCCTACAGTGTCTGAAATTTTGAGTCGCATAATACATTGGCTTTATAAGGTATGTCCTGGGGCCGGGAAAAAGTCCGAATAATCAAGCATGTCTGAAAAACCAGTTGTCGATTGTAATATAAACAAATTTGCCACTTTAGTCCACGCAGGACTGTATCCATGAACCGCTCGAATGTGGCAAGCACATTACAAAGGCATAACGTTAAATTCATAAAGTCCGTCTGGTGTTACGAATGCCGTTTTTTTCTTTATCTGCAGTGTGCATGGGGATTTGCCAGTAGCCTGATTTCAAGTCAATAGAAGAAAAGTATGAAGCTGAGTGCAGACAGTCAATTGCGTCATCTATAGACAAGCGTCAGCCCATGACGTCAGTGGAGATGCGGTGGCGCTAGCGACGGCAGTGACTTTCGTGGTGTAGGCAAAAGCCCGAGCCGTCTGCATTGGATGCGCGGTGCTTGCTGTGTTTTTGGGCATAATTCCCAATATTTCTGCAAGCTGTGGTGCGGTTGATTGTGCCATGAGGCACAAAAAACAAAATGACACTTGTTTTAATGTGTTACTTGCGGTCGAATAAAGATGAGAGCAAAGGGCAGCGGTGTTGAGCGCGACAAGTACTACACTCCTCGGTGACGAATTGCCTTTGCCTTAGCGTGTGTTGCACTTCTGCACTGAAGCAAGATCAGTTTGTTTGCAACCATTAATTGTCATGATTGCTTTTCGGCGGCACGACGAGTAACACAAGAACAAATGCCTGCAACTTGTGTCCGTTGCACTGTGAGTTCCATTCACATGCAGCACTGTCCATGCATATGTCCATACAAAAAAGGCCACAAAAGCTGCTGCACGGTAACTGCTATTACATTAAGCGGTCACTCCAGCGCTATATTGCCGAAATAACAGGCCCGGACTTGTGAAGTATCTTTTATCTGTTTTTACTTTCACGAGTTTCAATGAGTGAATCTTCATCACTGGTTCTAGAAAGCCAGTAAACATCTTTAGGATCCGGACAGCCACGCAGTGTTATTTCACATATTCTTAAATTTTTTTTGAAGGTCATTAAGACCCTGACGAACGAAATAAATATCCATGCACAATCTAGCTTTGATCGAGCAGTATAATTTCAGCATATATGGCACATGGAGTTTAATGCCCCAAAGTGAATCGGCTATGAGGGATGCAAAATAAGCGGAATAAGATGACGCGCATTTGAATAAAAAATTTACAAGTATATTAAAAAATGCTCAGCAGATCGCGCAAATTTTGCTGCAAGCCGTGGAAAACGTTCCATTTGCTCTCATGGTTCTCTCCTATTCGCCGCGAGATCGACCAAGAGGTGGCGCCACCGTCACTCCGCTAGTGTGGATCGGCATCCGGCGGCGCTCGCAGAAACGCACGCTGCGTAGGTCTGCTTCCGAGTTTACGGCGGGTTTGTTGGCGATGCAAACGTGTCTTCTGCAGTATTTCTACAATATTGCAGAAAAAAATGCAAGGATTTCGCCGATGCACAGAAAAAGAGCGGATTTTAGGAAAACAAACCACGCAACCACCAGTCTTCTAATTTGCTTTGCACGTTTCTTGCGCTGTACCGCGCTCACGCGCCTAATGCTTGGGCCTGCCTAACGACACCTTTGTTTTTCTTATCGACTTTTAAACAGTTTGCGCGTGTCTCATGCGAGTGAGACCGGCGAATTTAGTGTCAAGCCCATGCAGATACAAGGTTCGTGCTCTGACCTGCAGTAATTTAGATTGAATCGAGAAAGCCTGGTTCATTATTCGTACTTGACTCGAGGATTAGGAAGGTTAAATGTAGCATTGACAGCGCACTGCATGGCGAGTTGCTTTAGACTGAGTGCACATCAACTCTGGCCCAGACAACCACGCACAAGTATTTCCCAAAAATGAGATCGCGCCGACACTATACAGGAAACCTCGCCACACTGGAAAGCTGATTGTTCACGGATACAGCGCTGAGTGAATTGAATTTGCCGAGTTGCTTTTTGCGGCCACTGTCATAGAATGTGATAGTGTATTAATGCGAGCGCCACTAACTGTAAACGATTTCCTGAAACCGAGGAAAGTATAAGGGATTTCTGATGTGTGTGATGTTAATATATAACGGTAAATTAGTAGTGTAATTATTTTGTTTTGCAATGCGAATAAATTTCACAGTGTGAGAGAACTCTTACACACTTGACAGAATTTACAATAATCAGCGATTAATTTTCAGTAACGTTAAAGTGCAAGCTACTCGCTGCGAAGATATCGTTATAAACTGCGCATGGGCACTGTCATGTTCTGGGAAGCAATTTTACATTCCAAAACAAATGCCGGATATAAAACTATTCCGAAAGAAATGGAGGCCATCTTCTCATGCGACTATAAAAACGTATTTATTCCCGAACTAAACACTGATATTTAAGCCCGCATGAAGCTGTTTTACTCCCCTTGTCAGAAACGACGAGTTTGCTCGGAAGACAGCACTTGGATGAAAAGGGATTATAATGATTATAATAGGCTACCAGTGAAGTACATTGATCTAGGTGTATTATATAATATTTAGGGTAACAATTAGGTGCAGGGAATATGTTTCCCAAACATTCGAGCATTTCTCTAAAGCAAAATGTACTCACTAAGACCTTTACGGATGCACAGAAGCCTTCAACAACAAAAAAAAAAAGAAAAAAAGAAAAGAAATGCATATTGGCCCGGGTTTAACGCATGAAAGCGGCATCGGCTATGACGGATGATTGCAGAGGCTGGTTTTGGTGTCGTTTTTTTGTTTTTGTTTTTTTCACTGTTAACACCACATTTACCATGTGAGATTGTTTATCGTGCAGTCAAATCTCACAGCAGGGGAACGCCTTTCGAAACGGTTGTGATTGAATCCCCCGTTCTCGAAATCAGCAGTCGAGCGCCCTTACCATTGAGACACCGCGACAGAGGTTTAAAAGCAAAAAAAAAAAAAAAAAAAATGTACTCACACAACTCTATCGTGCATACAGACGGCATAGTAGACATAGAGTGGTCTGTTCAAACTGCATTCTGCTATATAAAGCAGTCTGCGGTGGCATATGTTTTAGTGGCTGCGGTATTCCAAACAGAAACGGGAATATGCGATTTCTGAGCGTTTGCATTAACTTTTATTGACAGCAACGACCTTTTTTGCTTTGACACGGCGGTAACGACAGTACCACTTCGTTTGAGACATTACATGTCAAAGGATCTCAAGCGCCGAAGACCGCGATGGATGATGTCTTTATCCAAGCATGACATGCTCGATACGGACAAGTATACTTTTTGTTTAATGAAGCGTGGGGTTCATATTGTTCATATTTATTTTGCAGGAGGTATATATGTAAGCAAAAGCTCACAGGAACTGCGAAACAAGCAAAAACACTCCTGTACACGCCGCATGTGCGCGCGTAAATCACTGCGGGCTGGCACGCGACGCGAAAACGCATCCACACTGAGTAGGTTTCGCCGCTGAGCCGCAAGGTGGCGACTCTGCTCGATCTCGAGGCCAATAGAGCAAAGAGAACAAGATGAGAGCATTCTTAAAGGCCTTCATGTATATGGTAACCTGTAAATGGCCTTGGCTACGTCTGTAAGATGAGACAGACGCCAAACGTCTTTTCTATCGAGCAGGATAAAACAAGTTGGCAGCGCACTAGGCGAATATGTTACAAAGAACTAAAATATTGAGTTCATATTTATATATTGAGTTCGTATTAAATATGAAATTCTATGACTTAAGTGGCCGGTACAGTGAGCTAGAAATGTGATTTCTAGTTCACTATTGTTGCCGGTAATATTGTTCTTTAGAGTGAAAGGGCTTGCAGCAGAAAGCCAGTCAAAAGAGTCGGCATATGAAAAACACACTTCCAACCACTCATATTGTCGTCCTCCTTGCATGCGCTAGGAACAGGCCTAGGAGTTGAGCATTGTTGACTATTAGCCTTTCTGATACATTGCGCTTTCTCATTTTTATTTACCTTAATCACTCACTGCAGTCGCCTGTACCGTAGCCGCGCGCTGTTGAGGCCACGGAGAAGGAAGCCAATAAGGCGCTCTTCACCAGGTAATTCCAGCAGTAATCGGCTGATAATGTGCTGAACTACTCTCCAGGCATAAACTAAACTATTTCTACGCACAAGCAAAGCTTACACCTCAGAATATTCGCATGCGTGAACTAGTTTCGAAGGCAGCGTCACTTAGCGCAGTGTAGGCACATGGCATTTTTGCCTGTACTCCATGTCGCTGCCGATCGCAGCGCCACCTTTGTTTACAAACATGACGCTTGTCTATAGACCTTATGCAAAATTGCTGCCATCTATCGGGCCTTCAGCGAACTGCGCTACGCGACGCCATGTTCAAGGGTTGAGTGCGTCGGGAGCGCTTACGGCTGCTGCCGTCGCGTTAGCTGCGTCTGCTTTGTGCTGTGATTTTCGTGTATTTGTTCGCATTATAAAGCACAAAATGACGGAATAATAGACAATTGACTTGTCCACGCTGCCGACATTCCAATTTTACTTCGTGAAGCGATAATGCAGTGCCAAAACTTTTTGCGAACAGTGGTAACAGCGTAGCTACAAATGGCAAAACCTTCGTTGTTGCTCCGGGGCATTTCTTGATACGCTACTCAAATATGCATCCATGAAAGTGCAAAACATATTGATATTGCTTCCGGGTGTAAAACATGTCTGCGATGTCATTACGCGTACATGAAAGAGCTTAATGTTGTTTCTTTTTTTTTTTCTTTAATATAGGTCTGATGCCTAATAAACGCTGCACTCTGATGGACCTACACAGTTCTCAGTGAAGTGCGCGCACTGATCCTTCTCAGATATGTAGCTCCTGTTGCCGTCACATCGTGGTTCTATTTCGTGAAAATCAATATATAGCAGATACTGCTGCCTTACACCCAGACGCAATGTCAAGCTCCTTCGTGGACGCATATTCGAGCAGTGCTTTGTGCAATGCGCAGTTTTTGCAGCAAAGTCTTTCTCCTCTTCAATACCGCATTTTTTTCTTTTTCTTTCCGTAATTCTTGACGGAATTGAAATATTTCAATTGTTTTTCGTTGTCCATGTAAGGGATGAGCTCAGTAGTGAGACAGAGAGGGGAGGGGGGGGGGTGAACTAGGTTTAATGGCTTTCTTTGCTTGTGAAGGTATTGAATGAAAAAACTAATCGCATCGACACTAGCGAAATTCTTCACAAAATCGTTCTGCGAAAAAGTAGTTAACGTATACGGGCTGTCCAATGTTAAATGGCGGTTTTCTTTATATAGCTGCCGAACATATTTTGCAAAGTCCGAATTTATGGGGCGTCCAGTCAGTTGACACCTGAAAGAACATAAATGTTTGCAGTGTGGAGCTGTGATGCATGGGAATTTTTTTTTCTTTGCCATATTGCAAAACAACAAACATTATTTGCCATCGACAATTCAGGGAAGTAGTAGAATGTACCAAGCAATGGGCATACAGAAAATGTGATGCATACATGTAAAAAGCTGGGTACTTTTAGACAAAATAAAGTTGGAAGACTAGTGCGCTCATTCTTGCTTCTACTGCGATAGCCGCAGCAGCAAACCTCACTGCTAAGCGCGGTAAGGCTCGCTACAAACGATATTGCTCTGCGGATAGTGTCAAATGATTGACAGTTTCAATCCCTACCTCATTATACTGTTTTCGTGGCGCGCCATGAAGGTTAAATGAAGAAACGGCATTATTCAGTGATATGGAAGGGAGAAAAAAAAAACTGCCATGGTCCAAATTAAGGCGCAACTCCTTTTCGATGCACCTCACACAACTCGCAGAAAAAAAAAATCTCGCACCAATAAAAAAAAGCAAACAGTACCGGTGATAGCCATCATATAGCCACAACAATCATGCGAACTCACGGTAGACGAGAGCAGCTAAACAGTAGGGGCAGTTGCTGCCATGTATATACTATGAGTCAGTTCTTTTGCAAGTCGTGTTCTGGAGACGCATCTCAGCAACTGAAGCCTGGACGTAGCCGACTATATTCAATTCATCGATGAATCGAATGCGTAAAGACATAAGAATATCGCGTAGAAATTTAAGGGGGGGCGCGGGTCTTAAACTGGTCAAAAATGGGCAAAAAATTGATTTTGAGAAAAATGCATTTTCGGAATGTCTGTACCTTTGAGCACTAGCCTTCAAAATATCAACACTGAATTCGATCGGGAAATACGGTAAAATCGACTTTTAAAACGCCACGGGAGCCTCGAAATGGCCAAAAAAGGGGTGAAAATTGTTCGAACTTCCCGAGCGCGCCGCAGGTGAAGCAGTCGGCTGGACGCCGCCATCTTGGACTTGTTTTGAAACTTGTTTCTTTGTCCGCATTTTGCGGCATCTCCAAATGTCGTTGCTCAAACAGAACGACCACTGTCGCGGGTTTTCCGAAAGCCGTTTCCGGTTCGCTGATTGGCTGGAGCGCACGCTCGCGAAGCGAGCCCCTCGTCTCGCGCTTCCCATTGGCCAGCGCGACTGACTTGCCATTTTTTTGTTTGTTTGTTTTTAACGTTCTTCGTCGCGGCTGCTGCTTCGCTCGTTTATAATGCGCTTTCGCGATCGTTATCAGTCGTTCCCGCAGCCGGTGCAGGTCTTTAGACATAGCCGTATCAGGAGTGTATTGAAAACGGGAGCGCCTAGCGAGTGCGCGTCGAAGAACGAGTGCGGTGGCGCGCTGCCAGGGTCGCGCGGCGTGTTCTCGACCTAGCTACAGCACGTCCGGTGGCATATAATCGTTTGCGAGCGGTTCAGAGGCATCAAAGATAGCATCGATAGATTTAACTGTTCAGCTGATACTCATGGTCCTCACCAACGCTACCACTTCGTTGCTTTTTTATCGCGTCGCTTCAGACGACAGGCGAGCCTGACATTGCGCCGTTGCCCGCTTTCCTCACCCGCGATTTCCGCGAACGGCTTCTTTCTTTCTTTTTTTTTGCAGATTGTCTAAGTAATCACGTCGCTGCGCTCAAGGGGTGTGAAAGTTCGAGCTTTAGCTCCAGCAAGGGACTCCGCGTGCAGCCCTGCATGCGCTGTACAGCAAAGTAGCAAAGTTTCATTCTGCAACATTAGCCAATTTATTAGGTCATTCCAGTATGCCGCTGTGCTTTAGCCTTAAACTTTGTGCAGGTTTATTAATATTGCAAGAACGTTTTATCGTAATTTTGAGTATCTGTTTGCCTTGAAGGGCACTGCCACAGGCATATGAAGTTGTAAATAAAGCTTCTCCCGCTGGTTCTAGTGGCGGTATAGTTAGACTTTGTGGCAAGCTTTTACCAGTATTTGGGGAGGGTACTGTTATATGTTTAGTATATAACCTTCCTCATAAAGAACAAAGCCTCACAACGATTCTATTTATATTACCATAGCTGCAGTGTAGCAAAAGTTAAAGGTTGTCTCAAAATGCAAATACGTTTTTCTCAGTGCTGTTTCTGGACACTGCACTCAGCCTTACTGTGCTTTTTCTCTACATTGTCGCCGAGTGACAATGACAAATTTAGCATCACTGCAGTCATATCGAAAAGATCCGGGGGTGATCCAACACTTACATCACTCTATCGAGATTTTTTCAAATTGCCATTAAAATAATATTGCATGTCAAAAAATTTTGCTGATTTCCTAATGGCATACACTACCTTGGCCATGGGTAATGGTGATAGTTTCAGTTTTAGTTGACATATTCAAAATCCAAAGACAGTTTTGGAAATGGGAAGAGCATGACATTTTTGGTGAGAAATATCACAGCGAGGCTACTGATTGTTCAAGTTATAATATGTGATCAAACTTCAAATGCTGTTTTCTCAGTTTCATATTTTTGGTCGATCTCTACAGTCTTACGCAGGGTTTTGATAACTTCTTTTTAGTTCACACAAATAACTTTAGTACCATTTTCTTCAGAGAGAAATGAAGTACCCGATGACATTTTTAGTTTTTTAGTTTAGGCAATGGATAAATGTCAATTTGAGATTAGCTTAATGAGTTCGTTTCAAATAATGCAGCCTTTTACTCTCACCATAATATGTGAGAATGACATGCCTTTTTGAGGAAAACGAAGGATGTCATCGGGTATGGGAAGACTTTGGCTATCAATCTATGTAATTAAAAGCAACGAAATGCAATGAGAAAGTTCATTAAAGCTGCGTAAGAAATTCACTAATTATGCTCTGGACCTTGATAACTTTTGATCTAAGACCACCAGCTCAATTATAATTACATTTTTGAAATCAGGAGAGAAAACCACATCCGTGTGCAAAGTTTCGTGAGATTCTAGCCATAACTAAAAAAGTTAGTTTTAAGACCCTCGTCCCCCCTTAAGAGAGCAGTCTGGCGCCTTCGAAGTGCCGAAACCTGTTCTATCTGGATACCTGGACGTATACATACGAGTGAAATCTGTTGACAGCTTGTATGCATGAAACCTTAAAAGCTGAGATGAATTGACGCAACAAGGAAATCAAGAACAACACTCTTGTCTATCTTTTATGCGAAAAGGCGATGCGTAGTCCGTCTACAGGCAAATTTAACGCACCGTGGGCGATATATTTCGTCTGCCTTAGCACCGGGTACTGATTAGCAATCTTCCAATGCACGCTAAATAACATATTTTACCATTCAGGCATACCGTTGATCAAAAGTGCGGCTAGCACGACAACCACACGAGAGCAGATTAACGCAAGCCTAAAGAAAAAAAAAAAAAAAAAAAAGAAAAGCTCCAGGGATGTAACTTGCTGCTTCTTTTCTTGTACACCCTTATTTTAATTTTGCGTGCAACAAGGGGCACAACAGTATGCCGATATTATCGGCAACAATGAGCATTAACGCAGCCAGCTGCGCAACCCCCTATGCCGCTTGCCACTCCTCAATACAGCTACCCTTGAACATGGCGGAAGTGCGTGCAGCGGCCGATAGATGGCAGCAGTTTTGCATAAGGTCTATATGTGGAAGTGAGTAGACAGCTTTTATCGTTACTGTATTTAAGCGACTGTAGTCAACACAAAACCTCCGTGTGCTATTTTTCTAACAAGGATAACTGGAGCTGCCCAAAGACTAGAAAGTTCTCAAATAATTCCGTGCTTCAGCATCTCTTGAACTTGCTCATCTATTACCTTACGTTCAGTTGCTGAGATTTGATAGGGCTTCTGGCATATCGGAGGTGTGGATCCAGTGTGATCGTATGATGCATACGAATGGTAGGCAGCGGTGTTGAGTCGTCCTTGGCAAAGCTGAACACTGTCATGAGCTTCAGATGTAGTTCCACTAGAATGAGACACTTGGTTGTGGAAAGAGACTTAAGGGGGGACCCGGGTCTTTGCAGCCGAAAATCGGTCAGAAAATCAAATTTTCAATCTTCTCGTTTTCGCGATTCTGTGATCTTTCCGCTTTACGCAGCTATCTCCGAAGTTTCGTTGAAAAATATCGCCTAATTTGCGTGTTACAGCGTTCCAAAGACAAGAATCTGCGCGTGTGGCCCTTTAAACTGAGGTTGAATCGCGCCGAATTTCAATCTCCCGCAGTTTGAGAAATACGCAATCCGTGGGCATAATCTTGGTGTCGTTCGAAAGATCGCAATTCAGGCCATTCCTATATCCCGGTTGATGACCATGAGCGAGCCCACCGAAGCGGAAAACAAAGGAACAAAATTGCGTGAAACACGCCCTGCTATTGGACTCCCACCGCAAGTGAGCAAAAGGCGAGCTTTGGTTGGCTGGCGGCGTCGACTGCTCGCGGTCCGGCACCATTTTGAAAAGGTCTCTCCTTTAGGCCTAGTCGGCCTAGCGCCGTTCCCTCATCGTAACCACAACGCAAAATGCGCAATATTGAAACTCATGCTTCGTCATTAGCCTAAAAAAAAGTAGCGAGAGGAGATAAACGCGCCGGGGATGCTGCATCGCCGCATCTGGTTATCTGCAATCAATGACAAAGCGGCGACGCTCCACGTCGAGTCCGCGATGGCCTGATAACAGCGTAGCATAGCCGCTCGTGCTAAGTGCGACATCAAGGAGCGGCACGATCTGCCGCGTACGGAACTGTGAGGGTGCAGATGAGCAAGCGCAGCTTTTAATGCCGGGATATATCGCCCTGTGAGGCAGTGCCGCGACCAGCCACAGCGGCAGTCGCGAAGCAGCGTCCCGCGACACGCGGAACATAGAGAAGATTGCGCGGAATCCCAAATCTTGTCGAAATAAACTTTCTTCTGAATGCTAAGCTGTGCAAGACGAGCAACGGTCACTTATCACTAGTTGCAGGCCGACTGCGTTTACTGCATGAACGTGAGAATGGCGATAGCGCGCCAGAACTTGGCACCGACTTTTGCGGAGGTCACGATGCAAATGCACTCATCTTGGTGGTGTTCCATGCGTTCCGTTCGCCGGAAATTTCATTCTTTGAGGGCGAATTATATCGATGGGAAATGATGCATTCGCATCAGGAGCTAGTCAGAACCAACTTTAATGAGTTACTGTCAGCTTTGGTGCTTCAAAAATTTATCAACACATTTTTCCTCAATTTCTCAAAATCAAAATATTGAGGTCGGTACATGTTTGGAGGTGCGATATCTCTGGTTCTACTTATGATATTGCTATAATTCCTTTTGCACCAGAAATGTAAACTCATGTACAGTACTAAAATATAAATGAATTTGTGGTAATTAATGAGGAAAGTTTTTAAAAATTTCATGTTTTCTGGAGTGTCAAGGTGGCTTTTTGGTCTCTGAACTTTGACAAGCTATAACTTTGGTTAAAATGGAACCAGGACATTCAATCTTGATTTTTGCATTCTCTGTGTGTTCTAAATTGATTTGATACGTCAGTTTTTATATATAACTCCTGTAGTTTTACTGACAGCTCACCTCCAAACAAAGAACATAAAGTGCTCAATATCTTCAGAGCTAAATGGCTTACATAAAATTAATGTGCATATTTGAAATCAGCACAAAAAGCTGCATAAATGGTGCATTGTTCATCAAAATCTACTAGTAAATAAAAAATATTGTCTTAAGACCAAGGTCCCCCCCTTAACTTCGGTCTCTCTATTTGGTTGCACGTGCTGCTAGTGACAGAGCTGTTTAACGTCGCAAGGGAACCTGACACGACTTTCTCGAAACGGCTGAGTTTTAAGTCTCGACGCAACACAGCAGAGTGGTTGACTGTCCACAGCTCAGTGCGGTTTCTAGTAACAGGAACTACGCAACGAGGCATGAGGATACCATATTTATTGGAATCTAGGCCAGCAGTTTTTTCAAAAACACGAGACATAAAACTCTGGAGTCGGCTTGGAATTCGAGGATTTTGTCTCGGGGTCTCATAATCATAAAATAGGAAAACAAAAGTAGCACGCAGGTGGTGCCCTCACGGAATGCCAACAAAAGACAAGCCATAGCCGACACCGGCTAAAGCACACACGAGCTGCCATTTTGGCTTTGTCACGTGTGCTCGTGTGGTGCCCTGACTATTGAGTGCATTCCGGGAGTTTTTATACGTGCGCACCAAGCAGGCGGTGTCACTATAGCGAAAAGTTATACTCATTGCAGAAGAATCGTCAAATCATCAAGCTCGGTGGGACTTCGACATGGATGAAAAGAATGCTCGCCAATGGAGGAAGCAGCGTGCCGAAATTTTTGCTTGTGCCGCAACGAGAAGGCTTTCACAGAACCGAAGAAAGGCTGCCATCCTGAAGTGGAGTCAGCACTGGCCGAGTTCGTCAAGTTGCAGAGAGTAGCGGCACTTCCAGCGACCACGAAAGTGCTACAAGCCAAAGCAAGAGAGCTAGCAAGAGAGTGAGGCATTCCGCGAAACCAGTTCAAAGCCAGCCGGGGCTGGTTGCAAAAGTTCATGAAGCACTTTGGCTTCAGCCTCCGACGTCGCACGTCTATCTGTCAAAATATGCCGGGTGACTTTGAAGAGAAGCTAATTTCGTTTCAGCGATTCATTATAAAGAAGAGGATGGAGAACAGCTACGCCCTAGGGCAAATGGGAAACGCTGACCAAATGCCTGCATGGTTTGACATGTCAGTGGCGTACACCGTCAACGAAAAAGTTGCGAAGGAGGTAAAAGTGCACTCGGCCGGATATGAGAAGCAGCGCATGACGGTGATGCTATACGGCGGATGGCCACAAGCTGCCCGCCTATGTAATTTTCAAACGGAAGATGCTTCCAGCTCGAGAAGTGTTTCCTAGGAATGTGATCATCCGCGCTAATGAAAATGGATGGATGACGAACGAAATGGTTGAGGAGTGGATAAGAATAGTTTGGGAGCGACATGCAGGGGCCTTCTTGGCCAAACATTCACTCCTCGTCCTGGACTTGTACCGCGGCCACTTGACTGACAGCGTAAAAGCTGCACTTGCCAAAGCTGGTACCGACGTTGCTATCATACCTAGTGGCATGACAGGACAGTTACAGCCTATAGATGTATGCCTTAATACCATATTTACTCGCATAATGCTCGCACTTTTTTTCGCGGAAAATTGATGCTAAGTTGGAGGGTGCCGAGCTAATGTTTTGGAGCGCTAAAAGCAAATTTAAATAGGTGCGAATCTGGATTCTTAGGGCAGCTATTGTAAATTTAACCAAAACATTACTTTCAAGAAGAACTTACCCTTGTTATAAAAGTACAGGGTCACGAAAAGCACAAATTGCTAAAGCACTTCATTTACCGCACGCAGCCTCATCATCACTCTCCGTGTTCCGTGGTATAATGCTCACAGCAGACCATACAGTTCTACTCTTGATCAGAGACTTGATCCGAGTCCGTATCGGCACTGCAATCGCTGTCTTCAGTAGCGCACTAAGCAGAACTCGTTGACGTCGAAGTGCCTGCTGGTAGTGCGGTTGCTAGCCCGTACTCGAAAGCTTTCAGCTTAAAAGCAGCTGTATAACTTGCTCACCGCCCCACCGCGATGCGGCAGAACGGTAGAACAAAGCAAGTAACTAGGACAGAACAAAAGAACAATAACAACGAGACGTGGAGACACTTTGCAAAGTGACGACGACTACGAGCATCATGGAAGAAAAAAAAAGACCATAACTGATGATGATGATCTACCCAAGCGTGCTATCGCCGCCTGGTAGCGCGTGCACACGAGGCCAGCTAGGTTCAGTAGCGCTCTAAAGATGGCGCTTGTTGCTACTAGCAGACGACTCACGGTGGTAATATTGGTGGTGCGATGATTAAGTGAGGAAAAAAAAATTTCCGATTTTTGACGCCTTATGTTGGGGGTGCGAGCATTATGCGAGTAAATAGGTAAGCCTTTCAAGGATCAGCTGCGCAAATACTATGTAGACTGGTTTAGTGAAGAGCTGGAGCTTACACCGACAGGTTGACAGTTAAAGCGCGCATCGCTGGGAGTTGTGGCCAGTTGGATTTCTGCAGCCTGGTTGTGCGCGCATTCCACAAGTGCTGCATTTCCAATGCACTTGATGGCCCCAAAGACTGTGCCCTCTACAAGGAGCCCAGCGATAAGGAAGTCAGCGATGACCGCGACTGAGCAGGATAATGTAAATAAATGTCGTTTGCGTGCTATACTTCTTGTTCGCAGTTGTTTTTTCAGTCAACCTATAATCAAGGGTTTTTTTTTTTTTTTTCTTTTTCTGTGGACTTTACTTTCAGGTCTCGGGTTAGAATCGTGGCTGGCCTAGATTCGAGTAAATACGGTACTCTTCTCAGAGCAGGTGAGTGTTAGCTCTACTACAGCTTCAAACGATTCGCGTTGATTGCGAATAGAGAAAACCCGCACGAATGGTGCAGATAAGCTGGTACAATTGTGTCTTCTTCCACCACAAATGCTCGAAAATCAGGTGTCGAGTCATCCACAAGAGCCGAAAGTAGTGAAGAAGTCAAAGCAATCTCTCCCATAGTCTAAAGTTGCACCACACTCTTGCAGAAAATCAATCCTCAGAATCACATCATGCGTTGACTGAGGCAGCACTGCAAATTCTGTTCTGAACTTTAGGCCTCATCGAGCTCGCGAGCTCTGGTTCTGCTTCGTCGGGATCATCACCATCGTCACTTGATGCAACAAAACCAACGCAACAAACTCTGCTGGAACAAAACCTGCGTGCCGAAAGCAGTTGGCAATCATTTCGCCTTTCACGTTGTCCCATGCCGCTTTAAGCATCTGGATTGCTCCCAGCAAGTCAATCTTCAAGTCCTGCTTCATGTGAAGCTTCATGAGAAGAGTGTCAATCAGTCTCTTCTTGTAAACTGCCTTGAAAGCCCTGATGACGCCCTGATCTAAAGGCTGCTGCTTGGCTGTAGTGTTAGGCGGAAGAAAGCGAACTTCAATGTTATTGAGTGCGACATCTGTGTTGTATGCGGTAGTTATCAACGAGGACGCTTTGCGACCCTTTGCGCACAAGTTCGCAGTCCCAAGCATGCAGCTACTTCACGAAAAGTTCACGCGTCACCCAGCATTTCTTCTTGAAAGCATACTCTACAGGGATTATGCAGCCCCCTTTCATTCTTCTCGTGATTTTAAATCTCCCGATGACGAAGGGTCGCAGCTTCACAGTGCTGTCCATGTTGGCGGCAAGCAAAACAGTGATCCAGCACTTTCCTTGCTTCCCGCCATGGCACGGCTCTCCACGCGCGTCAAGGGTATGCCTGGGTAGCATCTGCCAAAGTAGGCCCGTTTCGTCCACATTAAAGATGTCCTTGGCCTAATATTTCGCAAGGATTTGCGACCACTCCTCTTCCAACCACTTTTTGATGCTCTCACAGTTCACCGTCTCACTTTCGCCAGAGATCGTTTTATCGTTTTGCCTACGATGTTGTAGCGTGCCTTGAACCTTTGCAGCCATCCGGAGCTGGCGACAAGTTTGCAGCACTGAGGATACAGGCAAAGTCTTTCGCTTTTTGTTGAAGCATCAGTCCCGCACTAGTATGTTTCGAGCTCTGGCATCAAAAAACCATTTGTAGAGCGCCTTCTCGCCGTGGCTGAACGCTGGGGGCCGAAGACGCTGTGCATTTGTCTGCATGGTCTCTTGTACTTGTGCCTTGATGACAGCTTCGTTCTTCAGAACGGTACTCAAAGTGCTCCTTGAGATGCCAAATGAGCCTGCAAGAATGCACTTCTTTATTTATTTATTTATTTATTTATTTATTTATTTATTTGAAAATACTGCAGCCCCTCAAGGGGCTATAGCAGGAGTGGGTACAAAATGTGGAACAATTCCCCGCATACAAAAGTACATACAAGCATTACAAATATAAACGCTAGAAAAACAACATACAATGCTACGACTCAATTGCCGACGCAAAATCAGAGATTGATAGTGCACGAATGTTGCCATCCAAAGAATTCCAACACTCCACAGTGCGCGGAAAAAAACTGTATTTGAAAACGTTAGTGCGGGCAAAAAAAGGTTAGATATTAAGATTGTGATGGCTCCTGGTTGCAGGTCTTTTCGCCGTTCTCCACACGCTGAATTATCTCCTTGGTCTTTAGCGTCATTGGTGCTCTTTTTTTCACGTTCTCCACCATCACAGCACTATGCATACCCACGCACCACACTTGACACGACCAACGCAACCTCCACAGAACACTACGATGACCACGCCACTGCTAACACTAAAACGCAAGAGACGCAAAAAAGAAAAAGCAACATTCGATCGTGCCGCTACCGCCGCTGCTGAAGCGGCGCTGTCAGCGATTGTGAAATGCGGACGATTTCTTTGGCTGTCATCTCTCAATGCCGACGTGGCATCTGTAGCGCTGTCAGCGCCTGCGAGGTAGTCCAGAACGTTTGCTGCGCCGCATAATACACTTGTAGTGCAACGAAGCCTGCCTCCTGCTATTAAAGTGAGGTAGTGCTTGGCGTTGCGAAGTTTGTTATATCCGTTTTATGCCGAACCGCATTCGCTATAGGAAGTTAAAAATACATGTGTTTGACAACAATATTACGGACGAGTTCGATAATGCCGCGAAACCTTCAAAACAGTATTCGTTGTTTTTTAACAGCCGCCGGCATACAGGCTTATCACTCTGATTCTGGAACGCGTATCAGTTCCGTAATCTTTGTTTGTTAATGCTCGATGTCGCGAGTCATACCGTTATCAGTTTTGTTGTAGCGAAAGATGCACCGAGATCTGTCTCGAAGGTTCCGGCCACTCGGGTGTCTTTTCCACAATGTTCCAGCCCGTGCTGGTAGCTGTTTGCGACGTTATCTAGATTGTTCTGTGCAGCCTTTAAATTGAGCGTTGGCGAGTGTGACGGGCATTCATTGTCCTACGACCGACGAGCACGTTTGTTGCTATCGCCGCCGCCGAGTTGCTTAGTTCTTTTGCGGGCGCAAGTCAGCCCAAATAAAGAGTTTCTTTAGTACAATCATCGACCCCCTTCATTTGTGTCGTCGACCTCGTCACCACTACGTGACATCTGGTGGAGGTGCTGCCTTTGATCCTTCAAGCGAAGACCCAAGCCGTGTTCCTGTCGCCCTGGAAGACCAGCCTACAGGTCACCGAGCCAGCCGCCGACTTCAAGGCCTACAACCCGAACACGGTCTGTTGTCTGACCCCATTCGATCTCGGAAGGCATCGACGCTGACAATGGCCGAGCCTACAGCACCGGTTGTTTTCGTCCAGCCCCGTGAGCCCCCCTGCTTCCATCTCTGTCTTCTCAGTCTTCTTCGAAGCTACGCGGAGTGCTTCTCGTCATCATCGAAGGTACGACAAACACCACTGGCCAAGCACCGCATTATAACGGACGAACACGCCAGACCTCTGCGCCAAAGCCCTTATCGTGTATCGCCGCGAGAACGCCAGGCCATTCGTGATCAAGTTGAGGAAATGCTGCGTGATGACGTAATCCAGCCCTCGAACAGCCCCTGGGCTGCACCAGTCGTTTTGGTCAAGAAGAAAGACAGCACACTTCGCTTCTGCGTTGATTACCGCCGCTTGAATAGCATAACGAAGAAGGATGTCTACCCGCTTCCCCGCATCGATGACACTCTCGACCGGCTCTGCAATGCAAGGTACTTCTCATCGATGGACCTGAAGAGCGGATATTGGCAAATTGAGGTCGACGAAAGAGATCGCGAGAAGACCGCATTCATCACACCGGACGGCCTTTATGAGTTCCAGGTGATGCCATTTGGCCTCTGCTCCGCACCAGCCACGTTTCAACGAGTAATGGACACAGTCCTGGCAGGCTTGAAGTGGCAAATTTGTTTGGTATATTTGGACGACGTTGTTGTCTTCTCGTCAAACTTTGAAGACCACCTAAAACGACTACAGACAGTGCTGGAAGCCATCAAGTCATCGGGACTAACGCTAAAAGCAGAGAAGTGTCACTTCGCCTACGAAGAACTCCGGTTCCTAGGTCACATCGTTAGCAAGGACGGTATTCGCCCAGACCCGGAGAAAACAGCTGCAATCGCACAATTCCCACCGCCTGCCGACAAGAAAGCTGTGCGCCGATTCCTTGGACTGTGCGCTTATTATCGACGATTTGTCAGAAACTTTTCGCGGATCGCCGAACCGTTGACGCAGCTTACAAAGGCTGACGTACCTTTTAAATGGGAAGCGCCGCAAGGAGAAGCCTTCGACGAACTTAAGCGCCGCCTGCAATGCCCTCCTGTACTTGGCCACTTTGATGAAAACGCCGAGACCGAAATTCACACCGACGCGAGCAGTGTGGGCCTAGGAGCCGTTCTTGTCCAGAAGATTGCCGGACAGGAGAAAGTAATCGCCTACGCTAGCAGATCCCTCACAAAAGCCGAAGTCAATTACTCGACGACCGAGAAGGAGTGCCTTGCAATCATCTGGGCCACTTCTAAGTTTCGTCCATACCTATACGGCCGACCATTCAAGGTGGTAAGCGACCATCACGCGCTCTGCTGGCTGGCTAATTTGAAAGATCCTTCCGGCCGCCTTGCCAGATGGAGCCTACGACTTCAAGAATTTGACATGACTGTAGTCTATAAGTCGGGCCGGAAGCATTCCGACGCAGACTGCTTATCCCGCGCTCCGGTCGATGCTCCCCCGAAGGACGATGACGACGACGCCTTTTTGGGACAGGTAAGCGCCAGCAGTTTCGCAGAACAACAGCGATCAGACCCTGAGCTGAAAGCGCTAGCCGATTACTTGGAAGGAAAGACCGCTTCCCCTCCTGGTGTGTTCAGGCGACATTTATCATCCTTCACGTTAAGCAATGGCCTCCTCGTGAAGAACTTCGCACCCAACAAGACCGCGCAGCTTCTCGTAGTGCCTAAAACCCTTCGGCAAGAAATTCAGCAGGCGTTGCACGATGAGCCCACAGCAGGCCACCTCGGATTTGCTCGCACGTTGCGTCGAATCCAGGAGAAGTATTACTGGCCGCGACTGCCCGCCGAAGTTGCCCACTACGTGAAGACGTGTCGTGAGTGCCAACGACGCAAGAAGCCGCCGAACAGACCAGCAGGACTACTAAACCCGATTCCGCCCCCAATCCTGCCCTTTCAACAAATTGGGATGGATCTCCTCGGCCCCTTTCCATCTTCGTCTATGGGTAACAAGTGGATCATCGTGGCCACTGACTACCTTACGCGTTACGCCGAAGCAAGATCACTACCAAATGGTACCGCGGGAGAAGTCGCCAAATTTTTTGTCGAACAAATTCTCTTGCGACACGGCGTCCCAGAAGTGCTGATCACGGACAGGGGAACGGCGTTTACGGCAGAGTTGACGCAAGCCATCCTGGAATACAGTCACACAAGCCATCGACGAACAACTGCGTACCATCCCCAGACCAATGGCCTTACGGAGCGCCTGAACAAAACGATCGCGGACATGATCGCTATGTACGTCGACGCTGAACACAAGACCTGGGACGCCATCTTGCCGTACGTGACCTTCGCGTATAACACGGCAGTCCAGGAGACGACCAGAGCGACCCCGTTTAAGCTTGTGTACGGCAGGGAGCCCACGACGACGCTCGACGCAATGCTGCCGCACGTAACCAGCGAAGACAACCTTGACGTCGCCGCCTACCTGCAGCGAGCAGAGGAAGCCAGACGACTCGCACGGCTGCGTATTAAAGACCAACAGCGCACCGACAGCCGACGATACAATTTACGACGACGCCACGCAGAGTACAATCCAGGAGACCAAGTGTGGGTTTGGACACCAATTCGCCGTCGCGGATTAAGTGAAAAGTTGTTGCGTCGATACTTTGGGCCATACAGAATCCTTCGCCGCGTCGGACCACTGGACTATGAAGTCATTCCCGACGGAACGTCAGCATCACAACGGCGACGCGCACGCCCAGAAATTGTACATGTTGTACGACTGAAGCCATATTACGCGCGTTAAAGAATCTGTGGTGTTTAAACTTTGCAGTGTTTATGTTTAGGTTTCTTTGTTTTGGAACATCGAGGCGATGTTTTTTAAGGGGGGAGTAATGCCGCGAAACCTTCAAAACAGTATTTGTTGTTTTTTAACGGCCGCCGGCATACAGGCTTATCACTCTGATTTTGGACCGCGTATCAGTTCCGTAATCTTTGTTTGTTAATGCTCGATGTCGTGAGTCACACCGTTATCAGTTTTGTTGTAGCGAAAGATGCACCGAGATCTGTCTCGAAGGTTCCGGCCACTCGGGTGTCTTTTCCACAATGTTCCAGCCCGTGCTGGTAGCTGTTTGCGACGTTATCTAGATTGTTCTGTGCAGCCTTTAAATTGAGCGTTGGCGAGTGTGACGGGCATTCATTGTCCTACGACCGACGAGCACGTTTGTTGCTATCGCCGCCGCCGAGTTGCTTAGTTCTTTTGCGGGCGCAAGTCAGCCCAAATAAAGAGTTTCTTTAGTACAATCATCGACCCCCTTCATTTGTGTCGTCGACCTCGTCACCACTACGTGACAATATTCAATAATTCGTTATATGCGTTTGTTATATCGAGGTTTGACTGTATTTTGTTTGTTACACACCCTACCATCTCTTGAGAGGCGCTCGTGTCAGTGGAAGACCTGCTTGCCTTTGTTTGTACGCTGTCAAAAGATCCACTCAACATTACACAACCGTTTCAAAGGCAGAAGAGCATAGGAGCAAGACATCATAGGCGTGATTAGTGCTTGACACAATTAGACTAATAAGACACCTGGTCAGTGCGTGTATTCTGGCATCTAACTTTTAAAATGTACTTTTCAAACTTGCTTATCCTGAAAATGAAAGGCCCTAAATCTACTGTGTGGACACACACATATAACATTTAAGATGTTTATGCCAGAGAGAGAATCATATCTTTTCCAAACTCTGTGGGACTGGACTCTTCATGCTCACACAACGAGCCAGATTCTACCGTGGGAATGTTTGCTCCATCGTATGTGACATTATTGTGGTCATGGTTTCTAGTTTATAGGGTTTAATCTGCCAAAGCGACACAGGCTATAAGGAATGCCATAGAAGACATGGGTGCGTTGCTTTCTGTGCCCATTGAAAAGCAGGCGCCGCAGCCAGGATTGAATCCCCATCCTTGAATACAACCTGCGTCCTATGAAAGCTATTGATGGCCAATGTTGGTAACGGCCAATCGGGGTGCGGGAAAAAAATCTGAATCCCTAAATTACAATTAGACCGCCATGTAACAAGCCTTCAGATTCCCCAATGCTGCCATCATTGAAGCACGTTTTGAAAACTCCATGTGATGAGCGTGCTCTGGTGATTGACCTTGATGTAACTAACTTGCTAAGCAGACTGTTAGCTAGCGGTGAGTTACTGAAAAATTAGTAGAATTGTGCAAAACTTCTGTGGGAATAGAGCCCAAACTGACATGAGGGGAATGTCTACGACTCCAATACAGTCAAACTTCTATATAACAAGTCCTACTTGCAGCCAAAAATTTCCCTAAATCGCGAATTTCGTTATGTCGAGGTTCCCATGTGCTAGCTGCCCAACTAAAGTAATAGTTTAGTGGAGCACTGCAGGTAGATGGGAACTTGTAAATTACAAATTCAGGAAATAAGCAAGGAATTCTAGCAATAATAGCGCTAACAAGGGTACCAGATGTTGTTTTGTAGACAGAGGATAATGGGTGCACCAATGAGGCAAACGCAGCAGTCTCCGCTGCTTTCGCTTTTGGAACGTGGCGCTACAATAACTCATGCTCAAAAGCAGTGAAAAATAACAGGATGAAAAAAAGAAAGAGTGAGCAGTGTGCTCCCATCACTATCATGTGGGCGCTCGCGAGATTCTTTGCGCATTGGTAGCAGGAAAGCAGAAAGTGCCAGCAACACAAGGCAGAGTCTGATTCCCAAGGCAGCAGTTGTGAGCGGATTGCAAAAGGAACATGTGTGAAGACACAGGTGCCTCCGCAGCCAGTCGTGGTGCAACCCCTTGCACGCTCATCTAGCCTGGCCATGGTGCCTCGAACTATGCTCGTAGCCGCATTATGCAAACCACTAAAGAGGCAGTGGTTCCCTTACATTTATTTCCTATTTTGATTTCTGTTCTGCACTGTACTTCTGAGTCTTCATGCGAAAACTGCATATAATGAAAACCTAAATGTAACGAAAAAATCGCACTTTTAGCAATCCTGTTATATCCAGGCATAAATGCATTTTTTTAGCATGATATAGCAATGACGCATTTTCTTTTGTTTCCAAATTTCACAGGGGTTGCATGATGTGATGACACATCCCCGTTTAACAAAAGTGCTTCCCACGAGCTTGCTACCAAGATGTAATGTACGTACTTCCCACTGCCCCCTGAAAGAGTGCAGGTAAAAAAAAAAAACTGGCTCAGTAAACCATTTTTTTTTATGTATGAGATGGCAGAACTGCATTTTTCTCTTTACAGGTTTCTTAGAGATGACACGAGATGGTAACAAGCTACTGTGGAAGGAAAATGCATGCTAACAACATAAAACACAACACACCACTCGTGAAAAAGTTAGAGCAGAGACACCAAATTTTAACTGTGCGTTTTTTTCTCTGCATTGGTTTCAATAGCTGAACGATGGGTGTGACATAACGTGATGATTTGAGGTCAACAGATACAAATGCTACAGTATGGACATATCGTTCTTCAATTTAATTCACGCAAATTCTTACACTAGCTGACCCAAGACTTGGAATCACAAAAAAGTGAAAAAGCAGTGACTATATAGCAGTTTCAGCATAACTGATGAGCTCTCAAAACATCTCATGTCACAGCTGTTGTACAGCTGCTAAAAGTAATACAACAAAAGAAAAAAATCTGGTCATAAATTATCCCGCAGGCAAAGGAAAATCCCATGTCGTGACATATGTATACTGTTGTCTTGCGCACCATTCCAAAAAAAAAAAAAAGAAGTCATGTAAAAATCTGTTTTCTCTACTTCTCTAACTTTGAAGTGGACGTAACATGACTAATGATGATGATGATATGCAACAAGAACTGAACTGAGCACCAAACTTGTCAAACTGCGGTCCTTACTCTGTAATCTGGCTTGACTGCATCAGCTTCAGCAGGACTTCTATTGCAACAAGCGGGTTATTCTCCACCAGCTCAGGCAGCTGAAAAAGGTGGTTTGCACTGATTAGTCTTCGTGTACCGGAACTATCAGCAAAGAGAAGTAAAGATGCTCAGGCTAGCACACATTTCCTGTTTACATATTATTCACAGAAACCACACAACCCGACTCATTAGGAGCACATCTACAGGTGCCCCAAAAGTAAATCGGAGCATGTGTCTATAGAGAAATTGGGCTGCTTCACCTGTGTCAATGATCACGTGAACATTCAAAGTGCAGTGACCAGTCAAACGCTACCTGTACTCCAATGCTGTATACATGCATGCACTGCCACTAGAGCTCACTGCGATTTAAAATTTTTCTCCAGTCTCATGCTCCCTTTTATTTTTTGGGCATTATACCTTGGCAACAGCAGTGGACAATCATTCGAATATTACAGGACAAGACTACTGAATATGAGTATACGAAAAACAAAAAACCGCAAGTCTAATTTTGCTTCCTAGAAAGCAGAATTATCACTCATATAGGCGCTCATAAAACTATTAACGTTTCACTTGCAGCAGATATATGATTGCAGCCCTGCCCAAAATGACATGGCCTTGGCCCTCTCAACTTAGTACAGTCAAACACCATAGTAAAAATATTGCGTGAAACTTTGTGCTTACAACAATGCGCAGCTGAACCAAACATTAGTAGGTTGTATTGAAGGGGTTGAAACACAAAATTTTTATTAGTGTAATTTTGCTTCAGAGCTGTGCATATAGCATTAGTAATCAACCAACATGTGGAATTTGCCTGAACTCAATAAATAATTTGTAATATTTATTGTGAAGCTTTAGTTTCGCTTTCGGGTTTCTCAACGACGGTTCTGATGCTACAAATGAAGATGAGATAGCGTGATGCATGTAAAAATTACAACAAATTAGCTGCTCTGTAGTTTTATTTTATGTAAACTCTCGCACTCAACTGCTCCGCAAGCCGCAAGTGACAGCAACTGGACAAGTAGTCATTACATAGCTGTTTTTGTAGGTCTCACATGATCTAATGCTCACTTGTGACATCTGCTGTTAGGCAACCTGGAACCAAGACCGAAACAGTGTGGCAGAAGAAATTCAATTATAAATTATTTACTGTGCGCAGGTGAATTTCACGCTGCGATCCATAATTACTAACATCTTATGCGTGTTTCCAAAGCACAAGTGCACTAAGAAAAATCTGGTGCCTCTACTAATTTAAGTCTTAAAAACCAGCCTTTAGGCCAGTGTCAATAACAAGCCGACAAAGCTAAACTTCAATATGTCCTGCAGCATTAACCACTAACAGTTGATGTTGATAATCACAGTAAGGCAAAACAGCAGCCACGTGGCTGCTGCCGAAGGGCTGAGTATCAAAGAAGCTCTGAATGTCTCCATTTTCATGAGATGGTCAACACATCAAAGTCATGAGGCAACGGCATACCTTGGCTGGTGAAAGACCAATGTGATAAACAAGCTTTGGGTCTGCAGCCAGTTCATCCAGTAGCTGCTGCTGCTGTGGCTGCGTGAGGGTGCTCTTGAACGCACGTGCCATGAGACGCTTCGCTTCAGGACCTGCTGTGTCATTCTGGCAAATTGTGGGCTCCCACAACAATGAGTGGTCCCCTTCCTCATATGGCGCGAGCCACGTCAGCTGAAAACAAAAGGGGTATCTTTATGCCTGGGAAATATTTAAAAAAAAAAGAACTTATTTATGGCATCCTCAGTCACCTCCAATAGAAGCTGAAACAAAACGAGCAGGCCGTGCAATTTAAGCTATGACTGAGAATGGAGCAAAAACGAGGATAGAGTGCACCTACAGGCATTATGCCTGTAGGTGCACTCCATCACTCCAAGAAAAGGCACCCCATCACTGATAACTGTTTGGTTATCATGGCAGAACTGTACTTGAGGAGGTGCACTTGCCAAGTCTATCCCAGTCTTTTTAGACCTGACAATGCCATGAAAAAAGCTGTGCACATTTAATTGTGAAGCAAACAGTATTTTAAGAAGACTTGGCAGGTCACACACCACTGTTTTCACATGTAGAATTCGCTAACCTCCTCAAATATGTTCACAAGCTGTGCACCAAAAATCCAATTTAAATGCCATTTAAAGGCCTTGTGAATGGATGTTCATACTTACCCACAAAGAGCGTTATACTGGACAAAACAATTAATGCATCATGTGTCTTTTGAACAAACGTTTTACATTCTCGCGGGCCTTCATACAGAGTGAAACATTCAATTTATTTTCCCTCTTTCCGGGAAGCATTGGTACCAGTTTTTACTGACAACTTTACCCCATGGAACATTTGAAAAAGCCACCGTAAGGCAGCAAACAAAACAAAATCACATTTGAAAAGTTACTTATTGTCGGCTCCTCCCTCCTGTGGTAGCCCACAGCCCACATTCATTGCAAGTGTTTTCACACCAGACTGACATACGGAGCCAAAGTTTACTTGAGCACCATTACCCCCACAGTCAGTTTACCATCCCTGCCTCACTGACAACACCTGCAGGTTGGTATCCAGTGCATGACTGATGTTCATGACACACAGGGACACTTAAGCTCCACCATTAAGAGTTAGACGCGGTAGCGTTTCACATACACCAAAATAGTTTTCTCAGATTTTATCTTTATTTTTTATATATTTCCTCTTATGGGCTGCTAATCGATGACATCAGTGGTAAGCTCAAATGCTGCTTCCTAAAACTTGATACATCCCAGTGTGCATTCAGTAGAACATGCTGCTTGCATTGGATGCAATGGGAGAGGGACTCTACCGTTAATTACGCAATAGCGTTTCACACACACAGAGGATATTTTTCACCTTTTTTCTTTCATTCACTGTGGATTTTTGCACTATAACGGACAACAACAATGCCGACACTGGCTTTTCCGACCTGGGCCTTTTGGGGTGGCACACACTACATGAGTGTGCTCCTACGCACCTATTCTAAATGGGTCATTACAGGACAGTACAAGCACAATAATGTAGTGCGCGCCACCCTGAGTGGACCAGGTCGTCTTTACCTTTTGTAGTACTGCAGTCAGCTTGCGAAATGTGGTATATATTAATTAACTCTCACCAGACATTTTTTTATCCCAATCCTTTCAATCTCATATGTATATTAACAAAAAGATGGAATTTCCTCACAGTCTATAGATCACATGTAAACTACAGTAGCAAAAAAAAACTTCAATAAAAGCAATAGCTTATTCGTAATGTACTCATTTCTTCACAACATAAAAAGTTACTTTTCCAACATTTTAATCAGAAGTGCACGGCATGAGAAATACACCAAGTGCTAACAGCATGATTTCAAAAGGCTTTAGGTCCCTAAGAGTCAATACACATTGTTATATATTAAGATTACAATGCAAATGTTAGTGAAAAATGTGAAATCCTACAAATCAGTTGCATTAGTTGAGGTGGACACTGTATGCCAGAAAGAATGCACGAAGAGTTCACTGTAAATAAAAGCTCTCAGACATTTCACACTACCTGTGGTGCTTGGAAGCAACGGCTATGGCTCCATTTTATGCAGGAAGAAAAAAATACAGCTGATTTGCGTATTCAATCGAATGCGAAATAGGTGCCTAGTACTGAGCGGTCCAGTGAGTGGCCTGAAGCTGAGATTGAAGGAGCATCGCACGTACACGGCTGCTATCCGTGAAAGCCGAGGAGCGACTGACGCTAGAGGAGAGAATCCAAATTTGAGTATGTGCGAGCAACACGCAGCTACTCAGTCCAGAGTAACACGAGCTTGTACAACATTGCCCGGTGACAGCAGCCATGGCCACTGTGATACGCACCCCTCTCTCATTGGCTGCAGCAATTAGGCCGCTCTGCTTTCTCATTGGCTAAAATGCGCAACGTGGCGCAACACCACTTAGGCTTGCGGTGTCGCCAATGACTCCTTCACGCCTCAAGCTCGCGGAGAAAAAGAGAGAGCGAGAGCAGGTGTCAGACTGCCACCAGCAAAATCAGTGATTGCCGCCGGAAGTATTACGCACTAAAAAGCTATTGTACAGGGGTAGCAACACCAGTTACTTCGTTTACAGTGCATAGTATAACCAGTGTAATAAGTTGCGAGTGAACGCTACCATGGTAACACACTGTCCAATAAAAATGACACTCAGGGGGGCTCGGACGAGCCCTCTCAAGAATGTGTATTGCGTGACTATGTCTTCCCCATTTTCTCTAAAGTGGGGACACATGACGAGGAGGGGAGAGTGTATCACTGCACAGCCTACTGTAGTCACTTTGCCTAGGGGGAGAGAGAGAAAAAAAAACTGTGGATCTATTTATTGTCCACTTATCTACATTGTAAATCTTGCGCTCGCAATTGTTTAGGATCCGCATTATTCAGAAAATTTGAGAAGCACACACTCACAATTACAAACACCGCTGAAATTCAGCACTTGAATTCAAGGGATACTAAAATGAAATACTCAATGAGTGAAAGGACAGCACCGTACGATGAAATTCAGCCATCAGTAAGTCAAATGGACAGTCAAAATGAAGAGGCATCTAACCGACCAAGGCACGCTGCGCAACTTTTCTTTGCAATAATTGCAACAAATTAGTTCTTCTATTAGTGGTCAACACGGTGTTATGTGCAGTGCGCTCCACTGCCTACTATTCAGTTAGTCATCACACAGTGGCATGGCTGCACTGATTGGCCTGCAACAAAGGCCACAAGCAACACTGCGTGCCACTACTATTCAACATTTCAATGCTAATTCTGTCACAAAACACTGGCCCAAACATGAAGTAGAACTTGTCTTTTCAGCATGCCCCCAGAACTAATTTGAAACTTTTGAATTTCTGCCCTTGATATCTCAAAGTGTACACGTTTTCTTAGAAAGTGACTGCCCTCAAATGATGGCATGCTCTAAGGTGTCAATGAAAGCAAATGACATCAAATCTAGAATTAAAAAGATAGTAAACTTTTGTCACCTTAACCCCCGTAGCCGGGTTCTTTAAGGTACACAACGTCAGCCTTAAAAAGACTGGTCTTGAGGAAAAATTCGTGAGAACCAAAAGAAAACCCACATAAATACAATTCAATGGTGATGAAGCTTTGGCGTGTGATGAGGGACCTGTTTTTGATAATGGAAGTGACGACCACGTCACCTAATTTTTCACTTCCTGTAAAACTCCTAAGAAAATTGGAAAAATGGGATCAGCTGGAAGTGATGGCTTACCTCACTGTCACAATCATGAAGTGGGGGAACAAGTCTAAGGAATTCAGGCTGGAACACCCCTTCCACAGGGGGGTTTTCCCCTGTTAAAAGCTGCTGCATAGCTTTGGCAGGACTTGGCGCATCACCTCCAATGCTTCAAAAGAGTAAAGAAAAACATGGGCAAGCTTTAAGCTGCAGCTTGCACACTATGAGCTGTACTTTTAATCAATACAGATGCAAGACAAGAGCAGCTATAAGGGCAATTCAAAGTTAGAAAGTTAGTTAGAATTCAAAGTTCTGCCCTTACATGTTAACTATATGGCCAGGCCACAACTCTCACATACTGCAAATAACCTTTTTCCAGTAGCTTTCACCTTTGGCAACTGGATTAAAACAGCTTTCCTTAATTCCAGCTTTCTTGGAAATCACTCTCAATTATGAAGTAATTGCTGGATGTTGTTAAACACTATTGTGAACATCCTGATAAGAATGGCCCGACCTTTTTTAAGCATAGCAAAATCTTGATTTTAAAGTCTGTTCTGTGATCACACACAGTAGTTAGGACTCCATAAAAAACCAATTTGGTGCATTTTTGGCAACTAAAAGCAACAAACTATGATTGTTCCAAGGAAGATCTGCATATGTATTGATTGCTATGATGTAACCTTACAATATGCCTAAATATTTCATTCATAAACTATTTCTCACTAACAAAATACATTAGCCTAGAATTTCCTGGCACTAGCTTACCCGTGCCAACAGTTTCCAATAGCCTCACTAAGAGGATGACACACTGCTACCACTTGTTCAAATATACAGGTATCTAAAAAAAACTTTTTCTTTTCAGAAACGCATGAAGTGGCATGATACAACCGTCTCACAAACAATTCAGCTTCTGTAGCTGTTTTAATTTTCTCTCATACTATTACAGCATCAGTTTCAACTGCTGAACAGTGGTTGTGACATCCCAAAGAAGTTGCGACAACATTTAGGTAATGTGAGGCATGTTGCTTTTATTACTTCAATTCATACCGAATCATGTGCAAGCCTGCTCCAAGGGCCACAATGACATCAAATCAACTAACAGCAATTGCATCACAATGCTATAGCATATCATTAAACATCAACATTGTCTGAACTTGCTTGTACCCCTATAGCCACCCTTTAGTTGAGAAGACAAAAACACTACAAGAGAAAAAAATTTAAATAGGAATTCTTTACCTGCAGCAGGCTGATTCAATGTGTTGATCCTTACATATGTTTTGTGTATAATTACAAATAAAGGACACAAAGTTGATATTATGTGTCTTCACCCTTACATTCAAAACAGAACAGCTGATATAGATAGGCCCTACACAAGTGCTACCAGTACTGGTGAAAAAAAAAGGCATGCTTCAATTTAACAATGAAGTCATTCAAAATGTCTGACGGTAGTGAACATCTGTTATTCTCTGAATAATGCAGATGCACAATGAGGAAGATATTAAAAATTTACTCTAGAGATTTCTCAACTTCTTAAAATTTGTGCTTCCTTTTCGAGACATAATGCTAAACATCGCGTGCCCAGAAATGCTACACAAGGTGGTATCAAAAATGTTCCAGTCTTGCTCTGTTTACAATGAAGAGCTTTACCTATGTGTACACGCTTTCACCTTCAAAATAATCCCCTTGCACTGGAATACAGTCCTCACAGCATTCCTTCCAAGTGCTCAAATGCACCCTCGTCTTTCCGAAGTGCATCAAGCACCTTCTGCAATTTGTGCTGGATCTCTGCAAATGCCCGAAAACAACCACTTTTGAGCTAGATCTTCATCTTGAAAAGGGGATAAGTCCACAGGAGCTAAGTCTCTTAAGCAGGATGTGTGGAAGTGAAATGATGTTGTTTTGGTTTGGTTTGTGGGGTTTAACGTCCCAAAGCGACTCAGGCTACGAGGGATGCAGTAGTGGAGGACTCCGGAAATTTCGACCACCTGGGGTTCTTTAACGTGCACTGACATCGCACAGCACACGGGCGCCTTGCTTTTCGTCTCCGTCAAACAGCGGCCGCCGAGGCCAAGATTCGATCCCGCATACTAGGGAGCAGTAATCGAGTGCCGTAACCATCAACTAACGATCAACTAGCATGTGAGCAGAGCTCGGTGACAGGGTGCAGTGTTGCAATGAAGCGTCCAGTTTTTTCACCATCAGAATTCGGTTTCTTCTGCCAAATGACCTCATTCAAATGCCTTAAAACCTGGCAGTAGGCCTTGCTACTGACAGCCTGGCCCCAGGGGATTCTGCCACACATGTCGGGGAAAAAAAAAAAAAATGTTCATCCACTTGGTGAAGCTGCGAAATAGCAATAGCTTTTTTGAGTGTCGTACCCGTAAACACAAGTTTCATCACAAGTAATCATCCTCAACATGGACAGGTCATCACGCCAAAATTCTTCGCAGACTTCGACGCAGTGTTCCTTCTGCTCCTGAGTCAGCAACCAGGAGACAAACTTGGCACCAACACGGCACATGTTCAAATCACAAGAGGATTGCCTGGACTGTTCTGCATGACACACTGATAATGGTAGCAATGTCATGTGGATTGTTATCAGACAATCATAATCCACGAGTCAATGAACAGCTTCAACATTTTCAAGGTTGAGCTTTTTGAAGGCCGTCCTGATCTTTTGTCATCTTCCTGGGATGTTCTGCTGCTCTTGAACCAGAAATGCCACTCAAAACAGCTCGCATGATTCATTGCACCATTGCTGCAAACTAGCCCCATCATGCCAAATGTTTCGGTCATAGATTTGCCCAGCTTCATGTAGAATTTCCTATACGCTATTTGTTCTAGCAGGTTGTTCACGATGAAATAGCAGATGTAGTAATGCTGGTGGTCAGAATAAAAGCTGCACAGTTCAAGATGTATAAAGGACAATGTCTTTTG
The DNA here is from genome assembly GCF_055883805.1 of Amblyomma maculatum. Taxonomy (NCBI): domain Eukaryota; kingdom Metazoa; phylum Arthropoda; class Arachnida; order Ixodida; family Ixodidae; genus Amblyomma; species Amblyomma maculatum. The sequence goes on along the minus strand of NC_139344.1, from coordinate 217,099,875 downwards.
ACACACACTCACTTATGAAGGTCTGTGCTCCCTGTAAATGTGCTAGCCACCTTGTGCTGTAAACTATTGGGGTGTTACAAAACTTGTCTTGGAACGTTTTGATACCACTTTGTGTATAACTATGGAAATATAATTTTTTGGTTCCATCATAACAAGAATTATCAGAATCTGTCTTTTGCACTAAATGTGCTGAAACCGTTCATGACAATCATAACCTTTCTGCATGGTCACATAGATAAATTTTGAAAACTTCTGATATCCCAAATTACCATACTTTTTGGTCTATAAGTCGCATGCATTGCCTTTGTAAAAATCGCACCCCTCTGCAAATGGCAGTTCTCCAAAAAAAGAAGCACATAAGTAGTGTCAAAGTAATATATCAGTTCGTTCGGTAAACAATATAAAAAGGTGCCGAGGATCCCTTAGCCAAACACTACAACGAAAAGACATGCTTGCGGCAGCTGCTATGCATAAACGATTTTTAAGCTCTGGTTAGCATGCTTGCTTCCTGCAGTCTGCTGTTTCTGCTAGCTTCATCGACCAGTGCACTTTTGCATTTTTGTTCCAGCCCCCCAAAATGTTTCAGCTTAAGCTGAATAGTCTCCCACTGCCGCATGTTTAATGGCACGCAACATGAAATTTCACCTCCTAGCTTCTCTACCTTAGGAGGCACCATGAGCAAAAACGACGCTCAACATGCACGAAAAACAAATTTGACATAGAAACCAAAATGTTTGGAGGTGGCACATATTTCGTGTATTTCAGTTGTGGCAAAAATATGCAACTCTACACAAGTACAAGTGAAAAAATTTTTTTTTTCAATTTTACAACTCTTCCTTTTTTTTTTTTTTTTTTAAAGCACGATCACTGAGCATAGCAAAAGAAAACACGTGGTGACGTGACCGTTCACCATACGCAAGATTTACCACTATAATGATGCACAAGAAATTTTAAAAAGAATAAGACTTGCAATTTATACACTAGAAAAAATAATAAGTTTACAGGGTAATGGAACAAAATTAGGTGCGCAAGCTACAAATATTGATATGTGGCTGAAGGCTAGTTCAGGAAAACCACAACAGCTGATGACAGACGTAAGAAGCACCAATCCTGGCTTCAGCTTCGTCGTCTCTCAGTGTTTTTCATCTTCGTTCTCTTTGGTGGCATATAAATAACATTGCCCCGTCACGAAAAGCACCGTCCCGGTGCGTACTACGTCGGGGAACTACAGCTGGAGTGGTAGGGCTTCATGTGAGCGACATGAACGATTTCGAACTGTCGGCATGGGTGCACAGGGGTGACCTCGTATGTCACAAAAGTGACTGGCTGTAAAACACGGTAGGGGCCTGTGTACCACGGCAAGAGCTTCTCACAGAGCCCAACTCTACGAGCGTGAGTCAAGAGCAAGACGAGAGAGTCCGGAGAGTAGTGGACATCGCGATGTCGAGAATCATGGCGCAGTTTTTGGGAGTTCTGGGAAGAAGCCAGTCGGCGGCGAGCAAAAACACCGGCGGCGTCAGCTTGGGATATGGCGTCACGAACATAGGAGCCTGCATCGGCGGTGTGAGCAGCACGCTGTCAAGCGGAAGGGAGGGGTCATGGCCGACAGAAGATAGAAGGGCGAGTAGCCCGTAGTATCATGACAGGAGGAATTATACGCAAACGTAACAAGCGGTAAAGTAATATCCCAGTAACAGTGATCAGCCGATACATACATTGACAGCATGTCCGTGAGTGTGCGATTGAGGCGTTCGGTGAGGCCGTTCGTTTGCGGACGGTAAGCGGTGGTGAAGTAGTGCTTAATGGAGCAGTATTGGAGAATTTCTTCGACTACTCGAGCAAGAAAGCAACGGCCACGGTCAGTGAGCAGCTGGCCTGGAGCACCGTGGAGCAGGATAACGTCGTGGAGGAGAAACGCAGCCATGTCAGTTGCACAGCTGGTGGTATCACTCGTGTAACAGCATAGCGCGTAGTATAGTCCGTAGCCACCGCAATCCATTTATTCTCCGAAGCAGACAGAGGGAAAGGCCCGAGGAGATCAAGGCCAACTCGGTAAAATGGGTCTATTGGAATGTCGATCGGCTGTAGGGATCCAGCAGGCACAACCGAGGGCTTCTTCCGCCGCTGACACCTGTCACAAGAAGCCACGTAACGACGAACAGAGCGATAGAGGTCTGGCCAAAAGAAGCACCGGCGGACGCTGTCGTACGCACGAGATATGCCAAGATGACCCGCAGTGGGCGCTTCATGCAGCTGCTCAAGAACGGTAGCAAGCAGGTGGTCGGGGACTACGAGCAGAAGCTCAGCGCCATCTGGGCGCATATTCCGCCGATATAAAGTGCCGTTGTGGAGCACAAACAAAGCAAGGGTAGCATCAGGGTGATCAATGCTGAGGCGGTTGATAATGCCGCAAAGCTTGGGATCTAAGCACTGCTCATGATGAATGCTTAAAAGGTCAGAAATGGACAGCACACAGGTGTCATTGTCACACTCACTTTCAGGCGACGGATCTACCGGGTTGCGTAGACAGGCAATCGGCATCAGTGTGTAGCCGGCCGGACTTGTGACCAACAGAAAAAGTGTATTCCTGAAGACGCAGCGCCCAACACCCAAGATGACCAGTAGGATCCTTCAGCGTAGAAAGCCAACATAAGGCGTGGTGGTCGGTGATGACGGAGAACGGGCGGCCAAACAAGTAAGGGCGAAACTTTGTAATGGCCCACACGTGGGCTAAACACTCACATTCTGTGATCGAATAATTCCGCTCAGCCGCTAAAAGGAGGCGACTGGCATAAGCAATGACGCGAGTGCGGCCCGTCTGCTGTTGGGCGAGAATGGCACCAATACCGTGGCCACTGGCGTCGGTGTGTACCTCCGTTCGTGCTGAGGGATTGAAGTGTGCCAGGACGGACGGGTTGGTGAGAGCTGCGATGAGCGCAGAAAAAGGCTTGTTATTGTTCTTGGCCCCAGCAAAATGGAACGTCGTTCTTCAGAAGTGTGAGTGGACGAGCCGTGTCCGCAAAGTTGGGGACAAACCGCCGAAAATATGAGCAAAGGCCAAGAAAACTATGAACGTCACTAGTACAGCGGGATGTAGGAAATGCACTTACAGCATGAATTTTGTCAGGGTCGGGTTGAACGCCGTGGGCGTCGACCAAGTGTCCGAGCACTTTGAGTTCACGTCGACCAAAGCTACACTTCTTTGAATTCAGCTGAAGGCCAGCTCTTCGGAAGACTCCAAGAATGGCATCAAGGCAGTGAAGATGGCTCTCGAAGGTCGAAGAAAAGACAATGACGTCATCAAGATAACATAAGCACGTCGTCCATTTGAAACCACGTAAAAGAGAATCCATCATACGCTCGAATATAGCGGGCGAATTACATAGGCCAAAAGGCATCACCTTGAATTGGTACAGGCCATCGGGTGTGACGAAGGCGGTTTTCTCTCGGTCCCATTCGTTGACCGCGATCTGCCAATAACCAGAACAAAGATCAATCGAAGAGAAATAACTGGCACCGTGCAAGCAGTCGAGGGCATCATCTACCCTGGGAAGGGGGTAAACGTCCTTCTTTGTAACTTTGTTGAGGTGTCGGTAATCAACGCAGAACCTCCAGGTATTGTCCTCCTTTTTAACAAGCACGACAGGGGACGCCCAGGGGCTGCTCGAAGGCTCTATAATGTTTCTTGCCAACATCTTGTCCACTTCATCTTGTATGACGCGATGTTCACAAATGGCAACTCGGTAAGATATTCTGTGAATTGGTCTGGCGTCTACAGTATCGATGCGACGAGTAACGGGGAACGTTTGTCCCAAGGGTCGGTTACCAATTCAAAAATGTCCCTGTACGAAGTCAGAAGGCGTGCAAGTGCTTGAGAACGATGAGGACACAAGTCAGGAGCTACCATTCCTGATATGCGGGCTTCCGACTGTGCAGGTCGTGTCAATACTCCAGCACTAGTGTCAGGTAAAAGTGCAGACACAATAAAGTCAGACAGTGGGGTTAGTTCGGCGAGAGAAATGCCCTCAGGAAGAACTTGCACAGAAAAGCTGAAGTTGAGGACGAGATATGAGCGTGGTTATTCGCTACATGCACGATATTGTGAGGGAGAGCTATGCTACGCTGCAGAGTCACGTCGTTTAAGGGGGGAAACAACGTAGTCGCCATCAGGAATGGGAGGAAAAGGCAACATGAGCACATACACAGCGGCTTCATGTGACAGACGAGTAAATGCAGCGGAGCGAAGACGGAGCGTTGAAGTTTCATGAGCTTGTTCGTCAGGACAGAGCAGCAGGTCTAGATGAAGCAGTCCAGAAGAACAGTCAATAAGAGCAGAGTGTGCAGTTAAAAAGTCAAGGCCTAATATAACATCTTGAGGGCAACTGGTGAGGACTGTAAATAACACAGGGATGTTGCGGCCGGCAATGCTAATTCGTGAAGTACAGATAGCAATAACAGTAGCTGTGTTGCCATCCGTAACACGGATGGTAGATGAGGTAGCGGGTGTGAGGACTTTCTTGAGGCGTCAGCGGAGAGAAGAACTGAGGACAGAAATGTGGGTGCCAGTATCAATAAGTGCAGAAATTGGGACTCCATCCACAAGAATATCAATGAGGTTAAGTCTAGGTGCGGGGGTCAGCACCGAGTTGGCAGTCTGGGTCGGTAATGCAGAGTCACTCCCGGGCGCTGCATTCGCTAGTTTCCCGAGTAGGTGCCGGCGTATAATGGGGAGGAGCTGCGACGAGGTACCGGTGAACAGGATCGAGGAGCGTGGGGAGATGGAGATTGAATGGAGCGACGAGCAGTTGGGACGGTTTCGGTGCGAGGCTCATCCGGTTGAGGAGGAAAGTGTCCAGGTCCATCATAGGTAGGGCGGGATTCGGCTGGTTGGGCAGAAAAGAGTCGAGGTCCATAATAATACCAACGGTCAGCGTTGTAATAGGAGCGAGGGGTGAGGAATGTACGGCTACAGCAATAACGCGAAGTGTGGCTGGCGCGACAGCAAATAAAACAGATTGGCCTGTCGTCTGAAGTGCGCCACTCTGCAGGATTGTGACCAACCTAGCGACGTGGGGAGGCTCGGCTGGTGGTTGCAGCAACCACTAAAGGAACAGGGTGCGATGGTGGTGGGGGCGGCACGGGGCTGGAAGAGAGGCCGACGTTTGCAAGTTCCTGGTGGACAACGGCTTGTATCATGGCCACGGTGTCGGGCAGCGGAGACGGGAGTGGTGCAGGAGTTAGGGCCTCGAGTTCTCTCCGGACAATCCGAGTGATGGTCGTGGGATGGGAGGGCTGGTGCAAAGGGGCCAGGTCATCGCAGGATGAGGTAGCCGCCGTGTTTGGAAGACGATCGAAGGGATGCACGAGACGTCTTTGTTTTGCCTGCTCGAATTTTCTGCAGACCTGAAGCACCAAGTCGACAGTAGAGCAGTCCGTGCAGAACAGGATGTGGAACGCATCATCCGCGATACCCTTGAGGATATGCCTTACATTGTCAATTACCGGCATGGAGCTGTTGACCTTGCGACACAACGCAAGCACGTCCTGAATGTAGGCAAGGTAGGGCTCCGTGGGGGATTGGACACGAGAAGAAAGTTCCGTTTTTGCGGCATGGGCTTCCCGTACAGGTCCTGAAGCTTTTGCTTGCAGATGTCCGAAGTAACGAGCTCTTGTTCGTGATTCTGGAACCATGTTCGAGCTGTTCCCGCCAAATAGAAGATGATGTTAGCGAGCATGATGGTTGCGTCCCAGTGGTTGTTCCTGCTGCAGCGTTCATACTCATCGAGCCTATCATCCATGTCTGGGTGGTCGTCGCCATTAAAGATGGGAGGGTGGCGAAGTTTCGTGAGTACTACTGGCTGAAGCGATGTCCCCGCGGTGGTAGGGGCTGCCTCGGAGGTCATTGTGGCTGTTTTTGACGTCGTTGTGATGCCAGGTAGGTGACAGCCGCTGCGCTAATCCAGCTTGTGGCAGCGTAAATGGGTTAATCTGTGCGCACGGGGATCTTGATTCACCTCCACCAAGATGATATGTGGCAGAAGGCTAGTTCAGGAAAACCACAACAGCTGATGACAGACGTAACTTGTAAGTGCTCTGGCAAGCACCAACCCTGGCTTCGGCTTCGTCGTCTCTCACTGTTTTTCATCGTTCTCTTCAGTGGCATATACGTAAAAATATATTTTTTTTTAAATGCATTAATATTTTATGAGCCAAATCTATGCAAGGCTTTTGAAGCATGTGCCACAGATGCCTGTGAATTTGTCCGGTCAGGTGGGGCCCTTTAATGAAAACCAAAACCTCAAATACCCCTTTGCATTTTTTTTTTTCCTCTGTGAAAATGCGGCTATTACAGCAAGCAACCCAACCAAGAAACTCATGCAAAGTGTCACAGCTCCTACCTGCTTTAGCAGTTAGATTTGCCTTAAGGGGGGACAGAGTTCTTGGAGCATTTATCTTTATTTTTAGGCCCTATGCAATGAAAATGTATGGTCTTGATCAGTTTTTTATGCTCCTTTCTAATATGTAATGGCTCTTCTGTTATGTCAGTAAATTTTCAAAATAGTTCACTTTCATGCCTGTGTATATAAAAACAACAAAGAAACCACTGTCAGAAAACTATTACTAACATTTGGCTAGACAGTATACGGTATAAGGAACCCAACGTAGGAATCACATTTTTCATCAAGCAATATTTGTCATTTCACAACTTCCTGAAGTTCAATTTGGGGAAAAGTGGTTGATGATCCATTTTTATTAAGAGCATGTAAAAAAAAATTAACAAGCAAGAAATGAGAAATCTGTTCCCAACATTATACAATTTAATCACAGAAGAGCATGTTGCAAATAAAAATTATTCCTCTATCCACTCTAGACGTGAAGATATCCTTCTTGTAAATTACAAAAACAATCAAAAATTTGAGTTTTGAGAAAATGAGAAAAAACGTTTGCACTTTATAAAGTGGAATGAATGACCCAGGGAGTGAATAAATTAGTAGCTATGTAGGAGATAAGCAGCAGACTTCAAATATGTCACTTTCAAAAATTTGCTTTCTTTCAAGGTTTTCGGCCCCTCAAGAACCTTGTCGGCTTTCAAGTGGAATGCTGTCAGTTGTATAGTTCAGTTTGCCCCCATGTCTGCTCACTGTCTTTGGTGTTTGAAGCCACTAAACTAATCTAAACTCTGATGTTTGAAAATACTGAGATAAAATACTTCTCCCATCCTCATGGCCAGCATATGAATATGATGGTCATGAACTCCACCATAACAAAATGCAACTTAAAGCACTGCCTGAATTAAAATTTAGGGTGCTTGAAAGTAAAGGCCTATGACTTACACAGGTCTCCTAAGGTCAGGATCATCAATGATCAGTGGTATTCCAGATCGGCTAGATTGTGGCATTTCAGACTGACGCTCGGCAAAGGACACCTGGATACCTCCAAAGTCGCACATCTGTTAATGAATGCGGAATAAAACATAGCACCATCACTTTACAAACTTTTCTCAAAGCACCAATAGAGAGCGAATAAATATGTATGGCACAAAAGAACAAACCTGTAGGCAGCTTTCATCCAAGTTCATAACCTGCCAAGGTGTCTTCTTAAAAAGCTAGAATAGGTTGAAAATTGCAAATTATTAGTTACTAGTTGCTGACATCAGTAGTAACAAAGCTAAAAAAAAAAATAAGAAAAAAATTTGAAGCAAACATATAAACGAAAATATTCAATTGTTTTTGGCCGTCACTGAAACCTGCACAGGAACACTGAAAGGTCACACAAACGGGGCTCGCAGACTATGATAGGGACAAATGATGGATGATCTGTCGACACCCCCAAAAGCATTACCCATGCTGCCCGCAAGCAACAAGGACACCCACCAAGAGCTAACATGCAATGAACTCCTTCCCAGACTTAAAAATAATCTGACTGGATATTTACCATTGCAGAAATGTGAATTTCAATAACAATTGGAGTGGTGCAAAATGCCTCAGAGTGTTTAGCAACTCCGGCTAGGGGCTGTTGCAATTAATCTGCTGCACTCACATTAGCACCACAGCTAAGCTTAAGTGAATGCCTCACGGCATCATAAGAAACGTCATCTTCAATCGAGGAAGTTCGCTCTGCACCTGTCATATTTGTTTCGTTGTTATGTCCAGTCTTCTTTGCGCAAGCCCTCCTCTTATCAGAAATGAACAAACTCGCCCAACCCAAGGTATTGATTGAATCAAGGAAGTGTGCTTCCACAGTTACTGGGGATTGCCATGTGTGAGATCACTCAATTGTGCCCAACCAGTGTGGCGCATTGTCTCTCTGTACTGTGAGCAGTGCCCTCCAACCAATCAGCATGGCACGTTACACCTGGTGTGTTATGCTGACAATGATGCCGCATAAAAGGAATCATGGTCTTAACAGCTGCTGCTGTAGAATATGAATAAATTAACACCTTGCATTGGCAGACAATTTTGAAAGAGTGCACTTTTCATTTGCACTTAATTTTAATGTACAAGCTATTTTTAGTGTCCTTTTCCTCTAGAAGAAATTTAGCAAACCTAGGCCGAGAAAAAAAAAATGTCCTATTTATCATGTCTGCCAGCAAATGACTGCTTCCCAAAAAGTTTGAACTTTAGAGAGGAGGGGGTAAATGAAGCAAAACACACCCTTCAGTAAGGTTTGCATGCATGAAAGTACAGTCAACAAATGTTAGCTGAACCCTGTGTAGTATATGTATTGTAATTGGCCTGGGATCCCATAGTTCTGTCCAAAGAGAGTACAAGTAGAGTTCACTTTGGCATGGCTCGTAGCACCAAGTGTGAAGTACAACCCCAACAAGTTGTGAGAATCCTTAATATGGTATATTGACGAGAGACCCCCTTATGATTCAGGCGTGGTTTCTACTTGTTTTCAGGTTCCTCAATTCATCGGTTCATCCCCTAGGGTGAAGTATAGGCCTCACATTTGACAAACAAGGTTTTATATTATTGCATAGTTATTTTAACGTTCAAAAAATGGTGCCCACTAACATTCTCTATTGTCATTAACAGATGGATACTGCATGCCAAAAGAAAGAGATGTGTTTATTATTTGAGGAAAACAAAATTTAACTTTTCGATAGCCAAGGTATGGGGTTAGTTCATTATGGGAGTTATTATGGTAAATATTATGCACACCAAATATGCATTATTAGCAAAAAGCAGAGTAGCTGCAATTTGGAAGAGACTTGCTGCCCACTTAGCAACAGTAATATTTATTCTCCCTAGAACAGAAGTGATGAAGTATGTCCTCCTTTGTCAATGTAGAGTTTTACTACCAAGGTTTCATGGCTTTGCAAACAATCCCGAGTCTACCGACGAGCTTAAATCTTCGAAAACACAAGTTGCCACATACTGCTTTAGTACACGACTTTAAGCCCAAATGAAGCCCTGGGAGAAGTATAGCACAGATAGGCATCCCTAAAATGTCAAATTTTCTATAGCAGGAAGTTTAAAGTTACGAGAATTGGTAATCAAAAACCTGCAATATTATGTGGGAAACATAAAAAAATATAAATATACAACTCTATTTTTTAAACATGCTTCGTATACTCCAACTACACTTTCAAGAAAATAAAATGTAGTGGTTACCATTCAGCTTCAGACAGCACTTGGTATGCTTCTCATTTCAAGATATAGTTGGTTTGGATTATTGGCTTTGAAACAACAGCTGCCATGAGGGATACCATAGTGGAGAGCTCTTTCGACCCCCTGGGGTTCTTCTACATGCACTGACATCACGGAGAACACGGGCGCCTTGCATTTCACCTCAATCGAAATTAGGCCGCCATGGCCAGGACTGAACCTGTGTCCTCGGGATCAGTGGTCAAATGCCCTAACTTTCAGATCATTGATGCTTGTTTGACACAATGACCCTTGTGATGAATTATCGCTTCAATAATGATGCCCGAATGCACAATCCTGCACCAGCTGTTGCCACCATGCCTGCAAACGAGATGCAGCCCTACATATGTTTCGCATCTGCATGCAGCTTACTTTTATTGCCAGCCAGGTACTGCAGCAAGAGGAAGCCCTCAAAATGAATGCTGGGCATTATTCAAAACTAGATACATTTTTAGCCACTTCTATTCATATGCCATCACCATTCTTCTCACAAAAGAGTTTCAACGTAGAGGCCTTTTCACTAACCTCGGAGAAACTGGTTTGACTGGACTGTTAAAGCAGGCAGCCATCAACTCTCCTGTGCTACGAGAGCAGCCCAGTGCTCAATATGGCAGCGCCCTTCAACTCTTTGTAAAATCGCATAGTCAACACAGCTACTGCACTTGACATAACGGTTTGCCCAAGCGGAAGTTGGTGCAAGCATGCCAAGGCAGCAGCAGAAATTCATTCATTACCAATTTCAATCTTTCAAGAGAGTTGAGGCAATTAAATAATTAATATTCCCATCATCTATTCCTTCCTGTGGATGTCTACAACACAGAAACATAAGGAGAATGCAGATGCTAATGCACAAATGCGTGAAAAATTCTGAACTCCCTGAATTTTTGTGAAATCACAAGAAACTGGGGTCCTCAGCATACAACTGGCACAATCAAAATATGTTAATATCAACCTAAATATTTAAAAAAAATGGTAAAGTTCTTCACATAAGTAAATAAAGAGCAAATTAAAATAGCAAAGAGGTCCAAGAATGTCATAACTTTCAAGAAAGTGGCAGTTGAACATGCAGGATGATCAACTACGGCGACAGCACGGTGCTCTCATCAGAGGTCAGAGAAGTAGATCTGTTCGAGCTGCTAAGAGATCAGAACTCAGTCAAATCACTTCATGCCAGCTGTCCTCCTCTCCCAGAGTGATGCAGCTGGCGGTAACCACATACAAACATACACACACACACAGCACACATACACACAGCTCAGCTTAGATGCTCACTGCAGAACGTAATGCTATCGCATTAAAAAGATGAAAAGGCTTCACTGAATAGTGCTACTTTTCAGCCTTTATACGCTGGCCAAATTTAAGGCCAAAGCCTTTATTTCCTCATCGTTGTTGTCAACAAAAGTGTCACGCTTTTGCGGCAGCTCTGATTGGTCGAGACGGGATGACGTCATGGAGGCCTCGACCAATCACAGAGCACCACCACAGTATACGTAAATGCGTGCCTTATACGACCATATGCCAATCAATGATCAATTACTAATTTATGAATTACTAATTACTGACTAGGTAATTATACAGTAATTACTCATTAATGACTAATTAATTACCTGCTACTTAGTAACAGTTGCATAAATAATTAATTACTAATTGATGCCGCACACCCAGTAAAATCACACAACAGTAACAGAACAACTGCGAAGATACAAGGAGTGCGATCTAGTCGCTGCCAAGCAGAATTCACTGAATAAATGCACTCACAAAATGTGAAAGAGTAGTTGCTCGCATTCATCGCTACATGCGCAACAGTCGCGCAGCAGAATGCAGCACTCATACTTTTGTCTTTCATCCCTTTAGTCGCCAAAGTGTCCTCAAATTTTTACTTTGCTGGCTTGAACAGCTTAACTTTCAAGTAATATGAGGCACACACTGCAACTCGTATTTATAACCATCGTGAAATTGCCAGGCACCCCTTTTTCAGTAAATTTTCAATCTCCAGATGGCTGCTGATCTTATGAGTGAAGCCTGACAAATAGCCCAAAATAATAAAACTCACATGCCAAAAGCTTGCAATAAAACTTGTGAGAACAGTATGCTCACATCTTTTCCTGGCACAGTCAACAGCTGCGTGAGGAAGTACTTCTCATGCACTGTCAGCTTGGGAATGACATGGGCAAACTCTGGCTTCTTTCCCCCAGTTTCTTCAGAGGGATTCTGGAACAGATAAAATGCAGTTACTCTCAAAAACATTATGCACCCTGAAATTCACATAGAGCAAACACATTTGTCGAAACGTTGGCTCAACCTGAGAACTCAGGATTCCCCCCTCTACCCTTGTTCAGTGCTCTTTCATACCGTGTTATCTTCTTCCTCTCATTCTATCTGAAACACATTTATGAAGATTCAGGTAAGTTCTAGCCTGTTGTAAAAGATTCAGTAACTGCAGTAAAATCATGAGATGCCCTTAAGTTCTACACCTTCACACTCTACATTCGAATGTGTCATGGAATCTGAATTCATGTCCTAAATTCTGATCCCTGCTCTGCACTTAATGATGTGCACATATGCCTACATACATGCCTAAAGTTGACCTTCCAGCACTTTGGATAAACAGTGGCTCCCCAGTCTCACTTCGACTACAACCATCAAGCCAAACAAAGCCCGTTAGTGCACGCTGAAAAGGGTTCTTCTTAAACCCATTACAACATGAAATTAGCACTAATTTTTATTTATAAAGTAAGGCACACATGCAACAATGCAGCTATGCTACGTCAACTGCTGCACTTTGCAGTAGCCGACCAAGCATAGCTAAAAAGGTTGTTCGCTCTTTCTTCATGGAAACAGGCACTGCACTTCCACATCACTTCTGTGGGGTTGCTATGTGAGCACTGATGTGGGTACTCTCGTGGAGTGCAGGGCAACTTCAGAAATGTGGTAACAATTTCTGCAGTAATCGTGTGACAGCCCCAGTGCTATAGCTGTTGTACACGACTGCCAGTTTCAGACTTTGTGAATATGCTTGCACTCAAACATTTGTTACATGTGTGTCTTGAAGAAAGAAATGTATCAGGTCACAAGATAACGCACCTTCAAGAAGAAATATAGAAAGAAGCAAATTAACTATTATTTAGCTCTGTGAATCCTAAGGATCAACATTACATGCATGAATAGTTCATACTTACAAGCAAATGGACGAAAATCGAGATGAAAGGATTCATGTTTATCGATTCAGTACGATACATTTCATACAAGAAGTAAAGCGAGACTATCCTCTGGCAAGGGCCGCTGATGAGATCCGACTGTTGAATAAGCAAAGCCTGAAAAAAAAAAGAGAGAGAGAAAGAGAAGCTCAAAATATTTACCAGCTCAACGCCTCCTTTCACACAACAAAACAGTAAAACTGATAACCTATCCATCTATTTCAAGGCTTGTGAAGAAGTAAAGAAATACTTGCGAACATGTTAATTTGGTGTGGGAATCCTTTAAGGTAGACAGTTATATGTAGGAAGTAAAAACATTAAGAACCATTCGTGAAATAGTTTTCGCCTAGAAATGCTTTCAGGTTAGCCACAGTTTCCAGCCTTACTTCTAAAACCACTGCTTCTTCCCAGTGGCTCCACAGACAAAAAATTTGGTACTAGCTACAGTAATCTACAGTTACAGTAGAAACCCGTTGTTACGTTCCTCACTGCTGCGTTTTCCCGGCTGTTACGTCGCTTTCATCCGGTCCCGGCATTGCTCCCGTAGGATCCAATGTATTGGGATCCTCATTGTTACGTTGTAGCTGTGAAAACGTTCCCGCATGATATGTCACAACTGGTCACCGCGAACCCGCCTGAGGCAACGCGCACCGACCACCATTTTGACTTTTGAAGAGTCTTGGCTAGGCTTGGCTATGGAACTAACTTCAAGAAGCCGCACGCAAGTTGGAGAGGCCGCCACTAGATGGCTATCTGCCTCGTGAACGTCGGCTAGGTGGCGTGCACCGCCACCGCCCGATTCAAAGGGTTCAGCTTCATCCATCCATCCATCCGTCGAACCAATCCATGACAAAGCCGGTCGTGAACCAGTCCAACTAACCCTTGTCCTTTGTATCCGACGATCGTGATCCGACGTTCTTCGATGGCGTTGCGCAAGCGGACGGCGCTTTCCCTCCAGGAAAAGCTGGACGCACTCAACGCTGTCGACAGGCAGCCAGCGCGGAAAAGAATTGATAATGCCAAAGACCTTGGTCTGCCACCATCGACGCTTAAGAGCATCGTCTCAAAGCATGCCGATATTGAAGGCAATGCAGCGCTTTTCGGCCCGAAAGCTAAGCAGGCTCGTGGGGCCAAGTATGGAAACCTCAACAAGACTCTTCTGACCTGGTTCAAGCAAGCTCGCGCTGCCGGCGTCAACTTTGATGGCAGCATTTTGCGCAAGAAGGCAGTGGACATCGCCGACAGACTAGGCATCACGGACTTTGCGGCGTCGAATGGCTGGATCGACCGTTTCTGGAAGAGGCACGGCATCGCGTACAAGACAGTAAGCGGTGAATCAGCAAGTGTGAACTTGGCAACAGTCGACGATTGGAAGGCCACACTAATTGCTATACTAATTGAGGGCTATGCGCCTCGTGACATCTACAACGCCAATGAAACGGGCCTTTTTTTTCAGGTGCAGCCGTCGAAGTCCCTAAGCCTGAAAGAAGAAGCATGTCACGGAGGCAAAAACAGCAAAGAGCGATTGACGGTGCTCCTTTGCTGCAACATGGATGGTTCCGATAAGTTAAAGCCATGGGTAATCGGCAAATATCAGAACCCGCAGTGCTTGAAGAACACTTGCCTGCTGCCATGTCACTATAAAAGTAACAGTCGTGTGTGGATGACGTGTTTGTTGTTCGAAGGATTTCTTCTTCGCTACTTCGACAACAAGATGGGATCCCAGTGCAGGAGTGTTCTCCTTTTTCTATACAATTGTACTGCCCACCCAAGAGACCCGCAGTTTCTTCGGAACGTCAAGCTTGTGTTCTTCCCACCGAACACTACAAGCCATCTGCAGCCGCTGGATGCCGGCGTCATAAAGAACCTGAAGCATTCCTACCGGAAGTGTGTTGTGAAGCACTGTCTTGCGCATATTGATCGTGGACAGCAGCCTACGACCATTTCGGTGCTTGACGCTATGCACTATGCCGCTTCAGCGTGGGCTGCAGTGGCCGCATCAACTGCACAGCACTGCTTCGCACAGTGTGGCACGTGCGTTAAGAGTGTTAAGAGGCTTCTTCTTAAGTAGCAAATATATATTTTTTTATTTTGCATTCACATTGTACTTGACACGGTTTACGTATTTTCTCAGCAGCGCCCATTTCCTGGCCCGCCTAAATAAAGTGTTTCTCATTAGCGTTTTAGTAAACACGAGATTTCCTGATTATAGTGCAGTAAGACAAGACCGTTTTACCACTCAGAAAGTTCTTGTATGGCCAATGCTGTAAACAGATATAGCGGCAGTCCGGCAAGCTGCAGTGACAAAGTATGTAAAAGGAATGGTTTTCAGTTATCCGGAATCCTTGACGTGCAAATAGAAAACTACCTATATGGTCATATCCCCTCCACTCATCAGGTATCGCGGTCAGGTATCGGCCCCGATAGTTCATGGTACGCTGAGAAAGTAGAACACCTTAGCGAACGAGCCATCAGAAGGATTCCTTTAACAATAGAACGCCCTCTTATTTGTCAGTGGCTTATCTTACAACACATCACACTGTCCGATTTTTTTTTTTTTAGATTGTATGTAACAGTTTGGCAGTATTGGACTACTGCTTTCAAATGCTCGAGGCAACTGCGGTCAATCGCATTGAACTTCCTGCGCTGGGAGAACGCCGAAATAAGCAAAAACCAAATACTCCCGAGATCCCTCTTTCCTAGCAGGTGTGCAAAAAAATAGGGCCACTCATAGCAGGGAAATTATTTTTTTTTCTTTTCGCAGCCTCCGCAGCTTGTCCATAGAAACATATTTATAGTATAACATTTTCTAAGTCAATTATTGCAGCAGCTCCGACATGTTCAACCAGAGCATTGTCGTACATGTAAAAATGATGCAGAGGTGGTATTACTCATTTCGCTTATATTAGGATTAAGTTTCATAGTCTAAGGCCGGGTTCAGTGACCTACTGTAGCGTAATTTTGCGGGAAGTCCTGGAAGTATGTTTGTTTGCTTTTCCTACCAAAAGATAATCCTACTTTTGCCTTGTTTATTTTTCTCCCTTTCCAGTCTCGTTGGAAGGTTGAAGGCGGAATGTCATCTGCTATTATTCTATTCTGAATCGTTTGAGCGTATTACCAAAAAAGACAGGTGCAGCATCTTTTTCATCTTACATGAACGCCGACTATTACAACTACCACTACTACGGCCCCATGGCTACGCGGCTCGGCGGTCTTCAGGTGGGTTTCGACAAGAAGACAAATAAGATGAACGCGCAGTGCAGGCACAGATTCTGTCTCCAAAGTCATCTTTACAAGCACCTAACGAAGACGTTCCTAGAGCCTGATGAAATCGCTCGCGCGGCATTTTCGAGTTATAACAGAAATAACATGCACCAAGCGTTTTCACACACACACAAAAAAACATGCACACCGTACCGAGGACCGCCCTTTCCTTTTTTTAAGGTCTCCCGGTAGAAAAATACTCCTTGCAATTACTCAAAGTAGCTCAAAGCCGCACTGCAAAATGACGGGTAGGGACATGCTCAAGTACGCCTCGCAGAACCGAAACGAATGCGCCGCTCAGCTGCTTCAGCACTCTACTGCCTCGGTACTTCGCCACGGGCGGCACTGTTCCGTCAAGGCTATGGTGGCACCATACAACAGGCGCCCGGTCCCTATATACCAATCAGCCCAAACATCTAAATTCACAACTCTCTTCCCGGACTTCACAGAGGTTAAACTTTGAATCATCCGTTTTAGAGTCCCCTCACACAGCCCCACATGATCCATAATTGTCTCCCACAGAAAAAAAGCTGCATGAGCGATGAGACGTTCTAAGCTCTGGAAAAGTCTATCATAGCCCATGAAAGTGAGTTTGTAGAAGCCAAAGAAAACAAGATGGAAAGATGTTTTAAAAACATACTTCACAAAAGTTCGAAAGTGCTCAAGCCACAGTTACCACAATAACATTTGTGTACATGGATCAAGGCTAAAGGCCATGTTTATGTCTAATCTATTTGCTGCCACTTGCTACAGCCTGCACTATTCAAGCTGTGTGCTGTGCACCACCATTCTGCCTGTCCCTTTAAGTTTATTTAGAAGCATATTGATTCATCTGGCTTATAAGCTTTACTGTCCCCAAGCGACAGCGGCTATAAGGGCCGCTGCGGTGGAGGCCTCCAGAAGTTTCAACCAACTGGGGGTTCTCTTATGATGCACTGACACTGCACAGTATAAAAGCGCCTTGCATTTTGCCTCCATTGAAACGCAGCTGCCACAGCCGGGATCGAACTTGCATCCCCAGGATCAGCAGTCGAGTACACTAACCATAGCTAATACTTGCTGGGGGGGCTAGTTGGTGCATGCTCCCTTGAAAAGCTGTAGTGCCAAAATGGACAACACGCAGACAGAGAGACAGGACAGGTCCGTTTTGGCGCTACATCTTTTCAAGAGAACACCCTAACCACTTGGTCACCATAGCAGGGTTATGACTGTATTTATAAAGTGTTACTTTTTGAAAGAGAGTGCTTTTGTTATGCTTCTTTATCTTCTAACTTCTAATGCCTCTTGCACATTCCAGTTTGATGCTTTCTACTTCTGAAAACGGCTTGAAGCATATTTCAATAGTATCAACAGCAAGACGCATATTTTATGCCGCTTGAATTTAACACCACGGGACAGCAATGGAACACTAGAGCGACATCAATCAATACAACTGGACACGAGAAAGGTTGCAATAGAAAAAAACCCCAATAATAAATCCAGCAAGTGAGCAAACAAAATTGAACAAACCAGGGCACAGCTGACACGGAAATGATCTTGCTTGGTGAAATGGTGCTGTAGTGTCTGGCCTAGTGATTCGAATGTTTGCTTCTCCAACTGTTCATCCTGCAACAGGCTGAAGCAAAAGGAATGGCCAAGTTGAGAAAGACTGGGTAAAGAAGGAAGATAAAGCTACAGCCACCTAAATAAACTGCATTTACAAGCACAAAATAGAAAAAAACGCGTGAGCAAATGCGAACCAATTTACCCGAGTAGAAGTCCGAGCTCTTTTTCCGTTAAAGCCATGGCAGGACGGTCACCTGGGGCATAAGAAACAAGCGCAACGTTTTTAAAAAGTTCTTTTTTTTTTCTTTTCGCCCGCCACAATCACGAATACCTGGTGTGATGCAGAGAATATGGCTACATGTGACTGAAATATAACGAGCTGCTAATAACGTCCGCAATCGTAGCTGTCAATCGGTACGCACTTCGCCACAGCTGCTTGTCACTGCTAATCGTAGTACTTACATACATGTTTCGGTACAAAGCGTAGGTGAGTCGGAGCTCGCTCTCGTGTGCAAAGAAAGCCTTTGAAAGCTTTCCATCGCTGGAAATCACCAACAGATTTACTCCTTATAAGCATGACAGGATGATAGCCAGAAAATCTGTACAAATAACACAATGCAAAACTTTTTACCAGGAAATGATGTCTTCACTAACAGCAGGAACCGACCTCAGAGAGTACAGATTTGGACGCCCAATTAGGACGTGATCATCGTCACAAATGCCCTCCTGACGTTGCTTTTTCTTTTTGAGGTAAGTAATGCAATAACGCTACTAACGCTACTCCGACTACGGCGTCCCCCAACCACGCCATTCACGAATCACGCAAACTACAAATTTGGATTGGATTGGTTCCGAAGCTCTCTGGCTCTCTCCTTTAGCCAAGCCCTGGGTACTCTCTGGCAGAAGCAGTTGGGCAGAAGCAAGGTCTACCATGGCAGAAGTCTGTCCTGCCGTAGCATCAACGCCACGAAAACCTAACCTACTATCTTCTTCGGCTTCTCCAGTTCTCAAGGCGACGTCCTGTTGTCTCCGCGTAGAGTTTTTGCCTGCACATTGAGGTTTGCGCCGGGACGCTGGCGCGCCGCCGCCGCGGTTTGCTTTCGGCCTGGTTGGCGCCATCGAGTTAATGTACTAACTTCTGATTGTGCGCAGTTTAAATAGAGGTAGATAGAGGTAAAGGTTTTTTATTCTGTGCGAGAGTAGCCACTGTAGCGAGGGGACGGAGGGGCCTCTACATAGACGGCAATAAAGCTATCTTTAACTTGTGCACGATCTGTTCGCGTGATCTGCGCGCTGATGTGTCACTCGCAAATAGTCACCCGTCACCCAGCAATGCAGTTGATGATGATGCGTTGAGACCATTCCCTTTGTAACAGGCAAATACGGTATACATATATATCCTAGCCGCTTAGATTAAAATAAAAAGCACGTCAACAAAGGAAAAAGAAGACAGTCACAAAGAAAAGAAAATATAAAATAGGCACTGTCCAGAGTTGCGCGACAATATCATCAGCCCGTCACTGCTGACACCATCACCTTGTCATCACTGTCATCACCGTCAGCGCTTTGTGGCTTTGTCAGTCACCACATAATCGCCACTGAAGCCGCATGTCTTTGGTTGTCCGCAATCTTGCGAGGGTATTGTCCGCGACATTCGCAGTACGATATCCCTCTGTACGGGTCGGTTGGAGCCTCGTACAATGCAAAATCAGGTGCTCAGTGGCCTCTTCTTTCTCCCCGCACGCCCGGCAAAGGTCAGCTTGCACCTCCGGGCTTGTGTCGAAGCGTCGACGGTGCACCGAGGTGCGTACCCGCGCGCGCCTCGAAGTGGAGCCCATTGCCGCCGCTGTTCGTACAGCCTGGTTACCGTGATGGATGTCTTATGTGACCGACCCAGCTGCAATGTGGACTTTCCCTGCATAGCCTTCTGCCACTGGGCAGCTTACTCGTCCTTGACTCGATTGTGAACTCACTGCCTTGACCCACTTGAGCTCACTACCCTGGATTGGGTGGGCGAAAAAGCCAAATTTGCTTCTAAGGGTTTGGACGCGTGAGCACCACCGTGTCCTGATATTTGTGAGGTGGATGTAACAAAACACCCGGCGAGCCGACCTTGCGTCGTTCATCATGCGCAAGCGCCCTTCGAACGCCAGCTTGCTGCTGGCTTCTCCCGCCTCAAAGGAAGACCATCCTATGTCTCCTTGGATGACTTCTAGCCACGCGTCCATGGCATTTCAGGGCAACTCGACCAACTTCGTACTGCCCTCGTGTCTTTGTAGACAGACAGACGACGGCATTGGCGAAAGTGAGGCCTGTAACGTGTACTGCCTTCCACATCTAGCGTACCATCATTGGACGGTCACAGCGCCACATGCTACGCCGTCGAAGCGGACTGCTGGCTCTTCGTGAGGCCTGGTGAACATGCTCTTTATGAGGGGCCATGATGTCGTCGGACGTACTGAAGCGTACTCCCAGGTACCTATATTCACTGACCCACGGTATCTGTTCTCTATTGGGAAACGTTATCGTTGTGACTTTCGATCGTGCACCCCGGCGAAACACAGTATCGCTGATTTCTTGGCGTTGAAGTCGAGGTCGAGTTGTGACAGGTTGGGCCACCGTCAACAGTTGCTGAACGTTGGTCACATTCTCAGCCAGTAACAACAGGTCGCCGGCGAACAGGAGGCCTAGCAGCGGCCATGTGTTCGGTATGCCGTCCATTCCATACGTGTAGCGGAAACCGACACCACTGTCAAGAAGCGCACGTTCCACTCCCGAGACATACATCATGTACAGTAATGGGGATAGTGGGCATCCTTGTTTAAGACCCCTTTGCACCCTCACTGGCTCAGTTCGTGCTCCGTTAAAGCAAGCAAGCACGGAGCTATTGGTGTATAGCCTGCGAAGGAGGGATATCCAGACCGCGGGCACGTTTAGTTCCACCATGCGATGTATCATCCTGGCATACGGTACGCTATCGTACGCTTTGGCCACGTCCAAAAAGCATGCCAGGAGACATCGCGTTTCCTTCCGTGCTACCTCTATTGTCTGGCTGAGGGTGAGTAGGTTGTCCTCTAGCCGGCGGAACCCATTCTGCAGTTCTGTTAGAGCTCCGTGTGATTCCGCCCAGGCGCATAGCCGCTCTTTCACAACCTGTGCAAACAGCCTGTAGAGCGCGCTCCTAACTGTGAGTGGTCGATAGTCTCTCAGGTGTCCCGGGTCGCCTCCTCGCTTGGGAATGAGGGTCACGTGCCCGCACAGCCACTCGTTTGGGATGGGGTCCCCATCTATAATTCCATTACATATATGTCGGACACTCGTGTTTCTTTGCCGAAGCACTTCACAAGCCCTGCAGGGATGTCATCCAGCCACTTGGATGTATGGGTCCCCATGCGCGACAAGGCCCGGCCAAGAGCCCGTCGGGTCACCTGCGTGTTACCACCCGGTTTGGTTGAGGTCTGGCTGCTGATGGAGTCATTTATTTATTTATTTATTTATTTATTTATTTATTTATTTATTTATTTATTTATTTATTTATTTATTTATTTATTTATTTATTTATTTATTTATTTATTTATTTATTTATTTACAGGATACTGCCGGCCTCAGTTTGATGCCTTAGGCAGGAGTGGGCATATCAATAATACATCAAGAAAACGAACATAGAGAAAAACATCGCAAGAATTCAAGTGAGAAGAAGAGACGAAATCCAGCAATAATAATAGTAGCGAAAAGTAAAGCGCGACAAAAACAACAAGGCGCGTACACAGCAGCATGACACAACCACGCATGCTCAGTCACTTGAGCAAGAAACGAAATGTACAAACAATGAAAACAATCATGCATATGAAGCACTCAAGGCATTGCGCACAACGACATGATGGTAATTCTATTTTGCTTCAATACTGTTAAGCATGCCGCAGAATGACTGGACCGTCGGGCATTCCACTGTACTGGAGGTAATCGAGGCCTTCCCGTGGAGCGTCGTACAGGTGATACAGGTGGGCGGTGAGGTGCTCGGCGATATCAAGTACCAGCAGGCCTGTATCCTCGTTTCGAATTTCCAGGGGAGGGGGCTTCCCTTCGAGGGTTGCCACATATGCCCAGAATTTTCGCGGGCCGTTCTGTCCCGACTCGGTGATGGATCGGAGTCGGACATGGTCGTGCCAGGCGATTTTACTCTAGACCAGTGCCTGCATTGTCCGCTTGCATCGAAGGTATGCATCCCAGGCCTGTTGGCGGTGAAGCGTTCTCTAACGGCTCGGCGATGTAGACAGTTGGTCTTTCTGCGTGCAGCAATTACCGTTTGAAGCTCAACGTCCCACCAGCCTTTGAAGCGTACAGCCCCGCGTGAACTGGTGCAAATTTCGTGCTATTGCATAATGCGCCTTAAGGTGTCAGTGATGGCGTTGTAGCTGTTGGGTTTTTAGTACACCAGGCTATTTTCCAGTTCGTCGGCGATAGCCTCGTATTTAGTTGCTGGCAGGTATCGCTTGACTGGCTTTCGCTTTCCCCTAAGGTTTTGCTTCCACGTGGACAATGATATAGTGATCCGTATGCGGTTGTGGTCACTACCTAGGCTGTAACAGCCCATTTTATCCATGTGTATCTTCCGGACATGCTGTGCCAGTCGCTGTGAGGCAAGTGCGTAGCCTATGCATATGCGGCTATTTCTTGCGCACCACGTGGACTCGCCATCACAGTCGCCGCGGAGATCCAGTATCTGAAGTGATAGAATCTGTTTGAGGTGCACAACAATTGATCTCCATTGAAATCTTGGAAACCGTCCAGTTGCTGGATGTGCCCGTTAAAGTCGCCAACAATTAACACCTCGCGGTCAGGCACCCATCTGCGTACGTCTGCGATCATGCAATCTAGGATGCGGATGTTGCCCTCGTGCTTCCCGCTCGTGACTGCCAGGGAAACAACTCCGATAAGAACTGGGAAGTCCAGAAGGCTGCCAGATATCCACATGTGTTCGGTGCATAGGCACTCCAGTTTAGTCCAGGTGCCTTGTCACCATAACAGTCAGATTCCTCCGCCTTTTCGGTCGTCGCTACCTCGCTTCCTTCCAGCCTAATATCACGAAGGATGTATCGGGGGCTCCTCCAAGCTGCGAAGATAAATAAATAAATAAATAAATTTTATTTCTGCCTCCGGGTCTCCGTAAGGCGTATAGTGTCATATTGTAGCATGCGTTGACCACAAAGAAGCGCAGAAGTGTGAGAGGAAGAAGAAGTGTGCTAACCTCGAGCCTGAACTCTGACGCTGTTCGTAGAACCTTTGCCACGCCTTGGACCTCGGACGCAACTGTAAGGGTCGCTGTTTACGCGACATCTGGTGGAGGTGCCGGGTACGATTTTCATGAGCCGGACGCCCCCTATAAGCCCAGGACGCACCCCTAAGGTGGAGACCCCAGTACACCAGAGCAGCCGCCGACTGCAAGGTCTGCCTCCCGAGTGTGGTCCTCTCCCTGACCACAGACCAACAAGGAGCATTTCTGTCAGCGCGATGAATCCCCCGTATCGACAACTCCTGTCCTGCTCCACCACCAGCGGGATTCACCACATTTCCACGGCCTGCCCCATGAGGACGCTGAAGACTGGCTGGAGCAGTTCGACCGGGTGGCTGCCTTCAACGCCTGGAACGCTGACTCGAAGCTTCGCCATGTCTACTTCGCACTGGAGGATTCTGCGAGGACATGGTTCGAAAATCAAGAAGCCGGACTACGAACGTGGGACACATTCAAGGCAGAATTCTTGCGTATGTTTACCAGCACGCTTCGCAAGGAAAAAGCGCAAATGCTTTTAAATAGCCGTATACAACATCCGAATGAAACTGTTACGGCCTACGCCGAAGAGATGAAACGACTCTTTCGACGCGCGGACCCAACCATGTCGGAAGAGAAAAAAGTGCGCCTTTTGATGCAAGGTGTTAAAGAGCAGTTATTTGCAGGCCTGGTGCGAAGTCCACCAACAACTGTCGCCGAATTCATAAGTGAGGCTTCTACCATTGAAAAGGCACTTGACATGCGCGCCCGGCAATACCAGCGCACTACAGTGTCTATGAACGCCGCGAGTGCAGGTGAAGCCATACAGTTTTCGTCAGAATCGTTGCGTGATACAATCCGGGCGATAGTCCGGGAAGAGGTGGCCAAATACCTGCGGATTCCTCCACAGCCACAGGTTGCCACAGTTTCCGATATCATCCGTGAGGAAGTAAAACAGGCGCTGGGTGTTCCCGCACCCGTCACCGTGCCCGCACCCGTCGCCGCGCCTGAACCCGTCGTAGCTACACCGCTGCCCCAGACCCTGAGCTACGCCGCGGTCACCAGCCGCTACCTGCCGCCTTCGAAAGCATCCTACGAGCCGCGCGCACCGGTCGCCCATGTGTCTTCACGGCCGAGCGTACGCCGCCGAAGGACCGATATCTGGCGAACGCCCGATCACCAACCGTTGTGCTACCATTGCGGCGAAGCTGGACACCTGTGTCGCCGCTGCCCCTACAGGGAACTCGGCCTCCGTGGGTTTTCTTTTGATGCCCGTCGTCCGTTGCCTGGCCAGCAGCCACGCGAAATCGCAGAATACATTTCGCGTTCCAACACAGGCCCAAGCCGCTTCCGATCGCCGTCGCCTCGCCGTTACAGCTCTCCTGGACGCCAGGAGCAACTCCAAAGTCCCCATAGGGGAAACTAGATGCAACAGCCTCTGGAGGTGCGGCTGCTACAGTGTGAAAATTTCAAGATCCTCCACAGACCCACGACAGTTCTTCACTGCAAACTACAGTTCGTTACATACGGCCACCAGCAGAACCGACGCCGCTACGAAATTCCGCTGATCCTCAACGTAGCCACGACGCCGACATTCGCCCCACCACTCCTTCAGAGCATCGAAGTCGAGACCGAACCCCACGAAGCTGTCGCCGCCCGACACAACAAACTGCCGACCTGCAGATCTCCGTTGATGGCGTAGACGTCACTGCTCTAGTCGACACTGGCGCCGATTATTCAATTCTAAGTGCGCACTTCGCCAAAGCTCTCAGAAAGGTCACAGCATCATGGGGTGGCCCGCAAATACGCACCGCTGGCGGACATTTAATTATGCCCACAGGAGTGTGCACGTCGAGGATCACTGTACAAGGGCAAACCTTTCTGGCGACGTTCATCGCATTGGCTCAGTGTTCCCGTGACGTCATCCTCGGTATGGACTTTTTAACCGAAAATGGCGCCATTATCGATCTGCAGAATAAGTCCGTAAGATTTTCAGTTGAGAATGCTATCGAATCCAACAGCATGCTCCCCGCTGCACTCCACATTATTGATGACTATGTTAGTGTGCCCCCACGTTCAAGCATCATGGTCTCCATGGGCTCCCTCCCAATGCAAGATACAGAAGGTGCCGTCGAGACAAAACAGAAACTGCTTATTGAAAGAGGCATCGCCGTTGCCAGGGCAGTTGTTTTTGTTGAAAATGGTAAAGTTGATGCTCTTCTCACGAACTTCAGCAATGAACATCAACATCTGAACAGAGGGACAACTGTCGCATATCTCGACGCCATAACTGACACTAGTTATGAATGCAATTTCACCAGCGCTTCAGCAACAGAGCCCTCCGACAACACTGAACCTCTGTACGATATAAACCCGGCCTTACCTCGAAAGTATCAAGAGAAACTACGGCACCTGCTCCGTCGCTACTCTAATGCATTTGCCAGATCATCACGCGTCGGTCGAACCCACCTTGCAAAGCACCGCGTCATTACAGACGAAGCTGTTCGACCACTCCGCCAGTCGCCTTATCGAGTTTCCCCTAAAGAACGTACTGCCATCCGAGACCAAGTGAAGGAAATGCTCGATAACGATGTCATTCGCCCTTCCCGCAGCCCCTGGGCTGCACCTGTGGTACTTGTGAAGAAAAAAGATGGCACACTTCGTTTCTGCGTAGACTATCGCCGACTGAACAACGTTACGAAAAAAGATGTTTACCCTTTGCCCAGAATAGATGACGCCTTAGATCGTCTGTGCAACACAAGATACTTCTCCTCCTTGGATCTCAAGTCTGGATACTGGCAGATAGAGGTCGATGAGAGGGACCGCGAAAAGACTGCTTTCATTACACCTGACGGGCTATACGAATTCCAGGTCATGCCCTTCGGCCTTTGCTCCGCGCCCGCAACCTTTCAGAGACTCATGGACAGCGTTCTTGGAGATCTGAAGTGGACATGTCTTGTATACTTGGACGACGTAATTGTATTTGCCCCGAATTTCGAGGAGCACCTCCGTCGCCTAGACGCAGTACTACACGCCATCCAATCGTCGGGCCTCACTCTGAAAGCCGAAAAATGCCATTTTGCTTATGAAGAGCTGAAGTTTTTGGGCCATGTCGTGAACCAGGCGGGAGTTCTGCCGGATCCTGAAAAAACAGTTGCCATCGCCAATTTTCCGACGCCGCGGGACCAGAAAGAGGTGCGACGCTTTCTTGGGCTATGTGGATATTATCGACGTTTCGTGAAAAACTTTTCTAAAATAGCCGCCCCCCTTACACTTCTTACTAAGGCTGATATGCCGTTCACATGGGGCGACCAGCAAATGGACGCATTTCAAGAGCTTCAACGTCGCCTGCAGTCACCTCCAGTTCTAGCACATTTCGATGAAACCGCAGACACCGAACTCCACACGGATGCAAGCAATGTCGGTTTGGGCGCTGTCCTAGTACAGATGCGGAACAGTGAACATGTGATCGCCTACGCTAGTCGGGCTTTGTCTAGGGCTGAGACAAACTACTCTGCCACTGAAAAGGGTGCCTGGCCATCGTGTGGTCTATTTCGAAGTTTCGACCATACCTGTACGGCAGACCCTTCAAAGTGGTGACCGACCATCACGCGCTTTGTTGGCTGACAAGCCTTAAAGATCCTTCTGCGCGTCTCGCCAGGTGGAGCCTACGACTTCAAGAATACGACATCACTGTAACCTACAAGTCAGGTCGTAAGCATTTAGACGCTGACTGCCTGTCTCGTGCTCCTGTACAACTAGCTTCGGACGCCTCAGGTGACGACGATGCATTTCTGAGTGCAATTAGTTCAGACAATTTTGCCGATGACCAACAGAATGATCCCGAACTTTGCCAGGTAATCGACTTTCTTCAAGGTGCCGGCAGCATGGTCCCTAGCCCTTTCCGTCGTACTTTGTCTTCTCTGTGTCTCCGTGATGGCGTTCTCGTCAAGAAGAATTTTACAGTCAACAGTCGCCAATACCTCCTCGTTGTACCAGAAAGCTTAAGGGATGAGATTTTTTAAGCCTGCCACGACGAACCCACATCCGGCCACCTGGGAGTCACTCGGACGATATCCAGAATTAAAGAACGGTATTACTGGCCTCGTTTGTCAAGCGATGTAACGCATTATGTTCGAACTTGCCGTGACTTCCTACGTCGAAAGGTTCCGCCTCTGAGGCCAGCCGGTCTTTTAAAGCCCATTACGCCACCGTCCAGACCATTCCAGCTAATAGGGATGAACTTGCTCGGACCGTTCCCTACTTCCACCTGTGGGAACAGGTGTATTATAGTAGCAGAAGTACTCATTACTGACAGAGGAGCTGCATTTTCTGCAGAGCTCATCCAGCATATCCTTGTTCTTAGTCGCACCAATCATCGTCGCACGACTGCATACCACCCGCAAACAAACGGCCTGACAGAACGTTTGAACAAGACCATTGCCGATATGTTGTCAATGTATGTGGACGTCCATCACAAGACATGGGACGAAGTATTGTCGTATGTAACATATGCATACAATACCGCCGTTCAGGAAACTACCAACATGACTCCATTCAGCCTAGTTTACGGCCGACAAGTGACGACCACGCTCGACGCCATGCTGCCCCACATAGACGAAAGTCCATATGATGATGTCGCCTCTTTTCGACAGCGTGCCGAAGAGGCCCGTCAACTTGCACGGGTGCGAATACAGCAGCAGCAAGGCCGAGATGCACAACGCTACAACCTGCGGCGGCGGACTGCAGACTATCTGCCAGGTGACCTTGTCTGGGTTTGGTACCCCATTCGATGACGCGGACTCAGCGAAAAACTCTTGCGCCGTTATTTCGGCCCCTACCGCGTTCTTCGACGCGTTAGTGAACTGGACTATGAAGTCGTTCCGCACGAGGAACCAGAGCCCCGGCGTCCCAAGCGTTCTGAAGTGGTCCGCTTGAAGCCTTTTCATGCCAGATAGCAGCCTTTTTTACTCTGTCCCTCTTTCAATCTAGCATCGGGATGATGCTTTTCGCACGGGGGGGCTAATGTAGCATGCGTTGACGACAAAGAAGCGCAGAAGTGTGAGAGGAAGTAGAAGTGTGCTAACCTCGAGCCTGAACTCTGACGCTGTTCGTAGAACCTTTGCCACGCCTTGGACCTCGGACGCAACTGTAAGGGTCGCTGTTTACGCGACAATATGAGCTCTTCATCCAGCATTTTAAAGAGTTCCGTCCACTTAACCAATTTTCGCGCTCCACGTAAGTTGAGGAATCCCATGTTTGTGGACGCCTCTCGTGATTTAAAGCGACGGTGTCGCTTGTGGCCTCTTGGACAGGGTGGTCGAACTAAACCTTCGTCTGTTGACTCTCCTGTCCTACATCCTTGGGCAGAAAGCGATGTAGAGGCGACCGGTGCTGCCCGCTGGTATGCCGTATGTGCGCCATTTGAGGGGCTCGGCCGCCGTGCATCCACTTGGGCGTCCTTCAACGTGGCTGTTGGAGTCACTGCAGGGCCCTTTGCTGTCATACACGGTCGACACTTATTCCTCACATTGACTGTGTGACGTGGTATGAGCACACTTGGTAAAACGGGTCGCGCCGGCTGGCGGTTAAATAAAGAAGCTTGAAGGCGCTCACGCGCGCTGGCCTTGTTTTGTGCCTTTCCATGGCGTGTGCTTTTCTTGGACCGTATTTTCTGCCAGAGAGTGGTTTCCCATTTTGCAACTGCTAGTGGTGCTCTCATCTGTGTAGTTGAGGGCCCGGTGGCGTAACAGGAACTGTGTAATCACTCATTACCAAAGTTCAGAGGATGTGGGGGATATGAGAGGGAACGGTCTTCCGTCCCGCTCCTACTCCGCAGGTGCAGCGTCCTCGCTAGCGACCCGCGCAGGGGAACAAAGGGACAAAGGACGGGGACGACACATAATTAATACTCGAATGCTATTTATTGCACTTGCAAATAATACAGAGCATGCCGGCTAGCTATACATCAACAAGGTTTTCCTTGGCAGGGCAAGGCTACGTAAGAAGGACTTTTGACTCACCGGCTGGGGAATGGGGGTGCGATTTCGGCGGCGGACATTTGAACGCGCCTTGAATATGGCGGCCGGGATCTCCCGTGCGCGCCGCATTCTTCGGACGAAGCCGTACCACGGCGTTTGCCGCGGGAGGCGGCGAGAGCGTGCGGTATTTACCGGTGGCTTCGCCGTCGGGAACCAGAAGATGGGCGGTCGTGCACGACGGGTCCTCCCGTGTGCGCAGCGTACTCCGTGCCCGCTATCCCCCGGCATTTGCCGGGAGAGGCGGCGGGAGACGACCGCTCTCGCTGCCGGCTGGATCCAGAATCTCTCTCTCGTCTTCTCGCGGGAACCCGCGTAGACGTCTTGGTGGCGCACCCATTGCTGGTCTCCTTCCCCCAAGGGGAGGTATTTACCTCCTCTCCCAGCCGGCGCTGCCATGAAGCTCGTTGGAGTGGTGGTGGTCGGTCGCGGCGAAGGGGGAGGAAACTGGTTTTCCACATCCCTCCCTCCTTAAATGTTCACCTATGGTTGTCGAGAGCTGCTCCTTGGACGCCATCCGCGAGGTAAACACCAGGCTTAGCAGGGCGATCCAAACGTTGGTGTCATCCGACGAGCAGCAAGGTGAAGGGGTCCCCGCTGTCCATCGGCAGGTCCCAGAGCCAGAGTGACGGGAGGGTGTTGTTCCCGCTGGCGCGCCTTTGTTGGCAGGTAGGGGTTGGCCTCCTCTCCCGTCAAGCCGGACTGGTTCCGTGAG
This sequence comes from Amblyomma maculatum, assembly GCF_055883805.1. Lineage (NCBI taxonomy): Eukaryota > Metazoa > Arthropoda > Arachnida > Ixodida > Ixodidae > Amblyomma > Amblyomma maculatum. Next base: position 217,070,197 of record NC_139344.1, on the reverse strand, counting down.
ACTCCGAGTTTCGGTGATTCACGTCCGCAGGGCAGCAGGCAGGAACGTAAACAATGGCAGCAGGTCCAGGCGGCTTCACTTGATATCTGCACAACCTCCGGATCGCCAAAAAGGTTGAATAAATTGAGCAAAATGACCATTTGGTAAAATGCTGGCCAATGCGAGTGCCAAAAAATTTTATCCGGCACCGCACTGCGTTCCATTAATCCGAACGAAGCACGGGCATCCGCGGTTCGTTTGCCGGCATAATAATCTGGTTCCACGAAATTTCCGATTTTCCTTCTCAGCCCAAAAATACCAAGTTCATTTGAACGAAGTTAGCTTTCGCTAGTTCAGCGAGATGTTCGGCTACAGCGAGGTTAATATTGTCACGGACAAGAGGGCTAGATGTGACTAAGACGACGGGACGAAGCTCAACCAGCCGGCAAAGTTCCGCGCACAGCACGCGAGACAACTTCGGCGTCCTCTTCTACCAAGTGTCACCTAAAAACATCTGGGACACCAGGTTGCATTACTCCCCCTCCTAAAAAAAAACGAAAGCACAGACTGGGCGCGAGCGATGGGCGATGCAAGTCAGTACAGAAAACGAATATAAAACGGAGGCGGTGCCCTACACAACTAAATGAGTGCATAGTACACCGCACATTACTGCGTGAAATACGGTTTCATGCGGACAACGTGCACCACCTCGGAGCGTGGTTGTCGACGCGAGGTCTGCACAGTACCCGCTGGAAGGACTTCGTATGTCACTTCTGTGACACGGCGCAGAACCTTGTAAGGTCCAAAGTATCGCGACATCAGTTTTTCAGACAAGCCGGGCCGGCGCACCGGTGTCCACACCCAAACTTGCTCTCCTGGTTGGTATGTGACGTGTCGATGACGGAGGTTGTAGCGACGCGTATCCTTTCCCTGCTGTTGCTGAATGCGGATGCGGGCAAGTTGACGTGCTTCCTCGGCGCGCTGAGCAAACTGCTCAGCGTCTGGGATGAGAGGATTATCCGTGCAGCACGGAAGCATGACATCTAACATCGTCTGAACGTCGCGTCCATAGAGCAGGCGAAATGGCGTAAAACGCGTAGTCTCTTGGATGGCAGTGTTGAAGGCATACGTGACGTACGGGAGAATCTCGTCCCAGGTCTTGTGCTGGGAGTCTATGTACATTGCAATCATGTCGGCGATCGTTTTATTGAGTCTCTCCGTGAGGCCATTCGTCTGTGGGTGATAAGCAGTGGTTTTGCGATGGCTCGTGTGACTCAGCTCAAATACGTCGTGCATAAGTTGTGCCGTAAACGCCGTGCCTCGATCGGTGGTTACTTGGAACGGTGCGCCATGGCGCAACACGATCTGCTGCATAAAAAACTGGGCGATCTCAGATGACGTGCCACGCTTCACCGCCTTGGTTTCCGCATACCGTGTGAGATAGTCGGTCGCAACTATAATCCATTTGTTACCGACCGATGTCAGCGGAAATGGGCCCAGAAGGTCGATGCCGATTTGGTCAAACGGTGTTCGGGGAGGCGCAATAGGTTGGAGGAAACCCGCTGGCTTGAGAGGTGGCGCCTTTCGACGTTGGCACTCACGACAGCCTCTGACGTAGCGATGAACGGCGTCAGCGAGTTTAGGCCAATAATAGGCTTGACGAACTCGGGCGAGTGTGCGTGTAAAGCCCAAGTGGCCGGAGGTGGGCTCATCATGGCAGGCAAAAAGGATATCGGCACGGAGGTCGGCTGGCACTACGAGGAGGAACGCTCGGTCAACAGTGCTGGAGTTCTGTTTGTATAGAACGCCATTCCGGACACAGAAAGCAGACAGGTTTCGAGAAAATTGCCGAGGGATATCAGCAGCGCGACCCTGCAGGTGGTCAATGACAGGTCGAAGGTCCGGGTCAGCTCGCTGTCGGGTCATTATGTCTGAAGCACTCACCAGTCCAAGAAAACCGCTCTCATCGTCCGTGCTCTCATCGACTAAACCGACGGGTGCGCGCGACAGCGCGTCAGCATCTTCGTGCTTCTGGCCAGATTTATACACAATGGTGTACTCAAATTCTTGGAGGCGAAGACTCCATCGTGCTAGGCGCCCCGATGGGTCGCGGAGGTTAGCCAGCCAGCACAAGGAATGATGATCGGTGACAACTTTAAACTGGCGGCCGTAGAGGTAAGGCCTAAATTTCATGGTTGCCCACAAAAACCGCAAGGCATTCCTTTTCCGTAGTGGAGTAGTTTGTCTCGGCGCGGGAGAGCGTGCGGCTGGCATACGCTATTACCTTTTCGACGCCAGCTTGGTGTTGAACGAGTACAGCGCCAAGGCCGATATTGCTGGCGTCGGTGTGGACTTCGGTGTCAGCGTCTTCATGAAAGTGCGCAAGAACAGGGCTTGTTTGCAGTCGGCTGCGCAGCTCCGCAAAAGCCTCTTGTTGCTCGGCGCCCCACACGAACTGTGTATCATCGCGCGTGAGGCGAGTCAGGGGGGCGGCAACTTTGGAAAAATCGGCGATGAAGCGGCGGTAGTACGTACAGAGACCCAGGAAGCGTTTCAAACTTCTCTTGTTTGCAGGAACGGGAAATTTGGCGACAGCAGCAGTCTTGTCGGGGTCTGGCCTAACGCCTGCGGCACTCACAAGGTGACCAAGAAACTTCAACTCTTTGTAGCCAAAGTGGCACTTCTCGGGCTTGAGCGTCAAGTCAGCTGACCGGAGGGCATCTAATACTGCGCGCAGGCGTTCGAGGTGTTCTTCAAAGGTTTCAGAGAATACGACAACGTCGTCGAGATAGACTAAGCAGATTTGCCATTTGAGGCCGGCGAGGACGGTGTCCATCATGCGCTGAAAAGTTGCCGGCGCTGAACATAGGCCAAAAGGCAGCACTTTGAACTCGTACAGTCCATCTGGGGTGACAAAAGCTGTTTTTTCGCGGTCCCGCTCATCAACCTCAATCTGCCAGTACCCACTCTTCAAGTCAATGGAGGAGAAGTACTGGGCGCGACGAAGCTTGTCGAGCGAATCGTCGATACGGGGCAGCGGGTAGACGTCTTTTTTAGTGATGGCATTCAGCTTTCGATAATCGACACAGAAGCGAAGGGTCCCATCTTTTTTCTTTACCAGCACGACAGGGGATGACCACGGGCTGTTGGATGGTTGTATGACACCATCACAAAGCATCTCCTGAACTTGTGTCTGAATCGCTTCACGTTCCGTCGTTGAGATGCGGTACGGCTGCTGGCGGATAGGGCGGGCGTCGTCAGGTGTAATGATGCGGTGCTTCACGAGAGGCGTTTGCCGTACTTTCGATGAGGACGCAAAGCAAGAGCTGAACTCTAGTAGGAGGGCACGTAGCTCACGATTCTGTGTGTCCGAGAGATCCGGACTAATATTAAGACGGTCAAGTGGGGGCTGCACAGTGCTAACAGCCCCAAACGTAAAACATTCAGAAACATCCGCTAAGGAGTCAGCAAACGCGATGGCAGTAGCACGAAAAAGATTCCGGGGTTCGTTGGTGAAGTTAGTCACCAGGAGATCAGACCGGCCGTCGCGGAGGTGGATGAGGCTGCGTGCTGTACAGATGCCGTGGGTGAGCAAAAGTGACTGGTTGCCTTCCGCGACCGCATGCCCGTCACGCAGTTCGTCGCAAGTAACAGTCACAAAAACACTGGCGCGTGGCGGAATCGAAACGCTGTCGGCGGAAATTCGAAGGGCGGCGCGGCGTTGGCGATTCTTGACGTCAGTATCAGCAGCTTTCTCGGTTGAAAATGTCACTGTGCGCTTTCGGAGATCGATAATAGCTCCATACTCCCGGAGAAAATCAACCCCAAGGATAACGTCACGGGAGCAGTCAGGTATAACGAGGCAGCTTACAATAAACGTGGAGCTGCGAATTTGAACTCGTGCCGTGCACAGGCCACTAGGAGTTACGACATGTCCGCCAGCGGTGCGAATCTGCGTGCCCGACCATGGTGTCATGACTTTTTTTAGAAGCGCTGCTAGCTTCCCGCTTATAATCGAAAAATCCGCGCCAGTGTCCACCAATGCGCTAACCTTATGGCCGTCGAGAAGCACGGGTATGTCCAGCGAGAGTCGATTTTCATGCGTAGGAACTGTCGTCGGTGCCGTAAAATCCAGATCGCTCACAGGTCTCCTTGTCAGGGGGTCTTCGTCACGTCGATTGCAAGCGGCCTCGCCCCCGGAGGTCGCTGTCTTTAGTTTTCCCGGTGGGGACTTGGCGAGCGTCGCTGCGCCGTCCAGGATGGCCCGCGCTGCGGCGATGGTCGGCGTGGGGACGTGGATCGTGACTGCCGCTGAGAAGTTGGCGCCATGCGCTGCTGCGCTAAGTAGTCTTCAATCTCCCGGGGTCTTTGGCCTATTGGAGGGCGACGCATGTCGATGGGAAATCCGTGAAGTCCAAGGTGTCGATAGGGGCACTGGCGATAGAGATGACCTGGCTCCCCGCAATGGAAGCACAGGCGCTGGCGATTTGGGGCGCGCCACAGGTCCGCCTTCCGCTGGGGTGGTCGTCGGTTGTCGACGAACAGCTCAGTGTGTGCGGAATACAGTGAGCCTTGATCGGGTGGCGGTAATGGCGCCGAAGCAGTGGCAGGGCGTCGCGCCATATCTGCATAAGTTGGACGCGCAGGTATTCCGTGGGGAAAGGTTGTGGATCAGCGGACGCTACCGAGGGCTTCAACGCTTGAAGCTCTTCGCGGACAATGCTAGCTACAGAGCCGACCATCGGCTGTGGAGCACCGAAAAGCTTCTCGATCTCTTCGCGTACAACTGAACGGATGATGTCGCGTAGGTTCGGGGTAGCCCCGAAGGCGGAAAACGGCTCCACAACCGAAGCGGCGACCACCGGCCTGTTGTAAGTGGTAGACCGCTGCTGGAGCATCCTCTCTATTGTGACAGCTTCCGAAAGAAACTCGGCAACCGTCCTTGGTGGATTACGCACGAGGCCAGCGAACAGTTGCTCTTTAATACCGTGCATAAGGTGGCGCACCTTTTTGTCTTCGGTCATGGCCGGGTCAGAACGTCGGAAGAGCCGGGTCATGTCCTCCACATACATGGTCACAGTCTCATTTGGCATCTGTATACGAGACTGTAGAGCCCTTTCTGCGCGTTCTCGCCGATCCGCGCTGGTATAGGTCTCACGAATTTAACTCACGCCATGATGTTAGGGCGTCTTCTCGGTTCTCGTACCAAGTACGAGCGCCATCTTCCAGGCTGAAGAAGACATTTCGAAGCTTGGCGGCGTCGTCCCACTGATTAAACGAGGCGACCCGTTCAAATTGGATAAGCCAGTCTTCGACGTCTTCGCTCTGACTGCCGTGGAAGGGCTGAGGCAGTCGTGGATTTTGCAGGGTGTAGTAAGTTGGAGCTCCTTGCATAGCCGGTCGAGGGGCGCCTGCGGTGTTGAACTCCAACGGCCCGTGCTCAGGTGGTAGGCCTAGGTTCCTCCGGCTAGCGCGGTGAACAGGAGTGTCGATTGGCACAGGACCTGAATCCTGGGTATGCGGAGGAGTTCGGGACATATACTGGGATCGATACCCTGCGCCGACACCAAAATATGTCACGGACAAGAGGGCTAGATGTGACTAAGACGACGGGACGAAGCTCAACCAGCCGGCAAAGTTCCGCGCACAGCACGCGAGACAACTTCGGCGTCCTCTTCTACCAAGTGTCACCTAAAAACATCTGGGACACCAGGTGGCAATATATAACAAGCAAAACGCATTTGCGTATGCTGTATGCCACGGTTAGACTGTCCTGCGATGTGCGACAGGCAGCTCCCAAAAAGTGCCTTAAGCCTACTCGCTCTAGCGCTAAGGAAAATAGCTAGAACGCAGCGCCGCGAGGATGTGCATCTCCGCCAAGGAACCCAGGGTGACCCTACTCGCTCGCTGCCAACCAAAGGCAACTTTTGAGCTAACGGCGCCCACCGCGTCCAGCGGTGTCGGAGCGCCCCGGTGCTTTCCGGCAATCACGGCTGCAATACCAGTCAGCCGATTGCGGCACCTGGCTCCCAGAGCCAAAGAGACAGAAGAGGAAATATTTACAACTATTTACAAGAAAAGTAGGGCCACCGTCCCGGCTGAGGCACTCACTCGCTTCCGGCGTGCTGTTCTCCGTGGACGGCTCCGTCTCGTGCTCCATGTACGGACCTCGTGGCTGTACCTCTCAAAGGTCTCGGGAGTTGGCACACACATAAACACACACACACACACACACACACACACACACACACACACACACACACACACACACACACACACACACACACACACACACACACACACACACACACACACACACACACACACACACACACACACACACACACACACACACACACACACACACACACACACACACACACACACACACACACACACACACACACACACACACACACACACACACACACACACACACACACACACACACACACACACACACACACACACACACACACACACACACACACACACACACACACACACACACACACACACACACACACACACACACACACACACACACACACAAATAAAAATGCTCCACACACACACACATACACGACCATTTGTTCTCGCTGCAACTCCTCTCACCTCGCCGTCAAGAAAGCATATTAGCCTTGCTAGCATACCGATGTCGGGTCAGGCCTAATGTTAAAAGTCCGGGCAGGCACTCCACGCCGCGAACTGACTATCGTCATTTGTCCCTAGGGAGGGGTAACTAGCTCAAGTGCTTCTGCACGAGAGAACCACGTTGAGGCGCCATTGTGGGGATTTAAGGGGAGACGGTCTTCCGCCCCGCTCCTACTCCGCAGGTGCAACGTTCTCGCTAGCGACCCGCGGAGGGGATCAAAGGGACAAAGGACGGGGACGACACATAGTTAATACTCGAATGCTATTTATTGCACTTGCAAATAATACAGAGCATGCCGGCTAGCTATACATCAACAAGGTTTTCCTTGGAAGGGCAAGGCTACGTAAGAAGGACTTTTGACTCACCGGCTGGGGAATGGGGGTGCGATTTCGGCGGCGGACATTTGAACGCGCCGTGAATATGGCGGCCGGGATCTCCCGTGCGCGCCGCATCCTTCGGACGAAGCCATACCACGGCGTTTGCCGCGGGAGGCGGCGAGAGCGTGCGGTATTTACCGGTCGCTTCGCCGTTGGGAACCAGAAGATGGGCGGTCGTGCACGACGGGTCCTCCCGTGTGCGCAGCGTACTCCGTGCCCGCTATCCCCCGGCATTTGCTGGGAGAGGCGGCGGGAGACGACCGCTCTCGTTGCCGGCTGGATATAGAAGCTCTCTCTCGTCTTCTCGCGGGAACCCGCGTAGACGTCTTGGTGGCGCACCCATCGCTGGTCTCCTTCCCCCAAGGGGAGGTATTTACCTCCTCTCCCAGCCGGCGCTGCCATGAAGCTCGTTGGGGTGGTGGTGGTCGGTCGCGGCGAAGGGGGAGGAAACTGGTTTTCCACATCCAACACCCTCCCGTCACGCTGGCTTCTGGGACCTGCCGATGGACAGCGGGGGCCCCTTCACCTTGCTGCTCGTCGGATGATACCAACGTTTGGATCGCACTCCTAAGCGTGGTGTTTACCTCGCGGATGGCGTCCAAGGAGCAGCTCTCGACAACCATAGGTGAACATTTAAGGAGGGAGGGATGTGGAAAACCAGTTTCCTTCCCCTTCGCCGCGACCGACCACCACCACCCCAACGAGCTTCATGGCAGCACCGGCTGGGAGAGGAGGTAAATACCTCCCCTTGGGGGAAGGAGACCAGCGATGGGTGTGCCACCAAGACGTCTACGCGGGTTCCCGCGAGAAGACGAGAGAGAGCTTCTGGATCCAGCCGGCAACGAGAGCGGTCGTCTCCCGCCGCCTCTCCCGGTAAATGCCGGGGGATAGCGGACACGGAGTACGCTGCGCACACGGGAGGACCCGTCGTGCCCGACCGCCCATCTTCTGGTTCCCGACGGCGAAGCGACCGGTAAATACCGCACGCTCTCGCCGCCTCCCACGGCAAACGCCGTGGTATGGCTTCGTCCGAAGAATGCGGCGCGCACGGGAGATCCCGGCCGCCATATTCACGGCGCGTTCAAATGTCCGTCGCCGAAATCACACCCCCATTCCCCAGCCGGTGAGTCAAAAGTCCTTCTTACGTAGCCTTGCCCTTCCAAGGAAAACCTTGTTGATGTATAGCTAGCCGGCATGCTCTGTATTATTTGCAAGTGCAATAAATAGCATTGGAGTAGTAACTATGTGTCGTGCCCGTCCTTTGTCCCCTTTGTTCTCTCCGCGGGTCGCCAGCGAGGACGCAGCACCTGCGGAGTAGGAGCGGGGCGGAAGACCGTTCCCCCCTTTAAACCCCCACAAGGAAGAAAATCAGGGCCAGGTACCGATGCTTGGAAGGCTGCAGCAATCGCGAACTGTCGCCAAGTGTGAGGCTGCACAGCTCTCCGCTGAAGTTTTTGGAGAAGACACGAATTGAAAATGGGATCATCGCATTGCGGCTAGTCAAGATAGTGAACTGCTGCTTGAGAATCAAAATCGACGCAACCAAATTAAAAAACTAAGCACGAAGATGATTACTTAGTGTCACTCGGATAACAAATTTTGTTTTTCACGGTACGGGTAGTTTGCGCGAGGCGGTCAATTAGATGTCACAGTTCATTGTTTCATTAATGTTTCAAGGTTCGTCGGTCAATGAAATCCTCGTTAGAACTGCGCCTTGCCGAAATAAACAGAGCGCAACATAAGATCGGCGCTAGTTTGCAACGCCTCATGTCGTAATAAACGTTTGTTTCACAGTGACGACCGAACTTCTTGAAGGCGTGTTCGTATAGCAACTTGTGAGAAACAGTACATGTTTGCTAGGTACCGTCCATCGTTTTGGTTGTAATTTTATCTACCTCGATTTTTTATGGTCTTTACGATGGCGGTAGGTTGACGCCAGCGCATAAAAGGCGCGCCCTTTGTTTGCCGCTATCGGGCCCGTTTCCTGTGCGATGTCCACTTAGCGCTCCTCACTTATGTGAATTATTAACGCATACGTTCTTCTGTTCATTCATAAAAAGGAAGAACTGTCGCTGCACCAAAGCAGGGGGCAAAATAGTGCGCATGAAATGCGTGATAAGCCCCGCCGCAGTGGCTGGTTAGGTCGCTCGGCTGCTGAACCCGGATTCAATACCGGCCGCGGCGGCCGCGTTTTGATGGAGGCAAAATGCAAGACGCCCATATGTCGTGCAATACAGCTGCAGGGTAACAGAATCCCAGGTTGTCGAAATTGCTAGGCACCCTGCATTAAGGCGCTCATAGCCTGAGAGCTTTGGAACTCTACAGATCCAATAGACGAAAACAAATCCGTGACCTTAGTAAAAAAAAATATGTGACCTCATAATAATAACTATAGGCAATTTGTATGCGCCGCGTAGTTTTCTCCTATTTTAATCGCGACATTTAATTCATTTACAGGTCGTTGAAACAGATTGACGGTAACATGGAAACATGCATCTTTTACTCATTTCGCCTTTGGCGAGCCCTCAAGCTGGCACTGTCATCGTGATTTGAGGGTGCGTTTCAAACATTTTTCGAATGGAGGATGCTGATGATGATAACGTTAATTTAAAGGAAAAAAGGACGAAATAGCGCGACTGGAAGCCAGGTAAGGCTATTCAAGGGTGTGGTAGACGTAGCCGGTATAACAAGCAAAACTGTTTATTTATACATCAGGTAATGGCGCCCGTTTTCGCTTTGCTTCGCGCGGTCGCCCATGCCGGGGTCTCCCGGCGATCCGCCTGGTTAGCTTGCCGCTTGGAGCGTCGTCCGTGGCGCCCACAACACCCCTCTTGAAAGGTTTGATCTTAGGTCCAGGCGTTCTGGTCGCTTACAAACACGTCCACTTCTTGTGGTGCTCGTGTCCTGCAACGGTTGCAGGTGTCTTGCTGTACCTATATTGCTTGTCCTATGTCGGTTTGTACAACGTAGGACCTTGGTTATGATGTTGGCGGTGTTACCACGCCGTGTGATGCAGCTCCAGCGAGGATGCGCACCGCTGTGCCTGGTGGTAAGCGCTCTCGGCTCCGTACCTTGTGCCGGGTGTCGTATGATCGTTTTGCACGAGCACTGTAGGCTTCATTGTTTTGTCTGAATTCGCTGTCGTCCCACTTCGGGGCTAGCAGCTTCGAAGTGGTTGGCACTGTGGTGTTCAGACGACGACCCATTAAGAGTTCTCCTGATGAAAACCCTTCCACGCTGGGTGTGGCCCTGTAAGCAAGCAGCGCTTCGTGTATGTTGGAAGACTTCCTGAAAAGTTGCTTTGCTGTCTGCACAGCCCTCTCAGCCATACTGTTGTTCTGCGGGTAGTAAGGGCTTGAGGTTGTGTGTGAGGCTCCCCAGTGATGCACTAGTTCTTTGAACTCTATGGAAGTGAACTGCGGCCCGTTGTCTGTGCGTATTGTCCGTGGAACACCATACCGTGCAAACATTGGCTCCAATACTAGGGCTATGTTTTTTGTAGCGGTCCTCGGCAGCTGTTCTAGCTTGAAAAATCGGGAGTAGTAGTCTACTACTACAACATACTCTTTCCCCTCCAGCGTGAAGATATCCACGCCGACTGTGTCCCAACGGTGTGCTGGCAATGGGGTTAGAAGCAGGGGTTCTGTTTCTGGCTTTCTGTGCTCTCTGCAAGTTGGACACTTTTCCACGTAGTCTTCAATGTGCTTGCCTATGCCTGGCCACCATATGCATTCTCTTGCCCTCGTTGTGCACAAGTGGCCTGCATGGAGTTTTTCCAGAACCTCTACTTAATGTCTGGCGGGATGATTATTCTGTCGCCTTTGAATAGCAGACCATTAACGAGTGAAATCTCACTAGCCACCTCGACGTACCTTTTCAGGTCAGGTTTCTTGCACAGTTGGCCATGATGTAGTGCAGAAGGTAGCCACCCTGGAAAGTGTTTCGTCTGACTGGATGCTTGCCCTGATTCTGTCCAGCATTTGGTTTGAAGCAGGGAGCTGTTCAAGTGCTAATTCTTCAGACTCGCGCACTGCACTCTTGAGAGTTCTTTCTTTGCTGGTTTCCCAGATGGCTTCCGGAACAGAAGGTCAGCTGTGTACAGCTTTTTGCCGGGAGTGTGGGACATGGTGTAGTCGTACTCCAAAAGGCGCATCCTGAAACGTTGAAGGCGAGGACTCAGCTCGTCAAGTCGTTTAGTCGTCAGCAGCAGTATTAATGGCTTGTGGTCCGTCTCCACGTGAAAGGTTGATCCCAGCAGGTATTTGCGGAAATGTTCGCAAGCCTATGTGATTGCCAGTGCCTCCTTTTCGATTTGGGCATATCTTTGTTCTGTATCCGTAAGAGAGCGTGATGCATATATGCCACAGGTAGGAGCTTTTCGTGCGACTGCTGTAGAAGTACGGCCCCAAGACCGTATTAGGAAGCATCCACAGACACTGTGTGAGGTGACTGAGCATCGTAGTGAGTGAGGATCGGCGTCCTGCTTAAAGCTTGCTTGAGTTTGTCAAAACTCTGCTGCTGAGCTGGGCTCCAGTGCCAGTCGGCGTCTTGGTGGAGCAAGCCTCTGAGAGGCTTCGTAAAGTCTGCCAGCTCTGGAAGAAATTTCGCTAGGTGGTTTGCAGAGCCCAACAAAGACCTGACTTCTGACACATCACATGGTGGGTCGAGCTGGACTATGGCCCTGACCTTTTCCGGGTCGGCGCTGACTCCTGTTGAGTTTACGACGTGTCCTAAGAATGTTACTTTTTTTTTGTCGAAAGGAGCACTTGTCGATGTTGAGGGTAACACCTGCATCTTCCAGCTTCCTCAGCACCAGCAGTAGGTTGATGTCGTGTTCCTCAGTTGTCTTCCCTGAAACAATTATGTCATCTTGTAGACAACTCACACTATCTAGTCCTTCGAGCACACGGAGCATTTCTCATTGGTAGAACTCTGGCGCTGTGGAGATTCCGAAGGGAAGCCTCAGGAATTGGAACCTGCAACTGGTGTGATGAAGGTTGTGTATTCGCGAGAGTCCTTGGACAGTGGCACCTGCCAGTACCCTGCTCGTGCATCTAGGCGGCTGAAAACTGTTGCACCTGTTAATTTTGCAAGACACTCGTCCCCCGTAGGCATGAGCACACGTTCGCGTATTATTTGTTGGTTGAGTTGACCATAGTCCACGCAGATGCGCAGCTCATTGTTTTTTTTTTTTCGTGCGACAACCATTGGAAAACACCACTCGGTTGCTCGCTCGATCTTCTGGATGACTCCCAAGTCTTCCATCCTTTCTAGTTCTTTCTTCACAAGTGGAAGCAGTGGAAGAGGCCCGCGCCTAGGATAACTGACTGCGTATGACTCAGCATCCTTTTTTACTTTTATGCGGTACTCACTCTTCATGACTCCTAGCCCAGACGTTAGCTTTGGGTATGACGCCAAGAAGTTGGGGACATCAGTTGATTGTGCGAGGGTTTCGTCTAGCTCAAGAGGGCGCTGTAGAATCCCAAAGGATTCTATAGCTGGTCGACTGAGCAGCGGTTCTTTTAATCCTTTGATGATGAAGACTGCTTCTTGGACTTCAGTGTTGCTCCAGGTGACTGTTGCATCGATGTAGCCAACAGTGGCTGTCGCTGTCTGGCCTGGGCCTATCAACAGCTGTTGCGTTGACTTGATGGGTCCCATGACGGTTCTGTCGTACTGGTCGTGTGCGATTGCAGTCACATCCGCGCCGGTGTCGACCTTGAAGGTAGTAATCCTCCACGGCGTGCTCACTACCACTTTTATTTCGCTTAGATAGCTCTCCGAGACCTTTTGGTTGTTGTACTCGAGGTCTCGTCCTTCGGCTTAGACATGCAGACGCGGGCGTAGTGGCCTTTTTTCCCACACTGGTTGCACGTCTTGTCTATCGCGGGACACTGTGTCTTCGTGTGGTCACGCACACCACCACACCACTTGCAGCGCTCGTCTCCCGTCTTGTGTGTACGTTGAGGGCGCGACTTGAAAGGCACCTTCGCTTCGTTCCGACGAGTTTTGACATTTGTCTGGCCGCGAACTTCTCCCGTGTCGAGAGCTGGCTGTTAGTTGGAGCGAATTTCCTTGTGTTGAAATTTCACGCTCTCTGAATTGCAGGCAGCTGTGATTGCTTTTTCGAGAGTGAGTTCTGCGTCAAGCTGCAGGCTCTCGCTGAGTTTTACGTCTCGCAAGCCGACCACGAGCCTGTCCCGAATCAGTTAGTCTTTAAGAGTTCCGTAATCGCATCTTTCGGCCATTTTGAACAGTTCAGTCGCAAATGCGTCGACGTTTTCATGCTGCTTTTGTTTCCGCGAGTTAAATCTCACTCTCTCATAGATGACATTCTTTCGAGATAAGAAATGCTTTTCAAAAGCACTGACCACGGCGGAGTATGATGCCATCTGTTCGTCTGTAAGTTTCAAAGCAGCGAGCACGTCCTCCACTTCTTCGCCCATGGCGTAGAGTAATGCGTTGATTTGCGTCGTCTCGTCCTGTCCTGTCAGACCGGAGATGAGTCAGTAGCGTTCCCACCTGCGATGCCATCGTGTCCAATCTTCGGGCTTGCGGAAATCGAGCTTTGTCGGCAGTTCCACGGCGAGCGGGTTGAACGTCATTCTCGGAGTGCCGCTCGCGCGCTCTTCGTTCGCGCCGAGAGTGTCTGGCATGACCCTGCGGCCACTTACGTTGGGCTCGCTGTCCTTCTGGGTGTCACGCTGCGTTGGTTATCCCGCCGCTGCCACCATGTGGTAGACGTAGCCGGTATAACAAGCAAAACTATTTATTATAAATCAGGTAATGGCACCCGTTTTCGTTCTGCTTTGCGCGGTCGTCCATGCCGGTGTCTCCCGGCGGTCCGCCTGGTTAGCTTTCCGCTTGGGGCGCTGTCGTCAGTGGCGCCCACAACAAAGGGTGTTAAAAAATTTCAAAAAAGGCTTAGTCTTCTCGCTGTTCTTCTCGCCGCACATGTAGGTAATAATAAGATTGAGCTAGATTCGTCTACGATCGTTAACAGACGAATTTGTTTTTGTTGGAACCTTATTTCAAGCCAGATGGAAAGAAATTAAAACGGCGGAAACCGTAGGCGCTGCCCTGTTCGCATTTATTTCTATCGCGATAGTCTGTCACAAACCCCCGTCTTTACGGTCAACAGAGGCACGGGATCCCCTTTACGGCTACCCATCGTCCTTCTATGAGGTTTGAGAACACATTTAAAAGTTAGGCCCGGTCAACTCGTGAAGTACTTGTGTCGGCGTGTGAGGAATAAGTGCCAGAAGGTCACTTTCTTTTACAAACAATTGAATATTTATAAATCGTAGTCCAAATTACACTGCACAATAATAGAGTAAAATAAAAAATAAAACGCCACGATACGATTGTGATAAAAAAAACGACTCGGTAAATGATAAGAGGGAAAACTCGACCATGAACAAAACAATGCGAAGACTATAAAGATAACAAAACAAGTATTCCAGATATAATAAGTATGGGCAAGGGTTACATAGAAAACACAGCGTAAAATACTAAGTCAGATTAACATTTAAACAAAGGCGGCAACAATATTCTATTAACCAATATTTGTGGTAAAAGGAATTCTCACGGCTCGTTTTTTTTTTTTTTTAGATGAGGCGTCGAAGGCTGAGTTGATCGGTAGCGGCGGCCGTACAGATGAGGAGAACGATGCGGTTATCGCGGGCTCGGTGAAACACAAGACGCTTTCCCAGAGCGGTCGCGAGAGAGGCCAGGAAGACTGAATCTTCCCAGAGCACACTGCCGCGAGCGTGATGCGGTATGCGTTTTTATACTCTCGGCTGGTTACACAGTGCCCGTGTCAAGGACGCGCGATCACTGTACGTCCTGACGTCATGTCGAAGCCTGCTCAGAGGAGTGGCGAGATTCCGTGAGTTTCGCTCTATATCTGTAGGCAAGAGATCCCGCAACTTCTACTGTATAGGTGAGGCAGCTTGTGACACTGCCCCCACTGAAGAAAATTGTCTCGGAATATTCTAGACATCCACAAGCGCCGAGAACGACGTTACTGCGCCCCGCAGAAAGGTGTAGTGGATTGGGTCCGTCCGATGCACTGAAGATCGTTCGTCACTCACGAAGGTTCATGACGCGCACCATATACGCACTGATCAGGACCCGCACAGCACCACAACACTCTAGTTCCTCAGTCATGTCCGGAGCACATGTCACAAGTCACTGATCACTGATAACAATCAAGCAAGCACAAATATACAGACACATCATGTACGATTTCATTACGCCAATCAACACAATGCAGCTAGGTAGTAATGCAAGCTGAACAACTATTCCAGCCGGCTCATGTAATCTTCTTCCACGTTCTCGCTACATTTAATATACTCGACACGAAAATTGTATTCCTGAAGCTTAAAGGTCCACGGAAACGGCCCCCAAGAAACCACTGATAAACGTGTTCAGTGTGTAGAACACATCCTTTTGAGCATTAACGCAAAGTATAACTCCTTGGAACAAAGCCAGCGATTTATTATTAATTTTTAAAAACAGCGTTTTTTTTTGAAATTCGCGGGCAGAGGGAATGTAGCTTGGCGGTGTCGCATGGAACTATTTCCTAATCCCGTGACGTCACGGGTCGGTTGACTGGCAAGGCTTGCTAGAAGCTGCCATTCGCTGCGGTCACTGCAACCATGACGTCACGAACACACTTCCGGTAGCTGCGAAAGTCGTCTGCTCGTGCGCTGCTCGAACTCTGTGCGGGCTGTTAAAGCTCACCGCCCTTATCGGTTAGGTGGCCATTGCCCAATAAGTGCAACAACCGAAGCGACGCAGGGATTGGCAGAACGAAGCTGTATTTACAAATATCTTATTTATATAACGTGGTTTCAGGAGTATCGGAGTGTCGTCCGACGAGGCGTCAACAGGACGGTCAAGCACCGCACGATGGCAGCACCTCCTTGACCGCCGTAAACATCGCCGCTGTGGCCCCTCCTCCCGCATACAGTTCGTGAACCACACGGCGGATCGTTAGCACCGATGTCCGAAATAAAGCGTGCTAAAATTTGTTGGCGTCTGGAATATTGAGCCGAATATCAAGTATGAAGCCCTCGTGAGGATCGCTGACCAGCAGCAAATTGCTGGTAAGAGCGATAGCCGTGATACAAGCTAGTTTCTGCTCAAGCCAGCTGCCGCTGGTGCATTTCGGCTGATCCGATCTGCTCGTACTAGCTCTGCGATTAATGCGTCGGCAGAGTTAATCCTATAATTATTTTGCTATGGCAGGATAGGAATCACTATAAGGCAGTTTCATAAGTAGACGATTTACGACAGCGTTGATCATGTTCCAAAGCGTCGACCGCAGCGGCTTCGAAGCGAAACAATAGGCCTAGCGACGACTAGGGACTGTCACGCACGGCGCCGGCGTTCGCCGCGCTCGCACGTTCCACCCCCGCGGTAATTGTGTAACGTACCTCAGCCTGCTCGCGGCATCCCGTGCTGCAAGCGTTGCAAACTCATGTACTTTCATAGCTAAGGCCGCGTATTTTTTGGCGTTCTGCTCAGCAACAAGCCGTTCAAACGATACTGTAGGCACGACAAGGCTTCAGTACGCAGTCGCTGCGCTGTCGGCCGTAATCGAAGACGTCGGGCGGCATCATAATCTATACATCGATCTTTAAACGTGATACAGTGGGCAAATGAATAACTTTGTGAAGCAGACCCGCTCGTACGTTTCGCGCACTCGGGCGCCGACGAGTAGCTTCTGTCAACAGACGCCGTCATAACCTCGGTTAACGACGCAAACCGAGGTCGTCAAGCTCGGTTTGCGGTAACTGCGGTTAGTGGTGCAACCATGGTTTGGTCCGCCGTGTAACATAGGAAACCACGGGTTCGCGGTTACACTAACCGTCGCTGCGCGAACTGGCGAACTCCTCAGGCATGTGCAAGCGAGGACAGGTTGGCGGAGTACGCCCGTACGCCAGCGAGCGAGCGCGCGGCAACCGGAAGTTCGTCGAAGTGACGTATGTCTGGGCGGAGCTTTGAACTTGCTTGTATTCTTTGTTTTTTTTATGGCTCCCTTCGGCGTACGAGTTGAGAGGGAAAATTGGAAGGGTCATTTTTAATCGCCGATATCTCTGGTGTTGCAGAAGCTAGATCAAAAATTTTTGCGGGAGAATGATGGGTGGTTCAATAACTATCAGTGTTATGGCGTTGTTAACCCTTCTTGGTGACCCCTTTCTGGGGACATTTAACACTTCTGGGAAGAAAGCGGCTGCTCGCAGATTTTTTCTTTTATGAACTTCAAAGGCTGGTGGTCCGTTTGAGTGAGAAACCTTCTCCCGTATAGGAAGACTTGAAATTTCTCTATTCCCCAAACGAGTGCTAAGCCTCTTTCTCAATGGTTGAATAGGCTACCTCTCGAGGGGGCAACTTGCGGCTCGCATAGGCAACTGGATGCGGGATTTCGTCATGCGATTGAAGCAGATCGGCCCCAACACCCCTATCAGAAGCATCCGTTCGCAGGACGAATTCCTTGTAAAAATATGGAAGTTTCAAAACGGTGCCTCAGCCAGTTTTTCCCGCCAGTTCTTGAAAGCCCGTTCTTGCTCGGGGCCCCTTCCGTGTTAGATTTGACAGAGCACAGGTCAGGTCAGCACAGTTCGGAATGAAATCACTTTCGAAACCCGTGAGTCCCAAGAAGGATCGGACTTGCTTCTTTGATGTCGGCCGTGAAGTTTCTTATATCTTCTGTAGTGTCTTGGTGAGGGACGACAACTCTCTGGATGCAATTTGGTGGCCCAAGAACGCGACGATTTCAATTCCGATCTCGCATTTGAGTGGTTTGATGGTGAGACTAGCTGCCTCAATTCGGGCAGACCTCATAAAATGTTTGGCGATGCTGCTCCCATGTCGCACTTGCAATACGTACATCGTGGAAGCAGTACGCCACGTCGGAATAACGGCCAGGATGCTCCGCATCAGTTTCGTGAAAATGGCTGGCGCCGTCTTAATACCGAAGGGTATATATCGGAATTGAAAGCGCCCCGTGCCAACCGTGAAAGCAGTCATCGCCCTCGAATCGGATGACAGCGGTATCTGCCAGTATCCCTAAGAGCAGCTTGGAAAATAATTTCTTGCGGCCTGCCCAGGCGATAAGGTCGTCCGCACGGGGTAAGGGCTCGGCGTTGTCTGCGATGACTTCGTTTAGTTTCCGAAAGTCAATGCATAGCCGATGCGTCCCGTCAGGCTGGCGTACGGCGATAACAGGGGAGTTGTAGGGTGACTCCGAAGGCTCAATGATATCCTGTCAGAGCAAGTCGTCCACTTCTGATGCAATTGCCTGCCTCAAAGCGTACGGTAGCGAATATTGCTTTACATTTATCGGCCTGTCGCTCTGTAGCTTCAGTTGGCACTCGATCAGCGTGGTCTTTCCCGGAAGGTCCGAAAATATACCTTCGTACTGTTGCAGAAGTTTCTTGGCTTCGTTCTGCTCTACGCTGGTCAGTCTCTCGGAAATGTATACATCCCCGATAGACTGCGTCTGGGAGGGCTTAGATATATCTGTCTCTAGCGTCTGTGTCTTCTTCTGCCGAAATTACCGCACCGACAGCTGCCACAATTGTGTCGTCTTTCCTTTGCTGGTATTTCTTTAGCATGTTGATATGGAATATTTTTGTGGCTTGGCCCAAATCCACTTCATAGTCGATATCGCCCCTGCGGCTGATGACCGAGAAAGGACCCTTCCATTGCATGAGCAGCATATTGTGCTCTGTGGGAAGAAGAATAAGAACCTGCTCTCCCGGTTTGAGTGAGCATTTGCGGCTCTTGATGTCGTACTAGCGGCTGTAACGCTTCCCTGCGTGCTCCAACACTTCGTGGGCAAGTTTACAGGTATTCTCCAATCTGCCCCGTAGAGCAAGGACGTACTCGTACGTAGTTCGCAACTCGTCAGGGATGGTTGTATTAGTCCAAGCTCTCTAAGTCCAGCCAGAGATCCACGAGCATTTCGCCCATATAAGAGTTCGATGGGGAAACGGCGAGGCTTTCATAGAGTACTTCCCTGTATGCGAACAGGAGTGGAGCCAGGTAGCGATCCCAATCAGTCGGTCTCTCCTGAGACATGCGCTTTAAGCGTGCCGTTAAACCGTTCGACTAGGCCGTTCGCTATCGGGCGATACGAGAGGTATGCAGCTGTTTTACTGACAACAGACGGCTAACCTATTTCACTACTTCGGATGTAAAATTAGTGCCCCTGCCACTGAGGACCTCTCTCGGCACTATTACACGGGAAAACATTTCGACAAGAGCTTCAGCTACCCTTTCGGTCTCGATGCTAGTAAGTGCGACTGCATCAGGGTACCGAGTGGCATAGTCCACCATGGTTAGGATGTAACGATTGCTTTGAGCGGACTTCGAGTTGAGTGGGCCAACAATGTCGATCGCCACCCTCTCAAACGGGGTCGCAATGACGGGAACTCGGACGAAAGGCGCTCGTGTGATGCGGCCCTTCAGAGTTTTGCGTTGCCATAGATCGCAAGAGGAAACGAGCCGCTTAGTGCCCGCCTGCATTGCAGGCCAGAAGAACTCTGTCTGCAGCTTCAGTAGAGTTTTATTCGCGCCTTGGTGGCCTCCCATCAACCCATTATGTGCCAGCTTGAGAATAGCTGATCTGCACTTTTGGGGCGCAACAACTTGAGTGTACTCCCCGCCGGACTCGGCGGCGTATTTTCTCTGAAGAATGCCGTCAGCAATGAAAAACTGGTGGCTACCCTTGCCCTTGTTTGCTTGCAGCGCGCCCACGCGATCGAAGCACGAGCGTAGGGTCGCGTCATTCTCTTGCTCTTGAACCAACTCTTCGCGGCATACACCACGGAGGCCTTGCAGAACTTTAGGCTTTTTCAGTGTTTTATCCTTGCACGCCTGCGCTCTAGTCACTACCGGGCAAGCTTCAGTGGCATCCGAAATGGGTGCGGTGCTTTCGGTGTCAAGTGCTAACTCTTCAACTTTTACTTCAGTGGACATCATGGTTTCGCTTTCTGTTGTCTTGTACCAGTTTGGAACGGGGTCATCTGCTGGCCTAGCAACTTCCACATTTCCCAGCACCACATCATACAGGGGATTCTCCATGTACTTAGCTACTTAGCGAGAAGTCGTCCCTTAAAGTAAGGGGTGTCGACATCGACCAAGCTTCTGGGAGCATTAGGACTGAGTGGTCAAGGAAGTAAACTGGAGATTTCGTATCGGTGATATCTTCCTTCCATACCAAGTCCTTCCTTACCACCACCGTGTTGCAGCCTGTGTCCCTCAGGACTCGGACTGCCCGGCCCCCAATCATGCCGGCTACGACAGGAAAGCATTCCCTGACTGCGCATTCCTTACTGGGGAAACCAGTGTGGATGACGGTGATCTTCCCTTTGTTCTTAAGTTCTAAGTATCCGTTCTCAATGCATATTGCAGCGGACTCCCGATTTTCTTCTCTCTGTTTTGGGGCCCAATTCGCCCAGCCTCTCCAGCTTGGATGACCTGGCTTGTCGCATTTGTGGCATTTCTTGAGTGGTCCCGATCCGTCAGAGGTGGCGGCGCGGCAATCTTCGGGACGGTGTCCCGTGCGTGAACAAATAAAATATTTATTTTCCTCGCGGCTCTTCTCGTCCGATGATAGAAGCAGTGTTCCCTTGCTCTCGGTAGTCTTGGAGATGGCGTTTTCTGCCTTGTCTTTCGGGTTGCTTCGCTTTCCGAAGTTTGACCAACCATGGGGCTCCACATACTTTTCTGCCCTTGCTACTGTTTCCGCGAAGAATGTGTCCTTTTCTTTCAAAAGCATTCGTAGTGGAGTGGCGCAGTTAGAAAGGAACTGTTCCCTTAGAATCGGGTCAAAGAGATCTGCGTACTCTTTCTTTGTGCCCGGCAGCTCTATGAATCTGTTTAGGAAGTTCTGTAGATGTGTCAGGTATTGTGAACACGTTTCCTCGTTCCGGAGACTAGCAGACCTGAATTTTTCTCTGAACCCTGTGGGTGATTCCTCTGCCCGAGGAAGACGCAAGACAAACACACACAGCGGGCCATAGTAGAAACATCTTTTATCTAGCTCACTTCGCTGTGCGGGAGCTAAGCGGGGTCGTTGTTGGGAGCAGTCAGGCAGTATCCAGCAGGGAACCAGGAGCCAAGAGGGAGAGGCAACGGCGTGCGCCTCTCTTCATGGCCCCCGCGCGGGACCGGTTATCCCGGAATGAGCGGGGAGAGGGAAGGGGTAAAGCGGCGGCGCATCGGTAGCCGCAGGAAAAGCGCTCCCTTTAAATGTGGCTGGCGCAGTCCCCACATCTCCCCCCCCCTCCCTCAGCGTCCGACCCGGGGTCCGGCAACAGCCAAGCCATGTCCATGTCAGAGCCCGGGTCAGCGTACAATATAGAGGCTTGTCGTCTGGCACTGACGGGATGCCATCTCAGCTGGTTCGTATGGCGGGAGAGAAGTAGCAGGCATGGCGGGACTGTTCCGGCTGGTCCTTCTCCGGCAGCGGCCACATCTTCGGGGTCAAAGCGCAGCTGGGATCGGCCGCGGATACGCATGGCAGCGGCCCTGAGCTGCTACTCCACATCGCTGTCGACCCCTTTCCACGTGGCGCCGTGCTCGATGCATCGGGACCCCTTTGCAGCAGGCGTTTCCGCCCCGGGCACACCCGGCTCCTGAGGCCCGAATTCCAGGCCTGGACAGCGGGCTCCGAATTAAGACTCTGAAGGCGGCCAGCATGGCCGCGGGCCACAGACCACTACAAACTAGGGGGGTGCCCCCTGTTTAAGTGGCCCCTCCTTTAAAGGTCAACTCCGGTGGTTTTTCCATCATTCTGTGTTTTTGGTTGAATTAAAATCCTCGACACGTCCTGACTCGAACATAAAAAACCGTTTTTCGAAATTCTAATTAGAAGTATTTTTAAAAAGAAAGAACAGCATATCGAAACTGAAACTGCTTTCACGGCCAGAAATGACGTCCCAGGTGACCAAAATGGTGACGTCACACTCAGTATTAGAGAAACACTCGTACGTGCGTTGGATGGTGAAAATAAAGCATGGAAATCATGAAGCATTGCATAAAATGTCTGAGGTAGTTCAAAATAAGCCTCAAAATTTCATAATCATGCGGGAAGTGGACAGTAACGCCGGTATACTGTTTGTAACGTCAGAAACTCAGTGTTGCCGGTAGAAATAGTCTCAATTTAAGCAATGAAAACAGCATATTTTAAAGTCGTGTTGCGCGCGAACGGATTATCGTATGGCGCCCAAATTTTGTAGAATGCGTCAGGACGGAAAGGAGAATCTACCGTAAAATTTTTATTAGAATATTCGAATGTCAAAAAACCCCCGGAGTTGCCCTTTAACCATGCGTTGGGTGCGGTTTCCCGCCCAAGCGACGGTGTCCCTCTGGCTGCTGCAAAATATTATCAGAATGCATTCTGAAAGAAGCAATGACGTTAGACAAAGTAGTGCACTACCTTGGTCTAACGTTATAGCGTCGGTTGCGAACCGAGTTGCTGCCTGTACACCGTATACTTTGGGAGAGATTGCTGCATCGCCTTGAGCTTCCACCGCTTCGCAGTTATCGTCCTTGCGAAGGTGGTAAGTTTTCAAGTCTGCGACGTGCACCGGACCGACAGTTTCACCGCTCGTCAACAATCGCAGCTGGTAGGTAAGTGGCGTAGACCGTGTCGTAACTTCGAACGGTACAGCCCACTTGTGCTCTAACGATGCGGCGAAACCACGCGCTGCGTTATTAAGTGGAAGCGTTTTTTCCAGTACCAGGTCTCCCGTGCTGAAAACGACGTGACGACGCCCTTTGTTGCACTGATCCGCTTGCTCCATGCGCGCGATATCGAGGTTTTCACGAGCCGCGCGCTGCTCTGCCTCAAGGCGCTCGCGGAGCTTTGCCGCGTACTGCGTAAGCGGAGAGGGCGCGAACCCCGCCGCGTCAAGTAGGGCGTTCTCTAGCGGAAAAGCGATCTCTTTCCCAAAATTTAAGTAAGCGGGTGTCATACCCACCGACCTGTTCACGGATATTCTAGTGGCGAACGCCAGTTCGGACAGCCGTGCGTCCCAATGCCTGTGCTGCTCGGTCGTCGCGACCAGCATGCTTTTAACATTCCGATTCACCCTCTCGGTTATGTTGCTCTAAGCGTGGTAGGGACTCATTTTTCTGTGACGGATTTGAAGCGCCCGACAGGAATAAACAAAGATTTTGGTTGTGAAATATGAAGCATTCTCTGTAATCAGGTCGGAAGGGAAACCAAAGCGAGTGAATGTCTCCAACAGTTTCACCCAAACTCTCTCCGACACAAGCTTCCTAAGGGGGAATACCTCAATCCACTTGAAATAGTGGTCAATTATTACCAGGATATATTGGTTTCGGCGCGCGGTGCGAGAGAGGGGTCCCATGATAAGGCACACGACCACTTGCCACGGGTAGTTGTTAACTACCGGCTTCATCATGCCAGCGGGCTTCCCCACCTGAGGCTTGGCTACCTGGCAAACAGGACATGTACGGGCGTAACCCAGCACATCCTTTCTCATACCTGGCCAGGTCGCGACACGGCACAACCTGTCGTAAGTCTTACTGCCGCTGCCATGGCCTGCCAGCGCTGAGTCATGGAAGTACTGGAGGAATCGTTTCCGCAACTTCTTCGGGACCACGACTCAGAAAAGGGGATGCAATCGCCTCTTCCTCGTCAAGTTGGGGGATGTAGCAGAGCAGTAAGCCATCATCGCCTAGCAGATACGCGTCGTACTTGCCCTCAGCGTTCCCGGTGCAAGCTGCACTACTTGCAAGCTCTGTCAGCACCCGTTGGCATAGATCGTCTGCTTCCTGGGCCTCAATCACCTCTTCCCTACTGACCGCTACTCCCCAAGACAGATTTATCTCTGCCTCGCTTCTTGGCAGGCGAGTAGTCGCCGCCGCCAGCTGCGGCGCCTTCTCTCTCTCTCTCGCAGCACTGCGGCACCTCTGTCCGCCTCCTCTCTCTCTTTAACTAAGCAGGGCGCGACACTCGCGTCCGCCCTCTACAATAGCGGCGACGCCGCTTTCAGCAATGCTGGACTGCGCCTTCGCTGCGCTTTCCAGGGTGTGCTCGATAAAGCATCGGCCAGCTTATTCATGCTGCCCCGGCGGTACTCAATGGCGTACGCGTAACGTTGCAACGTCAGCGCCCATCTCGGGAGTCTGCCTGGGGAGTTTTCAGCCTCTTTAACCACGAAAATGCCTGGTGATCTGTCTGCACGGTGAAAACCGCTCCGTCTATAGTGTACATGTCGAACTTTGACAATGCGAACAGTATCGCCAGGCATTCCTTTTCGGTCACAGAGTAATTCCGCTCCGCCGATGTCAGCGTGCGGCTAGCGAAAACGACAGGGCGCAGCTTGCCCTCGTGTTCCTGCAACAAAACAGCTCCTACACCGGCATCACTAGCATCTGTCTGAAAGACAAACTGCTTGTTCAGATCGGGGAGGCGCAAACTACCGGTATTTGCTATCGCGTGAGCCAAGGCAACAAATGCGTCGTTCAGTTCCTTGCTCCAGACCCACTTCGAGCCTTTACGTAACAGCTGGTTCAACGGCCTTGCTAGCTCTGAACAACGAGGGATGAATTGCCTGTAGAAAGCAACCATTCCCAAAAACCTCTGCAATCTTTTCACGTCCGTCGGCCAGGGGTAGTTCAGAATTGCCTGCAGTTTTTCATCGTTCGGTCTCAAAGTGCCATCATCAACCACAAATCCCAAGAGGTTCACTCTGATGCCAACTGCACTTCCTTTGGTTTGATCATTATACCCGCATACCTCATTCCTTCAAGAACGGAATTCAGGTGAATGAGGTGCTCTTCGAACAACTGTGAGAATCTCACGAAGTCGTCAAGGTACGCCATCGCGTAGTTGAACCTTGCATCGCCCAGCACGATGTCCATCGATCGCATGAACGTTCTCGGTGCATTAGACAAACCAAACGGGAGTCGAGTGAATTCGAAGAGCCCGCGGTGGCAGATGAATGCAGTTTTCTGAATGTTACCTTCCGCCACCTCAATCTGCAAGTACCCTCTGCTTGCATCCAGGACTGTGAAGAACCTTGCGCTCCCTAACGCGTACCTCACAGCCTCGATCGACTGGAAAGCGTACGCAACCGTAGGCGTCAGTGAGATGAGCTTTCGATAATCAACACACAGCCAGACCGAATCACCTTTCTTTGGCGTTAGAACCACTGGAGACGCCCAGGGACTTTGTGAGGGTCTCACCGCGCCGGTCTCAATCATCTCGTCAAGGACGCTGCCGAGAAGCTGTCTCTTTGCGCGCTTAACGGCCGCCGGTTGCACTTGAAAGGGCGCGCATCGCCCGTTTCAATATTGTGCTGTAGCACGTCGGTTCTGCCCGGTTTCTCGGTGAAGCAATCCGAAAACCGGAGTAAAGTTTCCACAAGCCTTCGGCGCTGACTACCGTGTCCTGAGAAAGACGCGATAATTGCTTCTAAGGGGCTACCTTTCAGCGTCACGGGGGAGCCGTCTGCCACACCAGCGTGGACGCTCGCCCGCTGGGCGGTGCATTCCTGTCTGAGTGCGCTAACAAAGGGAATGAGGGGGGTGAAGGGGCTGTAGCGATAGCCGTTCTCCCCCATGTCGAGCACAATGCCTTCGCTCGAAAGAAAATCTCTTCCCAGAATAACTGGTATTCACCACCACCACCACCGGTATGGCTAACGGGCAGATACGAAGCGATGCCTCCGCTTTCTGCCGTCAAAGCGCACCTTGAGACGCACTGCTCCCTCCGCTTTTGCCGTCCCAATCCCCAATCCAAAGTATCATTCCTGACAATGTTGGAAAGTAAAATAAAAAATAAAGCGGAATGAGAATGAGCCTGCACCAGCTAAGCTATAACAGGCTTAAGCCAATAAAAAAAAATGAAAAGGTCCCAGTCGGCCAAAGTGTTTAATTTGGTAGAAAAAGCCAATTGGAAAAATAAATAGTGGGCACGGTAACACATCCGTATCCTAAGGGCTCAACGAGCACAGAGGGGGGGGCTATCCTCGCAGAGCTGGTTTATCTGTTATTGGGATAATATTCAATAAATGTGCCCAGGGACACACACATAGACATTGCAAAATAGCACTTACAAGAAAACACACACACACACACACAAAAAACAGGATAATAATATTTTAATATGACAAGGCAGAACTGAATAATTTGAAGGTCGTCCAGAGGAGAAATTGACTGGAAGTCTGGAAGGCAAGAAAAGAGAGGAGCAGAACAAAGGCAGGAAAAGAGCACAGAGAAAAGGCAACGGAATACAGTGAACAGAATATAAAGTAGAGGAAATTTAGGAGAATTTACAAGAATTAAAATAACATGGTAAAAAAATTGCTATGCAAAATAGCGGTATTTACACTATGTACACTATCTACACTATTTACAATTTGTACAAGCCAAAAAATAAAATGATGAATATAAAATAAAAATAAAGCGTAGAGTGAAAAAAAAATAAAGAATTTACATCATCTAAAAACGGCATGAGGGCGAGCACATGTCGTGCCCACCTCATTTCGCTCGACGAGCCCTCAGCCAAAGTCAGAATGATGTAAAATGATTGTGTTGATTTACTGTGGTTTTTGTGAAATATTATCGTGTGTAATTTTGAAGTATTGAACTTATAAAATTAACCAATTTAATTAACCACGCAGAGTTTTTATTACTATTAAGCCAAATTCACCATATTGTG
Organism: Amblyomma maculatum; assembly: GCF_055883805.1. Classification (NCBI taxonomy): domain Eukaryota; kingdom Metazoa; phylum Arthropoda; class Arachnida; order Ixodida; family Ixodidae; genus Amblyomma; species Amblyomma maculatum. Next base: position 217,043,475 of record NC_139344.1, on the reverse strand, counting down.
GGATTATGTTCTAGTGGTGCAGGTGGGATGAGGTATGCTGTCTGTATTGTAATGTTAAAGGACATGTGGTGAGGTAATGAATGACTGTACCCTCTTGGGCACCACAAGGACAGTGTGATGAAGATGATAGACCGAAACGATAAAGATAATGGGGGAATCGGCCATGACCTGTGAGGAGTTGTGTAATTGATTTCGCAGGTGGAAACGAGATGGGGAGATTATTCGCATCGGGAATGAAATTGAAAATTCCCGTGCCTTCGTTATTATCTCTCCACCAAGTGGCCCATCTCGCGGCAACTCGACGGAATTGTGCACGGACCACTGTTTTAGAAGCTAGATCCAATCTGGTCCGGCCCGATCTGTGTGCTCGCGACGCAACTATATCCGCGAGTTCATTGCCAAGCACTCCCGCATGTGCAGGGACATGTAATAGTCTAATCGACCTTCTTATGATAAGTGATTTAAGCAACTGTTTATTTTCGTGAATTTTGGTGTTTGAAGTTTTAGGTGCGGCTAGAGCTGCAAGGATCGACAGAGAGTCTGTGTATATATGCACAGCCGTCGATCCCTGCAAACCCTGTACATAGCGGAGGGCTTCCTCAAACGCTATTTGCTCTACGCCATATGCACCAGTTGCTCCCTCAACTCTGAAGCGGCCTACAGATGTTATTCGGCCTGTTGGTGACAATATGACGTAGGCCGCTCCGGCTGAGACAGTGGTGTATGCACCGTCCGTGTAGACATGGTAGACGGGTGACCGCGCCTCGGTCTCCGCGCCGTCCCTGTCCAGACGAACATGCGCAAACGAAATAACCTCTGCCGGGTGCACGAGCGAATCATCAAAAGGCGTTTCCACTTCCGATGCGTGATGAGGTCGTCCAAAATTGACGTCCAATCTCTGCATGAACAGCGCGAACTCTGCATTGAACCTGTCAAGATCCAATGCGAGCGGCGGCGCATGCATTAGAATTTGGAGCGCCCTAGTGCTCGTTGTTGAATATGCTCCCGTTAACGCCAATAACGGGGCACGCTGCACAGAGAGCAGCCAAGCACGCAAACCTGAATGGGGAGTGTCAGTCCACCAGACAGGGGACGCATATGCGAGTGACGGAAGAACGACCTGTCGGTATAATACTCTTCTATGCTGCGGTGCCGGTGTGCCGCTAAGGCGCATGAAAACACTGAGGCGCGCAGCAAGCAGCTCGGATTTCTCCTTGAGAAGGTCACCATGGGGTATGAAGGAGAGAGTCCGGTCGAAGACAACACCTAGTATCCTGACGGAAGGCTTGAACTGCAAGCGCACCCCGCCAAGGCCATAGGTAATGTGCGCCCCATTCCACCCCTTGGGGGAGAAATAAGGACGCACACCGTCTTCTCCCTTGAAATATTCACTCTCGCCTTCTCCACCCATGTTGCCACTCTACCGAGTGCGCTCTCTGCCAATTCCGTCAGTGCCTTGCGGCCAGATGCAGACACAAGGATGACGACGTCATCCGCATACGCCTGCACCGACGCATCCTCTGGCATCGGCAAATCGAGTAAACCGCGCACCACTATGTTCCAAAGCAGCGGCGACAACGGAGAGCCCTGTGGGCTGTCTAAGGTGGACGCGCAACCGCGTCTCCCGCATGGGAGCGGAAAACCACCTCTAGGTCGGATAGAAATGACCGGAGCAGTGCGCAGAGATTTCTCGGGCACCCCCAGTCACCGAGAGAACTCAGGACCAAAGGGTGCCACACGCTGTCGAACGCGCCGCGGAAATCAATGGAGATAAGTAGTGCGTATAGGCCGCTATTCCGCATATCTCTTAATTTCGTTACAAGCGCGTGTAGAGCCTGAACAGCTCCGCGCTATCGCGCAAAGCCGAATTGGTGAGTATGTAGCAAATTTGTTCGCGATAGAAAGTGGTATAGACGGCCGTATAATAAACGCTCGAGCACTTTGCCGAGTGCCGAATTCATTACAATTGGCCTATAAGAAGTAGTGATCTCCGGAGGCCGACCTGGCTTTGGCAAGAAGATAATGCGTCCCTTCCGCCAGGCCATTGGAAAATGACCCAGTTGCGGAGACGCATTAAAAATGAAGAGGTAGAAATTTGGATGACGCCCCCAGAGTTCGCGTACAACGCGCGGCGTTATGCCGTCCAACCCAGACGCCGTTCCCAACCTGACTCGGGACACTGCCATGTCAACCTCTCCAGGTGTGAATGGGACGTCGTCCGGTCCGCCTAGGGACGGGCAAGCAGCCTTGAGACGCATCGCCCTGTGAGCGTCGCTGTCATTTTGGAATGAATCCGACGCAACCTGACTATCTAACAGCGTCTGTGCTGTTTCCAGGACAGACGATGTCATTGAGCCGTCCGGTTTCTCAATAGAAGGCAAAACGATGGGTGCTGGTTGTTTTTTGAAAGCAATTTTATATGGTCGCCCGAATATGCCTGATTTGATTGATTGCCTAGCCAATTCTCTTAGGCACGAGTTACGGGCTTCCGATACCCGGGAACGAAACTTTGCCAATTCGGTGTAATAAATTTCACCGTAAAATTTGCGAATTTGGATTTCCGATGATCTTTGATAGCGCCTTCTCATGGCGCGCACCCTAGAACGCTCGATAGTCAGACAGGTCGTCCACCATTCATTCGAATTGTTAATCTGAAATTGGGAATTCGGACGAGTTGTTGTTAAATTTCTTTTCCTGAAATGATCGAATAAGAATTGAAATTTAGTAATTATTAAATCCAATGCCACCTGGGAATTCAAATTAGCTCCAACAACGGCATCCATGAAGTGGGATGTAGAAAGTGCATTTAGTAATCGTGTTGTGCCTCTATATGTTATTCTGCGTTGTTTAGCGCGTGTTGGTTGTCCAAAGCGAATTTCAATGTGTTTGTGTTCAGATAGTGTTCTGGAGTCTGTTACTGTCCACGTGTATCCTGCCCTGACGAGTGTGGGTGAAGCTAATGTTATATCTATCCAACTGTCAGTATAACTTGTTGAGTAAGTTGGAGGGGATTGAGGGTCGTTCAAAATGACCAGGCCGGAGCTCATTGTGAAACCTAGGAATTCCCCTCCTCTAGCATCGCACAGCTCCGGACCCCAGGCGGTATGCTTGGCGTTGAAATCGCTCGCCAATACCGCCGGAATCCCCTCCGTTGAGATGAGTGTGTGTCGTATATTGTCGAGTGTAGGAGTCATAGGGTTGTGTGGTGGTGCATATGCCGATGTTAGTGTAAATGATGCCGTTGTTTGTGAGCATTTGATTGATGTAACATTGGATGACGTGAACAATGGGAAGATGTCGTAGCGAGTGGTGGTAACTATTATAGCTGTTCTTGGGTTGGATGGCGCCTTGAAAATTAGCCAATCTGATGGAATCCCCGGTATGTCGCCTCCCCTCGTATACGGATCTGAAATTAATGCAAAATCTATGTCAGCCTCTTTTAGCCTATCTATTAATACAGGTGTAGCATTTTTGCAGTGATCTAAGTTAACCTGAATAATTGACAAAGAAATTTGTGAATTCATTTTAAAATTTTGAAGCTGAATAAGAATTTGAAAAGGGTGTTAATTATTGATTGATGGAAAAATGCCAATTGTAAAAGAGGCAAAAGAAAACGAAGGGAAACGACACAATCCGGAGGACAAGCCGTGTATCCAATCGGGAAAAGGAAACTAAAAAATGAAAATAGTGTGTTTTGGAATTTTGAATCAAGGCGCCATCTCTGTGCGTGGTTAAGGTGGTTTGGGGGCGAGAGTAGTAATTTAATTTTAGGACGTCATATTTGTGCGTGGTTAATTTTGAAGGGGGACGGGAGAGGAGACCGAACAGGCTGTGAAGATTCTTGAGCTGAACAACGCGTGGGATGTTGCAAAGGAATGCGATGACGCACTTTGAATTCGTTGAAATGTTTAGTCTCTCTCCAGTTCCCCTCGGAGTCGACCCGATGGCTACGTTTCATAGTCTGTCCGATTTTGCATGCGGAGCACCCTCTCCAGCAAAATCGGACAGACCTTATCACCCGCCCTGTGCGGGGGACCCTGGCGACCCGCACGCGTGCAGACCGCGCAGGCAACCTCCGCGTCCGGCCCGGCGTTCGTGCACGCAGTCGTTAAATGGTTTCCGGCACATCTCGTCCAAGTAGCACGAGATGGATCCGACGCCGCGCAACAATTCCTCCTCGAGTGTCCCTACTGGACGCAGTATGTACACATAGGGACGTGTAGGTCATCGGCCACCTGTGCCGAGGACCACCCGATGGTAACACGCCCCTTTGCTATAATTCTGCGGAAGGCGTCGGGCGGCACCGAAATAATGTGTGTTTTCGTGCCGTCCCTGGCACGAAACGTGTACCGGCGCGTGCAGGTCGCAGGGTCGAGCTGGAGGTCTGAATTCTTCGAGATCATGTTATTCACTAAATCGTTGTCCGCCACGTCGGGATCGACTCCCCAGATGCGCACATGCGGGCGACGTCTTTCGGGGATGCGAACGCTCATTACGTTATTTGTGACCGTGTTATTTCTTATCGCGGTGCGGAGATTCTCTATTGTTGCGCGGTCTTTCACGACTACTGTTACGCCGCTCTGCGTGGTTCTGATAGTAACTGGTTCGGTTCCCGCGTCTTCGGGGTTAATGTTGAATTTTATGGTCTGGACGACCTGTGATGGTGTGGTCGCCTCTGGCGACGCCGCGGTAATGAATGCCAAGTGGCCCGCCACTTGGCCATTTGTAGATGTTGGCGTCGTCGCAGATTGTGATGTCTGCGTCGACCGCGGCGAAGTCCCGACAATTTGTGCAAAGGTCGGTCGGTCCGCTGGCGTCGCCGAAACCGCAGGTGGCACAAAGGCCCGCAACCGGACCTCCGCCGTCGTCGCCCGCCCGCGCAGCTCGGCGTTCTCCCGTCGCTCCGCCGCCCACATGCCGCGAAGAACCTCGCAGCGGCCCCGGGCATCCGACGCCAACGCATGATAATCTGCGCAGGCAATCATCACATAAAGTTCGGCATAAAGTTTATGAGGCGCTCCTGAAATGACTTGATGCGGTCGAGCCGCGGGAGGGGCTCGAATGAATCGGTGTGGCCGGAGGGACCCTCCGTAGGAGGCGAACCTTCCTGGCCGTTCGTCTCGCCCGCAGCCACGAGCCCGGGCACATCCGCGCCGGAGTCCGACGCCCGCGATCCTCTGGCCGGGGAAGCACCGGGCCCAGCAAGCGGGCCGTTGTGCTGGCCACCGCCAAGTGCGGCCGCATCAGCTGCAGAGTCCGCGGGGGACGAAGGCTCCACCGGAGCAGTCCCCGCGTCAGGATTTGCCGCGATAGCGGCGTCGCCGGAATCTGAGAAGGACGACATCGAGGGAAGAATACCCTCACCGGAAGGCGATGTCGCCGATGCAGTGTCCGGCGACACCGAGTGGGTCGCCGCTCGGTTGAAGTGATCCGCAGCCGATGTCGTTGGCTGCGGGGACGCAGGTGGTGCGGGCAAAGCCCCCGGAGAAGGGCGACGCTGAAGGGCCCGAGGCCGCCATGGGCGCGGCCGCGGGGGACCGCCCACCCGGCCACCAGCTGGACAGGGCTAGGCCTAGGCCTAAGCCTCGCTAAGGCAGCGAGGCCAGGTGGGACAAAGTCCAGCCGCCACAGAAAAGCGTCCGAAAAAGCCGCCACTCCCTGGCGGTAGCCGCGGGCGCGGCGCAGGACCGCGCGGTAGAACGGTAGGGAGGAACCAACCTGCGAACCGGGCGGCCGCCAGCAGCGAGCAGGAACAGCAGCCACGGCAGGTTAGCGGCCGCGGCTAAGTCCGCAATCGCAAAACTGCGGCCAAAAATACCGCCCGTGGGTCTGCAGGCCCGCAAGCGGAGGTCGCGGCGCCGTCCGCGACCGCAGCAGGAAAGCCCCAGAAGCACCGCAGGCAAGTATATAGCAGACTGGCCTGAAAAAGTGTTAAGCCTCGCAGCCCGGAGTTAGGCTGCGAGCCGATGGAACAGGGGCGCGAGCTAGGTAGCGCGAGCCCCGGAAGCGCTGCTCAGACACGTCCTATCGCTTCGAGCCGCTCGAAGCGATCGAACGTGTCTGAACAGCGCTCCCGGGCTTTGAGCTTCAGCAACATGCAGAGATGGCTGCGTGACTTGCTGAATCTCTCCGCGGATCATATGTTCGAGAGAATCACCCCTGGGTTGGTACGTGCCACAAGCCTTCTGCAGTTCCTCGCGTACAATTGCACGAATAAGATCTCGGAGGTGTTCAGTATTGCTTACAGCAGCTGTACGAGGCTCGGCAGCAGTCGTAGCGAGGATTGGGCTGTCGTAGACCGCCGATCGGCGCTGGTGTAGGATCTTTTCCATGGTGACCGCCTCTGTTAAAAATGAGGTAACTGTAGTTGGTGGGCTACGTACAAGACCAGCAAAAAGCTGTTCTTTAACCCCATGCATCAGGTGGCGCAGCTTTCTGTCTTCAGACATGTTGGGATCTGTACGTCGAAATAGTTTCGTCATGTCCTCAACATATATCATGACGGACTCGTTTGGCATCTGTTTCCGAGATTGTAGAGCACGTTCTGCTCGTTCGTGCCTATCCAGGCTGACATACGTCTCTATGATAAGATGGCAGAACTGAGGCCATGATGTTAATGTGCCTTCTGCGTTCTGATGTCGAGCACAATGCCTTCGCTCGAAAGAAAATCTCTTCCCAGAATAACTGGTATGGCTAACGGGCACATAGAAGAAGCGATGCCTCCGCTTTCTGCCGTCAAAGCGCACCTTGAGACGCACCGCTCCCTCCGCTTTTGCCGTCCCGGCTGCTAAGCTCAAAGGTGCTTCGGCTGGCCTGACACGGATGTTACATCTACAGCAGACCTCGAACACGTCGTCACCGACCAGTGACAGCATTGAACTCGTGTCAACGAGTGCACAGTAGCTTTGACCAGCTAACCGCACTAGCATAAAAGGGCTTGAGCGCGACAACATTCCTTGCGCTCTACAGGCGAGGGGGACAAAAGCCTCTGCGCCGCCCGGTGACGCGGCGTGGGAGTACATTTCCCATTTTCCGCCGCGGCTACTGCGAAATTATCTCGCCGACGGTGACAGGCTGGTGTTACCAATTATCGCCGCCGGCGGTCCGCGTTTTCCTGCATACGCCTTGCTTGACACTCGCGTGTCACGTTGCCCGGCTGCTTGCAATTCCAGCAAAACTAATCATTCACCTTTCGCGTGGTCTGGGGATGCCTCTTTCCACGAAGCGGTTGGGGACGTCTTTCCCCTCTCTCCGCACCTATGCGGACGTCGCTGACGGGCCCAGCTTGACGCCGCTGCTCGAACGCGTAGGGGTCAAGAGCGCGAGGAATAGCGGAGCCTTCCGCTGGCCTTTCCTGCCCTACCGTCATTACATCTGCGCGTCTGGCGCTTGGCGCGGAGTCTTGGCCTCTGGCCCAGACGCATCGCGGCTCTAGCGATTCGGCTGGCATGGGGGTGGCTAGTAGCGCAATTCAGCGACTAAATCCGCCTGTACTGCCTTCGCTTACTGTGCTTGGGCATCAAGGTTTGCAAAACCACGTCCCCGCAAATACGACTTCAAAGCGCGGATGGCACTACTTAATCACGCGCGCGACCTGTTCAAAATCGGTTGTCGTGGGATCTGCCTTCTTGCAGAGCTCCAGCATTGCGCGTACGTACGAGGAGGCTCTCCTCTGGGTGCTGTGTGCGCAGCACGAGCTCCTCAAGCATCCGGCGCTCGTAATTGGGTGGCAAGAACTCGGCGCGGAAGTGATCTGTGTAGCCGGAAAAGGAGGGAAGGAGGGAGGGTGTGGGCTCTACTTCATCCCTTGCCTCACTCTCGGATGCACCGGCATCGGAAGCAGTGGTACTATCTGCCCCGTCTTTCCTCGGCGGCATGCCTCACTCAAACTGTGGCTAGCCGAAAAAACAGAACTGCCCGCGTACAAATCTACTCCGTGTAAGCTGGCCGGTCGCAAAGGCTAATCGCAGAGATAACACTTTGTAAAACTAACATATGCAAAAAAATAAAATTCAAACACAGACCGCCCGACACTAAAACACACACATAACCCAAAACAAAATTAAAACACTCTACAAACACCACTATACCACACTCCGCGTCATCTGCACACACGATAGCCCTAAACTCAAAATGGCGTCGCGCCTATTACACAAAGAAACGGCCCGTCGTGAGCCTTGCCGTGCGCTCCCACGTCGGCAGAGAAATCGTCCACATGGGTGCTAATTCAGCTCCACGTTGGGCGCCATTTTGTGGGTGATTCCTCTGCCCGAGGAAGACGCGACAAACACACACAGCGGGCCGTGGTTGAAACATCTTTTATCTAGCTCACGTCAGAAAGGGTCCGTCCATGGCGGTTCGGGAGTTGAGCGAGGTCGTCGTTGGGAGCAACCAGGCAGTATCCAGCAGGAAACCAGGAGCCCAGAGGGAGAGGCAACGGTGTGCGCCTCTCTTTATAGCCCCCGCACGGGATTGGTTATCCCGGAATGAGCGGGGAGAGGTTAGGGGTAAAGCGGCGGCGCATCGGTAACCACGGGAAAAGCGTTCCTTTTAAATGTGGGTGGCGCGGTCCCCACAACCCTTCCTCTGTCATATGGAAGCTAATCGTGAGTGCCTGCCAGAGCTTGTTGTAGTCCAAGCACTCAGACACGGTACTAAAAACGCTAAGCGCTTCGCCACTTAAACACAGACTAAGGGCGGAAGCCCACTGATTGCGAGGCCAATTCTGACCATCAGCGACACGCCTGAAACGCATGAGGTAAGCATCAAGGTCGTCCCTGTCCTCGTTAAAAACCGGCATCAGCTTGTGCGGGCTTATGCGTTCGGGCCGAGCAAATTGACCCTCCCCCGTTTCTGACCTTGTCTCTCTGGTGCTATTAGCGTCAGTTGCCGGAGTATGCGGTAGGTCTCATCGGAGCATCAGTAACTCCTTTTCTTTCTCCATCTCAGCCAACCGGAGTTGAGCCTTCTGCGACTCTAGTTCCTTTTCTTTCTTCATCTCCTCCATCTGTAAATCAGACTCCTCTTTTCGTCGCGCACGTTCCGCATTGCGTTCTTCTCTGCGACGAGCTCGCTCCTGGTCTACCCATTTCAGCAGCTCTTGACCCTCAAAGACAAAATTTCGGCCATAGGCAACAAGTCGTCCTAACTCTGCTTCGGCCATATGTTAGGTGGGAAGCGTTATGCAGCGCTAGGACACAACACTAAAAAAAATTGCACCTACTCCTCTCTCCCTCCTCAACACTTGGTTGACCAGTCGTGTCGCGGACGCCAATTATGTCACAAACCCCTGCCTTTACGGTCAACAGAGGCGCGGGATCCCCTTTATGGTTACCCATCGTCCGTCTATGAGGTTTGAGAACACATTTAAAAGTTAGGCCGTTATCCCGTGAAGTATGTGTGTATGGAGGAATAAGTTCGAGAAGGTCACTTTCTTTTACAAACAGTCGAATATTTATAGATAGTAGTCCAAATTACACTGCATAATAATAGAGTACAATAAGAAAAATAAAACGCCACGAAAGAATGTGACAAAAAAAATGACTTGGTAAATGATAAGAGGGAAAACCCGACAATGAACAAAACACTGCGATAAAAGATAACAATGCAAGCATTCCAGATATAATAAGTATGGGCAAGGGTTACATAGAAAACACAGTGCAAAATACTAAATCAGATTAAGGTTTAAACAAAGGCGACAACAATATTAGATTAACCAACAGTCAGTGGCAAAAGGAATTCTCACGGCGTTCTTGTTAGATGAGGCGTCGAAGGCTGAGTTGATCGGTAGCGGCGGCCGTACAGACGAGAACGATGCGTTTATCGCGGACTCAGTGAAAAACAAGACGCTTTCCCAGAGCGGCCGCGAAAGAGGCCCAGAAGACTGAATCTTCCCAGAGCGCACTGCCGCGGGCGTGCTGCGGTATGCGTTTTTATACCCTCGGCTGGCTACGCAATGCCCGCGTCAAGGACGCGCGGTCGCTGCCCCGACGTCATGTCGAAGCCTGCTCAGAGGAGCGGCTAGATCCCGTGAGTTTTCGTTCTATATCTGAGGCAGGAGATCCCGCAACTTCCATTGTATAGGTGAGGCAGCTTGTGACCTAGTGCCTAAAATATTCCCGGCAGTATGCGAGAAGCGTCCGCTTCTAATACATTGAACACGTGATGGTTTTCCAGCAAGCAGCATCTTTTCCGCGGCCGAAAATACTCGTCAAGAATGACCGCAACTGGCTGGAAACGAGTAAAAATGCTTAGCGATGAGTGACAATAATTACAATGACTAGTCATGACTCATCACTACTATCCGAAACAACCAATACGTCAACGACGACTTGAAATGATCGCAACTGGAGGCAAACAACAGGAGGCAAATGGTAAGAGTCAAAGAGAAAGAGGCAAATTATAGGAGAGGAAGGGTAGGCATTCGCCATTCTTCTATTAAGAGACATTTAAGAGACCCTCTAAGCTTTTTTTAGTAAATCCAGCTGCGTTTAAACTTTGAGTTCTCTTAAATTTTCCTTTCTCAGGCTTAGAATCATGTAATTTCCTAACAACCCCATTTCCCCAAAGAAAGCAAACTAAAAAGCAACAAAAGTTAACGGTGTGGTCAGGGACTCCGAAGACACTTCTTTAGATTGTAGGAGGGGGTCGAGCTGTGTCGTTTTTTATTACATTGTGGCATTTTTAACTATATTTGATTTTCTACTTAATTTTGTATTTTGTCAATTGCTGCATGGCAGGAGCTCCTCCACAGCTCTCGTTGCAGTAAGATATATCTTGAAATTCGAAATAAATTTAAAAGATAACTTTCACAGACAAACACAGAAACGCTTAAAGGTCGTTTTACTCCAGTAAGTGTACCGTGTACCTTAATTTGACCCTCAGTTTTTATACCATCGGCCGCATGACGATGAGGTACGCAAACAAACAGGGCAGGGTTTAAGAGAAATACCAAGCTTGAATGATTATCTCGCATATTTACAGACTTGGGGAATACGTCCGGGAGCGTAAATGAGCAAGAAGACTAAACGTAAAAATTACGAAGCGCACTAAAACTCGCCAATTTGAGGTTAGGAGTCTTGATGGCTCCCGGTTCGCAGGGGGCGCTGCAGGCGCCAGTGAAAAGCGCCCTCTTCGGCGGCGTGCCCCCTCCCATTGAACAGCTGCAAGAGTGGCTCTTGAGTGAGTGAGTGAGGGAAAAACTTTATTAAGTATATTTAAGGGAGGGGGACGTGTAGGTGGGGTCCCTAGTCCGGAACTACAGCGGCTGCCGCTGCTACCTGCGCACGTGTCACGAGGGCCCGTTGGGCCTCTAGTTCAGAGCTGGATAGGGCAGCCTCCCACCCCTCAATTGTTGGCACTGCATTCGGATCATCTGGAGGATTGTGTGGGCAGGTCCACACCATGTGGTGCAGGCCTGCCTTTTCCCCGCAATATTTGCATTTGGGGTCGCAGAACCCGGGGTGTATTGTGTTTAAACGGGCTGGTGTGTTATATGTACTTGTCTGTAGGCGTCGCCATCTAACTTCCTCCGCTTTGGAGAGCCCCTTGGCTGGGGGTGGATATTTTCTGCGAGAGAGTCTGCAGTGCTGTAACCTCTCCGCATACGTCGCCAGAGGGCCGGGATAGGGCGGTGTGGAGGATGGAGGGGTCGAGTCCCGGGGGAGGAGAGCTCGGGCAGCGGCATGGGCGCACTCGTTCCCTTCCACGCCTTGGTGTCCCGGTGTCCAGACGAGGCATTTGTCTTGTTCGGGGTGTCCATAATTTTTCAATATTCTGGCATCTTGGGGACATATTCGCCCTTTGATGTAGCTGCGGTAGGCAGCCATAGAGTCTGTTATTATGTAGGCGCAGGTGGTATGCGTGGCGGCTAAAGCAATGGCCACCTCCTCCGCCATTTCTATATTGTCATCGCAGATGGTGAGGGCATCAACCAGTTGTTGTTGGTGAATCACAACCGCTACCGTGTACCCCGCTTCTGACTTTGTTGCGTCTACGTAGTAGGATTCAGTGTCCGTCCCGTACTTTTCCTGGATGTATTTGGCCCGCGCCTTCCGGCGCCCTTGGTGGAACAGAGGATGCATATTGCGGGGTAGGGGATTGGCTATGAACGAGTCTGACCACCCGGGCGGTATAGCCTGTTTTTGTACGAGACCTTGCGGGCTAGTCAGGTTAAGGTCCATAAGAACGGTCTGGCCCGTGCGGGTTGCTGCTAGTCGATTTATCTGGGTGGCGCGTTGGGCGGCAAGTTCTTCGGCTGTATTGTGCACCCCTAATTGCAAAAGACGTTCTGTGGAAGTGCTTTGGGGCAGGCCCAGCGCCTTTTTAACAGCGTTTCGTATAATGAAGTCGATTTGCTTATAGTCTCCCGTTCTGAGGTGCAGATACGGTGTCGAATACACAATTCTATTAATGATGAATGCTTGAACCAGGCGCAGGGTGTCTTGTTCGAGCATACCCCTGTCGTTGGTAGTGACCCTGGCTATCATACGCGCAAACTGCAGACTGGTGTTTTTCAGCCGAGTGAGGGCGTACACATTTCTGCCCTTGTCGTTGATGTAAAGCCCTAGAACCCTGATGGTGTCCTTCTGTGGTATTGGGTTTCCATTGAGGATGACTTCAACAGTGGGTCTGCGTTGGCGGGAGCTGTCTAGTACCAGCAACTCCGACTTTTCGGGGGAGCAAGTAAGGCCGCAGTTAGCGGCGTAGGCTTGCACGATGGTTACGGCCTCTTGAAGGCGGTCTTCGATTTCCGCGGTAGAATAGGCCGTGGTCCAAATAGTGATGTCATCCGCGTAGAAGGCGTACCGTAGATGCGATACCTGATTTAGCTTGGCTGGGAGTTTGATTAAAGCAATATTGAAAAGTAAGGGTGATAGAACAGCACCCTGTGGCGTGCCGCGTGTGCCTAGCTGTATTTGGCTGGGTTCTGCCAGACCGAGGTCGGCGTAGACGGTACGACCGTGAAAGAAAGAAACATATGCATAGGTCCTTGCACCACAATTGATGTGGCTCATATTTTCCAAAATAGAGTGGTGCTTTACGTTATCTAACGCCCCCTTGAGGTCAAGAGCGAGAATTGTCGCGAAGAAAGGCTTGTTAGGGGGGTTTATGACTTCTTCCTTAAGCTGGAGGAGTATATCTTGGGTGGATAGGCCAGGCCGGAATCCGAACATGGTGTGTGGGTACAAGTAGTTTTCTTCAAGATATCGGGTAAGCCTGATGTGTACCGCCTTCTCCATAACTTTCCCTACGCAGGAGGTGAGAGAGATGGGTCGTAGATTGTTAATATTTATGGGTTTGCCCGGTTTGGGGATGAAGTGCACCTCCGCAGTCTTCCACTCGTTTGGCAGCCGGCCCATGCGCCAACAGTTGTTAATGTAATTCGCGAGGGCGAGGGGCTTTAGTGAGGGCTGCGTCGTGGAGATTGGCGAGGAGTCCCACTGTGATCTTGTCTTTCCCAGGAGCTGTGCCTCTGCGCATGGCTAGGATGGCAGCCTGTATTTCTTTGACGGTGAATTCCGCATCTAGTTCCTCGTTTGGCTACCCATTATAGGGAGGGAGGGGGTCCGTGTCGACTGTGGTGCAGAAGTACTTTTGTTTGATGGTTTGTACAAGATCTCTATTGGAGCCGCGGTAACCATGTAGAGCACTAGCAAGGTTCTTGCGTTGGTCGCTTTTGGAGTTGTTGGGGTCAATGAGGCATCTGAGTAAGCTCCAAGTTTGTTTCGAGCTAAGGTTACCACTCAGGGAATCACATCTTGTCAGCCAATTTGATTGAGCAAGGTTCCATGCATAGTCCTCTGCAGCTTGCGTTAGGGTTGCGATGCGGCGTTTGAGCGTTCTGTTGTGGCGCTGGTGGCGCCAACGTTTCACCAGGCCTCTGCGGGCGTCCCACAGGTGCAGGAGATGAGAGTCAATAGCAGGGCGGTCTAAAGATGTTTTCAGGGTTCGGGTGTGCTTAGAGGACAGGTGCCTAAGGTCCGATGCCCAGGAAGCGTAATCAGTGATATCTGGGTGATCAAGGTCAGCTTGCTCTTTTCGAAACGCGGTCCAATCAGTGATTTTGGCAGTACCGCGCATATGTCGATGCGTTTTGCTTGCAAGATGGATGATCAGAATGAAATTGTCACTGCCTAACGTTTCTAGTGTGTTTTCCCATAGGCAAGCTTTACCGCCGTGGGTTAGTGTGAGATCGGGGCTGGTGTCACGCGTGAAACTGTTGCCAAGTCGAGTAGGTTGGGTCGGGTCGTTCAGCATGGTAAGCATGAGGTTTGATATGGTGTCTACTAGGATGCGGCCTTTCTTGTTTGCTTTCGGGTAGCCCCAGGATGGGTGTTGCACATTGAAATCGCCCAAAATAAGGAGCGGAACTCCTTGGGCGACAGTGAGTGCCTTTGTGAACACTCTGGCGCAAGGGAAGGCAATTTGGGTGGGTTTACTGTAAATGTTGAGAATGTAGATGCCCGTACCGTTGCGGTGTCTAGGTTGAAAGGGGTCAGTTCTGCCAAAGCCACCTAGAATGTTCTGCATGTGTTGGGCTTCTGCAAATATGTTTGTGCAGTCGCGTGCTTTCTCTTTGGTGCTTGAACGCTAACGCATGCACATGCTTCAGAGAATTAGGAAAAGTTGGCAGCGCAAAAGTAAAAAAAAAAAAGCTAGTGGATTATGTCCCCTCCGTGAGGCAAATTGACGAAAACGCCATTATCATAACGGCGCTTTTAGTGTCGCAAGTAATTAAGTGGCAAGATAGTTTACAACGTGGAAAGTAAATACCTTTTTCAACAGTCATTTTCAAAATGCAAAATTGTATTCGATGGCTCAGTGTTGTGCACGCAATTTCGCTGACTGAAAGCTTGGATTTTGATACTGTTTTGTGCTAATAATAATAATAATAAAAATTACCTTTATTTTAACACCAATTAAGAGTCCTGAAGGCGATATGCGAGGCTGAAGAGAAAAACGAGACCATCCACCGAATATGTCTACCAACTGCTCGCTTAAGGTTAAAAAAAACGTCGTTAAGTGCCATAGAGATAATCCGTTGCTTATTTATTTAATACTATTACTATCACAGCGCACGCGTACCCCCAAGACAGCCTGTTCGTACTTTTCAGCGCCTATAGGTGGCGAGGTTGTGTCACTGTCATGGCGAGCGCAGGGGTTATGGAGATTTCAAGGAAACGGGCAAGTATAAAGAAACAGGCAGCTCCCGGCCCGGTTGTGAATATTGAAACAATTTTTGTCGCTGGCAAAAGAAACGCGGAGGTTTGTCGGGGGGGTAAGGCAACATTTACCGCATGAGGCGACAATGAGGTGTGATGGTTGGTTGGTTGGTTTGTAGGGTTTAACGTCCCAAAGCGACTCAGGCTATGAGAGACGCCGTAGTGGAGGACACCGGAAATTTCGACCACCTGGGGTTTTTTAACGTGCACTGACATCGCACAGCACACGGGCGCCTTGCTTTTCGCCTCCATCGAAAAGCTGCCGCCGAGGCCGGGATTCGATCCCGCGTCCTTGGGAACAGTAGTCAAACGCCGTAACCACTGCGCCACCCCGGCGGGGCAGAGGTGTGATGGAGGTTTCACGGAAGCGTGCACGTATGAAGGAACGTGCAGCTCCCCCCGGTTATGAATCTTGAGAGATTTTTATCGCTGGCAAAAGAAACGCGGAGGTTTGTCGTTGGGGGTAAGGCAACATTTACCGCATGAGGCGACAATGAGGTGTGATGGAGGTATCACGGAAGCGTGCAAGTTTGAAGAAACGTGCAGCTCGCGGCCCGGTTATGAATCTCGAGACGATTTTTGTCGCTGGCAAAAGAAACGCGGGAGTTTGTCGTGGGGGTAAGGCAACATTTACCGCATGAGGCGACAATGAGGTGTGATGGAGTTTTCACGGAAGCGTGCACGTATGAAGGAACGTGCAGCTCCCACCGGTTATGAATCTTGAGACGATTTTTGTCGCTGGCAAAAGAAACGCGGAGGTTTGTCGTTGGAGGTAAGGCAACATTTACCGCATGAGGCGACAATGAGGTGTGATGGAGGTTTCACGGAAGCGTGCCGGTATGAAGGAACGTGCAGCTCCCCCCGGTTATGAATCTTGAGACGATTTTTGTCGCTGGCAAAAGAAACGCGGAGGTTTGTCGTTGGGGGTAAGGCAACATTTACCGCATGAGGCGACAATGAGGTGTAATGGAGTTTTCACGGAAGCGTCACGTATGAAGGAACGTGCAGCTCCCACCGGTTATGAATCTTGAGACGATTTTTGTCGCTGGCAAAAGAAACGCGGAGGTTTGTCGTTGGGGGTAAGGCAACATTTACCGCATGAGGCGACAATGAGGTGTGATGGAGGTATCACGGAAGCGTCACGTATGAAGGAACGTGCAGCTCCCACCGGTTATGAATCTTGAGACGATTTTTGTCGCTGGCAAAAGAAACGCGGAGGTTTGTCGTTGGGGGTAAGGCAACATTTACCGCATGAGGCGACAATGAGGTGTAATGGAGTTTTCACGGAAGCGTCACGTATGAAGGAACGTGCAGCTCCCACCGGTTATGAATCTTGAGACGATTTTTGTCGCTGGCAAAAGAAACGCGGAGGTTTGTCGTTGGGGGTAAGGCAACATTTACCGCATGAGGCGACAATGAGGTGTAATGGAGTTTTCACGGAAGCGTCACGTATGAAGGAACGTGCAGCTCCCACCGGTTATGAATCTTGAGACGATTTTTGTCGCTGGCAAAAGAAACGCGGAGGTTTGTCGTTGGGGGTAAGGCAACATTTACCGCATGAGGCGACAATGAGGTGTAATGGAGTTTTCACGGAAGCGTCACGTATGAAGGAACGTGCAGCTCCCACCGGTTATGAATCTTGAGACGATTTTTGTCGCTGGCAAAAGAAACGCGGAGGTTTGTCGTTGGGGGTAAGGCAACATTTACCGCATGAGGCGACAATGAGGTGTGATGGAGGTTTCACGGAAGCGTGCCGGTATGAAGGAACGTGCAGCTCCCCCCGGTTATGAATCTTGAGACGATTTTTGTCGCTGGCAAAAGAAACGCGGAGGTTTGTCGTTGGGGGTAAGGCAACATTTACCGCATGAGGCGACAATGAGGTGTAATGGAGTTTTCACGGAAGCGTCACGTATGAAGGAACGTGCAGCTCCCACCGGTTATGAATCTTGAGACGATTTTTGTCGCTGGCAAAAGAAACGCGGAGGTTTGTCGTTGGGGGTAAGGCAACATTTACCGCATGAGGCGACAATGAGGTGTGATGGAGGTATCACGGAAGCGTGCACGTTTGAAGGAACGTGCAGCTCCCGGCCCGGTTATGAACCTTGAGACGATTTTTGTCGCTGGATTTTTGTCGCGTCGTGCAACGCATGAAGAATTTCCGGCCTGAGGCTTTTAGGCACGACAAGAAGCTGCGCGGTCTTGGTGGGAGCGAAGTTCTTCTTTACGAGGACGTCATTGCTTAAGGCGAACGACGACAACTGACGTCTAAACTCAGCAGGAGGGGAAGCGGTCTTGCCTTCAAGTAATCGGCTAGGTCTTTCAGCTGAGGATCTGATCGCTGCTGTTGTGCAAAACTGCTGGCCCGTACTGGTCCCAGAAAGGCGTCGTCGTCATCGTCCTTCGGGGGAGCGTCGACAGGAGCGCGGGATAAGCAGTCTGCGTCGGAATGCTTGTGGCCCGACTTATAGATTACAGTCACGTCAAATTCTTGAAGTCGTAGGCTCCATCGGGTAAGGCGGCCGGAGAGGTCCTTCAACTTAGCCAGCCAGCAGAGCACGTGGTGGTCGCTTACCACCTTGAATGGTCGACCGTATAGGTGGATGGAACTTAGAAGTGGCCCAGATGATCGCGAAGCACTCCTTCTCGGTCGTCGAGTAATTTACTTCGGCTTTTGTGAGGGACCTGCTAGCGTAGGTGATTAGTTTCTCCTGTCCGGCACTCTTCTGGACGAAAACGGCTCCTTGGCCCTCACTGCTCGTGTCAGTGTAAATTTCGGTCTTGGCGTTTTAATCAAAGTGGCCAAGTACCGGAGGGCACTGCAGGCAGTGGTTAGGTTCATCGAAAGCTTCTTCTTGCGGCGCTTCCGATTTAAGGTACGTCCTCCTTTGTAAGCTGCATCAATGGTTTGGCGATGTGCGAAAAGTTTCTGACAAATCGTCGATAATAAGCGTACAGCCCAAGGAACCTGCGCCCAGCTTTCTTGTCGGCAGGTGGTGCAAATAGTGCGATTGCGGCTGTGTTCTCCGGGTCTGGGCGAACATCATCCTTGCTAACGATGTGACCCAGGAACCGCAGTTTTTCATAGGCGAAGTGGCACTTCTCTGGTTTTAAAGTTAGTCCCGATGACTTGATGGCATCCAGCACTGTCTGCAGCCGTTTTAGATGGTCTTCAGTGTTTGACGAAAAGACAACGACGTCGTCCAAGTATACCAAACAAATTTGCCACTTAAAGCCAGCCAGGACTGTGTCCATTACTCGTTGAAACGTGGCTGGTGCGGAGAAAAGGCCAAATAACATCACCTTGAACTCAAATAGGCCGTCCGGTGTGATGAATGCGGTC
This sequence comes from Amblyomma maculatum, assembly GCF_055883805.1. NCBI lineage: Eukaryota > Metazoa > Arthropoda > Arachnida > Ixodida > Ixodidae > Amblyomma > Amblyomma maculatum. The sequence goes on along the minus strand of NC_139344.1, from coordinate 217,024,911 downwards.
TTCTCGCGATCTCTCTCGTCGACTTCAATTTGCCAATAGCCGCTCTTCAGGTCCATCGATGAGAAGTACCTTGCATTGCAGAGCCGGTCCAGTGTGTCATCTATGCGAGGAAGAGGGTACACATCCTTCTTCGTTATGCTGTTTAGGCGGCGGTAATAGACGCAGAAACGAAGTGTCCTGTCTTTCTTGTTCATCAAAACGGCTGGTGCCGCCCAGGGGCTCTTCGATGGCTGGATCACGTGATCACGAAGAATTTCCTCAAATTGATCTCGGATGGCCCGTCGTTCTCGGGGCGATACATGGTAGGGGCTTTGACGTAGCGGTGGAGCGTGTTCCTCCGTGATGATGCGGTGCTTTGCTATTGTTGTTTGCCGCACTTTCGACGCTGAAAAAAAACACTCGATGTAGCTTTCAAGCAGAGTGCGAATCCGGTCTTGTCTGTCTTGGGGTAGAGCTGCGTTGATGTCGAACGTGGACTGCTGCATTCGGTTGGGTGCACCGTCTTCAGCTTGGCTGGGGAGGATGAAGATATCTCAGGTGTCCACTAGCTCGTCTAAGAAAGCGATCGTCATGCTCTTGTTCAGGTGCTGGTATTCTTCGGTGAAGTTCGTCACCAGCACTTGAGCTTGTCCATGACGGAAATGGACGACGCCTCTTGCGATTCCCAGCCCACGCTCCAGGAGCAAAGGAATGTCTTCCTCGACTACGCCTTCAGTGGTTTTTATATCTGCATTGCCCACACAAGCGATGACGCTTGTTCGGAGTGGAACGGTCAAGTCTCCGTCGAGGACGTTTAGAAAAACGCGTTGCATCGAAGTCGTCGTAGTAGGTATGGCTTTGTCCGCCGACAGCTTAATGAGCTTGGATCGGAGGTCGATGATCGCTCTATGATCATTTAGGAAGTCCATGCCCAAAATCACATCGCGCGAGAATTGGTGTAGAACGAAGATGGTAGGCCAGGTACGTCCTTTTACTGTAATCCTTGCGGTGCATCGCCTTTATGACGTAATAAGGTTACCGCCAGCGGTACGGATTATCCAGCCATCCCAAGTGGTCGTCACCTTCTTGAGCTGGACGGCGAACGCTCCACTGATGACAGAATAGTCAGCTTCGGTGTTCACTAAGGCGGTAACCGTGCGACCGTCTGCAGCAACTTCGAAGTCACTCGTTCACGTCCTCGTATTGCATGTTGGCTTCGTTGTTCGATCTCTGCTTCGTCTTGTGCTGAGGTCGCGGCCGGGGCACACTGTCGTCACTTCGCTGGGTGGCGGTGTTAGGTTGGAGTCGGGTCGCGTCGTCTTGGATGTGGACGTCGTGCGTAGCGGTGGTGTCACTTTGAAGTCTAGGTGTGTCGAGGGTGTCTTCACAAGTAATGTCGGCGTCATAGCGGCGTCGTTGTTACTCGTCGTCGACGGCGGAGGATCTTCGTTATTTCGCTGTATAGCAGCCTCACCTCCAAAGGTTGCTACTTTTAGTTTCTCCTAAGGGAGCTCGGGGACCTTCCTCGCCCACTGTCATCGTAGCTGCGGCCTGGCGACAAAAAGCGGGCCCTGTACGGCGATGGGGACCTGAACCGATGGCTTGGTAGTGCAATGGCACCGCTACGCAGATAGTTGTCGATTTCTTGCGGTCGTTCACCTGGGCGTGGTCGTGTAGCCTCGACTGCAAATCCGCAGAGACCGATTCGTCGGTACGGGCAGTGACGCAGAATATGGCCGGCCTCACCACAGTGGAAGCATATTGGCCGGTTGTTCGCAGTCCTCCAGGCGTCGCCCTTCCTGGGGCTTGGAGGTCGTTCGTCGGCTTGGCGGGCGGGGCCAAGGAACGGCTTTCAGAATGCGTAACCCGATTGTGTGCTTACGTAACCTGGCACCGTCCTACTGCGCACGTCACGCTTATGCCACAATTTGAACAAAATGGCGAATTGTCGAAAATAGGGCCCCGGTAGTGTTCGCTTCGTTGGCATTTCGCCCGCACACAGCTTTTCGGTCCTTGATAGTATAATCGCAGCTCTGTATTTTTCTTCGTATTAGTTTGCTCCAGTTCACTTTTAACTTCCCTTGTTTTTTGGATAAACACACCCGGATTCCGGTTTTCCATATTTCTCAAGAACTATATTGCTCGCGTAGATTTATTTCGTTTTGGTTCTAGCTATACTTAAAATGGTGCTTCTTTCGATGGCCCATATTTTCTCACTAGTACTTAAAAGCTTCCCATTCGACTGTTCAACTGGCTGAACGCGCTGCAGGTATCATGTATTTTTCTCTCAGTATTATGTATTTTTTCTGTCACGCCCGGGATATATATATATATATATATATATATATATATATATATATATATATATATATATGAAGGAGAGAAGCCAATAGTCGGCGAGGCCAAGGAAAGCGTTGGGGATGGTACTTTGTCTTTCCTTTTTTTTTCTTAATTGTTTACTTGGATAATCACAGAAATTAGTAATGCAGTGTTTAGGAGAAAGATAATTAAACACAAAGTAGAAGAAAAAACAACGTGCCGATGGTGGGAACCGAACCCACGACCTCCGAATAACGCGTCCGGTGCTCTTCCAACTGAGCTACATCGGCCGCTGTCCCCCCTGCTACTTTCTTGGGTATTTATGTTGTCTGTATACGAACCTTGAGAGTGTTCACCAGCGCCACCCTCAGCCTTAGCGGCGGACGCAGAACGTCCTTTTTGTTACCGCCAGCGTCACGTAGAACGTGATCAAGAGCGAGGGCGAAAGCTGTGCTAGAACCCTCTTACGCTACCTATGGCTTCAAGACTGCCAGAACCGAGACCCCCGTAAGCTACAAGCAGATCAATTAAGGGGAAATGAGGGTGCTCGTTATAATACATGAAGGAGAGAAGCCAACAGTCGGCGAGGCCAAGGAAAGCGTTGGGGATGGTACTTTATGTCTTTTCTTTTTTTTTCTTAATTGTTTACTTGGATAATCACAGAAATTAGTAATGCAGTGTTTAGGAGAAAGATAATTAAACACAAAGTAGAAGAAAAAACAACGTGCCGATGGTGGGAACCGAACCCACGACCTCCGAATAACGCGTCCGGTGCTCTTCCAACTGAGCTACATCGGCCGCTGTCCCCCCTGCTACTTTCTTAGGTATTTATGTTGTCTGTATACGAACCTTGAGAGTGTTCACCAGCGCCACCCTCAGCCTTAGCGGCGGACGCAGAACGTCCTTTTTGTTACCGCCAGCGTCACGTAGAACGTGATCAAGAGCGAGGGCGAAAGCTGTGCTAGAACCCTCTTACGCTACCAATGGCTTCAAGACTGCCAGAACCGAGACCCCCGTAAGCTACAAGCAGATCAATTAAGGGGAAATGAGGGTGCTCGTTATAATACATGAAGGAGAGAAGCCAACAGTCGGCGAGGCCAAGGAAAGCGTTGGGGATGGTACTTTATGTCTTTTCTTTTTTTTTTCTTAATTGTTTACTTGGATAATCACAGAAATTAGTAATGCAGTGTTTAGGAGAAAGATAATTAAACACAAAGTAGAAGAAAAAACAACGTGCCGATGGTGGGAACCGAACCCACGACCTGGTGAACACTCTCAAGGTTCGTATACAGACAACATAAATACCCAAGAAAGTAGCAGGGGGGACAGCGGCCGATGTAGCTCAGTTGGAAGAGCACCGGACGCGTTATTCGGAGGTCGTGGGTTCGGTTCCCACCATCGGCACGTTGTTTTTTCTTCTACTTTGTGTTTAATTATCTTTCTCCTAAACACTGCATTACTAATTTCTGTGATTATCCAAGTAAACAATTAAGAAAAAAAAAGAAAAGACATAAAGTACCATCCCCAACGCTTTCCTTGGCCTCGCCGACTGTTGGCTTCTCTCCTTCATGTATTATAACGAGCACCCTCATTTCCCCTTAATTGATCTGCTTGTAGCTTACGGGGGTCTCGGTTCTGGCAGTCTTGAAGCCATAGGTAGCGTAAGAGGGTTCTAGCACAGCTTTCGCCCTCGCTCTTGATCACGTTCTACGTGACGCTGGCGGTAACAAAAAGGACGTTCTGCGTCCGCCGCTAAGGCTGAGGGTGGCGCTGGTGAACACTCTCAAGGTTCGTATACAGACAACATAAATACCCAAGAAAGTAGCAGGGGGGACAGCGGCCGATGTAGCTCAGTTGGAAGGGCACCGGACGCGTTATTCGGAGGTCGTGGGTTCGGTTCCCACCATCGGCACGTTTTTTTTTCTTCTACTTTGTGTTTAATTATCTTTCTCCTAAACACTGCATTACTAATTTCTGTGATTATCCAAGTAAACAATTAAGAAAAAAAAAGAAAAGACAAAGTACCATCCCCAACGCTTTCCTTGGCCTCGCCGACTGTTGGCTTCTCTCCTTCATGTATTATAACGAGCACCCTCATTATATATATATATATATATATATATATATATATATATATATATATATATATATATATAGGTAGCGTAAGAGGGTTCTAGCACAGCTTTCGCCCTCGCTCTTGATCACGTTCTACGTGACGCTGGCGGCAACAAAGGACGTTCTACGTCCGCCGCTATGGTTGAGGGTGGCGCTGGTGAACACTCTCAAGGTTCGTATACAGACAACATAAATACCCAAGCAAGTAGCAGGGGGGACAGCGGCCGATGTAGCTCAGTTGGTAGAGCACCGGACGCGTTATTCGGAGGTCGTGGGTTCGGATCCCACCATCGGCACGTTGTTTTTTCTTCTACTTTGTGTTTAATTATCTTTCCCCTAACAGATTACATTACTAATTTCTGTGATTATCCAAGTAAACATTAAAAAAAAAAAAAGACATAAAGTACCATCCCCAACGCTTTCCTTGGCCTCGCCGACTGTTGGCTTCTTTCCTTCATATATATATATATATATATATATATATACATTGTGAGCGCAGCGCATTAACTTTCACCTCTTTCATCTGTATAGATCCATCATCATCATGATCATCATCGCTGACTGCTGCTCGGAGCGTCGCGCGCTGTGTGCCAGCTGGTTCTAGAAAAGAACAGACGTTTGTGCAAGTGCTGTCCCACAAGTGGTGGAGGTGCGATTCGTATACCCCACCTCTCGCTTTCGACCCATTTACCGTTCTCCCGGAGCTCCGTTCAGGCCTTCGCTTGGATCAACGACCATGTGCTATGGATGAGGGCAACGGTGCTCGCTCACCCCCAGCGTCTCCTGCTCCTACTGCGGCTGCCCCTGCCTGGACAGTCACCAGTCGCTAGCGCGACCCCCAAATCTTTGCTGGCCTTCGCGGTGAAGATGTCGACGACTGGCTCGACAACTACAACAGGGTCAGTACATTTAACCGCTGGGATGACGCTCATAAACTGCTCAACGTCGTCTTCTACTTGGCTGACGTCGCCAAAACCTGGTTCCTCAATCATGAGGATGACATCCTGACTGGCCTACATTCACGGACCAGCTAAAGAAAATTTTCGGCACTCCGGCTGGTCGCTCAGAGCAGGCAAAGCAAAAACTTGAAGCTCGTCTCCAGCAGCCCGGCGAGTCCTACACGTCGTATATCGAGGACGTTCTGGCCCTTTGTCGCCGTGTCGACGCTGCTATGCCTGAATCTGAGCGTGTTCGCCACTTAATTAAGGGCATAAACACTGCTGCTTTCAATGCCTTCGTGGTTAAAAATCCGTCGTCCGTGTCTGACATCCCATCCACATGTCAACGTCTGGACCAGCTACAGTTGTGCCGCCTCATGAAAGACCCCAGTGATGGCGGCTCCCTCATAGATGGAAATTTGCGGTCCCTAATACGCACCATGATCCGAGAGGAGCTCTGCGGCGTCACCAACCACTCTGCTGTATCTCTAACTCTTCCACCAGCAGCGGTGAATTTGCGCAGCATCATCAAAGATGAACTGACGAATTTCAATTGCACTGTGGCACCTGCCCCACCTTCCGTTGCCTCCCAACCTCCCTCGCCGCCTCCCATCGCCTCCCAACATCCCTTGCCAACCTATGCTGAGATTACTTCACGTCAACCCACCCCGCCTTCCCCGACTTGTTCGGCACCCGTGTGCGGTCACGTCGCTGCCATGGCACCATATCCTACAGTGCACCATCCTGTTACAGCCTGGCGCCCCTCCCGCCCTGTGTGCTACTATTGTGGGATACGTGGCCACATTGCCCGTGTCTGTCGCCGCCGCCAGCAAGACGAGCAACGGGGTTATGCTCCTTTTGAACGTGCCCGCGTGCGCCAGCCTGATGATTTTACATTGCCCTACTCAGACTTTTACCGGCGTTCTTCCTCTCCTCCGAATTCCACCGATGTTTCATGCCCCTCGCGTCCTTCCCGACGCCGATCCCCTTCGCCTTTTCGCCGCACGTCACCGCTTCGTCCTGCCTCACAACCCTTCCAACCTATAACGGAAAACTAACCGAAGCAGTTTTTGGAGACAAAGCTGCTTCGAGTTCGAAATCTACAATTCCTCCTGGGCGACCGTCGAATATGTTAGTAGTGATTGTTGAAGGATTGTACGTTGAGGCCCTCATCGACACCGGCGCCGCTTATTCCGTCATGCATTTCTATCTGTGTTCTCATCTGCGCAAAGTTCTAACGCCATACATCGGTCCGCCACTTCGTGGAGCTAATGAAGCTCTTATGAAACCCACCGGCCAATGCACAGCACGTGTCCTCCTCGATAACCAGCGGCATCATATTGAATTTATTGTGCTCCCCACGTGCGTTCATCTCACGATCTTGGGGTGGGATTTCTTATCGTCGGCGTCCGCCCTCATCTCTTGCCGTGTGTGCCTTATTCATCTTGCGGACCCCGATATATTACCGACTTCTGATTGTTCTCCACCACACGTGCACGTTTGTGCTAGTGCTCTCCCACAATATATATATATATATATATATATATATATATATATATATATATATATATATATATATATATATATATATATATTGTAATAGGGCGTTTATTGACGCTCAGATGGAGAGCTGTGAGGAGAGGACCTTGCAACAGCGAGCCCAGCGTACTTCTTCTTTGTCTTCGTTGCACAACGCACTGGTGCATGTCGATGGCTGAAGTGCTGACTATCACAGTACATTTTCTCCCCGGGTAAAAAAAAAGGAGTCATCCTGGCGACTTATGGCGCGGAAAGCACAGCGGGGTCATAGAATGGCTTCAATCGGTTCACGTGAACTGTTTCACGACCACGGCGACGCAAGTCCGCAGAGGGTGTGACGGGCTCAACTACGTAGTTGACTGCAGATGTTTGCTGGAGGACCCTATATGGCCCGTGGTAGCGAGCAAGAAATTTCTTTGAAAGGCCAGGGATTGTGGACGGCACCCAGAGCCACACCAGAGAGTTCGGGAGATATGACGAAGCTTCGCCGGTATCACGGAGGTATTTTTGTTGCCACTGATTTTCTGTTGTGAGAGAGCGGGCGAGCTAACGGCATTCTTCTGCGTATGTGACGGCATCGGATAGCGGGGAAGATTCCGAAACGTCAGGGCGGTAGGGAAAAAGTGTGTCCATGGTACAGGGTGGCTCGCGCCCGTAAAGGAGAAAGAATGGAGAGAATTCAGTAGTGGTCTGTGCCGCGGTGTTATATGCGTAAGTAACAAACGGTAGAACTTGGTCCCAATTGGAATGGTCGGTGTTCACGTACATAGCCAGCATGTCACCGAGAGTGCGGTTGAAACGTTCTGTCAGTCCATTCGTCTGAGGGTGGTACGAGGTAGCGGTGCGGTGTATGATGCGGCATTCTTTCAGGAGAGCCTCAAGAGCGTCTGATAAGAAAACGCGTCCGCAGTCACTGAGCAGTTCGCGAGGGGCACCATGGCGAAGAACCAGGTTTTTCAGAATAAAGGCAGCCACGTCGCGTGCGGAAGCAGAGGGCAGTGATGATGTCTCAGTGTAGCGGGTCAGATGATCCACTGCCGCGATAATCCAGCGGTTGCCAGCTGAAGTTGTAGGAAGGGGACCGTATAGATCTATGCCGACACGGTCAAACGGACGGGCAGGACAGGGCAACGGCTGCAATGGAGCAGGAGACTTGAGAGGAGTTTTTCGGCGTTGGCAAGACTGGCAAGAGCGGACAAAATGGCGGACAAAGCGGTACATTCCACGCCAGAAGAAGCGTAGACGCAAGCGCGTGTAGGTTTTCAACACTCCGCCGTGGGCGCACTGGGGATCAGTATGAAAAGCAGCACAAATTTCGGCGCGGAGATGACGGGGGATGACTAAAAGCCACTTCCTTCCGTCGTGAAGATAATTGCGGCGATAGAGCAGCCCGTCACGAATTGAAAAATGGTGAGCTTGGCGGGCAAGCGCCCTAGACAAACGACCTGGAGAGTGACTTGAAAGAAAGTCCAGAAGTGTAGATATCCACGGGTCGCGCCGCTGTTCCGTGGCCATGTCGATAGTGGCAAGCGAAGACAAATCGTAAGCGCAGATCTCATCAGACAACGAAGAGGGAGGCAGCGGTGAGCGCGAAAGAGCGTCCGCGTCAGTATGCTTGAGGCCTGAGCGATATATGACACGAATGTCATACTCTTGGAGGCGAAGAGCCCAGCGAGCAAGGCGGCCGGACGGGTCCTTGAGGGACGCCAGCCAGCACAGAGCGTGATGATCAGTGACCACATAAAATGGTCGGCCATAGACATACGGACGGAATTTGCCGATGGCCCAAATAATGGCCAAGCATTCTCTTTCCGTAACAGAATAATTTGACTCTGCCTTGGTCAAGGTGCGGCTAGCATACGCAACCACATAGTCTCGGATACCAGGTTTGCGTTGGGTGAGAACGGCGCCTATCCCAATACCGCTAGCGTCAGTGTGAATCTCAGTTGGTGCATTCGGGTCGAAGTGGCGGAGGATGGGAGGCGAAACCAAAAGACGGCGTAAGGTGTTGAAGGCGTCATCACAAGCAGGTGTCCATGCGGAGAGGTCGGAGCTGCCGGAGAGGAGCTGGATGAGAGGAGCAATAATAGAGGCGAAATTTAAGATGAAGCGGCGAAAGTAGGAGCACAGGCCGATGAAACTTCGTAGCTGCTTCAGTGATTTTGGGCGTGGGAATTCGGCAACTGCACGAAGTTTGGTGGGATCGGGAAGAATGCCATCCTTAGAAACGACATGACCTAGAATAGTTAGTCGGCGAGCAGCAAAGCGGCACTTCTTCAGATTCAGTTGGAGGCCGGCGGTAGCGAGACAAGTGAGAACGTCCTTCAGTCGGAGCAGGTGAGATTGAAAATCGGTAGAAAAGACTACGATATCATCGAGATAGCAAAGACAGGTTCGCCACTTGAATCCACGAAGCACAGTGTCCATGAGGCGTTCAAATGTGGCCGGGGCGTTGCAAAGCCCAAAGGGCATGACGTTGAATTCATATAATCCATCTGGTGTGATGAAGGCAGTTTTAGAGCGGTCAGCGTCATCCATTGGCACCTGCCAGTAGCCAGATCGTAAATCCAACGAGGAGAAAAACTCGGCACCCTGCAAGCAGTCCAGTGCGTCATCGATGCGTGGCAGAGGATAGACGTCCTTGCGCGTGATCTTGTTGAGCCGGCGGTAGTCGACACAAAACCGGAAGGAGCCATCTTTCTTAGGTACCAACACAACTGGAGACGCCCAGGGACTGTGGGATGGCCGAATGACACCACGACGGAGCATGTCGTCCACATGATCAGCAATTACTTGGCGCTCCGAAGCCGACACACGATAGGGGCGCTGGCGCAAAGGTGCGGTTTTGCCGGTGTCGATGGTGTGCTCTACGACAGACGTGCGGCCCAAGTCAGGTTGAGGAAGGTCGAATGAAGAAGCGAAGTTCTGCAAGAGGGCGACAAGTTGATCACGTTGCGCAAGTGGAAGATCAGCATCAATAGCATCTTGGAAAACGTCGGAGGGCGTCGAAACGGTCGCAACATCGTAAGAGCACAGACTAACGTCGAAGGAGGGGGTTGAGTCAGCAAGAGTGGTGATATGACCGGGATCAAGCTCTTCAAGACGTCCAATGCATTCGCCACGGAGCAGGACTGCTGGGCAAGAAAATGGGTTCGAGGCGTAAAGTGCACTCTTGCCGTCTTGAATTTCGAGAACTGCGAACGGAAAAAGGAGGCAGGGATGACGGGAGGCGGCTTCGGAAGGTGTAAAAATCGCAGTCAAAGGAGTTACCCACTCACAAGACAGTGATACGAGGGCAGCAGAGAACGGAGGAATGTCGGTGTCATGGGCGACGAGAAGTTTTGCAGTGCGGGAAGGGGTATCACAGAAGGGGGCATCACAGAGTGGGGCGAAGGCAATTTGCGCACGAGCACAGTCAATAACGGCTTGATGAGTCGATAGAAAATCGTATCCGAGGATGATATCATGCGAGCAGTTCGGCAGAACAATAAACTCGATGGGGTACAAGACGTCTTGAATGAGCACACGGGCTGTGCAAGATGCGGAGGGGTGAATGTGCTGTGATGAGGCGGTGCGGAGTGAAAAGTCGGAAATCGGAGTGGTCACTTTGCGAATTCGACGGCAGAGCGCTTCACTGATGACGGAGACGGCTGCACCGGTATCGACGAGAGCGAGAACTGTGGCGCCTTCTACAGAAACTTCGATAACATTAGCGGGACGACACGGAGGACTTGAGGAATTCGAAACAAGCGCAGTTCTTGCCCCCGGAACTGCGACTGTTAGTTTCCCTCAACGGTGTTAGTAGAACGTCGCAGCATTGGAGAAAGCGATCGGCGCTGAGGAGATTGTGATCGACGAGTGCCATAGGTTTGGCGATCTTGTGTTACAAATTGAGAACCGGGCGGAATCATTTGCGAGCGTGAGTTGGTATCGTACGGGTAAAGTCGAATGTCAGGCTGTGAAGGTTGGAGGCGCTGGCGACAAAGGCGTGCAACATGGCCCGGCCGACCGCAGGCATAGCAAATCGGAAGGTTGTCCGTAGTACGCCAAGGTTTCATAGGATGTGGGCGGAACCTTGAGGGTGGGGCTTGGAACGAAGGCTCAGCATGCGGCGATGAACGGTAGGCAGGGACCTGCACATAGGAGCCAGACGTGGGCGAAGGTGGTGGCCTAGCCGTTACTTGGGCATACGTGAGAGGTGCCGTCACAGGCGGCAGCACGGGGTTGGACGGCAAGACATCAGCGACGTGTTCTTGCACGACACGGCGTATAGTAGGGGCCAAAGATGGAGCCAGTTCAGGAACGAGGCGGCCCGAGTCTTGAAAATGGGGAAGGAGTGAGATTTGACGTGCGACCTCTTCACGAATAAAATCTTTGATTTGTTGATTCAGCGGGCTCCCTTCAGAAGTTGGCGAACCGCCCAGGGCTAATGCCGATACGCCTTCGTCGCACACACTGGAGCGGCGCCTAGAAGCGCGCCGCTTGCGGAGCTCGTCGTAGCTCTGGCAAAGCTTCACGAGTTCACTAACGCTGGTGGGATCTTTCGCTACCAGCATCTGGAAGGCGTCCTCAGAAATACCCTCAAGGATGTAGCGGATTTTGTTCGCTTCCGGCATGGCCGGGTCGACTCGTTTGCAGAGATCAACGATGTCTTCTATGTAGCTGGTAAAGGTCTCATCAGCGCGCTGAACACGATCGTGCAAACGTTGTTCGGCACGAAGCTTACGCACTGCCGGGCGGCCGAACATTTCCGCGAAATTCTTTTTAAATGGCGACCAAGATGACAGGTCAGCCTCATGGTTGCGAAACCAGAGGTTCGCCACGTCCGTCAGATAGAATATGACGTTACTGAGCTTGTATGAGTCATCCCACTTGTTGTAGCTGCTTACTCTTTCATACGATGACAGCCAGTCGTCGACATCTTGGTCGGCCGTGCCACTGAAGAGGCAAGGGTCACGCTGGCGCACGACGCCAGAACACATGATCGTGGGTGGAACGGCCGGCAGCGTAGAAGGGGACTCGTCTTGCATGGCGGTTGTAGAGGGTAGTGTACGGCTTCGCAGTTCCAGTTTGGATGGGATCGTTTCCGGCACCTCCGCCAATTGTAATAGGGCGTTTATTGACGCTCAGATGGAGAGCTGTGAGGAGAGGACCTTGCAACGGCGAGCCCAGCGTACTTCTTATTTGTCTTCGTTGCACAACGCACTGGTGCATGTCGATGGCTGAAGTGCTGACTATCACAGTACAATATATATATATATATATATATATATATATATATATATATATATATATATATATATATATATATATATATATATATATATATATATATATATATATATATATATATATGTGACGATGAAATATGCTTTAATGGCGAGCGGGCCTGGCGCGAGCGCTCCACCCCGTGCCTCTGCCCGCTTCTTCATCTCCGTAGCACTACCCGGGGCCACCGAGCGATCGTCTCGATCGGTTGCTAGAAATTCATTGCATGAAGTGACAATGAACACAGACACAGGATTAGGACATGAAACGCTGAACATCACAATGAATGCGAAGATGGGATGAATGCTTGCCCCGGAGCATCAGGTCCAATCTTCACCGTTTGCCGAAGGCTAATGCTCATGGACACGCCGAACGGCTTGGGCGGGGGTGCTGTCTTCGCTCGAGTGGTCGTGAGGTCGCTTCGTCGTAGGGTCGGTCGGGTAGGCTTTGAGCTCTTCCTGGTCATCATGTGTTGTGGTCAAGGCTGGGGACGGGGCTGGGGAGAGTGGCCGGTCGGGTCTGATCACGCAGGGCTGGGGTAAAGCTGGGCGGCAATCTCCACGGGCTCTCGGCCGATGGACCCGCCGTACGGTTGGCTTCGACGGGGCAAGACGAGGATGGGGATGAACCGCACCTCCAACCAAATGTTACGTGGTGGCATGACAAGTGATGGAAAACGGCGACACAACAAAAACAGAACGACGTGATAACATGACGATGAAATATGCTGTAATGGCCAGCGGGCCTGGCGCGAGCGCTCCGCCCCGTGCCACTGCCCGCTTCTTCACCTTCGTAGCAATATTCTGTTTCCATCGGGAATCGAACCTCCATCCCGCGGATCCCCAGCCGACAGCTTTAACCAACTATGCTAAGCCCGGAATTTTAAGGCGATAGCCTTTAATGCCTCATCGTTGTCGACCGAAGGCTGTCTGTAGAGGTGTCACGCTTTCGAGAGTGAGAGTTAAAAATTAATAAACCATGGCTCCACTCCACCAGGCATCGAACTTTATTCCTTGGATCTCCAGCGCTTCACCAACTGCGCCACGCCCCAGATCGTGAAACGCTCTTCATAATTGCCCTTGTCGACCGCGATGATAATAGCGGGATTTCGCGAGTGACAGATACTGCGACTTTCCTTTCCTGTAAACGAATTATAGAACGTCGGTGAACTTCGATGCGTTCAATGAAATGCTGGTTGTTTTCAACAAGGGGCGCGCGATGTACCGTCACGACAGGTCATGACGTCACCAGGTGATTCAAGCATATACGAAGCTGGCCCCACCAGGTGTCCGATCCAGGCGTCCTTGCGGCGCCTTTCATTTGCCGCTTCCTCGAACGCCGCACCACACAGCAAACAGAAAGAGACCCAGATGTCTAGGAGGCGTTAGTACAGAAAGGCATCAGCGGCGTTTGAAATTGATTTACAAGATAGAAAAGGCGCAGTACCTGTCACAATTCTCCGCAGACACATGTACCAGGCCGTAAAGGAAGGAAGGAAGGTGGCAGTGAAAAAAGAGAGGGAGATAGAAGTGCCAATGTGGAGGACTACGATCCACCGCGCTATAATAGCTTTCGCTTCATCGCCCTTTAGTGGTCCAAAGTGCCCCCTCTAGAATTGTTTTCTTCTTCTTTATTACCGACTTTGGCATGGGACAGGTTCAAAACTTCATGGAAAAAACATGTCAGCAATACATTTTGTGAAACACACTTCCTAATTCTCCTTGTCTACATTGAGGATGATAGTAACGATGACACTGCAATTAGTGATATTGACAATTATGGCATTAGCAAAGATAATGACGGTGCATTTAGTTGATAATGACAATAAGAGCAAACATGATACATCGCATGCAACAGCAACACACAGGCTTTCGCGTTTTTGCCGTTTAGATTCCACAGGGTTCTCGGAATTTTTTGTTCTTGTAAAGGTTGAATTCTGATCTGGCTTGATATGTTATTTGTGCATGATTGGCTTGGAATCTGAGTTTACGGACAACTCCCATGAACGCCGCTCATGAACCAACAAAGGCTTTCGCATAATATTGGTCGCATCAACCAGATCAAGTTCTTTTAGCTCTATCCCATCATTGATCATTTTTCGGGATGATTGACGCATTATTACTCGTGGTATTGAATGCATGAGCCGCTGCTATATAAAGTGATGCTGAATGATACTGTGAGCCAAACTGCACAAGAACAAAGAGTCATTTTGAGGCATTTAGCTTTTTTCTATTGCTGGATTGTGTGTGTAAAAAGTAAAACAAAACAAAAGCCTTTCCTACTGACTTGTGAACGCCAGCTGTACGAAGTGTTCAAATTACAACAGTGCCAATTTCTGCAACGGGGATCGTTCGGTTCACTTCAAAACTTTATTTTCACAATTTCGAAGAACGCGGTTTAGCCGTTCACCGGCGTTTGATGATGATGACCTGAGACAAAATGGCACATACCCACGGCGGGGGATTGACCAAGGTGCATTGCAGATTGTAAATATTTATGTTCAAGGAGTGGAGTATTCAGGTAAATATGGATCTTTAATTAGAATTTGGAAAAAATAAAAAAAAAGAAAAAGAAAAGGTAATGAAATCGTACCTAGCATAGGAATCTACCAGTTGAAATTATGTAATCATGAATAAAATCGCAAACTGGTTTTAAGGCATATCCCTTGACGCTTGCTCCGAAGGAGAGGAGAACTGGAATGGTTAGCGGAAGGCCTAATCTCGAAAGGGGAGTTGCTAAGTAAATTTTGCGGAGAGATGCGAACCTCCGGCAGAAGGGAAAAAAATGATCTATGGATTCAATTTCTTTGCAATACTCACAGAGGTTAGTAGCGGATAGCCGCGAACGACATAAATACAGATTTAATTTCGGTAATCTGTAGCGCAAGAGAGTCATAGACACTTCACATAGCCTTGAAACACACATGCGGCCGCGCCAAGGCCATCTGAGGTGTTGGTAATCTGGTGCAGAAAGGAGAGGCTCGTTACTCAGGGGATGGAGACGTTGGAAATTTTGAAATCGTGATAAAGTTAAGTAAACGGTATTAGGTATGAATGGAACAAGAGGTCCACTAAGAGCGGATTTTGCTAAAAAATCTGCCCTTTCATTATATGTAATACCACAGTGGCCTGGGACCCATTGAAAACGCAAATTTGAAATGTGAGGAGGAAGGAAAAAATAAAGTGAACGGCAAAGCAGAGTGTCCTTCGAATTTTCGAGTGATGACAGCACGGATAGGTTGTCAGAAAGAAAAATAACCTTAGAAATATTACTAGGGATTTTAGTCAAGTCCAACTCAATGGCCAGAAACTCAGCAGTGAAAATTGGCGTATAGTCTGGGACCCGAAATGAATAACTCCAGTCAAGAGCCTGGGAGTATATGCCAATAGCTGCTTTTTCATCCTGCTGAGACGCATCTGTAAAAATGGCAATATGGCTCGGAAAATTGTCTAGGTAATCCTTTATAAGGGCATTTAATACATTGGCAGACAAATGCTTAGCATTCCCTGGGAGGGTGTCATCAAATGAAATTATAGTATCAGGCCGCCGGTGGTCAACTTGTACTAAAGAGGTTACTGATACTGAAAGTTTCGGCAGCAGAGAATTAGTAAACACAAACTGAGGGAGCTTATACCTAGGCCAAATATTATCAAAGTAGTATGATGGGATCGAAGTAAATATGGGGTTAGCCAATTTAGGGACAGGCTCCAAAGACCTTAAATATGTTCGCACAGTTAGAAGCTGAAACCGCAAATTTAGATTAGGTATCCGAGCTTCCAAGTATAGCAATGCATTGGCCTCTGATTTGGGCAGACCTAAACAAAGGCGCAGAGCTCGTCATTTCTAAACAAACAGGGGCTCAAGCTTGTACCATGGTCACCCAGAAAAGAGAATGGAGCCGAATTCAAGTATTGGTCGTACGTAGGTCTTATAAAGCAAGAGCAGAGTGTCCCGACGCATACCATATTTCTTATTGCTGATTCTTATCAACCGGCCAAGGGCACGTTCACCTTTAAGCACAAGGCTTCTAATTTGAGGCCTCCAGTCTAATTGTGGGTCATATAATACACCCAAATATTTAATAGAATCAACCTGCGGGATTAGGACAGAATGATAAGACAAGGAAATGTTAACGGGGGATGTCTGTGGGAGTACTAGGACGGCACATTTGTTTACATTTAAAGTTAGCCTTAGGCTGTCCAGCCAGACCTCCAGGGCATTTAGATAATCTTGCAACAATTGATATAGGGCTTGAATATTTGTGGCAGAAGCAAAAAAAAAAAAAACTATGTCGTCTGCATACACATAAAC
Organism: Amblyomma maculatum; assembly: GCF_055883805.1. Lineage (NCBI taxonomy): Eukaryota > Metazoa > Arthropoda > Arachnida > Ixodida > Ixodidae > Amblyomma > Amblyomma maculatum. Next base: position 217,008,442 of record NC_139344.1, on the reverse strand, counting down.
TTTGACGGCCGGGTGAATAGGAATGTCAGCATTAATATATTAAACAATAACGGCGACAGGACTGCTCCCTGGGGTACACCTCTTGACTGGGTGTAAGTGTTGGAATTTAATGCATTCTTTGTGCAGAAGAATGATCTATCTTATAAAAATTCCCTAATCCACGCAAAGATGTATAATGGAGGATGTAGATCAGCTAGCTTATGAAGCAGAATGTTGTATTCTACGCTGTCGTACGCCTTAGCAATATCTAAAGTAACTAGAGCTGGAACCTCTTTTTGCCTCATGGCAACCCTAATACGACTCTCCAAGTCTACGTGTGCGTTCCAAATCGAACATCCCTGTCGGAATCCAATCTGAGCCTCTCTAAAGCCTTGGAAGGATTGAACATGATCCGTGAGACGAGAGCAGACTATCCGTTCTATGAGCTTAAGGTGGCGGTTCCACGGACGCCATCTTGGAAGTAGTTCAGATTCTGCCACCAGGCTACGCCACTAATCCATCACTGAGGAATTGAGTACTGAGCCACCCAGCCCTCTCGACTTGCGCTGCCTGAAGCCTTTTCTTGTGTAGCTGCGCGGACTTAAAAAAGTTTTTGCGGCTTCACATCAGTGTCCAGGCAGAGAAGGGGAGGACTTTTGTCCCCATCCTGCGCAGCATGAGCTTCCCCATTGAACTCCCCTCTTCACCCCACCGCAACACTACGAACAATACGCGCCCCGAAAATGGGACAAGAGCCTTCCCTCTCTTGCCTATACTTCGTCTCACAAGATTTTTGCAGCACAGCGAAAGGCAGAGGCACCCCAGCTGGTCCAACCAGGATCACGTGTATAATAGACAATTGTGCTCCTAAACGCCTCCCCCCCCCCTCCCCCACAAGTTGGTGGGGGTGACAGCACAAGCACAATTCTCTATTATAGTGGGCACAGGCGATAGACACTTAGTAGCACAATTGAAAGGGCTCCTCTGCCTTTCGCAGTGCTGAATATATCTTGAGACAAAGTATTCGCAACTTTCACGGGCTATAGGCGGCGCCACTGGAAATCCAATATGGCTGCCCTTGAGGGGATCGGCTGTCAGGCTTCAAGTGCGTTGTGCTGGGCTATGTTTTCTGAAGCTCCATTAAAATACTCGCGCGAGGTTTCTGTGGTGCGAAGATATGCACGGTATTGTCAGTCAGCGTACAAGCCCTTTGTGAGCATGCGTAGCAGGGGTGCGATACAAAAGATCCCTCGAGCGTGGCGAGTCAGGTATGTGAAACATCCTGCTGACTGTGTTGTGCGGTAAGCAAGACAGGTTCCCAGGAGACTCTAATGCTACGGAGAAATGTTCAACGCAGACAGAATAAGCATGAATATAGATAAAAGTTTCAACTTTTTTCCATGGATCACTGGCACTCGCGAACTGCAGTATTTCAAGATGTCGCGCTGTGCATTCACGCGCATAGCACAGGCATGCCGAGCGGCCAACCCCGCATTCTACGTGGCCTAATTTTTCCCTTCACTTCGAAATATGCATAGAAGTACCTACTATACCTAGTTTGGGCACAAGAAAACATCCCTACAAAGTAATAATGATTGTCTACTGTGATCACTTTAACCAACCTGTTTTTTTATTATTTATATAATTTTTTTTTTGCAGTACATCTGATAGGGATTGACTTTCGCAAGTGATGACCCAGTGCTGACACAAACGTTTTTTCGAGAACAGTTACTTGCAAGCAAGACAGCTAGAGTTCCGGCTTCGAGAACAAGCCGCATATGGACTGCGAGTGTATGCTCCGTAACGTTAAATACAAGCTCCTAATCTAACGTCCATCTGACAGTTGCTGATTGAAAACACTGCATTCATTCAACCCGGTAGGAAACAAACGTTCTTAATTTCTCAAAGATGTGCGGGCCATGAATTGATCGGCAATAAAAAATGGTACTATCACGTATGACATCTCCTATCAGAAATGCGCACTGAAAACCGTCATAGATTTAGTCGCGGTCTATTTTTTTTTTTTTTTTTTGCGAAATTTGGTTCTGCTCAGTTTAGAGCGGCAAGGAAAAACGAGACCCATGCATAACATCACAAATAAGACAGTTACGCCCCTCGTACTCTCACTAAGGGGGTGTTTCTTCGTCGAGCAGGATTAGCACGATGCTTTTCACGGTAAAGTAACTATCTTGATCTTACGGAGATATTAATTAACTTATTTATCCTCTCCTTCCTGGGCATTTAATCTGGAGGTAACATGTGCAAGCTTATCCCGCCTTTGACCGCACAGTCAGAACCCACCGATGTATAGAAGAGTCGACTGCTTTTCCCATCGTACTGCGTGCTCCACAGACCAAAATAGAAGCTATATTATTAATCTGTTATCATGGCTGCGAGCCAAAGCCAACTCAAAAAGCAGTTACACACTACAAACGCTGCTCGACCGAGCTCCACGCAAGAAGTTCCGCGGGAGACGCAGCACCAAGCTGGAGAAGCACGAGCCGTTCTCCGAGTATCCCCCCAAGGGCGGTACCGGAAGCGGCCGCGTGGCGGCGACACTGTTCGTGAAAGTTGCGAATAGTTTCCGCTGTAGAGCCACGAACCCGATTGCTCCTACCCGCCGAGCGTGAGGGGGTTGGACTGGACTGCAGTATAGGCTAGTTTGACTGAACACAAATAAAACAGGGTGTCAACATGATTGCACAGTGCAATCTTAGTACGAGTGAAAAGGAAAAGCGAATGGCATTATTTCTGCAGACTTCCTCAATGAACCTTAGTTGAAGTCGGCGCCTGTCTTGTGTTCTTTTGATCTTCGTCTTTAGGGCTGTGCAATCGAGTGATCATTAGCGAGCTTTAGAATACGGCAACCCATTCCGTAAGTGGGATAGAGTAATAGTGGAGCGTGCGCACTATAATAGAGAATTGTGCTCCTACTGTCACCCCTGTCCCCCTAAGCGGTAGGGGTACCATATTCTAAACCTCCCTATTGTTGATGACATAGATATAGTAGGGATCGGAACACTCCCTGACTGGAGTGGAAGCTGCCAGCTCTTGCGGTCAACAGAAATTTGCTTCATCAAACGTGATTACAAATATGATAATGTAGCTAAAATTAGCTGAACTTCACTCAACAGTCGCCCTTATTTATTTTTTGTTCGTGATTGTCCAATCTTGGAAACTAGAGTTGGTAAGTTACAATGTGCAAATAAGTGAATGATTGCCCATTTTTCCCTTTTGAGATGAATCGATATTTCGAAATAGATGTGAAATCCACCCAGAGGCTATGTATCGCGCAGGAGGCCGGCATGTATTCATGTTCTCTTCGGCACTGAGGAGGCGCATTCACACTAAACTATGTGGGAAATGGGGGAAGGGGAGAGGGGGTTGTAAAGGAATGTTGCCAGAAGAAAGGACCTAACGGGGACAGTTTTGTAGGCGCTTATGGCGGCCACTTCCCCACTCCCAATTGGATGCTCCACAGAGTCCTTATTTTATTTATTCGCTCGCGCGTACGTACGCGCGCGCGCGCGCGCGTGTGTGTGTGTGTGCGTGCGTGTGTGTGTGTGTGTGTGTGTGTGTGTGTGTGTGTGTGTGTGTGTGTGTGTGTGTGTGTGTGTGTGTGTGTGTGTGTGTGTGTGTGTGTGTGTGTGTGTGTGTGTGTGTGTGTGTGTGTGTGTGTGTGTGTGTGTGTGCGCGTGTGCGTGTGCGTGTGCGTGTGTGTGTGTGTGTGCGTGTGCGTGTGCGCGTGCGCGTGCGTCTGTGTGCACGCAATTAAAGGAACACAGTATTTTCAGGTAATTAGAATAAAATTTTAACAATCACTCTCCTAGAAACATTTTTCTCCTGCAGAATTTCACTCGACACTGAAATCTGATGTGAAAAGTAGCATGCTATGGAAGACGCTGACCTGTCCTGCTGCAGCTTCCCGTGATGATGCACGCGCTTTCTGAACCAATATATTCGGTGGACTACTGTTCATTATTAGCTTGGAGCCTGACTTTATTGTACTCATTTCACAGGGCACACAAACGTATGCAACAAGTATACTTTAGTGTTGTGCCCGCCTTTCGGCTTCATGTGTTGGTAGTAAATAATTTCGTGATGTGGCACTTACTTGCACATTCACACATTTGCAACATAATAATCAGAGCCCAATTTTTACTCCATGCAAGAGCGCCCATGCTTACCAAATGTTTTCCTGCAAATGCCAAGCGATTAGACGCATCGATCAGATCGCGTTCTGTCAGATTTGGCATGTGATATAATTTGTGAATTTTTCCATGCCAATGCAGTACAGTGGTTTTGCTTCATGTGGTCAAACGGAAGCACGTTCTTTGTATGCTTCGAAATTCTCACATGCTTCTATGTCACTTTTGCTAACATGATCGGATACCTTTCAGAGCACAGGAAGTCCATTTGCTTCAAAACAAGGTTCAAATATAAAGTCAACAAATTGGGCGTTGAGACGGCGGGTGAGTGGACGCCTGGGTGACACGGTATCTACCTTACTCGAGATAAGGGCCCCATTCTTTTGGAAACGGAAACGGCCGACGGGCTTTTAGAGCGTTAGCTCTATTGCTCACTTGCGCCAGTGGCGCGTTTTTCTAAGAATCGTAAACAGTGCCATCACCATAGCAACATCGCCGTCTTGTTATGCCCGGGCAAACTAGACCGAACGCTCCACGCCCCCGGCCACAGCGGCAAAGCGCAGTAGCGGGCGATGCTAGGCAGGTATAGCATTATAGCAAAAATGAACGCCGAACCAGCTTCCCTGCCGAATGCGTCAACGGTTTACCGTAGACGCCGTAATGCTTCGGACAATCCGCGGTATATCTCCCTTCACGAAGCGGAATTAGCTAGGAAGAGGACGGGACATCATGCACGTATAAAATAAATAAAATAAGCGCAAATAAAGGCATCAAACGGGAAACCAATTCAGTGTTTTCTCTCATATATATATATATATATATATATATATATATATATATAGGGGCACTGATCAAGTCAAAGTATTTGAAGAAGATATAAACGAATGCTTTTTGTCTGGTTTATCCATTGTGAACAACGAAGCTGTAGGGCTTCCGCAACGTTAGTACGTTTTCATGAAACTTTGACTGGGTCAGTGACCCTGTATATTTTTTTATGCCACCACCTGATCAGACTACATTTCGTCGAACTCTTGATTACAGAGGTTTCTCTCATTTGAGCTAAACCTCGACATTCGGTTCAGCAGCGTTGAGCCTCATCGTTCTTGTTGCTTTTTTTATTTTTTAGTGAGGAGAATGACGGAATGCAGTGGGAAAACCTGATTCAGCATTACATTTTTGTATTGAAGAAGCTTCACATGGCTGTTTCCTACTTGCCCATTCACCGAAAAAGTCCCCGGCAGCTACTGCGGCACGTTACCTTTACTATCATCACCGGAACACAACATTCGGAAAAAAAAAAAAAAAAGAAACATGACCTAAACGCTGGTGATTATCTTCGGCTGCCCACTACAGCATTTTTTCTCCTTTTCTTTGGAGCCTGCACTGCTTGCGCTATATAGGAACTTCAGTAGGAAGGTTGAAGAGGCATGCTTGTGCATGTTCAGGTTTTCAAGTTGCACTTGGCGGACTGTCGAAACATTTTATCTGTACCAGTAAAGTGGCAGAGAGTACAAGTATTCGTGCAATTTCTCCTAGGGAGACGCTCTTTGAAATTATATTATATTAATTTCTGCAGTGTTATAGTTCCGTGTCCTACTATTCATTTTATCGTAGAAAGGGGAAGATATTTTTTCTTCTTTCCACTGAAAAAAAAAAATCTAAATTCCACACCCACACAATATATGCTAACACCGCGAATATCTGAAGATAGCTTTGTGGCGGAGCTAAGACGAGGAATAACCAGCTCCGACAGCGTTCGTGTTCGAACTGTGTTTTTTTTTTTTTTTTTCGCTGCTTGCACTGAGACGCTTAGTGCCAAATTCTTCTTTGTCCAGCGCCGTGCCGTTGTTTGTGATAAAAGCGCGGCGCGAGGGGCGCTCCAAGAGGGGCTTTATCCAAGGCTACAAGCAACTACGAACCTGCCAACCATTTTTTTTTCCTCCCTCGGCTGAGGCGGCAAAGTCAAATTTATTCACACTTTTGTAACATTTTTTTTCCTGTCCTGCCTAAGATATAGAAAATAAACAAACAGCAATGCAGTTAGGCTGATACCAGTAAATAAACTACACTTTAGCAGCCGATGCATTCTTTATCATATGTGCAGAGCGAAGCAGAATTTTAGTGTTTCTTTTACCGTTTCTATCTTTGTTCTGAACTCGTAAAACCTTCATATCATGCAATAAATATGTGCGCTACGTAACCTCTCATCCTCATTTGATAATTTCCATAGCATCAAGTTTTATTTTTCTTTTGAGGGTTTGCATGATACCGACCCTCTAACGAGTGTAAAGCGTGGCCCGCATGGAGCGTTTTTTGCACGCGAAAACGCGTCGCACGCCCGACGCCCGCGCCGGCGTCGACGATTTCACTCCCGCATGGTCAGCAGCCGTGCGGCGTTTTTTTTGCCGCCTAGTTGCACGACGCACGCGCCGCCATCCGGCCGTGCGTCGAGGTCGCGCACATCTTGTTTTCCCTGTCGCCGCGAGCTTTAAGTTATGGTTTGCTCTCTTTCTTCTTGGTCAGGTGTGTCAAGTAAACAGGCACATGCATCACTTCCAACAGCTATAGATCTAAATGCAGAAGCCATAGCACAAAGGAGGTATCAGAGGTCCGCTGGCAAGGCTAGCAGCTCATAAACAACCTCCGAGCTTAGCGTAAACACTCGTGGCGCCAGCGGACGGCCCCACCTTCACGGAGCTCTAACCTAAAAACCCCCCCAAAAAAGGAAATGCACGGTGCCCGATGCCCGGACCTTGCTGTCGTCGCCTCGTGCGCGGAGCGATTCCGAAAGACTACATTGCTGCTCGGCCGTTTCGGCCGAGAAACCCGACACCCTCGGCGCCGTCGGAGCGCCAAACCCCCGTCGTTCATTCCGCTGTCGCGAGCGAGTCTCTCTCGGCCGGCGTGGGCGTGGCTCCGACCGGAATCACGTGACGGCTGCTCCGGCTCTCATTGGCCCTCTGCCGATGACGACTTCCGGCGTCGGCGCGTCGTCGGCGTTTTTATCTGTTCAACCAGATCCCGACGATTTGGCAAAATCGTCCTCTCCGGCGGCAAAAAAACGCTCCGCTGCCGTCGACGCCGGCGAATCGCCCGGAAAAACGCTCCATGCGGGCCACGCTTAAGACTGACTCGATAATAAGAATGCAGAGATTTCGCGTTGTCTGGATGCATCTCTAGCTACTAGGTTGAAATTATGACAGCACTATTGTTTCAATTGCTCATTCCGCTTAGTCGTTTCTGAGGAAGGATAGAGGCCTCCTTTGTTCGTCGGTTCCACCATGTTAGCGGCTATTCGCTTCTCGTGCGAGGCAGTCCCATGAGCAGAAAGATGCCTGCTTTTGCCAAACACAAGCATATAGCATGTGTGTTACTAAAAAAGCTAGAAACGAACGAAAGCCACTACTTGTACTGGACAAGAAGCACGTTTCGTTCGCCAGGGTACAGTGCTCATTGTAGCCGGGGCTCACCTCGGCTGCACGCGCGAGAGCCTTAGCTGGCAACATTTCGGCACACAAACAGTATGACACACTTATTTCGAGGCGATAAATAAATCTGAAGCAATCAAGTGTACATTTGTCAAGGGACCATTTTCAAATAGCGCTACTGCGCATGCGCGAAGCACCTGCACCTCAGTTCGACCCGACCACTCGACCCGACTCGCCAGTGTTTACCTCTCTCGCCCTATGGAAAGGAAAGGGCAGAGGGAAAACGTTGTAGAAGCACAATACCCTCTCGTAAATACCCCTTGATTCAGGGTGTTTGTGGCGCCATCCTCGTAATTTTTCTGAACTGCGACATTTTAGTGCACATAAAATTTCTTAGATAGCGCTGTCTACTACATTTATTATACGTGGCTCTGTTATTTCACAATTATTTGCTTTTTGTACACTTTGTAGTTGATAATTGTTAGCGATTGAATAAAGGAACGAAAGCCCGAACCTTTAAGTTACATTCGCCAGAAACAAACAAGCCATGGAGCATTTCAATCATGCTTAAAATACTTCATGAAGAGCTCGCTCGCTTCAAGTGAACAACGAAAAAATTAGCTGAAATCACCCTGACAGTGCACATTCCTCGAGAGTCGTAGAACAAAACCGATGCTTATCCTCTGACAGCGAGGTGTAAAGTTTTTTCACGCGAAATTTCAGCACAGATAAAAGCTTATTACTTGAACAGTTTAGCATTTACTTTTAGCCATTTTACAAAAAACGCTAAGTTTGATCACAAATAACTTTTACACTAACTGAAGCAGACAGATGATATTTTCAGGAAAAAGCGAAATATGTACGACCTCCAACTTCTCAAAAAATCTCGGCAGCAGAATGCATATCTTGAAAGTTATTTTATGTGTAATTACCTGTTTTATACACTTTTCACAGGCGCGTGGCTACTAAACTATGCTATACACAGTAATAAAAATGTTCAACTTTGTTACTTAACATCTAATCTCAAAACGCCTCGAACGTTTTTTTTCTAGGTGCAAAAGATTTTGCACAATTTTGTTTTTCCCGAGACAAGTAGAGCTGAAAAGCCGTTTCTTACCTTTGTGTTTTTCTTTACAGCTTAAACATCGTTGCAGCTATTTATAAACCAAATAAACCATTAGAAAGGAGAGGAAATAAACTTTACAAACATATTAAAGTCACATTTATAAATTAAACGAGTGAGGCGCAGTGGGCGTATGAATATCACCAAAAATGTCGTCTCTTCCCCGCTGGAGTGGGACCGCCACCGCTTAACTAAATTTGAAGTGATAGCAATCGGCCGAATGTTGTCGAGATCAAACCCTTTCCCCTGGTCTTTAAGTAGTAAAATAATTTTCGATATTTTCCAAGCTTGTGGAATCCAAGCTTTTTCCAAAGACCAATTCACAATCTGCAATAGGTCCGAGGCAAAGTTTTTGAATAGTATTTTCAGCATGGCAACAGATATTCTGGTAACTCCAGGGGCAGCCGATTGCAGGCCATTAACTACAGACATTAATTCAGATATATAGTTACCTCAGTGAAGTTTATACCAAACTGCAATCGGGCTGAAGAAAAGGTAGTGCTAGCTTGAAAGCGCGCCGCAAGGCCTTGGGAAATTGATTCCAATTGATCTAATTAATCTTTTTTAGACAAAACAGTGGACTGGTTGGTATGAAAGGAGGGCAAAACTTTTGTACGTTCCATGTGTTTATAAAGAAATTTCCGGTGACTGGGTTAGACAACGAGGTGTTCAGATTCGCATTATATTCTTACTTAGCCTTGGACATTGTTCTTTTAAACGAAGCTGCAAAGAATTTGTAATTAATCCAGTTGTTTGGGCACTGATTATGGGCTAAGCGCTTCCATGTGGCTTTCCTCTGACGATAGGCTTTTTCGCAATCTTCATTCAACCAGCTCGAAGGAGTCTTGTTTTTAATGGCAGACTGAACTATAAACTCTGATCACCGAGTTGCGTCTGAAACTGAAGACAATACTTCAGGACCGCGATTCAATTTATCAGAAGGGGCAGATGACCTGAAGGCCTCTCCTAGACATTTCTTGAACAGGGTAATGTTGACAAGTTTACACGATGTACCAGTTGACCTAATCGGATTACATGCAATGTTGAAAGTGATAGGGTATTGGTTACTTGACGTACCGAAGTCTATTGTAGACCACGATGATACTCCAATACCATTTGTAGCTAATGTTAAATCAATAGCTGAATGAGAATTTGCTCTCATATAAGTATAGGCGCGACTATTTTAACATTGAATATCATTTCTAGACAACCAAGGCCAAAGTAACTGCCCACTATAGTCTGTTCTGAAGCCCCATATGACATGATGGGAATTGAAGTCCCCAGCCAAAACTACATTTGAATTAATTGCCAGCAAAGCTTCTAAACAATCTGTCCAACGGACGCCTGTGGGAAAGTAGATATTTGCAATTATGACCGGGACACACTGCGGGACAATTCACTCAACGGCAAGTATCTCACAATCAGGCCCAATAAATTCAGGAACCACTTTAGCACGATGAACTAGATTTGTTGAAATCAACGTTAACAAGCCTCCGCCCCTGCCGTGTGGGCGATCAGCTCTAAAAACACGGTAATTTTTACCTGTGAAAGGACGATTAGGAGAGAGCCAAGTTTCTTGAAGTAAGATAATATCAGGGGTAATTTTAAGAATAAGGTGCTCTAGGTCGTCGAAGGAAGATAAGATAGAGCGAAAATTCCACTGGAGTACAGAGATTCCCGCCATGATTATTGCTTTAAAATTGAGGCAGCAAAAGCCTCTTTCAACACATCCGTTTTCTTTGCGATTCCTTGAGTACCTTTTTAGATTTCACATGCGGATGGTCTGATTTATTAGGAGAAGAGGAAGAACGACGCTTCTGAGATGAGCAGACCATCTCAACATCTGACTGACATGCGGCAGAAATAGGGATTGAGTCAGTATCGTTTGCTTCCACAGGCGTGGACGCAGAAGAGGAGGTAGGTTGAATGTTATCTAATGTTTTATAGGAAATTGAGCAGATAGACGGGGTTTGAGTATTTAAGGGCGGCGATGCGGCCTGCGCGGAAATTACTTGCTGCAAAGCAGCGCTGAATGTATTAATCAAGCGATCAATTACCCCAGCAACAGCCTTCTCTACTACAGCAACAACCGACTTTGTTAAGCTTGCTTCAACATCAGGAGTTGAGGTGCGGACAACATTTGCGTATGCACTCTGTTTTTTTGCTACTAGGGCATAAGCTTCTGCGCGCGAGCACCTGTCGCGTTGAATAATGTCTAGGACACTCTGCTCATCGGCCCTCTTTAGACAAGTGTGATCATCCGCTGTGTGACTGCATTGGCAAAGGGAGCAGTTAATAGACTCAGATGTGCAGTGATCTGAAGCATGATCACCGCTGCCAACGCGGCAGTGCGTTGCCGACTTGCATGCTTTGGCACTGTGCCCAAAACACCAGCAATTTTTGGATTGTAATGGCCGAGGATGCAAAGGGTCAACACGGTATATAATTGGCCAAACTTTAATTTCACTTGGGCAAGAGGACCCTGCAAATGTGGCAATTACTGACTCCGTTAGTACGCGTGAGCCTCCAGCCTGTCTGCTACAACGGTACACTGACATGATACCAACACCGGCCTCATGAAGGTCCTCAAGAATCTCTGCTGGCGTAGCGGATGAATCAACGCCGCGGATTATTCCCTTCACGCATGCAAATTGTTCTGGAATAAATGGCTTCACAGGCAATGAGGCAAAATGTAGTGCAATGCAGTCAGTCAGCAACGCAGTCCAAGTAATCAGATTTGCATAATAAACCTCTTCTACCAAATGCTCGCACCTCCGAAATCTGCAGGTATCGGCTGGTTGCAGCTTTCAGTTGATCTTGGATTAGACGAGGATTTTTTATTTTAATTAATCCATCTCCAACAGGAATAAGTGCCACAGGGATATGTTTGACACCATTTGCTGAAAAGCATTTTAGAGGTAGGTTATCTGCCGGCAAACTGGCGAACCAGTTTGCCGGACCTCAGCCCGGCGAAGACAATGTCATGACCGTAGCCCTAGCTAGGCATGGGACCTAAACCATAAAGGGAAACCTGGTAAAATCCCCCACTCGCGGAATGGCCTCACCAGTTCACAATCAGAAGAGTCCAAGACAGGCAGAAGACCAAGGCGCAGTGGGTCAGGCAACAGGAAAACAGGCGGCAAAGCAGAGCGAGGCACCGGGCAGAAGAAACAAGATGCAGCACAAAGTTTATATATATATATATATTTCAAAATATCACGAAGTTAACAAAATATGTTAATTGCGCTTGAAATCTAATTGTGGTTCCCAAAATCCAGACGCTGACGATAGCTATGTTTAAATGGTAGATTAATTTGAAATAAAATGTAAATAAATAAAAAATTATAATAAAATGTTGAATTCAAACCTATAAAATTCATAAACTCGTCACATGCATTTTAAGCAGCCTGCGTATAAATAGTATGATACCTTCGTCTATATTTGATGTCTACGACAATGACTTTCTGTTATCTGAAACTCATATCGGTATTTTTATCACGCTAGGACGGGAGTCTAGCTGAAGCCCACAGCATTGTAAATACTCCCTCGCGTTTCGAGACCCATCATTTGTTCTCTGCGTATACCGGATATGGTGTAGGATACCGTTATAAAAAGAAGTTACACATACACACTTGAAATGCTTTTATAAAGCTGAAGAAACGCATTCCCAGCGATTGTCCAGGGAAGCTGTTGCTGCTGTTGTGCCCTTGGATAACAGAAACTCAGGAATTTTACCGAGGCGACTTCTTTCTTTTGTTCTTTTTCAGCTATATACCCTGTCTCTTCAACTACCCGTTCTTTTAAGCTCGCCGGGATACTCTTTCTTTCAAGCTCGACAAGGTACCCTTTCTTTCAAGTTCGTCTGTTTGACTTCTAGCAACTGAACTCTGCGACACGGATGCCGAAGTAAGTGAAAATCGGGCATGTAAGCACTATAATGCCCTTCTGCATTACAAAGGAGTCATGGCGATGTGGTATCGGACTCCAAAAACAAACAAACAAACAAAGAAAGAAAGAAAGAAAGAAAGAAAGAAAGAAAGAAAGAAAGAAAGAAAGAAAGAAAGAAAGAAAGAAAGAAAGAAAGAAAGAAAGTCTGCTCCTCAGAGATTAGCGCACCGCCGTTGAACTACGTCAAACGTTATCGTCGCTTTTAGTTGGCCACATCACCTATACACTACTAATATACGGTACCACCTTGAATCTCAGCCTCGCCAACTCGTACGAACACAGGGCCGGAGCAGATCTCGGGGGTTTCTGAACGTTGCACGATAGCGTGGCGTAGTTTTCGACTGGAGAGTCATTGGTTGCCCATAGGTGACGGAAATTTTAGGCATAGGCCTTCCTTTCCTAAGTGGTGCACCCATGAAAAGCCGGGCGCTTGGTCGGGGACCCCTGTTCCCATTGGGTTGACCGGCTAGGTAGGTAGACCGGCGACAGCAAGGAATTAAAATCACAACCGAAGTGGTGGCCTTGTAGAGCGTCCGCCTCGCATTCGGTAAGTACCAAGTTCAGTTCCTGGTGAAGCCGGGCACCTACTAGTTGTCAGTGGGTACAAAATCTCCCTCGGCTTGATACGCGGCTCTTCTGGGGTGAAATACTTAGGAAAGGAGTTGTTGCCCAAGTAGTTGCGCCGATGGGACAGTCATCCGTTCCGCTATCATACAACCATACGCCCGCATCGTGTGGCAGAAGCCCATATGTGCCCCCTTCTATTTTTTTAGTCCATGGCCTCTTTTTCCAAGCATTTCACCCAACAAAAGTCGAGCACCAGGCCGGAGGAAAGCTTGCACCTATTGGAAACCGGTGGGTATCCGGCGGCACCAGTGATCGAACCCGGTACCTCCCGAATTCGAAGTGAGTGCTGCTACCTTCCAGGACCTTACAGGGATATCCTAGATATCACTACTTAAACAAGTCGTACCTGCTGAAAAGAAAGATTGCTCCGTGGTCATCATGCAGATCGCGAGCTGCGAAGCTACCGAACAAGCGAAGAAAACGCCTCTAAGCCAACTCTAAGGAAGTGGTAGTTTGTGCCAGCCGAACAACCTCTCCTACCTGCCACCAAAGCATTCGTCATCGTGACGCCATTAAAAAGCTTGACCTCTCCGTCACGTGATGCGCACTTATGCTTGGCGAGGTTGTCGAGACCAAGAAGCCCCCTTGCTCTAGACCACGAAGGAAGGAAAAAAACTGAGGAGAGGCCCCATGTATCCCAGATTGGTTGGTTGCACAACTTTTATTTTCGTCGGAAAGGGGCGTCCTCTTCCTCGCCCCCGGCACGCATGCCGGGGAAGACGGGCAGTCATGCGCCCGCGAATTAGAGGCTGGCAGGTAGCCCTTGGCTTGTTGCGGCACCTTCCGCCAGATGGACGGTGCGGTGCTGGATCGCAGGGTCCGCGCTTCGTAGCAGGGTATCCCAGGCTACTCTACTTGTAATATTTTGCCCTATCGCTGGAGATTGTGGGCACTCCCAAATTATGTGATCGAGGGTCCCTCTCGCCCCACAGTGTTTGCACAGATCACTATCCCTAAGGTCTGGTAGCGCGTGAAACGCCCAAACCGGGTTCATGAACGTATTAGTTTGTAGCCGCCTTCACGCGACAGCTTCTCTATTATTTAGGCTAACATCTGGCAGGGGTACCAGTCTACGTCCCAATTTATAATGGCCGATGATTTCCCCGTAATTTTGCAGACGCTCGTCGTATGCCCAGTGTTCGGGGGGCTCGACGGCTACCCGGAAGTAGAGAGCTTGGGCTAGCTCGTGAGCCGCCTCGTTACCAGGGACGGCAGCGTAAGCGGGTGTCCAAATTAACTGAATTTTTCTATTCAGCGTTTTTTGGGTGAGGATTTTGGCCGCCTCCGGCGATATCCTCCCCTTTCCAAAATTTTGAATGGCATTTTTGCTATCGCTAATTATGAACTTGGCTTCCTTTCCTACGCAAGCTAGCGCTATCGAAACTTTCTCCGCAGTCTCTATGTTGCGGCCTCTGATGGCTGCCGCGGATAATAATAATAATAATAATAATAATAATAATAATAATACTTTATTTTTTCTTTACTACAAGAAAAGGAAAGGATACCGGCGCCCCTCGGCCATCGACTACCGAAGATACCGCAGCACCTGTTCTGCCACTTGCCGCCTCAACATAGACTACTTCCTTCGCTCCTATGTCCTTGAACCGTCGCTTTAGAGCCTCGGTTTGTTTGGCCCTTCTTTCGACATTAAATTCTGGATGCATGTTTCTAGGGAAGGGGGGGACTACCAAGGCATTCCGGCTTTCCCTACTAATTGGGACTTTTTTTTTTAACTCCTCTCTCTGCGTTGAGGCCTACTTTTGCAAGGATTACCCTGCCCGTCTCGGTCGTGCTTAGTCTCTCTAATTGGGAGACTCACACTGCCTCTGCCAATTCTGCCCACGTGTTATGCACCCCGAGTTCGAGCAGTCGTTCGCTCGAGGTACCCACGGGCAGCCCTAGCGCCTTCTTAACGCATATTCGGATCAGGCAGTCTAATTTCTCTTTTTCGCCGGCCTTGATGCCCAGGTAGGGTGTGGCGTAACTGATTCTGCTTATTACGTACGCCTGGATTAGTTTTAGTAAATTTATCTCCTTGAGGCCTCTTCCTTTAGTGGCGACCCTCCTCAAGAGCCCGAGGGTTTGCATCGCGTAACTTTCTAATTTTTTCAGGACCTCTCCGTTATGGCTGTGATATTGGATGACCATCCCCAAAATCCTGATCTGATCTACTTTTGGCACCGGTTTTCCCTCTACCTGAATATGAAACTCCCCGCTATTCTTGCAGCGGAGGTACTTTGGGTTATATACGAAAAACTCAGATGTTTGCGGGGAGCACGAAAGTCCCCTTTCAGCCGCCTAATCGACAATGATGTCGGTCGCTGCCTGCAGGTGTTCCTCCGTACTCGCATCGCTTCCCTGGTTAATCAAAATGTTGGTATCGTCCGCATACATGCTAAAATTTAGCCCCTTGATTTGGTTAAGTTTACCCGGGAGGCCTCTCATCGCCACATTGAATAGGAAAGGCGATAGTACTGATCCCTGCGGCGCGCCTTTGCTTCCTAACTCTATAGTAGGAGATTCTAAATTTTGAAATATCATGCTGCATTGCGGAAAACATGCCGGAAGTCACGTGCTTTTTTTTAGCCTAGATATGGGGCAAATAGCAACAGCGTCAACGTTGCTATGGGGCAGCATGGCTCGCGGCGTCGGCGTCGGATGGCGCGGAGAAGCGCTCAGACGGGGAAGGGCACACAGAGGAGTGTGAGGGGAAAAGCTGCCGCATTTGTAGGTAACGCCACAGCATTTTCCGGTCGCGGGCCAGCGTCGCGAAAAGTGACGTCACGGCCTCTCCTCAATTTTTTCCTTCCCCCATGGTCTCGACCAAGGAGGTTGTCTAGACCTAGGATTGAAATATCAGCATTTTGAGGCTCCGCCGAAGCGTGCTTTTCCTCACTATTCAGCGTTTAACGGAAACGCCCACCCTGTCGTAAGTGATTTGAAAGGAATAAATGTTTTCGCCGAGCAGTCTGACGTCTTGCAAACGTTAAGTGATGAGAAGAAAACATAAAACTCATCTCTTCACACTAAACGAACGCCAGTAATTCTACAGACGGCGCTGCTGCCTACTTCTTCGAGTATGAGGAAGCGGGACATACGTAGGGAATGCCTCTAGCAGCTCGCAAAGAAAATGATGTGTAGGAAAAACGCAGTACACTTTTTTTTTTGTTTATTTCTCCTTCGGGCAACATGCAGGTATTGCCCACGAGGCAAGACAAAAGGAGGTGCTAAACCTCCTGACTGGGTCTTGTCCTCGCCTGGGTACAGCAGCAGGAGCGGTATTGCATTGTACAACAACAAAAGGCTGTCTTTGCCATCGCTTACAAAACAGAAGCATCATAAACAGTTCTTGTAAATATATACAGATAATAAAATAATAATACACACTAAATCATATACAAAAATGGTACAGTAATGCAATACATTAGGGTTGTTCGAACCGATACAGCATTCCTACGACGCAACAACCCCACAGACCATCCACCACAGAACACCGCACAATCTGCACGACACACCACCCCATCCGCACGGCATATCATACGAATTGTATGGCATATCATACAGACCGCACGATATGCCACACAGACCGCACGACATCCTACTATGAACAATCTATGAGGCCACCGCACCACAGGACCCCCCCCCCCCCCCCCCCCCAGCAGGGTTACATCAAACGGAACCAGAAGTAAGCATTTTTTTAGGACACAACATTAGACAAAAAGAAAGACGAACAGATGCGTTTAAAACCCCTGTGCGTGGAACTATTTTTAGCTGCATCTATTACAAACGGATGAGAATTACACATCAACATGATCTGATGCTCAATTGATTGTGTTCCGTAGTTAGTACGAGGCCTATTTACCACAACAGAAGTTTGACGCAAGCTGTAACCAGTAGATCTGTTTAGGTACGTGTTAAAAAATTAATGTAATTTGTTTTTATTTCGTTATAAATAAACACACATATTTTGAGTTCATACATGATTTTCACAGGGATCATTCGAGACTGTGTATTTGCCGAGCAACTATTTGTGTTGTTTCCTGCAGGTAAAAGTAACCGAGCTGCACGCGACTGGAGGGCTGATATTTTTTCTAAGTCAGTTTTGTTACAAGTACCCCAGATAAGAAGACAATAACTGATGCGAGAATGGATAAGAGAGAAATACAACTGTCTTTTCAGCGAGCAAGGTATAAGATCTCGAAGCCGGGAAAGCATACCAATAGCTCTCGCTATCTTGACACGGGTGTGGTCTATGTGGTCGCTCCAGCCTAGGTTGTGATGGAATTTAACTCCTAGAAAGGAATGGGAGCTGACACGTTCAAGGTAGCAAGAGCCGTAGCGAAGCTTAAAATCGTAATCTATTGGTTTGTTTTTTGCACAGAAAAGCATAAATTTAGTTTTGTTTTCGTTGAGTTCAAGACTATTTAAGTTTAGCCATACACTAAGATTTAATAGCCACGTGTTAGCAGTGTTTCCAAGTTCATTAAGATTTGTTCCAGAGAAGAATACATTCGTATCGTCTGCATATAATACTATGTCATCAGTTTGAGGAATGTTAACTATATCGTTTATATAGATCAAGAAGAGCAAAGGGCCTAATATAGATCCTTGCGGTACACCATATTTTACAGTCCTTGGGTTTGATTTGTAGCCATGTAGGCATACGAACTGAAAACGCGACTCAAGGTAACTGCGCATGAGTTGAAGTGCTATGCCCCTAATTCCACATATTTCCAGTTTTCTTAGCAAAATATGATGTTTGATGGAATCGAAGGCTTTGCGAAAATCTAGAAATATTCCAACGGTGTACAGCTTATCCTCAATATTTTTAATTATTTTATTTTTTATTTGTACGAGAGCCATTTCAGTTGATCTTCCTTTCTGGAACCCGTACTGCTTTGTTGATATGATGTTTTTTGCAACAAAAAAGTTGTTGAGGCGTTTGTGTATGACACGTTCAATCACTTTCGAAAAAAGAGGCAAAACTGAAATCGGCCTATAGTTGTTCAGGTCACTGTATTTTCCTCTCTTGTGAATGACGACGACACGAGCTATCTTCATTTTCTCAGGAAAGATTCCCGAAGCGAGTATGCGGTTGCAGATGTAAGCGAGTGGTTTTGAGATTAAGTGGGCAGTTTCTTTTATAGGTGCGGCTTTAATGTCGTCGTGGCCAGCTGCCGATCGGTTATCGAACGAGTTTATTATAAGGTTTATCTCATCCTCAGAAGTGGGCGTTAAAAATGCACTTTCAAGCAGCGCCTGTCCTATATATCTCTCCAGACTGCTGTGAGGCAATGAAAGAGATGAAAAGTTTCCAGCACCTGCGTTTGCTAGATGATCATTGATAAGGTTAACTAAGTTTTGCTCCGAATAAGTGGCTCCATTTATAACTAATTCAAATGGTATACCAGAAACGTGCGTGGCGTTTAGTTCATTGAATTGTTTCCATGTTTTTCGGGGGTTATCTGCGCACTTTTCGAACTTATGTTGATAGAATCTACACTTGGCTTTCTTTAAGTCAGAGCTAAGTTTGTTTCTGAACCGCTTGAATTCTTGCAGCTTTGCAATATCACGCGTCCGCAAAAACTGTTCGAACAGCTTATCCTTGTGTTTTATGCGCTTAAAAAGGTCATTCGTAATCCATTCTTTCCTTGCTTTCTTGTGCCGAACAATTGTTGTGAGGGGGAATGCAGCATCGTAACAAATTTGTAATTCGGACATAAAAATATCGTAGGATACAGATGGATCGGGTTCCTTATATACGTTCGCCCAGTTCAAGTTATCAACAAGTGAATGAAAGGTCTTTTTTCCGCCGTCATTGATGATACGGATAGTATTATTTGTGCATTGTGTACGTGTGGCAATCGATAATGCTACAAAAATTGGTAGATGATCGCTCAGTCCTGAACAAAGTACACCGGAGCAACTAGCAGACTTAGAAAAATCTGTGAAACATAAGTCGATCAGAGTACTTGTATTCGATGTGACTCTCGTAGGCTGTTCAATGACGTTCTCACAACCATTTTGAAGCATAATTTCAAGAAGTTGAACTTTAGCAGGGTTATTAGAGTTATGATCGATATTAAAGTCCCCTATGATCACTACATGCCTCTTCCAGGAATTGACAAAATCCATGAGTGATTCAATGTAGTTTAAAAAAATTGACAGCGTGCCCTGGGGCGGTCGGTAGACGCATACGATGGCAATGTTTTTGCACATGATGGCAACAGTTTCAAGGTCGTCACACATGCAGGTAAAGTCGTCTATGGTATCATAGTGAAAACAGTCGCGGATAAATAGGGACACACCTCCACCCCGTTTTTGCACACGATAAACAGAAACGTGACTGTACCCGGAAAAATTCGTAACATCAGTGACACTTGAGAACCATGTTTCTGAAAAAGCCAAGAAATCAAAGGAACACTGTAGTTGTGAGAGGTATGTACTAACGTCATCTTGTTTGTTCCTCAGACTCTGTGTATTTAAATGAAAAAAAGAAAGCCCCTTTTCACGAAAACACTTGTTACTTTTCACCAGATCATTGAACGAAGTAGTCGTGTGGTACGCCATCTTGATTTCTTGAAATCGAAATAGCCGTCGTCACTAACCTAAAGAATTTTGCTCAGGTCATTTTCGGTTGCAATCCTGATAGCACTTGCTTTTGCTTGTTTTCTTACAAACACTTTACCCTCAGAAGTCCACACGAATTTGTAGTCATATTCCTTTGCCCTTATCTTCGCCAGCCACAGCAATCGCCTGTTCATTGCTGTCAAGTTTTCATAGAAGCTGATGTTGGTCAACTTTTCTTGCGCGCACTTTCGTGCTTCAAACCATTTGCGCCTGAGGGCTCGGTTGGAAAACCTTACAATCACCACAGGCCTTCTGTCCTTTTTGGGGGGCAAACGATGCACATGTTCAACGTTGCTATCGGATAAATCAGGGAGCTCCAATTTTCGGGCAATCTTGTTAATTTCAGCCATGAGGTCTTCAATTTCACTCAGCTCAAGCCCATGGATTTCAATGTTCTGGTGGCGGCTATACTGTTCGAGTTCATTTAATTCTTGTTTTAGTGTTTGGACAGTACTTTCACCGCTTCCACTCTCAACAGCCTCCACTCGACGCCGCAAGTCGCCTATTTCTTTGTCCTGTCGTTGTAGGTTCACTTTTATGTCATCACAAGTGTCAGACAGAAGCTGTACTGACCTCTCGATGTTCAACACAGTTTCCTGCATGTTCATTAGCTTGTCTAATTTGGTCTCCAGTACGAGCATGCCAGACAATTTTCTGTTTATTTCCGCTAGTTCTGCTTGGAAATTTTCCAAGACATTATCTGAATCGGTCTGTCCAGCTGCTTGCTTGCAAGCTGGGCATTTCAGCGCTTTCCTAGTGGTTTCTTTCATCATCCTAAACGATCGTTCGGTCACGCCGCTGCATTTTCCAATGTGGAAATTACAAGTGCAGTCGACGCACGTCATGAACGTGTCACCATCGGCAAAATTTGCGTTGCAAGAGGAGCATGCGTCCTTCATGGTAAACAAGAGCAGAAACCAGCATTCAATAGGCAATAACAGAAAAATGCAAAACAGCTAGATCAGCAGCAGGGGCGGTCGCGAAAAAAGGATGTGCTTAATAAATTGTCTATTACCAACCTGCAAGAATTCGATGACAGGTTTAGGCAGAGAACGTGGAACTGCGCCACCGCCACTGCTGCTGCATCGCTGAATGAAGACGGGGGTCGCTTGTCGCCGCTTTTATAGGAAGGTCCCGGCGCTTGGGTCCCCACGTGACGGCCAGAGTTGATATCAGCAGTGCGCTGATATGATGAACCAGGTTGTAGACGGCACCGTGCGAAAATTTCTGCAAGAATTTGATGACAGGTTTAGGCAGAGAACGTGGAACTGCGCCACCGCCACTGCTGCTGCATCGCTGAATGAAGACGGGGGTCGCTTGTCGCCGCTTTTATAGGAAGGTCCCGGCGCTTGGGTCCCCACGTGACGGCCAGAGTTGATATCAGCAGTGCGCTGATATGATGAACCAGGTTGTAGACGGCACCGTGCGAAAATTTCTGCAAGAATTCGATGACAGGTTTAGGCAGAGAACGTGGAACTGCGCCACCGCCACTGCTGCTGCATCGCTGCTGCATTGACATCTACGGGACGCATGTACTTACGCACGCACGCGCACCCTTCATAAAATATTGTGAATTTTCTAAATAAACGTTTCTTATTAGCTGAGACGTGGTCGGCGGAAGGGTTACGACGCACTTGGCTCATATTAATCCGCATGTTAGGTGTGCCAATTGTTAACAGATCTCGCATGGGTGACCATTTCAAACTCTAATGTGCTGGGGCCCGATAACAACACAATAAAAAATATTTACAGCTAATTCCTGCTACTTTATAACAATGTATTTCCTAAGGCTAATTGTACTTTTTATCTGATATAGCTAAATGTTTTCCTAAATGTTAGACCGACTAGCTCAACGTTCTACTCTTATTATAGTTAGATGTTATCCAGTGAAGCTAAACCATAACCATTAGTAGCATGAACACCAATATTTTCTTACACTGTGAAAACACAAATTGAATACGACAAGGCGAATAAACTAAGAAAGACATTTGTCTGGATTTCGACTGTTTTGAGCCATTTGAGCTACTAGCAATATACGACAAATATTAGAAAGCAAGTGTATAGTATACGATCCTCACTACAAATCATGTTTCCGAGAATATGTCGACGCGAACTGACAAAATCAGGTAGGCCAAAAAAAAAATTGAATCCATGATCGCTCGGTTGTCGATTAATATGAACGCAACCGAAATACTGCAGTGAAATATCTAAAAAAATCCCGAGAGCACTGCGGAATCTACACAGCCGAAAAGCGAAAGCTGGAGCGTTGATGCTGCACACGGTGCATCAAGTTTGCTTTCACTATCATTATAAACTAAATGCACCGTCATTATCATTGCTACTGTCATCATTGTCATTATCCCTAATTGCAGCGTCATTGTTATTGCTACTATCCTGCTCACGGTAGACAAGGAGAATTATGAGGAGCGTTTCACGGTCCTGGGCATGGCGCAGATGATTGAAGTGCTCTGCTGGGGATCTGAGGGTTGGAGGTTCGATTCCCGGTAGAGGCAGGTTTTTATTTTTTTGATGACGCCATCAGAATAATTGACAAGGGACACATCAGTGCACAGATCCAATGCGCAGATCCGACGCACAGATCCTGCGCACATCTCGCGCACACCTCTCGCGCACGGGGCTTTGTTCCGTGAGCCTAGAAATGCTTTCGCTTTAAAATACTGAGCACAGATACATCAACTAATCTTCAGTGAAAACTTGTCTACCAGCCAGTGGGACGCCACCTACCTGTTTGCATCCAAAGCTTTAATTTACACGAGGTTAGATTGGCTTGAAATGCCAACGGCACGGTTTTCTAGCTTAAGTGTCATTGAAAACGATAGAGGATAAAGGCAGCTCATTCCTAATGCAGCATAGAAGGTTCCTCCCTTTTTCTTTTCACATCCTCAGAGATCAAAGAGGACTATGAGAGCGCTTAAGTGACTTTAAGACTGGATTGCGACAGCATTAGAGGCAAGGGTGCTGCTACAGATTCCTTTGATCGCAGACCGACTAGATCGCTGTCGCTTTTTTTTTTTTATTGTTTTTAAAAAAATCCCACCTACCGCCACCGCTCTCAGTCGTGTCACGTGACCAGCGCATCTAAAAGCAGTCAACTGCCAGCGCACCTCTAAATATGACCATATCTAGTGGTCGTGTGACGTCACACAATTCGGCGACCAATCATTGCTCAGTCATGTCACCTGCCAACGGTCACCTGCTGGATTATTGCTCCCGTGTGACATGCGGCGGTCATTTCATATTGCATCGAGCCCTCTAATGCTATCACATTAATACGGCATTCCTCATAGCCTAGGTCGCTTTAGATATTTATTAAAAACCCTACAAACCAAAACAATAAAAGAAATGCTCGCACGTCGTATCTGCTCTGATCAGTCCGTCACCTGTGCGGTTCCTGACCGTTGTTCTATTTCTGCATCAAGCAGAACAACAGCGTTGGTTACCCTCTGCGGAATTTTCAGCGAATTAGGATCAGTGCGGATGTGACGAACAGTGCATGAAACTGAGATGATAATTAAATAAGTTGGCCATTTCTTGCTTAAATCGGGTCTTGCAAAAGGATGGCTCTGCTCCGGCGTAATGTAAAAAAAAAAAAAATCCGCTTTTCTATCGTCTCTGAAATTGAGGCAGAAATTAGAGAAGTGTCTCGATCATGGGAGACGCCGCACAGGGAAGACCGGTGGGTGCCAGGTGCTTCCGCTGAACCACTCCTTGCCCTATGAACCCTTAAACGCAACCGAGCGAAACAAGTAAATTGACCCGGAGCTCGAGCAAGTGAGAAGTCTGGGTACTGGGAGCTACAGGGTGCCTTATTAAAAGCCCTCTAATTCCCCATTAGCACCCTGAAGATTGTCATACTTAGCAAAATCCTTTATTCATAAGGTGAGGGCTGCATTTACACACGACGTTCTGACAGAATGACTAACAAATGCAGGTCACTGAGGAGACCCACGGAAGAAGGACGCATGTAACGTAACCATAAGCTACCAACGGTGTGAACATGTCCTCTCTTGGGCCGGAAACGCCGGATCCTAGAGTCTATTTGAATTATTGTCGGATATAACTCAAGAACGCAGCGGAAAACGCCCCTCAAATGACAGCCAGCATCGTCGACAGAGGAAAGGGAAGGAGACACGCCTTTGTCATCATGCCCTGGTGTGTATTGTTGGGAGTAGGGGCGCGCAGAGGTAAGGGGAAGAGTTGGAGAGACAGTATAGAGTCGGTATTGCCCATCTTCCACGGGACGGGGAAAAAGGCCGTCACTTTTCCTTTCCTGCCGGCCTTCCCTCAAAGGTATAGGTGTCCGCGAGTATAGGTACAAAGGGACTATCCACAATTTTATGAGAGTCGGTCGACGCCATTATCTGGAGAGCCTCCTTTGAGGGGAATATGTCGCGGCGTTCTTGACTTGTATCTGAATAGAGTTCCTATTTGGGCTTGATGGTCTGTTTGCATAGCAGGGTCGAAACACAGGTGCAAATACTATAAGGATGCCTCAGCTGAATGTAACCAAGGCTTTCCCAAATACGGTGCGCCGTATCCCCTTGGAATCTACTAAGAGCTGTTGAGAGCCGGCTATGCTAGTCTGTATTTTTCTTGCTCGCTTGCGTCAATTACTATCAAAGAAAAAATTTTCAGCTTTTTATCTGTTGGTTTGAGGGAGAAATTGTCAATGCAAAATTTGTAGGCCGGCTCGAAAAACGGCTAGCTGCATTGCTTCCTTCCGTAGCTTTATTGGCCTTCGAAGAAACACGCGAAATACAAAGACAGCCACGTGATAGGGCAGCAATTTCAGCGCTCCCAGACGGCCGATCAAGTAACGAAGTCCTCTTTTCTCTTTAATGCTGCTCCCAACGAGGTTTGGTGTTCTGCGCTGGTGAAGAGGTATGGGCTAGCGACTGTCGAAAGTAAGGTGCGAAACCGAGCGAACAGAAGAACATGAGGATGGAATTTTTCTTCGCGATGAAAGAGCCCTGCCAGCACCATTTACGCAAGCCTGAGATTTTTTTTTTTTTATAAATATTTAGCTTGGAGCGTTCGAGCTTCATTTGACGATTGGAGAGCATATCTGATACGAATAAGATGTTTACGCCAAGTCACTTCAAAACTCGACGCGTCGTTATCACCGCCACTTGCGTGGTGTGCCGATCGTGACGCTCTACCAGAGCAGCCTTCCGCGAAAAAGCCGTGCCTGCTCGCTTTCTATGGCGCGTGAGCAGTTTCCGGCGTACTTCTCGAAACGAAACCATCGCAAAACGCCAAACTCCGTTCGGGAAAGCGTTGCAGAGATAAGCGATTTCGTTACTTTATCGGTCGTCTAGGAGCGCTGAAAGTGCTGCCTTATCACGTGGTGTTTTTCGTATTTTCCGGGTTTTTTTTTTTTTTTTTCCAGGGGCAATAAAAAAAAAAAAAGCCACGTAAATCGTAGCTTGAAGGCAATAAGGTAGCTAGCCGTTTCTTGAGCCGATCTACAACTTTTGCATGGACACTTACTTCCTCAAACCAATATATAAAAAGTTACAAAATTTTTCTTTAATAGTTATTAACTTAATAGGAAAAACACAAAATACCGCAGACTAGCAAAGACGATTTTCAACACCTCTCAGTAGATTTCGCGGTGCAAGGAAGGGTATTTTTCAAAACCTTGGTTACATTTAGCTGGGACACCTTTTATATATAAAACACAGAGTGCGCATTAGAACTGCTGCATAGCGTTTCTGTGACACAGCTTGAAAATCTCAAAGCAAAAAAAAAAAAAAAAAAAAAAACAAATGATGGCAACGAGCAAGAGCAAATAAATAACAAGACAGCCTCTGGCTGTAATCTCGTAGCTTAATCATATGTCGCACAACGAAGGTTGCGAAGCAAAGCAACGTTAATTCTGCCTATTCCACCCCTTGCAAAGTACGTACCTTACTGGGAAAAAAGAAAAAAAGAGGCGTGTGCAAAGAAACACGCCAAAGTTTTCCCGAACTGTGTTACGTGTGTCACCATGGAGATTCCTTTGAATTGCGGCGTGTGTATATTACCGCGATCTAGTCAAATATTTTCTTTTTTCGACAGCTGCAGGCATGTGGCCTTATAACTCTGATTCTGTTACGAGGTTCAATGTTCATGCTCGTTATCACACCTGTGTTCTCTCTTGGTGTCTACAGCCTTGTCACCACTTCGTGACAATATTGTCCACACCTGGGACCCTATTCTCGGCACACATGGCCGCCGTTCGGCGCCGTTTTGTTTCTCTGACTGGTTCTCAAAAAATTTACGTGTTTCAAATTTGTGGCGCGAAATTTCTGTGTGTCGAAATGGCTTTTTGCGATGACGTAATAATGACGTGAACGTGAAAACTGACTTTTAGCAGCGCTACTCATGATGTATGGATGGTATTTATAATTAGGGAGGGAAAACGGAAGTATATGTGATAGAAAGAAAAACACTTACGCTTGTATTACGAGTGGGCTGAAATGAACTGCCGACTGTCAAGAGCCGACTCCTGAAATCTGATTGGCTGACGTTGTGTGGCGGGAAATACGTCATGCATAAACATTTATTGATGACGTCAAAATGACGTTTCATTGCGTAGAGGATGTTCTGCCATTGCTCTAAATGACAGAAGTTGGGCTCCGCATTTCGAACCACTTGAGGCGGCCGCGAAAAAAAACATGGCGAATTCGACATGCAGTGTAGGCGGCTGTTAGCTCACCGCAGTTAGGTAGACAGTTTGGTGGGTGGTGAAGTAAGCTGACACATCTTGTTGTAATTGCAGAAAGCACTGAAATGACGTCATGAGGGAACTTTTCAGCTGCGTCATCTTTTAGAGGATAACCATGATGACGCAGATTTACAGCCGCACGAGGGTCGTAGCTACCCTCCCGTTGCAAATGCTTTGCTCTCATTGCCAAGCGCAGATATGCGGCCCGCTAACTCAAGCGGTTGATCTGCGCGAGACGAGGCATTTAAGAGAGCGACAGAAGGGGAAGTTGGGCGAGTTGTAGGTTGTTCATGATAGTTTAGGGGGGGGGGGGGGGGGGGGCT
This sequence comes from Amblyomma maculatum, assembly GCF_055883805.1. NCBI lineage: Eukaryota > Metazoa > Arthropoda > Arachnida > Ixodida > Ixodidae > Amblyomma > Amblyomma maculatum. The sequence goes on along the minus strand of NC_139344.1, from coordinate 216,981,506 downwards.
CTTTAACACAGAGACAAAAAAAAAAAGAAGAGAAATAAAGGCGCCAGTCCCGTGCTTTTTTTTTTTTCTTTGTCTCTGTATTAAACAGCGCCCACCAAACCACCATAAATTTCAGAGAGCGCCGCGATGCTTTTTAATTATCTGTCTGGTCGGTTCGTGAGTACAACCTGTGGGGTCGTATGGTTCGATGGCTGCGCAAGAACTTCCCGCTAGAGGCAGTGAGGGATCACAAAGACTGTCTTAAACTTCGGTCCTAAACACTGCCTTTTTTTACTTGCACCATGCACACACTGCAATGTTAATGAATTGAACAGCCTTTCCACGATAGAAAACGCAATCAAAAATACTCACAGCTTCTATTTTATTAAAGGAATATATGTTCCATGTACAGGCACATGTTTGCTTGCGACATGTGATGTGTTTCATATATAAAGTTTTGTTTTAATACGCATGCGGGCTCACCATTTGATATTTTAGAAAAAAAAAAATAAGTACTCCGGAACACGTTATGACGGTACGCTCTAATCATATGATGAAGTTGAGTGACATTTTGTGTTGACTGCTTTTTTTGTTACAGCCGGAAAATAATCTCCCTTTATTAGTTTGCATTTTACCGTTTCGACAGTAAGGAATACGCGCGCGGCGCCGCCCTAGCTTCATACCACGATTTCATCCGTCATCTTTCGCTTTATTTCCTTATAATAATAATAATAATAATAATAATAATAATAATAATAATAATAATAATAATAATAATAATAATAATAATAATAATAATAATAATAATAATAATAATAATAATAATAATAATAATAAGAAGAAGAAGAAGAAGAAGAAGAAGTTTATTCGGACATGAATCATGTATACAAAACATGCCCACGGGAAGAGGCAAAGGGAAGAAGCTGATGGCATTCCTCCTGACGAGGCCTCACCTCGGGTCACACATCAATGGCAGAAGGACGGACAAGATCAAGGTGAGTTTCACCAAGACAAAACAAAACAAGACATAACCAATGAAAAAAAAAAAATCTCATACATTATATTTGGAATTGTAAGAAACTAGATAAGAACCATGGCATCATAAACAAGAAAAGTACATCGGTAACGCAACAATTCGCGACACAAAATGTAAACAAAATAATATAAGACAAGCACTACAAGTCACATAGATTTGGTGCACTCCTAAGAAGTGGAAAAAAGCAACTTCATTTTCTTTTTAAATTGAAAATTAGTTTTACTGTTTATAGCATCATCAATTATTGAAGAATAGGCATTTCATACTATACTAATTTGGTTATCTGTATGTTGGGTGCCGTAATTAGTACGGGCGCGAGTGGAAACAAGAGAGGTAACACGCAGACTGTAGCCGGTATTTCTGTTCAGATACGTATTTCTAAATGATGTGATGTCTTGCTTAATTTTATGAAAGATATGTACAGCAACAGAATACTTATGACACACAGGGCCATATTGTCCCTTTATCCCTTTCTGCACGTGTACGGTAGCCTGGGCATCGACTAATTAACCTTACTGCTTTTACATTCTTCTGTTTCTTTCTCTTTCTCGGAAATCGTTTGCGTTTCGCAAGAGCTTTTCGCATGCCAGCGCATAGGCCCAGCGTATGCCTTCCACTTCGCGCGCGCGCGCGCGCGCGTGTGCGTGTGTGTGCGTGTGTGCGTGTGTGTGCGTGTGCGTGTGTGTGTGCGTGTGTGTGTGTGTGTGTGTGTGTGTGTGTGTGTGTGTGTGTGTGTGTGTGTGTGTGTGTGTGTGTGTGTGTGTGTGTGTGTGTGTGTGTGTGTGTGTGTGTGTGTGTGTGTGTGTGTGTGTGTGTGTGTGTGTGTGTGTGTGTGTGTGTGTGTGTGTGTGTGTGTGTGTGTGTGTGTGTGTGTGTGTGTGTGTGTGTGTGTGTGTGTGTGTGTGTGTGTGTGTGTGTGTGTGTGTGTGTGTGTGTGTGTGTGTGAGACTCTCTCCATTTCTCTCTCTCTCCGCTACTTTCCGCGCTGTACACAACTCAAGCCGACACAATATGTTATAGACTGTTAGAAACTATATGTTCGAAACTGTTAGAAACTTAAGCAGACTTGGTGACCTGACGGTAGCTGGTCATAATGCGGCTTTTCGAAAAAGGCGGGTAGCACAGACAGCACCTAACAGTAATTGATACTTTGAGACTGCGAGGGTTGTCCTCAGACATGGACCATTCCGGCTGCACCAGCGCCTCTTCGTCAGTGTTGGAGCTACATTGGAAATCTGTCGATTCCTTCTGTTTACGATCAAGTCCTTAAACGTTTCAGCTCCTGCATTTGAAAAAAAGCGAACAGCAGTTCTTTTTTGCGCTCCCATTTTGTCCCAACCCACTGCGAATATTTCGTCGCCATTCTTGCTCTTCAGCTGAAACTCGCGCAGCCTCTCCCTACATAGCTGATGCCGAATGTTCGACCGCAAGTATGTCATGACACTCTAATACCGCAACGCCACAACATGCTTCACTCGCCTCACTGCAACCCAAGGCTTCCGAATCACGGAATGCGCCGCAGAGTATCGGTTCCTGCAGGAGCACCGTCATTTTTCATACTTGGCGCCAATATATAGTAGCAGACGACAGCGCGCTTTTTTCCGTTACTTTATTTCTCTTTTTCTTCAGAATGCGTAACCCGATTGTGTGCTTGCGTAACCTGGCACCGTCCTACTGTACACGTCACGCGTACGTCACAATTTGAACTAAATGGCGAATTGTCGAGAATAGGGCTTCTGCAGGCCTGCGCCGCAGCGAAATATCAATCTAGTTCCGCCGTCTCGCGCGCAACAATGACCGCATTCATATTGGTAACCACTGCAAGTGCGAAAGGTGTCAGCAACTATTCAAGAACGGAGAATGAAACACGTGCCCGCACATGAAGCTGAAAGGGTAATCACTGAAGCACTCTTACTGCCAAAGCCGCATACAAGTAGGTAAACACTCCTTCCATTTTACTCATTGACAAGGAATTTGTTTTGTTTGGAGGCGAAAAGAAGTGGCGTCCGTGGGCTGTGAGATGCCAGTGCACGTTAAGATTACTCCGGAGCCCTCCACTACGGCATCCCTTTCTCTCTTTCCGCGTTTGCTCTCATCTTCCTCCCTTCCCTTGCGGCGCGGTTCAGGTGCCCACAGAACAAGTGTGACAGATACTGCGCCTTTCCTTTCCTGTGAACCCATTATTATTAGAACACTAACTTTTTTTTTTTACTCTGCTTGTGCATCGAGATATTTGCATTTGGTTTTGCGTTAATTCGTGTTTTTAGTTTTAGTTTAAACTGCCGCGTTCTATTCATTTTTCTGTTGCGGCGGCTGCTGTATTAATCAGCTTCCGTTCCGCTCTATCACCTCTAGTTGAAATGTTTGTTTTTATTGCCATTGACGTTGTTAATTTTCTCTCTTGATTTCGGTTTTTCTTCGATGTTCCTGGCACTGGTCTCGCTCCCACTTTTAGCGTTGCTAATACCTGACTATTTTCTAGCTTCGTCAGGCCAAAATAATCCGGCGTGCTGTTCTGCTGTAAATAACAAGGGTTTCATTCATTCATTCATTCATTCATTCATTCATTCATTCATTCATTCATTCATTCATTCATTCATTCATTCATTCATTCATTCATTCATTCATTCATCCGTTAGTTCCTTCATTCATTTTATGATAAATGTCACCCTGAGATGAGGTGCCTACAACAGTTCAGGGATACTTTTGAGGCCACCATCGCTTAACGACGACTGATTTCTGCTGCAATGAACAGGGTGTTTTTTAACTGATTACAGGTCGTTATTTTAAGCCCTGTGAGAGATACATCAGTGCGGTCTCTGCAAGTAGATTCTACAGTAAGGCGGACATTATGTATACGTGATATAGCTTAGTTATTAAGCGATTAGTTAACTAAAGTTAACTAATCAACTCTTTATTTTTTATCTTAGGGGCCACCATTATATCGAGTAAGTGAAGGCTGTCAAAATAAAAGTTGAGACCAGTTTTTAAATTCCCTTTATCAGCAATGCTGTCCGATATATAAAACTTCAAAAATAGGCATTTTTAGTTTGTAAAGCTGGTTTCCCGCAATGCACATTTTTAAAACTGCGCCTCTGGGCGTGGTACTGTCGCGGAATTTACTCTCACTGCTTATATTGCTTGAAATAGACAAAAGATCGCCATTTAAAAATGTGCACTGCGGGAAGCAAGCTTTACGAGCTAAATATGCAGATTTTTGACGTTATAGCAAACTGCATTGCCGATAACCAAATTTAAATACTGAACTAAGCTTCTCTGTTGATGGTCTTCATTTCATAATATAATTTTGGCCCCTAAAATTAAAATTCCGAAATTAGTTTAGTTAATTAGTTTCTTAATTACTAAGCTATATTACGTACATGACGCCCGCTTTGCTGTAGAGTCCTCCTGCACAAACTGCACTGACGTATCGCTCTCAAGGTTTAGAATAACGACCTGTAAACAATTGAAAAACACCATGAAAGCGGGGAATCAAACGGTAACCGTTGGTCAATTGTCGGCACCAACCCGCCCTCAACTCTTATTCGTTTCAATAAACGTCCTACTCGTGGAGGGTGATGTAAGCGCTTGAATTCATCGCATCTGGACGGCCATTTCATCTTTTACGACTTGCGGGTTCACTTTCTCTTCTTCCGGTTCCTTGGGATTCATGGTGTCATGAGTGCATTCAGGATAACGACCGTTTAGTTTGGTGAAGTTCGGCTCAGGCCTTTCTCCATTGCATGTATCAGTCTCGTCGTTGACTAGTGGCGGCCTTTGCTATTTATGGCAGTTTTCGTGTCAACAACGGTGCGTGTTCGGGTCACGCACAATACTTGCTGAAAGAACCTTGAGGGGCCGAAGTATAATTGTTACTTAATCCACTATCTACCGTCTCATAAAAAGTGTTCAAGGGTCATAAATGTACTGCGCGTACATTAATTTTGAAATTTTAACTTTAAATATAGCCATGTGTTATTTCTAGAAGGTGAGTATTGAGCCTGACAAATCGCTAATTCTAAGCGCAGGAAGAGATTTCGAGGCTGATGCAGTCATGCCTGAAGTTATGAACAATGTAACCGTTAATAATATATTTCGTTCGCATTTCGCTTCTAGTTTCATCGCTCCTTCCTTGTACAATATTACTTCGCCCTAACAGCTACGCTGTTTCATCTTTTAGCATGGCTGGGGGTCTTGGTTTGTGAACATATATCCCCCCCCCCCCCCTTGCCTTCCCCACACACAAAAAAAAAAAAAATTCAGGAGAAAAAAAAAGAGCCGATTCTTATTCTAAGGATAACATGCCAGCTATTGAGCAATGGAAGCATGGTAGGGCAGTTACAAAGTTTGGGTGGCTTACAAGTATCCCTGCAACGGAAAGTATATCGCATTCTTACTGGCACGAGGAGCGAGATGATCTAGGTGATGGAGAATGACAGTTGGAGTACTCTTCACCCAGCGCGAAACAAGAGCCATTCGGCACGCTTCGTAGTGTTCGCTCTTTCCCGTGCGCGGGGAGGGGGGTCGGCGGGCGGCGCGGCGGGCGGCGTAGCGCCGGTGGGCGCCGAGCGGCGGCGCTGGCCGGCCTCGTCGGCCGCGCGAGGGCGTGTGCCGCTGGCGCCTCGCGCGGCGGAGCGGGCATCGGCGCGTCTCGCAGGGGGGGCGGCCGCGCAGACGGCGAAGCCGCCTGATCTGTCCTTCGAACGACCCCGAACCAGTGGGAGCACGACGGCGACCGGGGAGATGTCGCCGGTGGCGACGGCCGTGCCCTGCTAGAGCGAGGAGGATGAGCGGCGGCCGCTTTGACTTCGACGATGGCGGCACTTACTGCGGCGGCTGGGAGGACGGCAAGGCGCACGGCCACGGCGTCTGCACGGGCCCCAAGGGCCAGGGCGAGTACTGCGGCTCGTGGCACTACGGCTTCGAGGTGTCCGGCGTCTACACGTGGCCTTCGGGCAGCGGCTACGAGGGTCAGTGGCAGAACGGGAAGCGCCACGGCCTGGGCGTCGAGACGCGCGGCCGCTGGCGCTACCGTGGCGAGTGGACGCAGGGCTTCAAGGGCCGCTACGGCGTGCGCCAGTCGCTCATCTCGGGCGCCAAGTACGAAGGCACCTGGGCCAACGGCCTCCAGGACGGCTACGGCTCCGAGACGTACGCCGACGGAGGTCAGTCCTCGGTGCCGCCCCGACCTTGGGCGCCAACTATTTTCGCGCTAACCGCGGTGACCGTACCTGGCGTCGCGGTCTGTAACCATGGCGACCGAGACGCCCTGCTGGCCACATCCCTGGCCTCTCGGTCTCCCTGGCTGCCACACTGCTGCACCTCGCGGCAACACCCCGCCGATCACCGCGTGTGGGCTTGCACAAGGCCCGCTCAAAAGGCAGTCAGACTATATATATATATATATCCAATAGCGCGGCGTGCTCTTTGGCAATAGAGAGCAGTGTGTTCCTTCGTCCTCCCCAATCGAAGTGGGCTCTTCCCTTCCGTGACAACGACGCGATATTCATAATTTACATCGCTGCTTACCCGGAATGGCAACGGGGGTGACCCATTTTGTCTAATGGGTCGACGCGTGACACCGCTGCCCGCAGCGCGGACCTGCACTGAGCGCCATGCGCACGTTTTATTCTCAAGTCGCACCCCCGGAATAAAGAAAACATCAATTCTAGGGTACGCCTTAAAACGATGCAAAGAAGTTGACGCTGGAACAGGCAACGAAAATCTGTATTACTCTCCCTTGCACGTCGTGTAATGGAACGTGTCGTCTACCGTTCCTTAAAAGCACTAGAAAGAGAAAATACAAGCACCAGTACGCTTTGGCTCCTCCAGGAAAGCGGTCGCAATTTCACGTTTTTGTAATGCGTATGAGTGCTCTTTTCATTGACTGTTTGTTTAAAAAACAGATTGCGCAAAATTGTTGTCCGGAAATAACGATTGTCATGCTCATCGCAAACAAAATGTTTAAGTTGCAACGGAGAATGCAAATGGCGCGCGGAAATAAAAGAATGCTGAGGCGCGGAGCATGCTTTACCGCCACGAACATGTGTCAGTTGGCGCTGGATCGAATTAGCGGTGAGCTTATGGCTAAAACAATAACTGGAGAAATTTTGCCGTGAAGTTACGCGCGACAAGGAAGCGCAGTAAACGTGCCGCGTAACAGAAAGGAAATTGTGCTTGTACCAACGCTGCACAGGGCTTTTGCCAGAGGGTTAGACTTTTGTGCTCTCGTCGATCCTTTTAAATGAGATCGGAAGAAAGAGTTATCCCACTGACACGCATATGAGGCGAACAATGCACGCGCTGATGTTACCTTGTCGCCACGGTGGTGAACAGCATGTATCCGTGGCCTAGGCGGAACCCACTGCGAAGTCTTAAGGATAAAAATAAAAGGAGAGCGTCGGCAATTGAAGGCTCTGCTCCTGCACTATTTACCACTGTGCGCAGCAGCGAAGAGAGTGATCCGATGCACGCTCGACATCTAAAACAAAGGCTGCCCTTCCGATCCGTGCGTGATACAGCATAGCACGTCAACGTTGCTTTTCGTTTTCTTTCCGGTATGTCGGAGAAGCGAACCGTTGGGGGCAAAGAGAGACTCACGTCTGCGGCGGCACCGGCAAACGGGTCGAACCGCGCCCTCGGCTCCTGGAACAGAGGGGCACGCTCTCACCTGGCGGGCTCTACAGGGCGGCTCGAACAATCAAGTGAAAAGCTTCGCGCGGTTCCTCTTGTGGTCGCGTATGCCGAGCCGCGCTATTTACAGTAGCGCGCCGGTACAATGGGCGCCTACCCATTGGAAGCAGAAAAGAAGAGAGCGAAATCTCTCGCCTTGCGCCCAAAGACGACGCGGAGCGTATATAGTGTACGGAAGGGGTAGGAGGAGGAAGGGGGAGGGGGGGGTGGCACGCTTGTTACTTGAAGAACAGGGGAGCTCCTAGGCTGTGCGTTCACACTGCCCCCGCTATAGGTCTTGCTTCGATACTCTATCTGTACTGCGTCTCTTTATTTCTATTGGCGCTGGCCTAGTGCCCGTCTAGAACTATTTTGTTCCGTACGCTTGTTTCCAAATGCTCGTGCTTTTTATACTGACACGGCTGCTTTGCGGTTGATTTCACTTGCGTGAGTTGAAACCTGTGGGTGAGAAAGTACGCCGCTCCGCTCCTGTATTTTTGGTTTTTCAGATAATTTACCTTGTGACAGAAGCGTGTTTATGAAGGCGTGAGTTGTTGGCTATAAAGGAAGGGGGTGCACCTCTTATCGCCTCCCCTTTTCTGGCTTGTTGCTCACTATATTCCTTTCGTGGCACATAGGTTTTTGTTTTTTTTTTTTTTCATTTATTGTTCGCTGTGGATAGCCTTAGCTGCGCCTGATGCCGGCGCTTTCGGGTTGAATGCGGTCTCGAATGTCTTCTTCCTGTAAATACACCAAAAAGCAGGGTCATATCTTTTACTCGCGCGAAACAGCAAATCTCTGTTAAGTTTTTACGAGCATGGTTACTGAGTAGAGTAATTCCTGCATTTATATATATATATGCACTGCATGTATAGTGACGGACAAAATTACCGGAATGCGCATTCGCGGGATATAAAAACTAAATGTTTTGCACTGCCTCGCTGCAGTTATCCAGCTGAAAATTCTCCGATGATGGAGCGGCCTCGTTTGCTTTATTGCTTTTTAAAGGCCTACTTTGTCAGACCAAAGAGCAATATTTTTCCCCGAAACCCGCATACCGAAAACTTTTCTCCATAACTATACATCTCTTCGTTTTGCATGTGTGCACCCACATGAACAAAAAAATAACAGGCGCTCCCTTCACCACGGCCCAAGCAATTACATAAGGGGTTCACGTCGCAGAGCTCATTTGGTGACGCTAGCACTTCGTCCTTTCTGTACCGAGCAGTAGTGCTCTGATAATTTTTTTTTTTTTTTAACCGTGCACAAGCAGCAACGTCACCAGAACCCGACAGCCCGCTCGGAACATCGTCGGCTTAATCGCGAAACTCTGCGCGGTTTCATAAAAAAAAAGAAAAAAAAACAGAACAAGAGTTGAAGGGGAGTTTCGGCATGCAGGCCAACGTTTCCTCAAGAAGGCTTGTCTTCGTCTGGGCGAAGCCAAGCTTCCTTGGATGGAAAGTTAGCTTGCCAACTGAGGCTCCCCTTCAGTCCCTGTTCGGTTTTATTGATGCTGTGTAGTTACCTCTTTTCACCTAGTTCTATTTGGCGCACTTTCGGCATATATAAAGTGTTCGTCTATTCATTAGTTCCTAAGACACGTAGAAAAATTGCGTTGCAGCTTCCAATTTATACACATTTGCATTCAATACGTGCGCAGCTTGCCGAGTGAGGCGAAGCTACTTAACGTCTGATTTCTGCTGTTTAATATAGCTTCATGTCAGCTAGCAGACATGCATATAACTTCACGGGCGAGAAAACGCTGTTATGCGTTAAGCTCGTGTACTCCTTAGGGCTGTTCAAAATTATCGCCTGTCGAGAAAGCAATAGTTTATGATATGATCTACGCGTCGATCGGTTCAAGATGGTGGACTCAGAAAGCAGAATCGAGCGACGTACAAAGTCACACGAAGTAGTTTCTGCCTGTGTGCCGCGCACGTCGAGCGAAGCTCAGCTGATTTTTGCAGTGCTAGGATTCAGAGAAGCAAGTGCGCATGTTTTGGTTCTGTGTCAGCAAGTTTCACACGGCTACGGCCTTCACACTCGCCAAAGATGAAGGCAAATCAAACAATAAGACGAGTGGAGACGAAAAACTACTACTCGAAGGAAACCACTGGTGCTATTTTATTCCATTTCTCCTTAAGCCTGCCACCCAGAAGTAGTTAATGTAGACTGAGATAAGCGGCAACTGCAAAGGCTAAAAAGCCAGTTTAATTGTATTATCTGTACCGGCGAATCGCACCCATACTGTTTCATTGGTTGGTTTGTGGGGTTTAACGTCCCAAAGCGACTAAGGCTATGAGAGACGCCGTAGTGGAGGACTCTGGAAATTTCGACCACCTGGGGTTCTTTAACGTGCACTGACAACGCACAGCACACAAACGCCACTTCGTCTCGCCTCCATACTGTTTGCTTTTCTGCTATTAAGAGATTTAAAGATTATCCTTGACATTTATTACTTCTTCGGTTCTTCCAGGAAAGAACCGGAAAGCATATGTTATTACAAGCATGTGTTCTTTTTCCGGCTCCAGAACTAATTCTCTCCCCCCCCCTTCCTCTCGCCCCCCAGCCACGCACATCGTAACATTCTTCCAGGCTGGGCTAGCCGTTTGGTCTTTACTACAGTTCCCCTTTATACAGTGCAATTAATTAGTTATATATATATATATATATATATATATATATATATATATATATATATATATATATATATATATATATATATATATATATATATATATATATATATATATATATATATATATATATACATATATGTACGCAAGCAGTTGTTTACACCGGATTTCTATTGAACGCTTACTGGTTAAATGATACATCGGGATAAATCCGACTATGGTGTACCTACTTAAAACACATGAAAGAACAACCGAGAAAAGAAACCATCAAGCAATATAAAATATCAGTAAATGACATTAAAGAAACAACCAAAATTTAATAAATATCAATTAGAAAGAAAAGCATATTTGACGTTTACAGTAGTGCAAAAGCTAGGAAAGGAAATCACAACTAAAGAGAGCTGCAAGAAAAGAGGAAGTGAACGCGCAAACAGATAAGGATCACTTCCGAGCAAGAAGCAAATAGGCTATTAGCAGCAGCTTCCTCTTGTCGGAAGGGTAAAATGAAGAGAGAGGGTTCCGCCTTCATCCCCCAAGTGGCGCGGAGGCGGTGATATTTTTCTGCCTGAGGCGCCCTGTCGCTCGATGTGCTTGCTAAGCTCGCCCAAAGACCTTCCTTGCAGTCGTTTTCTTCCCATCTTCTTGCTCAACCCGAGCCAGCAAATTGGGGCATTGACTGAAACAGGAAATCAGGGCCAGCGCCGCCGATTCACAGCGCCGCGGCAGGGGATCCCGGTCGGCGTCTTGGCATTTCGTCCATGCGTTTTGCTGCTGCCGCTGACAATGACAAACGAGCCGGCGTCCCGGTGCTCTGCTCGGGAAAAGAAGGGAGGAAGAAAGAAAGCCTGCCGCACTTTCCCCCGAGCGGAGCGCGGTGCGCGCACGTGAAGGAACGGCCCGATGAGCGCGTGGACCTTCGTCGTGAGCCAGCGGCCCTGTCGTCAGCCTTATTTAGGCGTGTCCCAGCACCGAGGTGAAGAAGATTTTCGCCCGCCGAGCAGAGCGCGACGAGCATGATGGCTCTCGCCTCGTCTCTCGTCGGCGCCGCCGAAGCGGCCCGTGTGCTCGCGCGTTCGCGGAGCGGCCGGTGATTTGTCAACGCGGCGCCCTCGAGTGCTACGGTCCGAACACGTGTTCTTGACCTTGGCAGAGGAGAAGGCTCCCCGCGAAAGAGGTATAGGGGGAAGCACACGCGGGAACGCACCAGGCAGCGGAAGGAGCCGATCGAGCGACCGCGAAGGGGAGGCTGGGCCTGGTGGACGGCTCGCAGAACTCACTGTTATGCGAGCGGCGCTTTGTTCTCAACGTCCTTGGCTCTGTTTTGCGTTGCTTGCTATCCGATGCTTTGTTATTGCTGCGGATCTGAGTCATGTCTTAAGATTTGAGGCGATTTCGACGATTCTTTTTGTTCCGACTGTGATTGTGGAGTAGTACTATCAGCTTATGTGGTCGGTGGAACAGGAGCCGTTTTCCTGAGTTATGCCACTCTAACAAATTCTCTATTCTTCTTCTTAAGCCAATATATTTACTATAGCAATAACGGTGAAGGTGGGAGGAGGTACGGTAGAGTAAGTTGTATTTATTGGCCCGAAATTGCCCGTAGCTTATGAGGTACATTACAGTGAACAAGTAGGTCGAATTTAATTTATTCCGTGTGGGACTTTTGAAGGGCTGCTCGAGTACAGCAAGCAATTGTTTTTGAATTTCATCTTCATCGAAATATGGCCGCAATGGCCAGAATCCGATACCCCAATTTCAGGCTGAGCAGCCGAGTGCCAAAGAAATTTAGTGATTGTGGTGGGTAGATTTCAGTTACGGCAGGAATCTTACGCTAGGCGAAACATATTATGAGCCTACAGTGGCGAATGTAATACGTTTATGCATCGGTTAACGTTTGCAACAAGCAAGGTCGCTTGCGGTATTCACTACTCCAGATAATTCCTCTCCACCTATCGGCCTCCTGGTGAAACCTCCTAAACAGGGTCGGGGCAGTAGCGCGCTGCAGGTGTCTGTCCCTCGTACTTTCTTAAACAGCATCTCTGATTGTTACTCGTTGCAATGCAGCCACAGGAAGGCAAGAAAAAAAAAAGGGAAAGTCAAAAGAGTTCGGCTGTGTTTCCATCTTACGTGGCTTCCCTCTGCAAAGTCTGCACAATGTAATTTGTCTTTTCCCCAGGTAAGCAGACGATGTAGCCCGGAGTATGTTATGGTTTAGGAAGAAACATCTCTCAAATTAAAAAGAAAAAGTGAACATGACCATGCTCGCTTGTCCGAACCATTTCCATTGAGACGGCTTCTTCCTTCTCGGCAAGCGTCAACTTACCTTGTAACCTTATCCATTGTCGCATGATCGCGTTGTGATCAGGTGGTTTCGTTATGCAGGCGCGCTGTCATAGACAACTGAAATTGTTCTTGAGCTTACAGTAGTATCCCCAACTGCATTTATATGTTGTTGTAGTTGATGGTTGCTCTCGGCAGCATTCCAGTGCGCTCGAGCGGCTCACATTCTCTTGCTCAGCGTGGCCGTCAACACGACGGTGCGTGCAGCACTGCACCGACGTAAAGGGGGACAAGTAGGCGATGGGCTGGTTAGAGGAGTAGACGTAGATAGCTCATTATAAGGTCACATTTCCAGGATTTAACTTTGTATTGTTTTCTCGACCCCCCCCCCCCCCCCCCCCCTCCTGCGCCTTTTACTTCCTTTTAAATCCTCGCTTGTTTGGAACCTGCAGAAGGAAATTGCAACACTACCAACTCCGCGTTGCTATGCTGTATGCTCTTCTCAAACTTACCAAACAGTATGTCATCGAATGCAAACTGCAAATCGATCTGCAATGGGTAAATCACGTTACTTAATTACTGTGTGCAAATGAGCACCAGCACAAGACGACTTTCGCGTAAGTTTTCGTCGATAAACAGTCGTTTACTTTATTTTGCTGCACTGCACACCGCATTTATTTATATTTTAGAAAGCACAGAATATCGCGTGGTTCAACGACGATGCGGCTTAACCCCCACAAAGGTGCACGGAAACATGTTTTAGGAATTTTAGGCTCTAAAGAGTGCTTACACACATACAGATTTACATAAAGGGCAGCCAGTACGTCGTTTGTCATGTTATCATTACACGCTGCTCAAATGAGGCAATTATGCCCGGCTGTAGAAGAATTCAGCGTTTCGCCACTCAAGCGGTTGAAAAAAGACGAAAGCGGTCTTGCAGAGCCAGTTCGATGAAAACTTTGAAGTGTTTTGCCTGCGGCACTAAATAAATGCTTCATACCAGGTTACGCATTTTTCACATAAGCCGGTAATACATATGCGCTGGCCTCGCAAAACGTTGGCCTGTCCGAAAAGGCTAATTTATTTGGAGAGCAATCTGATGGAGCTTGCGCTGTGATCGGGACATTTCTACGTGCAGAGCTGTAGAGAGAGACGATTTCGGGATACTGGTTTTTCAGCCCGATCAGGCAGAAGTGGCTGGCAGCTACAACCCACTCGCCTTCGACAAAACGCCCAGAATTTCACATCACAACAGAGCATAGCACTAAGTGAAAATGCCACCACGAATCTGCATTGGACGGCCGATACAGATGATTTTGTTGCGTTTATGTTATTTATTATGTTTATGTTGTGGATCGCTGCCAGACACGTAACCCTTACCGAAATCGCAATGAGAACACTTGCGCAAGTTAGGCTTCTTCCATATGCTCTTCGTCTATGCAGGTAAGCACGCTTCGGCGGAGCCGCAGGAAATGCTGTTTCATGCGGAATGCCAAGTCGCTGCAACTGCCTCGTTATCGGCGGACAAAGAACTGCACAGCAAAGGAAAGGTTAAAGGGCGAATCAAAGAAGGCACAATATAAAAGAGGCGCGTGTAGTAGGGGTTGCGGCCGAATTAATTTCTGTTGCATGGAGTTCTTGGAGCGTCATAACACAGCACGAAGGTGTTTCTTTTTGTTTTTTTTTTGCATTCCGCTTCCACCGAAATACGATGAAAATTTTACATGACATGTTCTACGCAAGAACCGTAGAATTAGGTAGACGGGCTGATGGCTGCAGTTCGGGACAGCGTGATATTTATGGTACACCTATGTAGTGGGGCCAACCACAGGCAGGCATAACGCTGGGCGATGCTCAGGGGAGAAGTAGCCTTATTGTTTACGTCTGAAGTGCACCCTATGCTATTGTAACTAAGTACGGGCACTAGTTTGTCCCATATCATCCTGCACCACAGATCACCGCCCCACAGCGCAGATCAATGTGACCGTGACTTCATAAATACGAGGGAGGTGAGGTGGGGAGACTGCAACTGCTTGCGTGAGTAGTTCCATATTACTAGTTCAGTTCTTTAGAGATTTAGGAATTTATCGAACGTAATGGAGAAGCATATATATATATGCATAATATGCGTAGAGTGGCTATTCTGCTCAATTTTGTTATACCCCTTAGCTACCAAGAGTAATATTGCATTTAAAATGTAAAGCTCACGTTTCCAGCTAAAACGGGGAAAGGAACAAAGCGATTCTTTGCATCACAATGACAGTTTGTTGGTAGATGCCAGGTAACATTGAGAGATGAGCTGGGACACGAAAAGGTTAGTTTGTTCTCGTGCAGCCACCCTTTTTTTTACTGTTCTCTTTAAATAACAAAAATATTAAGGTCGTCGAGCGATTTCTGTGAGGGTTTTGTTTTGAAGCGAAAGCTTCACTACGCCAGATTTTCGGAGGTTTTCACCTTCAAGTGACCTTGACAGATAGTGGCCTTTTCTTTCTTATAAGCTAATTTACAATTGACGCTAAATGAAAGGTAGAGCCGGTCTTCGCGTGGCACTAAATTTGACCTTGAAGTGACCTTGATCTAATGAAGTAGGGGTGTCCACTCGAAGTATAATGCGCCTTCCTTTCCATAAAACATAAAGTACCGAAGTACTCGGGTTCGGTCTCGACTGCCGGAGGCTGAGTTTCGGTGGAGGCTAAACGAAGAGACGTCCGTACGCTGTGCGATGTCAGTGAACGCTAAAGATCTTCAGGTGGTCAAAATTACTCCGCAGCCCTCCACTACGGCACATCTTGCTTAAAGATCCCTAGCTGATCAAAAATACTACGCAGTCCACCACTATGGCATCTCTTTCTCTTTTTCCACTTTCACTACCATCTTTCTCCCTTCCTTTACAAGCGTAGCAGATACCATGCCCTTCCTTTCCTGCTAACCAGTTACAAGAAAAATTATGAAAAGACCGCGGATTGAAAATGCGGTGTTACAGAGGCTATCGCTGTAACACTCAGAGCTTTTGCTCTATAACTAGGTTCAAGCCTTGCTTAAACCGCCATAATTTTCTCAAAGCTCGCAGGAATTATTTTTACACAAGGACCCACCAGTATTTTTGCTTGCTCCTATCCAGTTTTAGTGTTCTTTAATTTGTACAAAATTGAAATTTCCCAGCGCATAATATTATAAAGAAGTCACATGGAAACAAGTAAAATATACGTTATTTGGCATACTTGTGTATTGTAGTTGCTGGCCCGCAGAGAACGTCACGTTGCTGGACGCGATATCACAGTTGTCATTCACAGCTTCAGTGACCGCATGTTTATTGGAGAAGGTGAAATGCAAAAAGATGTGCCGTGTATGCATTCAGATCCTGATCAACTCTTTAGAGACGCATCAAAAGTCCAATTTTGCTAGTAGCCCCCTGCGACAGCGTTACGCAAAGTTAAGAGTGTCGCTTCAGCAATTAAAGCTTAGCATGTTGTAAAGGTTTAACTTCACCTTCGGAATTCATTGCACTGAATTTCTCTTTGTATTTCTTCACCCTCTAAGCTTAGTAACTAGATCAGCTTGCCATTCGTAGAAAACATTTGGTCGAATTTGCCGTAGTTATCGTTCAATGTGCGCATGATTTACTCTTGCCGCACTCGTTGTTTGGCAAAGCGAAGTGGCATTGATTGCATATCACAGAGAGTCGCATGCGAATAAAACGTGGGTGCATTGAAATGCTTTCACCCAACGACTGCGTTTATCTGACCTCGAGTTCTTCTTGCGAACATGCTCTTCGTCAGCAGAGTAAATGTACAGGTTCCCAACTTGACGTTCATTCATCACGTTCATCTGCAGCCATCGAGAGCGCGAAAAGTTAGAAAATAGGGCTTAATCCCGCTACAAAATATTGTGAGCCTTCCACGGACCTTCTTTCATTTGTACATACCATAACCTTCTTCTTTCTTTTGTACATACCATCGTCATCGTCCCGCGGCACCGGCTCTAGCACGCGCCTGAGTTCACCATCAAATTAAAAACGCTGACACGGCGTACCTTGCCTTGCCGTCAAGACTTTGGCGTCTCGACCTGGCCTTCTTTCACAAGAAACATGGAAACATGAAGAGCTTGGTAACAATATGTAGATCAATACTGAGCATGGGTAAATTATCCCGTTTGTCAGAGGGCCAAAAAAGAATGTCAGCACTTTTTGCAAAGCAGTCCTGCCCTCGCTCGTCAGGCATACTTTAATAGTTGTGAGTGGACCAGGCAAATATCGCAAAGTATTTTGAAAAAGCCAGAGTAGTGTTTGAGGCTACTACTTAGTTAATTTTTTTCTCCTGCATGTGTACGTAGAGAGTGCATTGCTTTAACCACAGCAGGGTGCGGCCTTCAGATGTGCCGTATTAGTCCATTGGTATTTTATTACCAGAAAGCTGTAATTTATTCCCTGTGATCCCCCCCGCCCCATTTTTCTTTTAGGCTTTCGGCTCTCTTCATGCCAATAGACAGAACTGCATCTTGCCCCCCCCCCCCCCCTCTCTCTCTCTCTCTTTCTCAGAAAGTCCTTCTTTCTGCGACGTATGGTGGTCATTTATTGTCCATTCATCTGAATATGATCTTAGGTGGTCATCCGTCGTCGCCCGTAAGCGGTTCAACTTCTTTATTATTTTCTTTTTTGTTTTGTTGATGTGAGCATAAGTGAAACTATTTACATCTAGCTTATACTATGTGTAAACAGCCACGGCATTTCATTTTCGTTCTTACTGCGTAAACAAAACAGAACAAAAAAAAAAGCAACTCGTTCCACGTTCATAAATACTTTAAGCCACGTTGTTGCCGATTTAAAGCTTTCATGACCTCCGGACAGTTCTCACCTTGACTTTGTTCACCTTCTATTGTCCAAGATTTTTTCACTGTTTTCCAACCATCACAACGGAGGCCCATATGCGTGCATTGCTTTCCGACTTACGGTCGTGAGCGACGCATGCTTACATGTATTTGGACAGCGCTTTCCTCCAAACCATACGAAGTTGAAATTGCATGCGTTCACTGACAGCTGTACTTTTACACGCTTCAGATAAATCTCTCAGGTGTTTTTTTTTTTTCTTTGGCAGGTCGATACAATAACCATTGTTTGTGTAGTAGGAGCGCGATCTTTCACGGTGATATTACTTCGGCTTTCATGCTACAAGTCTACGACGTAAATACGGTTCATCGCCGACGGAATACTGACGTGTGAAATACTTTTAACGTGCGTAAATTTTCAGCGGATTAACCAAGCACGTAACACTGCTGTGTATTATCCAAATAAAGATATTTACTGATAGCTTATTCTCCGGGGCAGCATAACGTGTCATTAAATAGCTTATATTAGACCCTTTCCCATGAATACACGTTTTTTTCGAAATGCTCTTTGGTTAAGGCAATGCATTGTCGTAAAATGAAAAACTGCAGTTTCCTAGCACTTACCTTACCAAATTTAAGTTTTCCCCGCAGTAATCAGAAGTCGGATTCAATATGCTGCCGACGTAACGTTTTATGAATTGTAGCCGGAAAAGAAATAACTTACCACGCTCCCAACCCAAATCCCGTGGCGCAAGACCCCGTTTTCAGTGTCTCTAGAAGCGCAGCGGACCGAGAGGAACGATGGCAACGACCTTAATAGAAGTGCGCTGGGAATTGATTTCACGGCCGGGCGACCCCCATAGGAGCATATTGCGCCAGCTTCCCGCTCTCTGCAGTTAGGCAAGACATTGTGACATGTGCACTTCCCTGTTTTGATTCCATGGCCATTAGAGGGAGAGTGGTCAACAACGCCAAACTGACGTCAATCGGAACAATCCTCAACCTATAGTAACAATGTTGCGAGTTAACCTTAACGTTTTGCCGTCGGACCATAGTGTGAAGTTTACAACTATTTTTCAAATAGGTGTTTTGAGTGAATCGCGGCGCTGGCATCGTAGCATATGTAATGCACATACACTGCGTTGTTAGTTAAGGCACAGTAAGTGGGCCATTTGAATGCATTCGACACAATTATTAGTTTGTGATTTATTGCAATTTGCTCAGATTCTGCGGACGCCACTTTAGAATATTTCACTCATTCCCCACGTAGATTAATCAACTCATCGACACGTTCATTAATTGTGTCCCTACCGACTGTGATTCGTGACGCGTTACCTCGCATTTTCTCTCTTTCTCATGGAAACTACCAAAAAGTATTCTTTGTCCTATACTTCCTCGTCTTTCTGGTGTGCGTGCACTAGATCGCGTCTTTGTTATTCAGGTGCACTCGAAGGTGGACCTTCATCCAAATGAGCACTGCAGTGGCCAAACAACAAGTGGGTTCGCGGAAAAACTTGCGTGCAAGCCCTTGAATCCATTTCTACATTAAAAAAAAAAACAGAGGAAGTTCATTTGTACGAAGTAAAAAAAAGAAAAATCCTGGGTTCCACTTGTCAGTGTGGGACTCGCTTGAGAAGTGTGTGATCCCTTCGGGTCACGTAGCTCGGGCTGTGGGTCATACGTAGGCACGCACGGCGAGTCCGTCAAAGCCTCTGCAATAGGCCGGCTGCCCGCGGTGGGAGCTGCATTTGCGTCTGAGCTGCTCGACGCCCTGACAGCAGTGCACGTGAGCCCGCGTGCACTTGTAGGCGTCGGACGGTCGCGGCGGGCGTTATTTTTACCGGGCCGAGACACCACGCAAGCACGTGGAAGTAGTTCGCTCCGTGAACGGCGGAGGTTGACCGGACTGCCGCTGGGAGCGCCGCGTGCCCCCCCTCCGCTAAAGTCCTCCGCGGAGTGCCGCGGGTGAGCGGGGCTGCGTCACCTTGGACTGACTCAAAATTGACGGTGCCGCCGCTGCGGGGGCCCTCGCCGAGTGCTTTATGGCGTCTGGGCGAGTTCCCGTTTCCGCGGGCCACCGAAATCGTGGCCCGGAGCTTGGATTCGTCACACTCGGGTTTTTTCAGTCTTTGTTTTATTGCCAAGCAAGCGGTCACGCGATGACTAACGGAGCGTGGCTGCAGCTTACCTAGGAATCTTCTGGGGTTCTGAGTCATGAATGGCGAGGCTTTTACTCCTACTTCTTATTAACGTTTTCCACCTGCCGGTGCAGATCCGCGGCTCCGAACACTGTTTTCGAGAGTGTCCCTACGGAAACATTAGGAAAAATAGGCAGCTATTTTCAAAGCAGAGAAAGCTTCCACGCTGCACTTGATAAATATTCCTCCGAGTTTGTGGAGAAGTGAGATCGCGTGTACTCAGTACACGCGCCGAGTTTCCCTCCCTCGATGCAGAATACGTTATCAGGCTGGCGTTCCACGCCACGCAAGAACATCACTCGGGACTATAACGCGAGAACGCAGCAGCAGTAGCAAAAAGCGCAGCAGCAAGTGAAGGCACGCGCGGTTTCGGACCGGGCTCCCAACGGTTGCTACGCAGCAGCATAACCCCAGCAGTGCTATCCACGGGCGCTTTCGGCGAATACTTCACAAGTGGGCTCGCAGTGAGGGCGCTCGGCGCATGTGGTAGAGAAAAGGCGAGAGGAGAGAGAGTCACCGTACGTGTACGCGCGTTAGCAACAGAATGCGACCTTGCAGAATGTGCTCCGAAGGTCCCTCTGCAAAGCAAGCACAGCGCACTGACTAGTGGCGCTGGTGAAGGCTCTCTTCATTCTGCGCTCGCTGGGAGTCCTCCATCGCGTACACTGATAGCACCGTTACTCTGTGTTATTCAATGCATTTGTCCTCGTGTAAGAGGAATAGCAAGCCTTTTTGCTTCTTTTTATATACCTATCTCACTGCTCAGTGATGTCGAGAGCGATCTCACCCATTCCTCTAGATTTTTAGGTAGCTGTAACCTCGACGGATTTTTTTTTTATTGTGCTGGGGGCGTCTTTGACATGTTCCTTTTGAGGCTAAGAAAACTTCTCTCTAATGTGCCGCATTTTTTAAGTAATAAGGCTTAACGAGGCAGCGTATTAGCGATTCTGTAGTAAAGGCTAAATTTATACCAAATCAAGCAAAGATGAAGCAAAACAAAACGAATCAAAAGAGAAGCGTCTTACAGTTTCTTGATACGATTTGCTTTATGCCTTAGCTTCGGTGTAATATTCTTCGCGAATACCTCTTTCGTTCCTCTCTCTCACACTGTTGTCTTTTTTTTTTTTTTTTACACTTGCGCATTTTGTCGTAATCCTTTACACCGATTTATATCGCTGGCACAGTTGCCGTACGCAGCGAAACGATTTCTTTAAAGGAGAGAAGACTGTGCAGCCATGCGCCGAGCAGTTATACGGCGCGGAAAGATCCTCGTTTGCAAGCGGACGTCGTCTAGCGTATAGCACGACTCTGCACTCCGCATGCGTTTTCTAGAAGTCCTGTAACTCGTACTTACGGCGTAAGCAGGACCTGTTCTTACGCAGCAGTAGCAAAACGAAGATTTTCCACCTCAGCCACAACTACTAGGTGCGTTCGCAATTACAATCTGACAATGCACTTAGCATTTGCCCCCCACGCCAACTTTTCACACTGCCTCGAAATTTATAGCCGCTCAGTACATTGGGCTGCGTCATGCGCAAGGGTTATCGGCGCACACTACCGCGACCTCAGCCTGTTCATATTGTACGCGGTGCGAGGCGCAAGAGCTACCCTACCGGAGCCGCCAGTGCCCCAGCGGAAAGTCGGTGTGACCGAGATCGGAGCTGACCGATGCACTCATTAGCTGTTGGTCGGATCAGCTCGAGACTGGAGTGGCCGGGGGGCAGCTTATCCGCCGCCGTTTGTTTGGGTCGCCCTCAGCCGCGCGTCATTTCGATCGGCAGCCCGGCGGGACCAAGCTTCGCTGCAGCCATCCCCGAACGAGAGAAGGAAAAAAAAAAAAAATAAACAGGGACAGAACGGAGCTACAGCTCCCAGCGCACTCATTTCGTTAATGACGCTCTGCAATGCGCGACTGGAGAGATGAAGAGAGGGAAAACGGGGGCTGGCAGAGAGAAGGAGAGAGGTGGTTCTGCGCGGATGCTCAGCATGGCGACAGAGCGACGCGATTCGTTTTCAGCGTTGAGCCAGTTCCCCCCTCCCCCCCCCCCTTCCCCGCTTAAAAGAGCAGCAGGCTCGGTGGTGTGCGTTCGCCAGTGCGCGATTCTCGCTGCCGGTTTTCGTCGGCTGAGGCCGAGCTCATAAAGAAGCTCATTTGTGGACAATAAACGTCGAGCGACGCTAGAAAGCAAAAAAGAGACGACGTTGAAAGGGAAACCAAAGATATGAACTCGTTAGGCAGTGTCGTGCGGCGCGTAGTGACATGGATTACCGCCACAGAGGTTCGGGCCTACAATGTAGGTCACGTGGTTACAGTGCCCACAGAGGACAGGAAACGTCATGTGGGAAGAGTGAAATGACTTATGGGGAAAGCAGAACATAGTTCTGTCATGAATAAAATAGCCGTGCAATGGTCAGGCCTATCAGGAAATTACGCAACCGGAAAATGCTGACCGCGTGACATGAAATTTGCGGCTTGCATCGAATGTATTACGGTGAACTCGAGTTGGCGCTCTTTCTATCTTGGCAGTCTAGGTGACCGTGGTCACAGTGTCAGACAGCGCACGGGAAGGACTCTGCGCGGCCTTTATCTCCATTTGAATGCGTCGGCCGGCTGCAGACGGCTGCACCACCTTACGGAGGGCGCTATAGCGCTTCCTTCTCAAGCAGGCAGCTCATTTTAACATGTGGAATCGCTACACGGGGCATAATTAAAAATTAAAACAAAAAGAATCAAACAAATTTTGACGTATTATTCGAATAACCGTGATCGCTATCATATAATACCTGCCGAGCTCAACAGACACGTACTGAAAGAAGCCTCCACTCAATCGGAAGACTTTGTTTTAATAAACTAGCGAATACTGAGAAAAATCGCCGACATACGGATACAGCAGTTAAGGCACTCAGCGTATGCTGCCGAGAAAAAAAAATCAGATTTATACCAAGAAGTGATTGCACCGAAGCAGCTCCAGGACCCATGATTAATGCTGCATTTCTTCCCATTTGTAAGTCATGGAGTGCAGATCCTGAACGGCATTTTTGTCCTTTCAATTACACGTATACCTCTTTTTCTTTCAACAGGGCACGATGTGCAACGAATAACACTAAGAATACATCATGAAGCAATTATGATTTGGCAAGCGTAGAGTCTAGGGCGGCCACAGATTGTGCATGAGCCGTTCTGGGGTATCGACCAGCTCCCAGGGCTACTAAATATGCCTTCGCCTTTCCGCGATCCTGTTCTTTGAGCTAAGTAGCGCGCACGGTCTCCCTGACGTCCTTCGCGGCTTGAGGAGCTTCTACCATCAACCGCTTCCCCGGATAACGAGCTTGGTTTTTCACGACGCATATTGATCAACAGCACATCAGAAACGGGATGAGACACAAACAAGCGCTTGTCTCGGTCTCTCTTTGGTCCCTTCTTTGGTACGCCGTTGAGCAATACGTACCAATGGGTCCAAATTACAGCCTTACTCAATGAGATTTATGGTATACTCGGCTCGAACGTTTGTAGAAGCAGAGCTTGTCTTTGTTCATGTTTCGTCTCATCTCTGATGCGCTCAAAAATGAAAATGATCAGAAATACGGCGCGATGAACGAGGACAAAGGCACACAAACGACAGGACTAGCGCCGTTTGTTTGCCTTCTTTGTCCTCGTCCATCGCGCCATATTAGTTTTGATTCAGAATCTACCAACTAGACCAAACAAGAGTTCTACTTGCTGTTGAGAAATATGAACACGCGCCCGCACTGCCGTCTTGGTCAATGCGTTTTCTGATGCACCGGGAGCTAACATGTGTAGAAGCAACGTTCGTCTGTGTCTCTGTTTCGTCCCGTCTTTGATGCGTTGTTCAGAAATATCAGTCTGTATCTACCAACTCCCCCAAATTTCAGTCCTCAAAGCTTCTGGTAGTTTACCTGTCGTCGCTATTATCCAGACTAACAGATTAAAGATGAAAACGATAACGATTTAGCCGCTAGCAGATACTCAGCGGTACTGCCGCCTAGCTTTTCAAAGCACAAAACTTATAGATGAAAGACGGCTAAGATTGCGAAAATACATGTATCATATGTAGTGGAGTCTTAATTTTACTACGGTATACCATATTGCCTGCAAGGTTGGTTCGGCACGTAAAATATGCCTTACTGAATCGACATGTTATTTTGAGCATCACTACTTTGGTATCTCGGTGGCCAAAGTTTTGATCTGTATCACTTGTTGGTCCCGCCGCGGTGGTGCAGTGGTTAGGGCGCTAGTCTACTGTGCTCAAGGACGCGGGATTGAATCCGGGTCGCGGGGACCGCTTTTCGACGGAGACAAAAAGCAAGACGCCCGTGTGCTGTGCAATGGCTGCGCACGTTAAAGAACCCCAGGTGGCCTAAATTTCCGGAGCCCTCCATAACTGCGCGTCTCTCATAGCCTGAGTCGCGTTTGAACCTTAAACCACATAAACGAAACCAAATCATCATTGAATGCATATCTTATTTCCGTACCTTGTCCCCTACCTGAGTTTTCCTTTCTTTTACTACATGGGAGCTCACCTGCAAGTCATAGTCGCAATTTACGGAGGCTGACTATATTGCTCCTTTTCACCTGGGTCAGTTAACACGCACTTTATTTCAACGACAGCCACATTGATCGCTTCGCGGTGGGGCCTCTTCGGAGGCCTCTGTGCCACGCAGCCTTGATTATTGTGCTTTCAGCGTGCAAAGCGCGTTGGTTGCTTTGCAAATAAGGACGGTGCGCAGTGCGTTTCTCTGCCGTGCTGTACGAGACAGAAGTCACAGCAAAGCACGGGTGACACGGGGCGGCAGTGAACCGCTTGAAAAGACGACACAGTGCCTGTATATCCCCCTTTACTGTGCCTCGTTTCGGATTCGTTTCTTTACCACGTATAGCATCCACCTCACAGAGGCAAACCTGGCGTCAGGCATGGCATCCCTTTGTCCGACGCATCAATGTTCGGCCTGAAAGCGGCCACGTAACGCTTTTTCTATAGTCGTCAGAATTCGTAATAATTTCCGGTGGTTTATCCGCACACTTTAACTTAAGGCGAATGTTGTGGTTAAATGGACACACCAGGAAAATATCAGACCAAGCAGGGTGCATAGATTATTACTCTGGAACACTACCTACATACTTTTTTTTTTTTTTTTTCCTGCGTGGAAAGTAGGCTGCGTTATTGAGGAAATCGCAAATGGAAAGTCTCGGAACCCCACTGCTTTCAAACCGCCCGATAAAAATGAATACAGTTACATCATTTATATGTCGCATTTGCTCTAGAGCTTAATAACGAATCAGGGATGTCGCTTCCAAGGACCAGAAACGCATCCGCAAACCGAAACCATAGCCAGTCGACCTAGTCAGCGGCCATGGTGGCAAGATACAAGCGCAACCCGTCTCAGCCTCCCACAGAAGGGCAAGTTCTCTCCGCCGCAGCGCGTCTCGTTGCAACCCCTGCGTATGCCGTAAAAATAGCCACCGTGGGAAGAAACTACATGAAGATGTCGATGGCAGCTGCACACTGCAGAACAAACAAGCGTCATCGGCCGTCAGTGCTCTGTGAAACAAAATCCTAAAATCCGGGTCACCCTCGCTCAAGAAACGCGCCGCAGTCCGGATTTTCGTGCGCCCAACCCAGTAGCTAATACGACCGAATGCGCACTGTTTGATCGCTTTGAATCTTAACAAGCCATTCCTTTCCTCTAATATTTTCGAATTTAATCTCATTTATTTATTTTTAATATTCTCAGGGGCCGGCTCGGGAGTTACAGATGGGAGGGGAAGACAAAGTTTGAGGAATAACACGCCATTTATGTAAAAGGTCTTCAAGCAATGAATTGTCAGACGTTCGGCATCATTCCCGCTTGGGTGTATAGGCAACCTAATGACCTGTTACTGTTTTATGCCGTTAGTAGCTCACGTTTATAGTATAAGGCAACGAATTTTTACTACGTCTACTTTTTCGTCATTTTCATAGGTCTTTGGTTAAAAGTGAACACGAGGTGGATCGGCGTGAGGTGCAGGCCTTCATGAATAAAGCATGATGCACCAAGCACGTGGTACGTGCATTAACAGCGTGTACGTGGCTCGTTGAGAGTGGCAATATGAGGCGTGTATTTTAAAGAAGTCGCTCGAGTTATTGGCGCCCTTATAGGCGGTGCAAGAGGCCACCGTGTGGCCTCTGGTGCTTGTGCGCTGTCAGCTTTGAGGGATTCTCGCAAGCATGCGAGCAGTAGACACGTTCCAGCATATTTCATTGGACACTACATCTGAGCGAAAAACGGCATGCGTATTGCTTGTCTAAAGGCACGCTGTATGGTTTATTATGGCTTGTTGATCGACGAACTACGCATTGGGTACGACCATAGATGCCCCTTGTGGTCGACTCTGCGGTGGTCGTTCTCTCTCTCTCTCTCTCTCTCTAAGGTGGTGAATTGCTTTCTGTAGGTTGCAGGCGAAAAACAATCAGGCAGGTTTCGTCCAGCTCTATTCCACCGTATGCCTGTTATGGCTGCTGGCAGAAATAGCACGAATAACCTTCACGAACACACATCGGTTGGCTGAGCACTTTACACAATAACGTATAAAAGTCGAAGAGCAAAAATGCGCCGTCTGCCGGCGTCGTCATAACGAGATGACACGACGTGGCCAAGCGCTGGTTGGTCTACGGGGAATGTGGCGTCATCAGACCACGCGATATGGCCATGATGGCAGGCGAACTAATCACGTGACATGCGCGAACGTTGTGGCGGGCTCGGCGTCAGTTGGCAGCTGTTAGTCGTGCTCAGACGTGTCTAGACAGCTCCGTGCAACAGGCTGGAACGGAGCCAGGATCAACACGGCGTGGGTCTACAGTAGTGTAAAGTCCCCGCGGCCATGGAAATATGTAGCTGAAGATGAAGCCTGGGCACGCGCAGAGCGTATGCGGAGAGCAGCAAAGAGAGTGGAGAATCAGGAGCAAGCCGAGAGGCCTTCTGACTCCAATGCCATCGCATTCTCAGCACGTAACGTAATTAAGTGTTATCTAAATTTTCTTTTCTTCGTGGAACTGTATGTGCCGCCAAAGAAAATTCAGCTGCATGTAGCCCTGTAATGAAAGACGATAAATACCTTCCTTGCGTAATAGATATCTTTCAACCTATCTCAAAGCATCTCCTCGTTTACAGTGCTCAGAAAACGTGAAAGACGCTGTGCTTGTATGCCGATAGACTTGCATGCTGGCACGCGCTCAACAGACACTGCAATTTCAGAAATCTCGTAGCCTGCACAAAGTAGCCGACTCGGCGCTTAAAGTGCGAACACAACCGCTTCACAAAACCAGCGCGCTCATCAGAGTGCGAATGGCGTTGAGAACTTGCGGTTTTGAGCTGGCCACAGACAATGGCCACATGTAGCCAGCTGAGTGCACAGAATACACACGAGGCGAAAGAGGCGGCGATCATTTTTTCGTATAATCTTTCTCTCTGTCGTCTGTTTCACTTTTTTTTTCTTGTTTTTTTTTCTCTCTTTTTTCCCCTTTTTTTTCGTTTTTTTTTTTTTTTTTTTTTTTTTTTTTGCGAAAGCGACACTATGTCAGCCAGCTCGACTCGTCGCGTATGCTCGTATGCCGTAGCCACAAATGCAGGCACGACGAAACCGGGGCAGGAGCTGCCAACTTGGCTCTTTCGTTTCACACGGAACAGTTATGACAGAATCAGCCTGCCAGGACCCTGGTATTCACGTTAACCCTATAAGCCGCTAAGGCTTGGTTAAAGCGGGGCTTGATATGCGGGCTAGTAGCCTATGCTATCGCGTCATACCCTTAAAGGCGGAGCTTAACTGTCCCCCATATTTAGATGCAATAAACGACTTTACCACTATCAACTAAAACGCCAGTGAACTTTGATGCGTTCGACGGAACGCTGGTTCAACGGAACGCGCTCCAACAGATGGCGCCGCCATCTGTGTAAAACTGTACGAGACGGGAGTCGTCGTAACTGGGATGTATATATCTCCCCAGGCCAGCGTTGAAACTGCGTTGGACGTTCTGGCTACCGGAATGCCCAGCCGAACTGAAAAGGAGTTGGTTGTCGTGACGGGGGACTTTAATAAAGATAAGAACTCCGCCTTCGTTCAAGCTGTAGGGGAGCGGTTTCTACTTTAGTTGATCCAGCACCAACCTCAAACCGCCAGACATTGAGGAAGCAGTTTAAACTTGGTTTAACACAGAGCCTCGGCAGATATAGAGCACGTTGTCAGCAGAGTGGAAACCAGGTCCCACTACTTCACTGATCATCGCAGCGTCATCATTGGTATCAAAAATAAAAGCCTGGTCGTTAACTGAACAGTTTGTCTTGTCTATACAATAGAGCTAAACCAAACGCTTAACTACAGACTACAACCACAAGCGTAGCCAAGTAGCCGCTACTTTCGCAATTCAACTAGGGTTAACACAGCTAAACACAGCCAAATTTTTAAAATTAATAAGATATGTGGCATTCTACGCTCTTTCTTCGTATTTATATGGCAATTGCCCATTAATGGCGAAATGGTGCTCTAAAATATGCACAAACGGGTCACCAGTCACCGATGTAGAATTCTGCGCGTCACGTGTTTTTTTTTTTTTTTTTGTGAAATTTTTTGGATTGCAAAATTTCTGTCTCTGGTAAAAATAACATGTTTGCTGTGACGTGATGCTAACCTACATGTGTCTAGCCAAACTTGATATCCCACTTTTTTGTCCCTTTAAACTCTTCCCTGGCGTGAGCGGGCTACAATAGCTAATAAAAGACAATAGCTAATAAATCTAAAGGCAACTTTACGTAATCACAGCCCTGAATCATTGCTCAAACTGTGGTAATTTGTTTTCTCACCTATAGTTGAGAACACGAGCCATTTTCCAATACTGACGGGACGAATGCTCGATTCATGGCGCTTCGTTTCTTGACGTGGCAGCATATCCTCTGTTATTCCCCGCAGAATAATGTGAATTAGAAACTCTGGGAGCAAGCACACATCACAGCTGCCATGCGTTGAACACGCACCAGAAGCAGACACACGTCCCAGCCAGAGCTGAATGTGAAATTTGGTGCGAGTAGAAAGGTCGCTTATGTAAAAAAAAAAAAAAAAGGGAAACAAACACGATTGCAGTGTAGACAAACGAAAAGAAAACAAGGAAACGTGAAAGCACCTTTATGTAAACCATTTCCTCGCTAAAAACGCAGATAAGAGATTAGCTCGAATGCAAAGCTAGTTTCGTAACAAGCGGAAAGCTTCGCGCCATCGTCCTTAGGGGCCGAAAACGACCTTGAGAGCTGATGATCGGTGCGTGTATTATGAAAGGCTCTCGCCCATTTGTCTTCCCTACAGAGCATCAAAGCCCTGGGCAGTATACGGCGCAACCCTGTGCGTGGCAGAATACGGCACGTGTCTTCATACGAGAACGCAATGTTAACAGACATACATCGACAACGCTTTTTTTCTGATGGTTACCGAGGCCTCATAGAAACTACACGCTGTGAAGGGCGAAAGAAAATTCAGCGATGTCGGGAGCATTCGCTCCGCCGATTATTCGTTTTATTGTTCCTTTGGCAAAGTGACGCCGACCCGCGTCCTGGAGCTGCTGCCATGAATGCGAAGCTTTTAACTATATGTGGCGCAACCTCGAGATTGTTTGCGATGCGTGTGGGCTCTTTCCGCAGATATGAAAACACGCGCTCCTCCGTCTGTGAATTTCCGGTGCTTCTTTAATCAAGTATATTTTTTTTCTTTTTTCCGTTTTTAGGCATGGAGGAGAAATGAAGAAATTATGGGGCACAAACTTCCACTGACAATGATTAGGAGTCCACCCGGGGTAGGCATCAGCATTAACATTTAGAGCTCATTTTCGCTTGTATCTAGCACCATCCTGTTTTCGAGTATGCCTAACATCAGTTGGGAAAGATGCACTGCAATGAAAGCGTTCTGCCCATTGTCACTATATATCAAAAAAAAATATCTAAAGCCCCCCCCCCCCCCCCCCCCCATCTGCTGCCTGCAAAAATATTTGACCTACTGAAAGCGAAACCTGTCAGTGCTTTCTTTTAATTTTACACTACTTTTTGAAAGGGGGCACTACCTCCTGAAATTTCGGCTGTTGCTTTTGATTTGATAGAAATTAAATACATACAGCCGGAGTAAAATGTGTAAGAGAGGTAAAACAATATCCTCAACATCAAAGCCCCCCCATTTTTTTTTTACTCTCAGGTTAATATTACCTAATAAGTGTTTTTCTCCACCACCCCCATCACAAGCTCTCCAGCACCACCGGAGAGAGAGGAATATCGGTTTCAGCATTTGACGTCACTACCACCGGAAGTGCGCAAAGCTGCATTGCACTTAGCCACTGAGTTTTCCCATCCACGCCACAAATCACAATAAACATTTCCGGGGGGGGGGGGGGGGGGGGGGGCTTATTTTATCAAAGAAAAAGAGCATAAATATGCGTAGCGGTTCAAACTAGCCCTCTGAGGATTCAGGACCAAGGGGCGGCTCCAACGGTAAATCCGGCACGGAGCGAATGGGCCAGCTTTTCCTCTCGAATCTAGGGCGGCGGCACGGCTACTTTTGATTACCGGCCGTCTTTCCGCCGCGGCGTCTCGTAAACGTCCGAGTAACGCTCGCGGATCCTGGCTTTGGCGCAGCAGCGGCCGTGATACTCCCGCCTGGGTGGGCGCGCAAGGGGCACGCACGAACGACGCCCGAGCCTCACGAGGCGCCCGTGCGTGCTCGCCGCGCTCGCCGCTCGTGATGATGCGCGCCACGGAGAATAAATATTGATGCAGAGAGGAGAACGAGATCGCTGGACGCGGCGTGGTGTACGCATGGGCGCGTGTCTTTGCCGCAGTACGGCGCTAGCTAAGAGTGGGGATTTACGTGTGGCTCGAGCTATAGGGGCCGCGATGATACGCTGCGTGAACTGCGGCCTTTCCGTCGTGTCCTTTTGAGTCGCTTACAAGGAGCGGGCACCTGTTATTCCTCTTGCCAAACACCGAGCGCGCTCCTTTGCACTTGGATGGGAGCAAGGGGGGCAAGATTTGCTTGGCAGCGTATATTTTGTTTGCGCAGGCTCGGTTCACAATGTTAGGTAATAGATTTTCGAGAAAGAAAGGGTTCAATATCTGTCTCACCTTCAATGGACCCCTTAAGCGCGTCGTGGCGGAAAAGTGAAGAAGGGAGTGAAAGAAGAAATAGGTGCGCAGAAGAGGGAGGACACAGAGTTAATGAAGACCATCTGGGGTCCTTCAACGTGCAGTGACGTCAGACAACCTGCAGCTATTTTTGTTTTCCACCTGGATCGAAACGTGGCCACAAATTGTGCTTGATGCTCAAGTGCCCGAAATTAAGCAGTACCTTATCCTATGAAATGAGTTCTGTCAGTGTGCTTCAAGTCGCCCAACTCTTATGTGTGGCTGCGGCTGTGTTTGCAGGAAATGCAATTGTTCACTGTATGACTCAGTTTTTATTTACTTATTTGTTTATTCAATACACCAAAAGCACCCTGGGTGCAACTACTGTAGAAAGATCAATTAAATTTAAAGACACGAAAATAATTCGTCACAACGAAATAGAGCGCAGTAATAAAAAATAAAACAAAAATCATTAGCAGCATATGCAAGAAAAAAAAAGAGGGGAAAGCATGAGCTGCTTCTTCGGAGCACGCAATCAGCTACGAGAATAGTGAATACCGAAGGAACAGTATACCTTTTCCAAGTCAGCCTAAAATTCAGGCATGCAAATGCTCTCATACAAATTCATTTGTTTCATAAGAAATAACAAAGGACATTAATCAAATAACTGGTAATTACCTTGGTAATTACCTCTCCTTCATGAAGCATAGTGAGGCTCCATTAATGGGACCTTTTATTGATTATGTTCTTTATTGTAAACGTAAAGCGAGAACTTTGATCTTAATGCTTTTTTGCACTGTGATAAGAGTTTCCACCCTAGCGCTTCTCAAAGTTCGGAGCTCCTATAACATCAAAATTATAGTTCTCAGTTGCAAATATCCGAAGTCGCTTCTGCACTCGCTTTAATTTGTATTTTAAGATAATTTGAAACAGATCTCAAGCCGCGCATCTATATTCAAGAATTTGCCTAACATTCGTGACGTGCAGTGTTTCCTCCAAGGTTGAAGTACCCTGCTTGAAATTTCTTTGAAAGAGGCAGAGAAGGCACAAGGCTTTGGCAGTTACAGTGCAAACGCGCGCAGTCCAATTTAATGCCGCTTTAAACGCGACCTCGAGATACTTGACGAATTCCAACAAGAGACTGACTACAGTTACTGCATACCTTGTTTCTTTTATTTTTAAATTACATGCGGAAACATTTCGCTGCGTTGAGAGTCCAAATATTACACCTTCCGCACACCTTACCTACATCAGGCTGCAGCACAATCTGCGCTCGTGACATGGCGGTGAACCACTCAAACATCAGCGTACAGTCTAACACGAAGACATAGATCACTCGGCAGATCATTAAAAAGAAACAATCAATTACAATTGCCCATGGACCGAGCCTTGCGGAGCGCCCAATTACAAAGTGACACCGTCTATAAATAAGTCCGTACTGCCGGTTGTTTCCGCGCATATAAATAATCCTGAATACAACCAAAAAGCCTAAAAATGGTACCTAAATATGATAATTTAGGTAAAATTAAAACGCAAGCCTGCATCAAAAGTCTTGCGGAAGTCAAGAAAAACTGCATCTATTTGAACACCGCTATTTAAACTTACTGCATTGCCGTGGACGTATTCCGTTAGCTGAGCCGTGCCAGACAAAAGCCACCTTGAGCGGGGGTGAAGAAGTTATTATCATTAAGGTTCTTCGTAGAAGAAGACTATGTGATATGTTGTAATTTATTATAGAGAGCAACGGTTAGGAGCACTGATCGATAATCGCATTCGTTTGAGCGGTCACTATCTTTGTGTATGGATGTTATATTCGCCAGTTTCCAGCCGATGGGTAGTTTTTGATACTAGGTATTTATTAAATATTGTCACCGTAAAAGGAGTTCTTTCACTTGCACAATGCTTCAATATAGCTAGATATGCCATCAGCACCATGAGCAGAGTCAGCATTTTCATTATACGATTGCGCATTTACACCACTCTGTTGATATGATATCTTGCATGTCTTATCGGATAAAGGCGACAAAGTTATCTCAAAATAACAGCTCGAAGGGCGACTTGGTGCTGCATAGTACCCAGATATGTGGCGCAACAAACACAATCACATGAATAGAAAACGCAACACAGGCGCACACTACCAACGGTAATATGGAACTGAACACGCACTTCCTCTTCACCACTCAGCTACATACTCTTCTACACCTAAGAAGAGAGGGGGTGAAGAAGATGTACTTGGGTGTAGAAGAGGATGTGTGGTGAAGAGGAAGTGCGTGTTCAGTTCCATATTACAGCTGGTTGTGTGCGCCTGTGTTGTGTTTTCTATTCATGTGATTGTGTTTGTTGCGCCACAATTGTGGGTACTGTGCGACAAAGTTAAGCACATTTGAATTGTTTCTTAAGAGAACCCGCCAATAAAACATTAGCCTATTAAATAAAAACCGGCTTTTTTCTATGGTGCCTTTTTTTACACAACACGGCCTTTCTCCCAATACGTGTATGCATTTTTTAACATCCAATGTTTTTCAGCGCGCTGTTAACTTAAAACAGCCTTAGAAGGTAAGTAGGGTGAGACTAGTTTTGAAGAGCTTTATTTTTTTTTTCCTTAATTTGAAGGTTCCCCACAAGCCCTCTACGTCACGCGTTTCGCTATAAGTGACAAACAATGAGAAGTAAGCAACTAACGTGAAAGGAGTGCAGTGGAGGGAGGAGGAGGAATGGGAGATTGTCCAATCGTCCTTCTTGATCTCACACAGCAATAAAAAATTACTGGACATCTTTGTAGCCAACGTTGAAAATGTGGACGACTTTGTAGCAACTATGGGATGCAATAACATGCAAAAGCCGAAACACTTAATTTCACTCGCTGGAAGATGTTAGCATACCGCATTGGAAAATCGCGGTCTCGTTTTCGCAACCCCAAAATAATAAAAAAAAGCATGTGGAGAAAAAGAGCGAATGATACTGTGCTTCACTTTTAGCGCAGAGTTAAGTGCCTGCAATGGGAGACTACAAATTATTTAAAGGTGGTGAGGAGTTTTGAGTTGAGAACAGAAGACAGCATCAAGGTAGCACTTGTAGCGAGGCTGGGGCTTACAAAACTTTATTAAGCACAGCGGTAAGCGAATGAGGCAAGTTAGCTAGCGTGCTGCAGGCCCTGGAGACTTCGGCAACGCCGGCCCATTTTATGTCCCCGGTCTAAACTCCCGGTCATCGCTGGACCCTAGCTTATCCCAAGCTTTTGAAGAGGGATCAAGCAAGAGTTCTGAGGAAGGCTTATGGAGATTGCACGGTCACATGATTAGGTCGAAGCCACCTTTCTCGCCACAAAAGCGACAGAAAAGATTCATACGCTTATTTATGAATTTTGGTATGCAGCTTGGGTTGGAGACGTCGAGAAAGTTCAAGCAGTGGTCCAGCATGCAGGTCCCGCTCATTGGGAACAATCGTCCTCCTCATCTTCGGCAGACCCCCGCACTGGCCTGCTTAATTACATTCGACGTCCCACTCCGCCGACCCGATGGAATGGAACGAAAATGGGTTAATTAGGATCATTTTGTTTTTAGGAACAGTTGTTTAGGTTAGGCCAGACACGACAGAACATGTCGAGTAGGTTGCAAATCCCGACATATATATAAATTCATAAGCGCCAATCAGAGAAAATTGAAGATTCCTTAACAGAATATCTTCTACATACGGTTTTTCTCTACATACGGCAGGATTTAACAAGGCTGTTATGAATCCGAAAAAGTTGGACGAATTTACTACGTCGATAATGTATCACCAGAGGATATGCGAATTTTCCGCAGGCTTAGAAAAGTTCCGTAAGTAGACATAGCAGACACAAAAGATTTGGTGACGAAATAGCGCTATGAGCGCCCTAGCACACTGTGCGCGACTGCGCACGACGTGCTGTTGTCTGACGGTAGCTGCTTGTTTGTTTCTCTTTCCTCATCGGATATGCATAGGAACACTGCCATGACCACTACTTCGTCCGCACGTGGAGCTTCTGAGCAAGCGATCACGGTTGGGTTTCCGAAGGCTGTACAAAAGCGAGTGGCGTGGGCTTTTCTCCGGCTCTGTCGTGGCCCGCCTCGGCTCGCGGAAGAAACTGGACCCGTGTCGAAACAGCTTCGTAAGACGCACGCGGCACAATTCACGTGCAGCTGGGTCCTTCGGGCGAGTTCGCTCTTTCTCGCCCCGCGTTCATATTAGCCATTCGGCCCGTGGGGAGCAGTTGCTCAAGCGAGCGCATTCAGGCGACGCGTAGAGCGCGCCGTTGGGCGCCGACTTCTGGGAAATTTCCCAGAGGCGCCGCTATTATTGCGCGCCATCGGTTGCTCCGTGGCAACGTCTCGGCGCGCAAATGGAAATCACCAAGATTTTCAAAGCGCGGCAATCCGTCCACACCTGAGACGGCGCTGTGATCGCTCCTCGTCTCCGAATGCAACACGGGATTCGAGGTATTGAAAGAAACAGGTGTGAAAAAGTAATAGACAAACAAAATTAGCTTTCACATCTTTCCTCTCCTCCCCCCCCCCCCCCCCCCCCTCCCGAATTTCCGTAGTAGAGATGTGGTGCATTTTCGAATCTTCTATGTATGTGTGTATGGTGCAGTCTTTACTGAGATTCTGGTTTTACTTTCCCGCCGCCCCAGAATGTATTATAACTTCTGCATCGAACTTCGGAGAACAACTGCGTGGCGCATTAAGCTGCGATGGCTAGTTAAAGTAAGACTTTAGAGGTGTACTTGCCTCGTGTAACGTTCCTTCAATGTCTTTTTTCATTTTTCGCAATACTCAATCTGCTGCAGTGAAGACTTTTGCCTTCCGCAATGCAACTCCGAATATTTCGCGGTTCACGCTCCAAGTTTTAACTTATTCCGGGGGCTTATAACTAACCCGAGAACGCTTTTGCCTCACACGCCTTGAAAATGAGGCTTATTTTATCGCAAAGAGGAGGGACCTTTTAAGAGTCTACAAAGCATTCAACTAACACGCTGGATGACGTGCAATGGCATGCGTAACTATTTTGGCAGTACCTTCATTATAAACGGCGCCCCACATTACGTGAGCCAAAGTTTAAAGAAGCGCGCCCGGACGCTGGGCGCTGCCCGGGCAGGACATACCCCCAGCCCAACATTGGCACTATGTTGAAAATGCACTGGTCCTATGCTGGACCGGACTTGCCAACACATTACCAATATTGACCAATGAATCGTGATGTCTGGGTGGTAGAGGCTAGCTGTTTACAGCGATGAGACGCGCCCTAGTAGAAAGTGAGACTTCGCGAACTTGGCCATGCCAAGTTGACGGCAAGCAGGGAAGAGCAATTTTCGTAGTCAACTGGAAGGAAAAGAATTGCCTCTCAGTATGCAAATTTCTTGAAGCGCGCTTTATCCACTGAGCAAGCGGCGGCGGGTGGAAGTATTTGTAGACTTGACTAGCATTTCTCCAGAAAAAAAAAAAAACAAAAAAGAAAAAAAAAAACAGCTTCACCTCGACGCTGGTTATTGTTTTTCTTACATGGCATATATTGGAACGAAAAAGAAGTATTCCTAAAGTCACGAAGTATTTACACAATTCTTGCAGCTCTCGGAACTCGGTAGGAAGTCAGCAGGCCTTGCTGAGTCCCAGGCAAGGGCTTCATATCAAGATGCATACAGGCACTTATATATATTTCTTTTTTTTACGCTATACTAGATTCTATAGACTACTGTAACCATTTTCAAACTAGTATTCATTGTTTAGGAAGGGGTGAGACATTTTTAATATTATTAGGTAAATTTTATAACATTTTCAGAAAATATCTTACACTTTGGTATTCTCGTCTTTAAAGATACTTTTCTCATTGCTTGTTGTTCAGACACCGAGCCGTAGCGTTGGGAGTTTTTAGAAAGCTTTATTTGCATCTCCTTTTTTTTTTTAAATTTGCGAATTCGTAGATTTGGTAACGTTCTGCGAGAGCATTGTTCTATCGTTCAGAAAGTATGACGCGCATAAGCACTTGCCATTTGAACGTTTTTTTTTTTTTTTTTTTTTTTTTTTACACTTTTGTTGTCATGTAGGGCAGAAAGTGGGAGTTTCTAGATTATTTTGCTCCATTTTCTACAAAAGGGCACTTTTTGAGGTATATAAACCTTTTCATCAGGAGCCCCCCCCCCTCCCCCTCCCCTCCCCCTCCCCTCCCCCCTCCTTTTGTTTTTCTTCTAGTCATAACTGTCTAGCAGATTTCATCCCCATAGATATAATTACGATTATCCTACAAACAATCATTGAAATTCATGTTCAAAACCTCACTCCACCTTCGTTTATTCCCTCTCAATTCATTTAAATTTCCTAGCCCTAATGTGTGCTATGTAAAAAGCTTTACGAGAAAGAAAGCATGACCACGGTACATCATA
The DNA here is from genome assembly GCF_055883805.1 of Amblyomma maculatum. Lineage (NCBI taxonomy): Eukaryota > Metazoa > Arthropoda > Arachnida > Ixodida > Ixodidae > Amblyomma > Amblyomma maculatum. The sequence continues at coordinate 216,944,330 of NC_139344.1, read as the reverse complement.
AAGGGCTACCCACTACAGGAGGGTGATTCCTTTTTAAAGGATGCCTTTTCTCTTACTTAAGTTAATTTAAGCAGTGGGGCTTTCTATTAAGTGCATCTTGATATTAGCTTGAAACTCCTTGAAGTCTGTAACCCCGAGAACAAGTCTTATTTTACAGCTAAATCCACGCTTTTCGTTAACACAAGAGAAGCCAGATTCGATGCTTACTCTTTCCGATGTTTATTGGATGGATGAACTATTGTAGCGCCAGCATTCTATTTGAAAGGTGACTGCATGAAGTTATAGAGACATAGCGTCAGGCCTGGAATTTTAAAGGCATATGCTTTTCCAGCGAACACTTCGTATTTTGTGCTCTTGGTTCATAGCACTTGAATAAGTTTCTCAATAGAGTAGAGGCAGTAAATAGATGACATAAGACGATTTTTTGGGTGCGTATGCAAAGAAGCTGAAATTTCAATCGTTAATGTTAAGCGGATAATTATACTCAGTCGTATTAAATAAAGTATGTTTCAACCTATCTGTTCTACATGACCACCCGAAATAGGCTCTCGCTTAGATTCGGCAAATAACACTACTTATTCTCCTTCTTTTTAGAAGCTTCGAAAACGGCATCTCGCAGGTTTTTATTTTCCTGATTGTAAATAATTGCCTCAAAATTGACGCTAATTGCTTTTTGTGTCCGTCAACTTCACGCAATACGTGGAACAAACATTCTAGACATTTAAAACGATATAGATTCATTAATGATTCATTTAAGTATTCATTTGCTCTAAGCGGTTAGAGACTGAAATTTCCTGCCTGATGATCATGTTAATGCCACTACGCTCCCTTCGTTTCTCTCTAATTTACTTAGCACAACTAACGATCCCTAATGTCATTTTATTCAAGCCCCGTCATTCATTTGTGTGTTTCTCGAGCTGATATTTATGAGAATGTGTCTCTCTTAATTTTTTTTTTCTCGGTTTCGTTACTAATTTCAAGTCCCTGTTTGGTATTAAGTTACTGTTGGGTGCTTCGAATTTCTTTTCTAGTTTTCGCTATCTTGAACGTGTTCCTTTTTGTGATGCAATTTCTCAAACCTGTCCCAGACTCACCTGAGGTTAACAGCTTGCTGTAAATAAATAAAACAAATAAATAAAACTTTGCGCTGCAAGCTGCCTTTCTAGCGGGCAAAGTATGCCGAAAAGTTCGCCTGGTTAACATTTGCGAGCAACAACACCAAACTCAGACGTTTTGTGCTTTTATTCATTTCGTTACTTTCTGTCACTTTGCAGCCTCCAGTGGGCAAATTTTTAGGGCGAGGCGCGCCAAAGTAGTAGAGGTTTATGCTTTCAGGAACACGCACGCGCGCAATACAAAGGGTAAGAGTCACGCGCGGTGCTGCTGGCGTGCCTCCGCAGCCATCGTGTTTGCGTCCCGTTTGCACTCTCAGTTCCGCGAAACGACCTGGGACCTCAATGTTCTCCCTTTTTATTTAACTCTTCACTACCGCGGCATTTCTCCGGTCGGTCCTTTTCCGCGAATCTCCTGCGGAGAGAATTTCCGCGGAGCCGCGGTGGTCGTTCGACGTGGCCGTGAGAACACACTACAAATGGGCGCCGGTGTTTGGTGGCCCGCGGGTATCTTCGGGCGCTCGGTCAGGACGAATAGCCGCTGCTGCTGCCTCCTTGGTGCGTGAAGAGGGGCCCTGGGTCTCATAATGATTAGCGCCGTGATGTCGGAGAGAGAGAAATGCGATAAATGGCGATGAATGAAGGATAAATGGGCGCGGCCTGGCGTCGACACCGGCCTTCTACATTGTAGCGAGATCGGCTAGCGCAACCCATATTGCTTCCGGCCCCTTCTAGTGGGGGGGGGGGGGGGGGGGGGGGGGTATGCCTGCGGAGCACGCTGTCATTCTTGCTCTTCCAGGCCCCTTCCTTCTCCACCGGCCGGTTTCTCGGCCAGCGGCGCGCGGGCTCCGCGGGTCCGAGCTCCGGGCATACCCGAGCACTCCTCCCGCATTCGGCGCTGCTCATCTATTTTCTGTGCCGACTGCGGCGGGTGTCCCCTCTCTGCCTCAAGAAGCTCTTGCGCTCCACGAGAGCTGCGATGCGGCCGGCGCGCTCCGGTGGATGGCGCTCATCTACCCCTCGCTCAACCCTTTCTCTCTGTGTTCCCCCACTCCTCTCCACTTTGCCCGGAATTTTGCTCGCGATTCGCTCCTGTTCTTCACAGATTATCTCCGCCCAGAAAGGCGTACCTTCCACGCCGATCCACCTTGTGTGATCGGGGCACGTGCCTATGAAAATCGGGCCGCTTTAAAACCCCTTACGCTCTCGAGTTTTCATCTTGCGCCTCAGCGAGCGGGGGAGCGAAGCTTGTCCCCCCCCCCCCCCCCCCTCTCTCCGCGTTTGGTGCTCCGCGGCCGAGCGACGGCTTCATCCATTTATCTCGCAAAGGGCTCTAACGAAGAGGGAAGTGCTGCGTATACTAGATGCACGCGCTAACTCTTTATCATCGTGAACATTTTTTACACTTTTTGCGCGTCTCCGTAAACGAGGTTATAACAAAACAAGCAAGGCAGTAAAGGTCGCCTACTGATACCTTTATTACTTTTTTTTTTTTTTTTTTTGCAGCTCTAATGCATGCATTTCGGAGTCTGTTACGCAAGTTATGTGCCTGTCAAGGATAAGCATGGGCAAAATAAAGCTTGGAAAGAGGCGTCGGGATTAGTGACTAGGATTACCGAAACTTTCAAACAGAAGCGGTACGATAAGAAAAATAAATTTAATGTTGAAATAAATACTGCAATAACGAGCAAATTTCAATGCTTAACGGCAGTATTTGGTAATGTTTGACTAATCCTGCTGCTGTACAAACAAGTCATGGCCGAAAGTGCCACAAGTTTGGTTACCACACGTGACATTTTCCTTGCTCTAGAGGTTTTATTTCTGAAATCATGGCGCAAATCTTTATGACTGAATCTTTTTTTTTTTTTTTTTCTGTAGATCGAGTTTATTCATGGCTCATCGGCGGAAGTCGTGCACGCTGGACCAATCGTTAAACAGCGTGTCTATAGCTGCCAGACCCCTCCGTTTCGAAATATTTCGCAGTAAACACTTGTATTGATTCGCTGATAATGGCTGTCCAGATAATTTCTGGCTGATTTAGCCGCCAACGCTGAAGCTCTTACGTATGGTTGTTCCGAAAAAACCAGAGGAACAATATATTAACTAATCAGCCATCGAAACACTAATTCGTTTGATGCACATTCGAGTGATCCTTTCAGAAAAGATGTATTAATACGATAAAGGAATTAAAAGGAAGAGTCTCAGTCTTTATAACCTCTACCATGTTAGTTCATAGTCCACTTTCATTTGAGCCTGAAATGGCGCATATTGCGGCGTTAATAAACAGAAACTACTCGGCAGTGACTTTGTCGCAATTATCGTTGTACGGAGTAGTTTCTGCCCGTAACTGAATAAAAAATAAAAATCCCGAAATACTACGCCCTTTGTTTTTGTCTTAGTGGCCGTATTCTTGGCAGCAAAGAGCTCCCATGTGGAGGAGCTTAGCTGTGCCATTTGCCCGGTTTGGGGGGTAAAAATTTAAAGTGTGACAATTTTACACACTTTGCTGACCGCACTGGCTCCTATGCGTTGCACATTATTGATGAGAGATAGAACACCTTGAGCACTATTTTTCTCTGCCTCTGCTTTGTTAAGCAGCATACGACGCCCATCCCGACTACTCTTAAATCGAATCTCTCATAACGTTAAAAAGCCCCTTCTTTTTATCAGCGTCAATTTCAGTTCCCGGCTTGAGTATATTTCGTAGCAAAAATTATATTCTCCCTCCCCCATCCAATTTGCCTGCCTGTGAAGGACTTCCGCGCGTATAACATATTTAGGGCAAGCCGTTGCATAATCTTGCGCATAGCTAGGAATAGACATGAACTCGAACAGCAAGAAAAGTAGATGCCCTGTTTATCTTTATTCTTCGGGGAATGGGGGGGAGGGGGGGGGGGGAAGGGGGGGGGGGTTCGGCGTTCTGAAGGAGTCTTCGGGGCGAAATTAAACAGAAATTCGTGCTCAGTAGGAGTCACACGCTGTCTTTTGAGCTGCTTTGCGCTACGTGCAAAATAAAAAGAAGCAAAGACAAACAGGAGATAGATGTATAGATGTTCGTTGCGGACAAAATTATTCTAATCTAATTCTGGTGCAGTCCGTGACCGAAATATGACTGCCACATTCTGAACCTTGTTATTCCATGTTCCGGGCACTTTGTTCCGATTCAATTTTCGTCATTAAATATTGGCATACAAAAAAAAAAAAACACACATTTACAGTAATTGCATAGACCTGAGCAAAGTTCGAAGACCTCTTTAGGTTGCGCAGCTATTTCTGAGTAACTTTCTATATTGTTAATATTTTTGTCATTAAAAACGCTGCTGTGTCATTTGGTTAGAGAGATAGCTGGTTCTCCCACCTGCTACCGCAAAAGAATTCGAGGAGCCAAATTCTCACAAACTGTAACTTGTAACGGTATATAACAGTATAACTAGTCCATTTAATTTTAAAGCAAAGGCCTTTAATGGCTCATACTGTCGGCGTTCGTTCGTCTGCTAAAACTATAGCTGTCAGTCGAATGACATCATGATACTTCATTAGAACAAAAAATCTGTCTCCTCCAGAAATCGAACCTCCACCCCTTGGATCCGGCCAAGCGCTTTAGCAAACTGCGTCACGTCCGGTATCATGAAACGCACATCATAATTATCCTTGTCTACGGTGAGGAAGGTAGCTAAAATTTAATTATTCCTGTCTTCACCAGGAATCGAACCACCATCCCTTGCAACCCCAGCCGAGCGCTTTAACCAACTGCGCCACGCCCGGTTTTTTTTTTTTTTTATTCTTCATTGCATGCAAGTACATCGAGCCAATTTAACCACGTCGCATCCCGCAGCTTATCATACACACCTGTCGAGCTCTCATTCTGCCCACACATCAAAATTCCGGGAGACATATCCATGCATCGAGTAGAGGTAACCAGGCAGGAGGTCGATCCTGCGCACCATATATACCCCCGGCACCACAGCACACAGTTCTCTGAACACAGACTTCGATATACGCCGGGGATCATGAAACGCACATCATAATTCTCGTTGTCAACCGTGAGGATGATAGTAGCGATGACAATGGCGCTATAATTAGTAATAATGACAATGATGGCATTAGCAATTATAATGACGGTGCATTTAGTTGATAATGAGAGCAAACGTGATGCACCGTGTGTACCAGCAACGCTCAAGATTTCACATGTCTGTAGTGCAGATTGCACAGTGCTCTCGGAATTTTTTGCAGCTCGCACCTCCAAATGAATTAACTTTGTAATAAATGGGGCGTGGCGGCGCCTAAACCTATGGTGAATGGTATCATGGTATCATTCAGGCCCTGGTTGTGTCTTCGTGACGGGCAAGAGCACGAAACAGGATTTAGCGTTGTTGAGATGAGCCTAGACTATACTGGCAAAGAAGGGCCCGCCGCGGTGGCTCAGTGTCTTTAAAGGTCTGGTACTGATCCCAAGGCCGCGAGATCGAATAACTGACCGTATTTCGATGGAGGCTAATTTAAGAAATCGCCCGTGTGATGTGCGATGTCAGCACGCGGTAAAACTCCGCAGTTGGTCCAAAATAACATTGGCCGTTCCCTGGGGTGTCACCAAAATATAGCGCGTTAAAACACACATACTGCGTAGTACTGACATAAACGAGAAAGAAAAACAATTGTTCGAGACTTTTGCAGTTCAACTGTTAGGAAACTCTTGTGCTGGCACATTCTCCACAATATGTGAGCGTGAATTCACAACCCGTGCAAGGTTCCGACAATTGACAGTTGTCTTCAACTTGCATCGGTTCGTGTTGGCTGTGACGCGCTCTTTCATCGGCTAACCACGTTTACTTACTCTGCACCTGCTTCCCAATCAATGCTAGCGAAAACTCCAATCTCCTCTTGTGCTATTGGGAACAAAGGTCTCTAGGACGCAAGAGCGGGGACTGAAGACGATATATATCTGTTGGACGATATGGCTCGTGACCACACTTGTGGAGGTGAACGTCGGGCCCACGTGCTTCAAAGTGCGCTAGTGAAAGGAGGCGCTCGTTGAAAGATGTGACACCTATGGCACCTGGGGCGTCACGCAAACTTGTGTCCCCGAACCATCCCTTATTGTTTTCTCTGGCGCAACTTGAGGCAGCATAGAGCAATAATGATGTCAAGCGAATGAAATAAGCGCAACACTGATATGGCCGCAGGACCCATTTCCGTGATTTTGTCCTCTCTGAGAATTTAAATATACACTATCGCAAGTGTACTATCAGTAAGTGCGTACGCTGTGTCATGCATCATTACGTCAGCCGGAAGAACGTTTCGCTCCGAATTGAGCCGATAGCCTATAGCTTCGTTGCGCGTTTTTTTTTTTTTTCGGGCACAATTAGTCAGAAATGTAAGCGCGACAATTTCCTGCCAGTGTCCTGTAGCAGGTCGTTGCCGAGTGCACGTAGTGCGCTCGGGAATATAATCTCGTTCTCGGTCGTTAATAACGCAAGCAGCGCACAGCCCGCTGACCTTGGCGCCGCATCCCCTGGGCGCGAGGCTTCGTCGCGTATCGGCAGAAGGCATCGCGTCAGCGCGCACTGTTTGCGCGCCCAACCTCGCGCACGCGTGCATATTTTAGAGGCAGGGATTTAGAGGCGCTCCCTCGCCGCCTATAATAAACGAGGTCTACGAGCACCTGGGCCTGCCGTCGCTCCTTTATGCGCACCGCACACACACACGCCACCTGCGAGCGATGGTGTCGTCGCGCACCGACGTCTCTTCCTTCCGGGATTCACGGTCGCCACCTTTGCGCGTATAGATCGTGTATAGCGCTTCATTTTGCCTCTTTAGTGTCTGTGCTATTCTATCGCTGCGCAAACATCGTATATCCTGACCGCTTTTTTTTTTTTTTTTTTTTTCTCCGACGCTTGCTCCCTCGTTCAGAAATGATGCGTGTGTACGTACTCTGCACTCTTCGTTCCGCGGCTCCGCCTTGCTTTGGTTTCATGGCTGTTCAATTTGGGATTTTCTTTTCCTCGGCTCATGCAATTTTCTGCAGCATCAGGTGCCGAGATAGACCCCCATAAATTTCAATGAATTTTTCTTGTGTGTGTGTGGGTGTTTTTTTTTATTTTATTTTTTCTCGCCGTACATGTCAGCCATCGCCAACTTACTTGTCCTCCGAGTTCTCCGCCGGCCTCGTCTCGCGAACGTGGACAGCGGCTAAATGGGCATCTGCAGTCAAAACTGCTGTAAGTTAGGAATGATCGGTCTAATCAAATGCTTGAAACGTAAGGAGTTATATTATTCTTCGGAAAATTATATTATCCTTGTTCTGCCCATGTTACTGAGTTTCTTTTTTGTTTTTGTTTTTTTTTTTACGCGAACTTCTGCAACTTAACGATTCGCGGAGAGTTCGACCAGAAATACATATGTATCTACACTTAACGCGAACATACTAGGCGTCCTAGATACTAATATTCCTCGAATTTTGGAGGCTCCTGTCTTGCGGCGAGGCACACATGTGAGGCTAAACCAACGAAGCAACGGAAGCTTGCTTCTCATGGCATAGCCTAGGACATCATGGACCGTAGGTCCACGCTTTCAAATATCCCTTTATTCTGAACAAGCAGACGGGGTTCTTTTCTCGTGGCAGCGTGCACAGGTGTTTGCTGTACTGCAATGATGTGGGTTTGTTTTGTGTTGTTATTGCTGCCTCAAATATCTGAGGCACACTTTGTCCCTTAATTGTAATGGTTTCACCAGTCTACAGTGCAGTAACTTGTGCGCTGTCTCCCAGTTTTCTTTTTTTTTTTTTCTCAGTCAGTTATTTTGATAAACATCCACGGTTCTTAGCACTGACGGTCCTAACACACGAAAATCTGGATTTAAAAGCAATTTGCGCTGCCTACTGTTCCTTTCTCTCGCTTTATTTTTTTTAGCCAGACTCTGAGTCTCTTTTTGGCGTGTCAGTTCTTTGTCCAATAGTTGCTCCAAACCTTTTTTTATGTGTGTGCTTAGCTTGTAGATCGCACTAAATAAAATACCATTCTAGAGTCACAGGATAAAATCTAGCCACAGCGGCCTCATTTAGATAGAGGCGAAATATGAAGAGTTTCGTGCGCTGTGGACATGTTTAACAATTCCAGGTGGTCGAAATTGACCCGAAGTCTTTTAACCCGGTGTTTCTCATAGCCCATATGCAATTTCGCAGAATGCCGCATATCAGCATAAACATCTACACCTCTCAAGAAAAAGGAGGAGAGGTGGGAAGATAGTTCAAGATGGCTGCCCAGCACCAGAGGAAAGAGAACAGGGGATGTAAAAGGGAAGGTCGTTAGACAATCAATGATGCCAGTTAAGGACGTGCACTGCAGTGTTGCAGCCTGTCGCTTAAGAACGTAGCCCTCGTGAACCGGAAAGATGCACGGCATAGAATTTCGTCTAACAAATCATACGGCCACCATCTGAGGATTTCGACTTCTGACGACTGGTAATTCGTCTAGGTGTTCTAGACCACATCAGTGCGTGTTACTTTCGGCTCTAAGCACTGGACATATGTAATGTAGGTGTTATACTGTTTCATTACAACCGCAGGAGGCAGATGCAAGGCGTTCTGCCATACTATTAAAGAACGGTTTTGGTTGGTTAATAGAGTTTGTCGTCCCATAGCGATTCACGCTATGAGAGACACCGTAGTGGAGGGATTCGGAAATTTCGAAAACCTGGAGTCCTTTAACGCGCACTAACATCGCACAGCACACGGGCTCTTCGCCTTTCGCCTCCACCAAAAAGCGGCTACCGCAGCCGGGATTCGATCGCACATTTCTGGCGTTTGGTCTCCCCAATATCAAAGGTCAATAATGAATTTGAAATCAAAGGTGTTTTGGTCAGCGATCCACGAACAGTATCTAATGAATTCAATGAACATTTTAAGTCCGTGTTTAATGATGACAATAACATCTTTCCGAAATTTCAAGCTTCCCTCCCGCCTCTGGATGACGTTGTAGTTAGTGAGCATGACATTTTAAACATGTTACATAACCTTGACATAAAGAAATCACCTGGACCAGAGAACATACCTAAGGCCTTTTTGAAAAGATATGCACAATGGACATCTAAGCATTTATTTGTTATATTTACAAGGTCCTTACATGAGGGTCAAGTGCCGAGAGACTGGGGGACTGCTAGAGTGAAACCGCTTCATAAAAGTGGACACAAGCGAATAATCAAGAACTACCGCCCTATTTCACTCACATCAACTGCTTGTTAACTACTTGAACACATAATTCACAATCACATATCAAACTTTCTCGAAGCTAATAATTTTTTTTTACTAAATATCAGCATGGATTCAGGAGGGGTTACTCAACTTGTACACAGTTAGCAGAAACTATACATGATTTCGCCTCGTCAAATAACAATGGAACGCAGATTGATGCCGTATTTATGGACTTCTCGAAAGCTTTTGATAAGGTTACTCCCGAAAAGTTAATTTATAAACTGGATACAATACTTCATAACAAACAATTAGTAAAATGGATTTCAGCCTATCTTTCAAATAGAGAACACTTCGTTGTCTTTAACCATCATTCTTCTGACAGGCTTACAGTTCACCCTGGCGTCCCTCAGGGCTCTGTTCTTGGTCCTCTGTTGTTTTAATATATATTAATGATATAGTCGTAAACACTCCTGTGAAAATTAGACTTTATGCTGATGACTGTGTTATTTATACAGAAGTAAGAAATGTATCTGATCAACAACTACTTAATAGTGTGTTACAAACAGTTTTCGCATGGTGTGAAGCATGGCAGATGTCCATTAACTTTGAAAAAAAAAAACTGTACTAATGAGAATCACTCACAAAAAAAAAAAAAAAAAAAGTCTTACCCTTCGATTATTGTATTAATGGCATGACACTAACTGAAGTAACAGAATATAAATATCTGGGGCTCTGGGTCTGTAACAATCTTAGCTGGAATAAACATGTTGATCTTATAACGTGTAACGCTTTCCGTAAACTCTTTTTCTTGAGACGGGCATAGCGGTTGTCTACCCCATCTGTACGCCTGCTTGCTTAAAAATCTATTGTTCTGCCTACCGTAGATTATGCTGCAATCATTTGGAACCCGTTCACACAAACTAACATGAATAAATTAGAAAAAGTTCAAAAGAGGGCGGCACGATACATATATAACGATTACCGGCGTACACCACTAACACACCTTTTAATTCAAGCTGGCCTTCCGACAATAACTGAACGAAATTGTTGTACACGACTTAAATTTCTGTACCAATTAAAACAAAGACACTACAGATCAAAACTCACCGATTCGCTTGTTTTTTCGTCTATATACGCAACCCGACAACGACACCAGCTAACTTTAACTCCTTTTCGCGTTCGAAATAACTGCTTTAAATACTCATTCCTTCCACGAACTATTTTCGATTGGAATAACCTCAATAACAATGAGGTGCTGCAGCCATCACTGACGTTGTTCTCGCAACATATCACCTAGTTTCTTTTTATTGCATTTGTTATTTCACTGCTGTGTTGTATATGTTTGGTTCTATTCCTAATTGTGCAGAAGAGCTTCAACTTGCACTGTAATTATTGTTTATTTTTGCTGTTTTGTTAAACTGCTTAGTTTGTGTTCCCATCCTGATAAAATCCCAACACTGAGATTGCAGTATCAATAAATAAATAATTCTGGATACAGCAGTCAAGCGCCCTAACCAGTACGCCACCGCGGCGAGGTCGTAATGAAGAATGATGAGCAGTTGTTGGAGGTAATGCCAAGCCGCATATGACAACGGCGGATATGCTTCACGTCACGTCAGGCAAGGCGGTAAAGTCTAGGGTCCAAGGTATGAAGACACGAGGGGAAAAACTTCCCCGACTATTACGAGGCAAGTGTGAGCTCCGCGATTGCATACGAAGCTCGAGGTCGGGATTGTTACATAATGACTGTCATTGTGAGCAGATCGGGCGGCTGCTGCGCCTGCGCAGTGGCTTTTCCGTTATACCGCAGTGACCTGGGAAGCTACTGCAAAAGTACGTCCTATCCTTTAGTGACGTCACTGAAGCAAAGTTCCCTGATTTGCGAGAGGAGTTGTGCAGCTTCAGGATGAGCGAAGTTACCGGTGTCAGTACAATCAACGAACGTATGGAAGGAAAACATAAACGCCCGCTTCCAGTCAAGTTAACAGGACGTACCTTACCGTCATCCATGCCTGGCTACAGTAATATACCTTGTAGGTTTGCGCAGGCCGGCACATTTGAAAGAAAAATACGCAAACAAGAACCTTGACTACAGGCTTGCATCTTTGTTTCACCGCACGCGTTTCATGGCTTTTGAAATCCCTCTCCAATGCAATGATGCTAGGTTGCGTGTAATCGGAACACGAAAGAGGCCACTTATCGAAAATGAACACTACTGAAGTGCGAATAACTGCAAGCTGTGCCGCGGATGTTTTTGGTATATGTATCTGTACATGTGCCGAAGTACCAATGTGGGCTGCTGCTGTTGTCTTTAGAAATGGCGTCTGCCTCCGCAGACATGATCAGTCAACGCTAATTGGGACGAAATAAACATCGGGTTGCAGGCTCAATTTGAGAACTTCTGTTCCAGCATATGACAAAGCAGGAGCGTTCTGTTCGACACGTTTGACAGAGAATCCAAATCATTATTTGGCGCTCTGACTGCCCTTTCCCAGCTGTATTTATGTTATCAACTCTTATCACAAACGAAATGAACACAGCCGATAGTGTACTAAAACAGCTGTCGGACACAAAAGGCAGCCGACTTCTAACGAATATTACGAAATCGCCGGAGCAGAAGTTGGGCGTCGAATTCACGGTCGAGGAGAAGACGGGCGGTGTCGTGTTCCAGCCGTGGTTCGCGGCCGGGGTCGCCTTGTAGTCGGGAGGAAGTGCGACATTCGGCGGCGGGGTCATCCGCGTTGGCGTCCCGCTTCCCAATTTTCCACTCGGCGGATCGCGGGCTGCCAAGTGGGCTGCGCGGATTCTTTGTTGGCTCCTGGGAAGGAGGCGCATTTCGGCGGCCGAAGGTGAGCGCGGGGGGCGCGCCTAAGCAGGCCGCCCGGGCGGCCCACGCGCCGTCGGCTGGGGCCCCCGCCGCTATTTCGGGCGCGGCCGGGAGCCAAAGCAGCAGGCCGCATTGCGAGGACGCCGCTCTCCTTTCGGCCCTCTTCTCATCCGCTTGTTCCTGGGTCCTTCGAGCGTCCGGGGCTCGATCTCCTCTCGCTGGGCGCGCTTATTTTCAAAGCTTCTCTTGGCCGCTCACTTGGTAACCGCGCGATACATCACGCTCCGCCGTGGCATAACACGAGCCCGCGTCTGTCCGAACCGTTAGGAGGCCCACCATCGAACGAGTGAGAGAGCGGCGGCCAAGTCCACCGAGACGCCTTCCGAGCGACCCTCGACCAGGCTCCGCCCGCGCGAGAGTCCGCTTCCACTGTAATCGAGATCGGCTGCTTCCTTCACTGTCGATTTTGACGGCTTCGTAGTTGTTTCAGAGGGCCATGCTGTACGGCTGGCTTGCGAAAACGGGAAACTGTTTCGTTTGGGAGCGCATCAGAGTTGACTGGAGTGTTAACGTGTAGAGGGCCTAATTATTGCCCTCTGACAGAAATTCGATCCAAGACAATAGAAGGTTTCGTGCCAAGAGGTAATTAGCCAAAATATTCTAACGTGGCAAGGCTAGTTCACGAAGGTCAGTCCAGGTTGGCACCGCACACAGAACACAGAAACACAGCAGCGTCGACCTTATTCTAGCATCAATCGTTGCTACCACTTTTTCTTCTTCTGTGTCACTGTTGCTGATCGTTTTCATCCTCAACTTCCAGCGATGCAGGGCATATATGTCACATTACCCCCCCCCCCCCCCCCCCCCGAAAAGCACAGTCCCGGTGCGCACTAGGACGAAGTACTACAGGGGTAATACGGCTTCATCCGGGCGACATGAACAATCTCGGTGCGTGGCATAGAGGACTCTTGCGGCGGATGTGCAGGGGCGATCTCGTATGTCACAGGAGTGACTGGCCGTAAAACACGGTAGGGTCCTGTGTATCGTGGCAAGAGCTTCTCACACAGCCCTACTTTACGAGCGGGAGTCCAGAGCAAGACGAGAGAGCCCGGAGAGTAGTGGACATCCCGGTGGCGAGAATCATGGCGCCGTTTTTGAGAACTTTGTGAGGAAGCTAGTCGGCGGCGAGCGATAACACGGGCGGCGTCAGCTCGGGAGATGGCGTCACGAGCGTAGGTACTGGCGTTAGCGGTGGGAGGCAGTACGCTGTCAAACGGAAGGGGAGGGTCACGGCCGTATAGAAGATAAAGGGGTGAGTAGCCCATTGTGTCGTGACGAGAGGAATTGTACGCAAACGTTACAAACGGCAAAGTAATAGCCCAGTCACGGTGATCATCCGAGACATACATTGACAGCATGTCCGTGAGCGTGCGGTTGAGGCGTTCGGTGAGGCCGTTCGTTTGAGGATGGTAAGCGGTGGTAAAAGAGTGCTTGATGGAGCAATACCGAAGAATTTCGTCGACTACTCGAGCAAGAAAGCAACGGCCACGGTCAGTGAGCAGCTGGCGTGGAGCACCATGGAGCAGGATGACGTCGTGCAGAAGAAACGCAGCCACGTCAGTTGCACAGCTGGTGGGTATCGCTCGGGTGACAGCGTAGCGCGTAGTATAACCCGTGGCCACCGCAATCCATTTATTCCCCGACGCAGAAAGTGAGAAAGGCCCGAGAAGGTCAAGACCAACTCGGGAAAACGGGTCTACTGGGATGTCGATCGGCTGCAGGGATCCAGCTGGCATAACCGAGGGTTTCTTCCGTCGCTGACACCGGTCACAACAAGCCACGTAACGACGGACAGAGCGATAGAGGCCTGGCCAAAAGAAGCGGTGGCGGACGCTGTCGTACGTACGAGATACGCCAAGATGACCCGCTCTAGGTGCGTCGTGCAGCTGTTGAAGAACGGTGGTACGCAGGTGTTCGGGGACTACGAGCAGAAGCTCGGTGCCATCTGGTCGCATATTCTGTCGGTATAAGGTGCCGTTGTGGAGCACAAACAGAGCTAGGGTAGCGTCAAAGTTCTCAGTGCTGAGGCGATTGATAATGCTGTTAAGCTTCGGATCTAAGCGCTGCTCATGGCGAATGTTTGAAAGGTCAGAGATGGCCAACACATATGTGTCATCGTCACACTCGCTCGCAGGTGGTGGATCTACCGGGTTGCGGGACAGGCAATCGGCGTCAGCGTGCAGCCGGCCAGACTTGTGGATGACAGAAAAAGTGTATTCCTGAAGGCGGAGGGCCCAACGGCCCAGGCGACCAGTAGGATCCTTCAGCGTAGAAAGCCAGCATAAGGCATGGTGGTCTGTGATGACGGAGAACGGGCGGCCAAACAAGTAGGGGCGAAACTTTGTAATGGCCCACACGAGGGCTAAACACTCACGTTCTGTGATCGAGTAATTCCGTTCAGCTGCAGAAAGGAGGCGACAAGCATAAGCAATGACGCGAGTGCGACCCATCTGCTGTTGGGCGAGTATGGCACCAATACCGTGACCACTGGCGTCGGTGCGTACCTCCGTTGGGGCCGAGGGATTGAAGTGTGCCAGGACGGGCGGGTTGGTGAGGGCTGCAATGAGCGCAGAAAAGGCTTGAGATTGTTCTTGTTCCCAGCAAAATGAAGTGTCGTTCTTCAAAAGATTGGTGAGTGGTCGAGCCGTCTCCGCGAAGTTGGGTACAAACCGCCGAAAATAGGAGCAAAGCCCAAGAAAACTACGTACGTCACTGGTACAACGGGGTGTAGGAAATGCACTTACAGCACGTATTTTGTCTGGGTCGGGTTGAACGCCACGGGCGTCGACCACGTGACCGAGCACCTTGAGTTCACGTCGGCTGAAGCTACATTTCTTCGAGTTCAGCTGAAGGCCAGCTCTTCGGAAGACGCCAAGAATGGCATCAAGGCGATGGAGATGGCTCTCGAATGTAGAGGAAAATACAATGACGTCATCGAGATAGCACAAGCACGTCGTCCATTTCAAGCCGCGCAGGAGAGAGTCCATCATGCGCTCGAATGTTGCGGGCGCATTACACAAGCCGAAAGGCATCACCTTGAATTGATACAGGCCATCGGGAGTGACGAAGGCGGTCTTCTCCCGGTCCCGTTCGTCGACTGCGATCTGCCAATAACCGGAACGAAGATCAATGGAAGAGAAATAGCTGGCACCGTGCAAGCAGTCGAGGGCATCATCTATCCTGGGGAGCGGGTAAACGTCTTTCTTTGTAATTTTGTTGAGGTGTCGGTAATCAACGCAGAATCTCCAGGTATTGTCCTTCTTTTTGACAAGCACGACAGGCGACGCCCAGGGACTGCTCGAAGGCTCTATTATGTTTTTTGCTAACATCTGGTCCACTTCATCTTGTATGACGCGTCGTTCTGAAATGGCGACTCGATAAGGTCTTCTGTGAATTGGGCGGGCGTTTCCGGTGTCGATACGATGTGTAATGAGGGACGTTTGTCCTAAGGGGCGGTCACCAAAATCAAAAATATCGCTGTACGAATTCAGAAGACTCGTAAGTGCTGTAGCACGGTCAGGGCGCAAATTAGGTGCAACCATTCCTGATATGCGAGCCTCCGGAGATGGGGACGGTGCAGGTCGTGTCGACACTTTAGCAGTAGGGTGCGAGAGGTACGGGGATCGATACCCCGCACCTCCACCAAGATGTAACGTGGCAAGGCTAGTCCACGAAGGTTAGTCCAGGCTGGCACCGCACACAGAACACAGAAACACAGCAGCGTCGACCTTATTCTAGCATCAATCGTTGCTACCACTTTTTCTTCTTCTGTGTCACTGTTGCTGATCGTTTTCATCCTCAACTTCCAGCGATGCAGGGCATATATGTCACAATATCATCGACACGCAAGGAGCACTAAGTCATCGTTGTCTCAGTGCGGAAAGGCTGAAGGCGCTCCTATTAATTTTAAGCCTTCTTCACAGTCTCGTTCGAGCAATCGAGCTGCCTCGCTCGGTAAAAAAAAAATTGCTATAATCCCTTACAACCGAAGCAAATAGCGCATGACGCCTCAGGGCTACGACGGCAATACAAGCGTTCTTTTCCCTCCTTATGTTTCCAGGTTTGTTTGTTGTTGTTCTCTTTTGTATGTGGAGCTTTTCTTCCCGCAACATACAGCTACCCTTTCTCGCACATGCTTTCTTGTCGTAAGCAAGCTGCGGGCCTCGCCCGTTCAGCGAGCTTCACGAAAGAGGGCCGGCAAACTATGCCTTTTTGCTTTAGCTGCAGTTCCGCTCGCCTCAGCCAAGATAAATATACGCGTCATAAACACAGCATCGCCGTCTGCCTTACCGGCTATGTTTTACTTGGGAATCTTCGGAGCAGACTACAGTCAGCGTCTTTGTTTCCTGGCTGCCTGTTTAAAGGAGGCGATGCGAGGCTACGCTTTGCGGCGATTGCCTTTTAGTACTTTTGAGCTTCTTTAGCGAGGCACTAGACGCGGAGCAATAATTACTCAGGGTCTGCACCGACTTCTTAGCGCCTATAGAACGGCCTTTTTGTTTGTCGAACATGCTACCAACTACTTCTTGTTTCTCATTTCCTGGCAGGCTTGTGTATCAAGCTACTCGTGAGATACTTATCTCCCTATTTCTTTCATCCCTCCTTCCCTTTTCTATTGTGACCGCTGAAGACCAGAGACATGTCGCTCGAGCTTACCTTCCGCGTTTTAAGGATGTCCGTCCGTAGCATCAAAGAAGCTCTGCCATCCCCCTCTGATCCTCCCGTTAGTTTTTGGGGACAGTAATAGGAGATGAATACGGGAGGAGGATAAGCGTAAACAGTATTATCTGTGGTCGGGGGTGGCATCTGAAACCTCAAATTGATGCTATAATATGAGGGATGGATATGAAAGATCGAATCTTTTTAGACGAAAGGCTATGGAGTGTAATGGTGTTTTTGAATCTTGTAGTTGTCATTCCGAGGGTTATAGAAAGTGAATGAAATACAATAAGAGGCTAATTCTGCAGGCTACAGGAGACATTTGAAACAAGTGTCGAGACAAGGAGTACGGTTTTGAAAGATTGGTGACAGCCTGTCCCTCCTCGCACTCGATAGCACGAACATGCAAAATGCAAGCATTATTGATTAGTAAGTGTGTTCCTTTATTGTCATATACTCCCTGTACCAGAGCCAACCACACTTTATGGAAAGAGATTAAGGAGGTAGTGAAACAAGCATCGTGTTGAAGGACTGCGGATTAACTTCGATCGTCTCGGGCTCTCGAACATGTACTCAGCACACGGGCGTTCTTGACATTTACTTGTGCCGCATTACAATTGACGGTAAACGTTTTTTTTTTTTTTTTCAATCTGCTAAAAAAATAACGCAATAGGCCGTCCTTATTTACTCGTGTGCAAATATAGAGTGTTTGTAGGATGGCCCAACATCATGATCATTTCGAATATACTACCACCATGCCGTGAACTAGTACTCTGTGCGAGGGCAGGCATTTATCTGATAAGCAGATTCTATCGCACCCCCTCCCCCCTCCTTAATTGTTTTCTGTTACTGCGAAGGCAGCAGCAGCGAGACCACGCAAAACAAAAAATATCTCTCCCTCTCTCTCTCTCTGGCAAGCGCGCGCGCGCGCGCGCGCGCGTGTGTGTGTGTGTGTGTGTGTGTGTGTGTGTGTGTGTGTGTGTGTGTGTGTGTGTGTGTGTGTGTGTGTGTTTGCGCGTGTGCGCGTGTGTGTGCGTGTGCGTGTATGTGTGTGTGTGTGTGTGTGTGCGTGTGCGTGTGTGTGTGTGCGTGTGTGTGTGTGTGTGTGTGTGTGTGTGTGTGTGTGTGTGTGTGTGTGTGTGTGTGTGTGTGTGTGTGTGTGTGTGTGTGTGTGTGTGTGTGTGTGTGTGTGTGTGTGTGTGTGTGTGTGTGTGTGTGTGTGTGTGTGTGTGTGTGTGTGTGTGTGTGTGTGTGTGTGTGTGTGTGTGTGTGTGTGTGTGTGTGTGTGTGTGTGTGTGTGTGTGTGTGTGTGTGTGTGTGTGTGTGTGTGTGTGTGTGTGTGTGTGTGTGTGTGTGTGTGTGTGTGTGTGTGTGTGTGTGTGTGTGTGTGTGTGTGTGTGTGTGTGTGTGTGTGTGTGTGTGTGTGTGTGTGTGTGTGTGTGTGTGTGTGTGTGTGTGTGTGTGTGTGTGTGTGTGTGTGTGTGTGTGTGTGTGTGTGTGTGTGTGTGTGTGTGTGTGTGTGTGTGTGTGTGTGTGTGTGTGTGTGTGTGTGTGTGTGTGTGTGTGTGTGTGTGTGTGTGTGTGTGTGTGTGTGTGTGTGTGTGTGTGTGTGTGTGTGTGTGTGTGTGTGTGTGTGTGTGTGTGTGTGTGTGTGTGTGTGTGTGTGTGTGTGTGTGTGTGTGTGTGTGTGTGTGTGTGTGTGTGTGTGTGTGTGTGTGTGTGTGTGTGTGTGTGTGTGTGTGTGTGTGTGTGTGTGTGTGTGTGTGTGTGTGTGTGTGTGTGTGTGTGTGTGTGTGTGTGTGTGTGTGTGTGTGTGTGTGTGTGTGTGTGTGTGTGTGTGTGTGTGTGTGTGTGTGTGTGTGTGTGTGTGTGTGTGTGTGTGTGTGTGTGTGTGTGTGTGTGTGTGTGTGTGTGTGTGTGTGTGTGTGTGTGTGTGTGTGTGTGTGTGTGTGTGTGTGTGTGTGTGTGTGTGTGTGTGTGTGTGTGTGTGTGTGTGTGTGTGTGTGTGTGTGTGTGTGTAGCCTAGGAAAGCGAAGGCTCAGCCACAAAAGCGCCACTCTCCAGCTATCTGACCACCTCATCCCCCACGCTTGGGGTGCCACCCACCCACACCGCCGCCCTCGAATCACCTCCCCTCAACCCATGCCCGCCCGCCGTTACGCACCGCAAGCGCCATCTACGGTCTACCATCCCCTTACCCAAGTCTAGCCTCCAGATGCGCCACCCACCATCACCATTACCCCGCGGGGTAGGCGCAGTGGTTAGGGCGGTGGACGGCTGTGCCCAAGGATGCGGGACCGAATCCTGACTGCGGTGGCCGCTTTTTCGGTGGAGGCGAAAAGCTAGCCGCCTTTGTGCTGGAAGATGTCAGTGCAAGTTAAAGAACATCGGGTGGTCGAAATTTCAGAAGCCCTCCACTACGGCGTCTCTCACAGCCTGAGTTGTTTTGGAACGTTAAACCACATAAGCCAAACCAATCCACCTTTTTTCACCTTCCACAAGGCCTCCGCCCACTAGAAGCCTGCGCCGCTTGGGAATGAACTGACGACGCTGGAATCGAACACACAGACGCGCAGTGGTAAAGCCGACTGCTCTCAACAAGCATCTCCCACTAATGGGCTGGCCATCCACACACCTCCATGGTCGATCTACTTCTAGCTGCCCGCCTTCGGTGGTAGAAAAATTTTGTTGCTTGGGTGAAGCCTTGGCTCAGAGTAAAAACATCCCTTAGAGTAAAATCACGTATTAGAGATCATGTAGGGGCCAAATACAAATGCTTTTGCAGAATTATCGAATGCCGGATCATCGCTTTTCTTTTTCGTTTCTCCACGGTAAGGACCTTACTACGTAGACTGCGGACTCCTATCCGCTATTAAGTTATTTTCCTGTATCTCAAAAAAAAAAAAAAAAAAAACAATAACCACAGACTTTCACTCTAGCAATGCCAAAGCACGTTAATTTAATAATACCTAGAACTTGGTTTTCACTTCTGACATTTTCAGTGTTTTTGCTTTTCTTTTCTGATTTTGATGATTGCAGGCTTTTTTTTTTCTTCTTTTAACAAATAGTCTAAAGTTTGAGTTACCTTCTCTTATACCCTCTTCTGCTTCTGCACTCGTGCCACTTCCGTCGTGTAGGCAAGAAGATTTTTCTTCATAATCGTCAGGTCGGTTTAAATCCAGTAAAGTTTCTAAATTTATCTATGTATTCTGTTGTTTTTACCACGGTCCAGCATGCAATGGCTTTCGCAATGGAATACAAAGGTTGCTACAATGGCAGCTAGAACAAATATACGTATTTATAGTTTCGCTGTGTATTCAGATGAAAGTGTTGGGTTCAGATGCATTTCTGTTTCTAGTTTCGGCAGCGCAGTAGAGAGACTATCCCGAGAAAACGATTTGTAACAGCACTGCACTTTTTTTCTTCAGTTTTTGACGCACTCAAAAATGCCGATTTATGTCTCCTGTGCCATCAGCACCACCCCGCAGCGGTGGCTCAGTGGTTAGGACCTACAAAGCTAAGCCCAACGACGCGGATTCCTTCCTGACCGCGTTGGTCGTGTTTCGATAGAGGTGAAGGCGAAACCAGACACCTGTGTACTGTACAACGGTAGTGCTCGTTGAAGAATACTAGGTAATAAAAATGATCGAAGCTCTCCACTATGGCTTTCTCCATAGCCGATGTCACAACGGGAGGCCAAACGGCGCATACCATACCATACCATACCATACCATACCATACCATACCATACCATACCATACCATACCATACCATACCATATATCATACCAAATTATACCATGTAATAAATACCACACCATCCATGCATACCATACCATGCCGTACGTTATACCATGCCACACCATATCATACCATACCATGTCGCATCAAAGACCATACCATGCCATACACCATACCATACCATACCATACCATACCATACCATACCATACCATACCATACCACGCACCATACCATACTATACCATCTCTTACGCCATACCATGCCATGTCATACACCATACCATGCCATACTACAGCATAGTATACCATACAAGGGCACACACCATACCATACCATACCATACCATACCATACCACACCATACCATACCATACTATACCATCTCTTACGCCATACCATGCCATGTCATACACCATACCATGCCATACTACAGCATAGTATACCATACAAGGGCACACACCATACCATACCATACCATACCATACCATACCATACCATACCATACCACACCATACCATACCATACCATACCATACCATACCATACCATACCATACCATACCATACCATACCATACCATACAACACCATACAACACCATACCATACCATACAATATTAAAACCATTAAGATTGAGTCTTTCCGATACGAAGCGTGCTTTGGGTGATGCCTGTGGAGCTGTAGACTAAAACTCATGTCTTCGTTGTAGACTGCGCAGACAACAGTACATTGGGATAAACTGACCCCGCAGGCCTGCAGCTAACCATGCGTGTGAGAATTCGATCACTGCCTGAAGTGAATCAGCACTGAACATGATCTGCTCTATTGCTTAATAAAGCCCAGATTTTTCATTTCACTCCCATCATTTGCCTAGTATATTGAGGTGAATTACCCGCGGTGAGTCATTATTATTAACGTTTGCCTGGGGCAGGGAACACGATACTGAAAACGAAAGAAAGCGATACAGGCTTCGCATACCACTGAAGGCAGAAAATCTATCTGTTCTAATCCCGAACCAATCTGAACTGGATTTCCACATTGCAGATATGTGGGCAGGCCGCACGGCTGCGCTTGGGGCCCTGAATGGCACTCTCTATCACTTCTTTATTCACTTCTATCTTCTTCATAGACAAAGAGGCCACAAACCGCGTAACTTCCATTCACTTTTATTTCATATTTTTATATCGGGGAAGGATAATGGTCTCACTTAACGAGGTATCTCAGTCGCTCTCTTTTCAGCTATTATTACGGAACACAAATGAATGGATTCAGTTTTTGGGTACTGCATAACTCTCATATTGGGCCCTGCATACGAAAGACACAAATGAACTGAAGTTCGTGAGGGCAACCGTGCGTGTGTGTATGTTCTGAAGCGCTTTTGGTTGTGATGTAGAATTTTGGAAGATCCCTAGCAGGCTGGATTCACAGCAGTGTATTTTCTTAGTTTTCGGCCCACTTTTCTGAGGAACAAGTCCAGCTTTTGGGGGACAGCTTTCAATTGTGAAGCAACTCAGCACACGTTAATGGGAATGGTCTAAGCTTCTGATGTGTGGCAAAGGTTTTCTTTTAATTTTTTTTCCTGTACTCGCACTGAGCAGTTCAAACTGCAATTAAAAACTAATCGTCTGCCTTACTTTTTTTTTTCAAATAGTTGTGAGGTAATTGTGGGATATTGGAAGAATCTTTTAAGAATATCACAGAAATGATGTAAGCTTCCAACGCGTTGGAAAATTTTGCTTCTGAAGTTTCTTTTGCGTTTACAGCTGGTAATTAAGACCGCCGTAGAAAGCCAATAGAGTGCATTAAATTTGAAAATAATAGCAAGTATAAAAAAAATGGCAAGAACCTACAAGCCTTCAGAGGACAGATCTGCGAATATGTCTATTGTTATGCGCAGCTATGCTTTACGTGAAAAAGCTAGGTTCAACAAAACGTTCCCAGAATTTGTCCAAAATTCCTGGATATGCAACGTATTGCTCTGCAGCTACCCTTGCTGACGTTCTGACGCAGTTTCTGCGGCTGGCGATCCTTTGCCGACCCGTGTTGTATTACGACTGTTTCGTGATCCACTTGCAGTGTCTCCCATGTCGCAGCTCCTTCCGGCCCTTCTTGGCAATCGCCACTCAAAGACGCGTTGCAGGGCTGGCGACGCGGTCTCTGTGTTCCGTTGCTGCGCTCCGGGCAAGGTCATTATTCATGTGACGTCGGACTCGGGAGCGCACGCTGGCTGACGTGCATGCTAGAAAAATGTTCGGACAGGGGGCCCGGAAGCAAACTTTTCCGACAGGCCGAGCTCCATTAGCGCCGCGCGTTGGAAAAGAAAGTTCCGTGCCGAATGTATTCGATTTCCCCACACGGCACCCTCGCCTAACGATCGAGAGAGCCGCTTTGGCGCATTTTTCTTACTGCCCGTTTGTTTTATCAACAGCAACTTTGGTGAAAATAAAGGCCTTTTGCGTTTTCTATGCCGTTCTGCGCGAGTGCGTGGACGCTTCGTGAACGCCAGATTTTTTTTTTTTTTTTTTTTTTTTTTTTGCAGCACGGAGGACTAGAGTGGATAGAGAGAGAGAGGGAGAAGAAAGGAATGACTTGGAAGTGAACGCGGCATATGTACGAGTGCTACGCTACCCACGGGGACGTGAGAAAAGGAATGAAGTGTAAGATGTAATAGAAAAATTTAGCCTGCCGAGTTCGGGGGACGTGACCAGGCTTATGGGTTCATCGTAGTCAACACCACTTCTCTGGGTAGCCGCTCTGGGCATCAGCGTTCAGGTACCGCAATGGTGTTTTGGTGATATCTTGTACCGATACTAATTGAGATAATCTCCAGCGATCTAGCTGTTCGTGAGGAGATAGAAGCCCCAGCCTGAGCAGCGCTTTTTTTTTTTTTTTTTTTCAGAGACGTTTGTTGAGTTTTAAACTAGGCGCAGAGCCTTAGAAGCTGCGCAACTGTTTCCTCGCACCTGCGAAGATAGCGACGGAAAGCCAGCCATCCCGAGTAGATAACAGTAAGGGATCGACAAGGCCACTGTCACAATAGCGACACAACAGGTGCTTTAAATGGACGTAGCCAGGGGATAGCCGGAGTTGTATGTAAATGCTAAGTAAGTTTTGCTTGGCATTTGCCATGCTTCCCGAAAAGAATGTGAGCTTGCATGAAGAGCGAGATAAGAGAGCCATTGAAATGATTTAGGTGGTGGCATTCTTATGGTGACATTCTGCAACACACTCGTAGAGATGGTCTTTAGGAGTATTCGTGTAAAATGTTTTTTTTTAATATTTCATAAATAATTCCTAAAAACTTCTCCCCGCAAATAATTACGGCAGTGCCTCATCGTCCTTTGTTGGCCGTCCCTGCCCCTCTGGCGGAACGTGGGCTGTCGGAGTGACCCTTCTTATTGAGTGTGCCCATGTGACATGAGCGACACGTGGCACGACGAGGCACAGTCGCGACGCGTTTTATTATTCTTGTTGTTGTTTTTTTCTCGCGCATGGACCTGCGTTGAGTTGAGATGGGAGGGGACGAGCATCATTTTTGATCGCCAATACCTCTGGTGCTAATGAAACTTGCTTAATAAATTTTTGGGTATGTTGGCGAGTTACAAAGTACCGATCATTCATGGTTGTAGTCTCAGTATATACCGTTTCATTGTCCCTTAAAAAGGAGATGGAAGTAGATGATGGAAAATAAAACGGCCATAATATGGTACAGGAGCACTTCAGGATGTGGGATCGAATCTCGGCCGCGGTGGCCGCTTTTCGATGGAGGCTAAAAGCAAGGCCCCTGAGTGCTGTGCGATATCAGTGCACGGTAAAAAAGCCAAGGTGGTCGAAATTCCTGAAGCCCTCCACTACGGCGTCTCTCATAGCCTGAGTTGCTTTGGGACGTTAAACCCCATAAGCAAACCAAAAAAAAGAGCACCTCCTTGAACAATATGTTCGGGAATGCATTTTTTCTGCAACAACGTGCAGAGAATATCACTTGTGTATGAATCTTCATTTAATCCTTTTTTTTTTCATCGTTGGCACCTTTCCTTGCTACATGTGGCACGACGCGGCACTTTTTGCTGTGCACTCGCAATGTAGTACGTTAGGACGTGTGGCACATCAGCGCTAGAAGTGCGCTACTGAAGAAGGCGACAGTTATTTCTTCATTCTCTCCATTGGTTTGCGAAATCGCGATATACATTGGCACTAATAAAGGCTGAAGGCTCTCTGCCTGTTTTAAATTAATTGAGACAAGTGTTATCTAAGAGCTAAAGTAGCACAGGTCCAAACTGAGAACACCGCGAAGCGAGCAGAGGACGAGAAGGATGACAGATACACGAATTTTAAATCGTTCGTTTAGAGCCGTGACTACGGCACCGAACATGGCTGCTCAAAATGTTCAACTTTTCGTGCACCAATACTCCATTCTTGGAGAGTCTCAATGTGATATACACAGCGAAAAGTTTGACCTGGGCCACCGCTGTAACGAAATTGCAGGTATGATATGGCGTGGACATCCCTAGATACAACAAACCAGACAGGAATTTGGAGTCCTGAGAGGCTTTAATGATCAGCCAGAACGAAGACGTTCAAAAGAAAATCATCCATCTGGCCCTGGACACCGCTGAATCCCAAGGAATTCGAGCCTGCTGAAAGTGGAGTAAGGTCCCTTGATTGGTGTAAAGTTATTCATCATCTTCTCATCAGGAGCCTCATCAGCAAAATTAACCTGTGCTTCCATCTGCCAATCTATAGGCAGCCAACAAGGCAGACCACATGTTGGCTTGCGTGCCAGAAGTCATGTGAATACTGCCTCACAGTTTTAAAAAGTGATAGCAGACATAGTTTGACGTTAACATATAGTTTTGCCGGCTCTTAATATTTAGAAAAGAGCCGAAAATCCTCAAGACAGCAGAGGCGATATGCACATGTCCAGCGCAGTGCTCTCTATTTGCTGTCTTGTCCGTACGAGCTGCTATTCTCAAGGCGGCAATGGTGCGGAATTTCGACCATACCACCCCCGAGACACGTATTCGCATGTTCACCTCGAATAGTCGCCTCTAGTCGCATATTCGTTTAGGTGTAAACTGGATCCATAGCATCATTTGATTTCTTTCGCGTAATTTAAGAACGTATGTCTTGGACTAGAGACTGGCCGGCTATAAGTACATTCATGGGTCGGAAATTATTGAAGGAGGAAGCGTCGATACCTGCTCGTTAATTTCCATTGAGATTCACAACTCCGGGCATCGTGTTGTGGTTTAAAGCCGTGCTTCGCCAGCGTTCGCACTCTTCACTGCTATTCAATTAGCAAAGGGTACTGGAAACTGACTCAGTTTTTCGCTAATAATCAAAAAGGGTATTTGATAACGATAAAAAAGAAAATCAGCACCAGTGAAAGCAACAACAGCGCTCGCTTCTAAGCTATCAGGCAAAGCGCCCAAGAACCGAAAGCATTCTGGCTTTCTTGTACGATCACAAATGTCATCGCACTCTGGCACGTGGGAAGCTGTGCAGATGCGGAATTCTTTCGGAACCCTCATTCCCCATTCTCGACAGCAGCTCTGCCTGCCTTCCTTCGCCTGTGTTTCTCTTCAGAGTTGGCGGGTGGCGCCTGTACTTTTTCAAAACGCCGACGCTTGCGTGCGGTAGTATATACTTGGGCTTTCCGGCGCTCGCGCCACACAAGACAGGCATGCCGCACAAATCGGGAATTCATACTTAAAAAGGAAGCTGGGGACAAACAGAAGCCGGCCTGCATCGATAAAGTACCGCGTTCTAACAAAAAAAAAGAGCACCCTCACCGAACACAGGGCTTTTATAGGCTAGAGAAGAAGAAAGAAACGACGTACGCGCATCGCCACCAGCGGCCGATTTCGCAAGGGAAATGCGTGCGTCGACACCGGATTTTTGGCAAAGATCCCAAAGGCTACACTACGCCTCCATTCACTTGAAAACGGTGGCCAGCCGCCCTTTTGGAGCTGGACAGGACGTCCTAAATTTAAATAGAGATGCAGGAAAAGTTTGTAAATTGTGAATTAAATTTTATCAGCCACCTTTTAATCATATCTTTCTCCTTTTTGCTGTCAGACGAACGTTAATTTTACCAGAAAGCCCTCAAGGATCAATTTTTACGGATGACTATAATTAGAGAAAAGTGTCCTCAGTCGCCCTTTACTATAGAATTCATTATGCGGCAAAGGTTGTTCGAGGCCAACAGAATATATGATTGATAATATTAGTTCAAATCGCCTTCCTTGTTCTGCCTATATATATATATATATATATATATATATATATATATATATATATATTCCTGCCGAAAAGCCACTGCTCTATAGTCGTTTTTGTGCGCAGGGAGCGGTGTAAATACCTTCCTTTCTCTCACATCTTGTTTCCTGTTCGGAAAAATAAAAAAACCTTTACCGTGATTTTAGATGGCGTCGTGTCTTCGTGATAGGCTACGACTTTGGTGTGCACGAAGCACTTTCCTAGTTTTCTAGTTCAAGCCAATAATTTTTAGTTCGATTCGATCCTGCTTCTTTTTTCTTTACCTCGCTGTCTCATTTCCCCCAGTGATGGGTAGCCACCAGGAGCCTTCTTCCAACTAACTTCCCCGCTTTTTCTCTGCTACGCTCTCTCTTTCTCATACAACTACTTTTCGTGTAGTAATAAAGCTGTTCAAATCATTTTTAGGTATTTTGCAGAGAAAAATAATGAATTTTTCTTGCGATCTTTAGTTTAAGTGATGGGCTTCAAAACTGCCGGTTCGCGGCACTCGCGTTTTAACCTAAACGCACGGTGACACAAGCGAGTACATTCCGGGCTACATATTCTTGAGATGAAGACACATTGGGCAATAGGCAGCTTTAGAACTGGTCGGAGCGCATATGGAGACGCTAACCACACCTAACTACACCCTCCTCCCTTTTGGCATGGCATTATACTCATGTGCACCGACGCCCCACTTTTCCCTTACCACCCTAACCGATAGCGTCACATTCTAAAACTCACTCATGTAAGCGAGTTGCGCATAGCGTCTTATCTTTGTGAAGCCTTAAGTATTCAATCTATGAGCTATACTTACCCACAAGAATTCAATTTTAACGCCTTGCCTTCGTTTAAGTCTCGGCACCTAGCATAAAAAGTGCACCTCGTTCTTCAGTACCACAGCACAAATATAGGCATTCATCGTAAATTAGTCATTCTAAACAAGCTTCTATGCACATTGAACCTTCTACAAGAATTCAATTTTAACGCCTTGCCTTCGTTTAAGTCTCGGCACCTAGCATAAAAAGTGCACCTCGTTCTTCAGTACCACAGCACAAATATAGGCATTCATCGTAAATTAGTCATTCTAAACAAGCTTCTATGCACATTGAACCTTCTACAAGAATTCAATTTTAACGCCTTGCCTTCGTTTAAGTCTCGGCACCTAGCATAAAAAGTGCACCTCGTTCTTCAGTACCACAGCACAAATATAGGCATTCATCGTAAATTAGTCATTCTAAACAAGCTTCTATGCACATTGAACCTTCTACAAGAATTCAATTTTAACGCCTTGCCTTTGGTATAAGTGTCCGCACCTAGCATAAAAAGCGTACCTTCAGTGCTTCAATATCTTAGCACAAGTATAGGCATTCATCGCAAATTGGTCATTCTAAGCAAGCTCCTATGCACGCTGGAGCTACCAGATAAAATGCAACGACATTAATAGGGGGCGCCCCGCCGCGACGGAGCTGTGGTTAGGGTTCTCGACAACTGTGCCTAAGGACGCGGGATGGAATTCCGGCCGCGGCAGCCGCTTTTCGACGGAGGCGAAAAGCAAGTTGAAATTTGCCCCTGGTGGTCGAAATTTCCGGAACCCTCTACTACGACGTCTCTCATAGCCTGATTTGCTTTGGGACGCTAAACCAAACCAATTACTTGTGGGCGATACAGCACATTGGCGTTGCGATTCTTCTCATCCACTGTTGGACAGTTTTCCAATGGTATACAGAGGATGAAATCCATCGAAAAAGATGCTGAAAACAAAATGACTGCGTCTTATGTGCCACAATTTATTATCGCTCAGTTTATGGCCGTGACGTATAGACGTAAAACACCTTTTGGCCTCATTAGGGCGCTGTTTGTAAGAATTAAAAACATATTAAAGAAATAAAGCTGTCAAACGAGCCTTCACCACGCGACTTAGCCAGCTGTTTCGAACAGCGACGCATACTTGAAATGACGCTTCGGGACAAAAGGCTGCATCCGCCGTTCGTCAGAAACACGAGCCGGCGAGGTAACGACGTCTAATTTATGGCATGTTTTCCTAGCAGGGTTTCGCGACGAGCCCTATAGCTCGCAGTGTTTCAGCCTTTTTTCGAACAAAGCAGCTGAGGCGTCCGCTTTTCTCGTGAGAAGAATAAACCTGGCGCTAAATTTAGGCAGCACCACAGGCGGCAGAGGCTGAGCCAAGCTCGCCTCTTCACTTCATCTTGCGCTCTCTGTGCAGCACCCGCCGCGAGGGCCCTGTCGTCGCCCAGGGCTCGCAGCTTGCCGCCCTTTGACGCCTGTCTCTGCTGCGAGTATATCTACCTGTCCTTGATTGCTTGACGCACGTGGCGGTGTGCCTAATGTAGCCATCTTAGCTGGCTGTCTTGGACGTGTGCATCAAATTCCTTCACACTTGAAAAAGCGCGAATCGGACATTGGACGCACGACGCGCGCATAGGCGCTTGTGTGCACGTCTCCTCCTTCTTGCGTCCCTTGTCTGGTTTTTGCGCTGTTTTAAGGCTGAACCACCATCAACTCGCCCAAGCTTCCACAGTTTAAATTCCTTCTTTAGTGCGCTCACTGAGGCAGGTAAATAATCAAGTTCAGATTTTTTTTTTTTTCATTATTTTCACTTTTGAGTCAACTGTGGAATATCTTGGGATATCGTTAGGGAAATATTGAAAGGAATGATACAATTTTCGATGTGAACCAATCTTTTTTTTGTTTGTTTGTTTTTCTTCACTCGCATTCAGTAGCTAAGATTGCCATAGAAAACCAGTGGGGGACGTGTTTCACGACTTTAAATACGTTAACGGCGAAAAATAATGAGCCTCCCGATGGAACATCTGTGGCTGTATAGATTGTTATGGGAGAGTTTTAGGATATGCAAAAAATGTGCCTGTTCAATATCTGCAGCCATGTGGATAATAATGTAAAGATGTGTACTGGCTTTTCACAAACCAAGAAAAAGAAAACCGCCGGATGTACAAATGCAGATCAAGCCTAACGAAAACAAGAGGGGGGACGAAGTCAGGCATACGAAGGAGGAGATTTGGCAGTTTGTGGGGATGCGGTAGCCGTGAATGGTTCGGAAGAGGGCTATTTCGAGATGTGACGGAGAACTGTTTGTTCCGAAGCTGGGCCTATGATGATGATGAAGACGATGGTGATGCTTAATAACAAAACGACAGTGCGGCTGCACTAAGAGAGGTTACCCAGCTGGAGTATGCATGGGCCATACAACCACTATGAGCCGCCTTTCGTAGACTAATTTCGTCCCTTTACGCTTTAATTCTTCTTTTAGATTCCGTCAGCTTTCTTTTTAAGTCTTGGGGTACTAGTGGACGCGGTCCCAAGCCACTTCTTTTCCACATCTAACCTTCGCTACGCAGAAATCAGGACAGGGCCACTGCGCTATACAAGAAACATCGCGATGCGAGTAGAGTGTGTAGCATTATCCAGTTTTGTACGCTGTTTCGTTATCTCTTTTTTATATAAGAGAGTCGTTCCTGCGTCTACGATGACTCTATGCGCTGTATCGCTTAAAAGTCATAGCATGGTGTCCGAAAAAACGGGGTTTAGTCGTCGAAGCTGCGGGGACGCGGAAACGGTTTTTGACTGGCACACGTACGCCAATGATATCGCTAACAACGACGGCTTCGCGTAGGATGCCCAATGGTCCGGCTAGTCACAGCCTG
This sequence comes from Amblyomma maculatum, assembly GCF_055883805.1. Lineage (NCBI taxonomy): Eukaryota > Metazoa > Arthropoda > Arachnida > Ixodida > Ixodidae > Amblyomma > Amblyomma maculatum. The sequence goes on along the minus strand of NC_139344.1, from coordinate 216,913,803 downwards.
CCATAAAGCGCCACTGATTTTTGAAAATTCGACCTCGAGTCCACTGGCGCCAGCTGCAGCTTCCTCAACGCTAATACATTTTAACAAGAGAGTACCGTCATGTTCGCGCCAGGACAGCTTCGACTGGAGGCACGCTCATGAGGTGGCCTTCGTACGACTGCTTTTCACGCAGGGGCAGATCGTTCCAGCACTTACTGGTAGGTTTGACGCCCACTGGATCCTTCCCATTAGACAGTGATGTAACATCACCATTCACAGTAGTGACGTGGAACCTAAGAGGAGGAGGTCTGAACGGAGAGAGCGGTGACGTGCTGAAGCCAGCCGGGGGGGATGTTTGAGAGTAGGGATTAGCCGATACTCTCAATGCATGGTGTGAACGGAATGACGCCAGTGCCCCGGAATAAACAGATTGTGCAGGGTTCCCTCTATAAGGCGCGATGGGAAATTAAACGTTAACAGAACCTGCTTCTGCTGCAAAAGCTTGATGCTTCCTCTTTTTTTTCCCCTTAATTTCAGCCAGAATATTCTAACTATATAGGTTTGATTTGCTGACCACTTTCAATGCTGACCACTTTCTATCTCTTCACCTTACAATGGTCATTTCACTTTCCGTCGCTCGCTGCAGCCGTAGGCTGAAATTTAAAATGCACAACCGCTCTTGTTCTCGCCCAATATTCATCCGCCTCCCTACTTTACGCTGCATATCGGGAAGCTAATTGAAGCGAAGTAGTCACGAAGCGCGGCGTGCTTATCATCGCCGGGACATCCTTGCTTGGCACAGCGTTGATCGCAGAGGTAGTGTCATGTGCTTCAAGAACGAAGCGCTTGAATCCATGGGACTCATCCATGATCAAGGGCTAAACGTGTTTTCCCGTCACGCTCCAGTCTTTCGAGGGTGATAAATTTTTAAGTAAGAGTTAGGTCAGCAGAGGCTTTTTATTACACAATATTTGTGATGGGTAATAGACGACTCTGGAAACGTGGTTTGTCGTTCAGAAAAACCTTCAGATCAAGAAGAGCACTACAAGTGTATGCGGCGCTTAATTATTATCATCACATTTATTTTCTTCTGAATAGAGTGAAACATGTCACTGGTTGCTATATAAGGAGCCCGCATCGGTACTGCAGCCACAACGGGCGAATTAAGGATTGAATTACACGGGAACTTCTTGAAAGCTAGGGACGCACATTATATCACACGGGTATTTTTGCGCTTCATGAACATGGACAGAACGAATTACCAGGTTATTCCGTCAGGTACTCGCTACATATGGTTGCAGAACGAACTTCTATGATAAACTGATGTCGGCATACTTCAACTGATTACAGCGTTCAAATAAGGAAACGGCTGTAATCCACTGAATACAGAGCTCGCATAAGCCAGGAAAGAACGGAATACGAAAGACGGGTGCTATATTCATAAGCGAACCACGATGACGTCTAGTGCAGTTTATTTTACGAACAAATAGGGCTAATTCTGTACTGCGAGCCCGTTACTGTAGACGGTCAAAATGCCCGTATGCATTCGATGCTATCATTAACGCCACGAGTTTAAACTGCTGTGCAATGAGTGCGTATTTTATTGCCTAATAAATGGACATAGCCACAAAATTTCAAACTACAGAGTTTCACCTAACGCAGAAATTGATGGCGATGTGATCGGCGTTCCTTACTTTATGAGCGTTTTCCCTGCACTAGTCAATAAAGAGGCAAAAAAATGCGCTTATTTTTTTTTTACCCGCCTGTTTTATGGCGAAACAAAATTATTTACCCTCTATACGAAATTAGAAGAGGAGGGGGGGGGGGGGATTAACGGGTCGATTTGGCACCCTTAAGCAAAGCTTAGTGAAAGCTATGGGGAAAAATCACGAAATCGTACTATTGACTAAACTGGTAGCTCGATTGTGAGCTATAAGGTGTTCAATTTTCTTGTTATAAATTAGTTTTGAAAGTATTTTGACTGCTTGAGCAACCTTGATTACCCCTCTTTGATATGTACACAACGTAGCTAGAACTAACCTGGAAATTATTCAAAACCTCGGTTGGATCAATTGTGGCGGTTGTGAAAGGTGCCGATAGACAATATTGCCAAACTTATAATGCGTCAGATGCAAACCTCGGCGTCGCCCGTGACAAAGGCTCGTGCAAGCCGTTAGGCCTCTGCTTTCACTCCCCAAGACCGGCGTCGCCGCTCAGCACTTCCAGAAAGTAAACTTTTTTTTTTTTATTTAACCACAAAAAATGAGCTCTTTCCTGGGCGTTTTCATGACTCTAAATACTGTTACTCTCAACTTAATTATTATTTTTTTTTAAAACACAGCTTTTGTGCACATTTCATGGACTAATTTTAGTCACATCAGTACCAAATCTGCAATAAGCGTTATAGTGCGTAGGATGCTTTTATATGAGTTTTACTGCAACGGACTAGTGGAATTAAAGGTGCTTTCCGGTTACATAAATTAATGCGGAGGCTTCTACTGTGGCCTTCCTCACACTTCCCAGCACTTGACTAGCCCTTTGTGAAAGCCTTGAGTTAAGTTTCAACACGCATTTTTCTTTTAAAGAAAAGAGAGAGAGAGAAAAAAAAAAGACGCTCACCTGACACTTCCCACTCCACCATACGCTCTCTTGTCTCAGGTATACCCTGCTTTATGCAAATCAAGAAAACTCTTCTCCGCTTCTGTTGCCTTGTCCACTTTCCCTGTTCATTTCCTTCATCATTTTCCTGGAGTAGCTGGCTGTTGTCAGAACAACTAACTCGTCCTGGTCGCCAGACCAAGTGCTCAATAGCACTTGGTCTTTAATTAGTTTTTGTCTCTCGGCGAAGCATACATGACAAACATCACTCTTATGGAAAGGAGAACTTGTGCTGACGGGCTGGGTGCAGCTAAATCAGCTTAAAACTTCGGTACTTTTCTTTCTTTTTTTTTTTTTTTTTTCATTTCGCTTCTCATGACCTCGCAGCGTCCTGAGGCCGGGCGAGCGTTGGACGTGCCGTGGCGCGGCGTTGTCGTGTCGCCCGGCGCGTACACGCGGAAATGGGGCCAGCGCGTTGTGAACGGCGTGCTTCCGCTCGCACCATTCAGCAGGCGGTCGGCGCCTGCTCCCTGAGAGGCGAATCGATCGCACTCTAGGCCGAGCGTCACGCGGGAGCCCGCAGCCTCGCTGGTCCTTGCCTCGACTGCTCCACATTGGCGGCAGCACCCCCCTCCCCTCCCTTCCCCTTTCTTCACTACGACCCATCGCCACAGCCTGCGGTTGTCGTCGTGCTCAAAGCACATCCTGGCGAAGTGGTTCGAAAGAAAGAAAAAAAATAAAAGGGACGCGAAAACGCAAGGCCCGTTTCGAGGGGCAGCATTATGGAAAGTAGAATGGACTCGGGGCACCAGTATGTCCTCGTCTTGTGTCCTCTTACTTATGTCCTTGTCTTTTTTGCGCTGTTTACCCTCAGTCTCTCGGCGACGCCTTGATAATCTCTCCAGTGACTCCTCAGAGCCTTTGGCCTGCTCAGTCCGGTTCGCCAGATTACCGAAGAAACTTTCCCACCCTCTTTCCTATGCATATGTGCAGTGCTCATCCTCGCTCACCAACACTTCAGCAAACACGATGCATTTCTGTTCCCTTCTTTCGCATGATAAGGGGTGACGTCGAGTGGAAGGCCGCACGTCCGTCGCTGACAAACGGGGCTGCGAACATGACGTGACTAGCTGTCACATTCAGACGTACACACCGAAGGAGGGCGCAAAAGTCTATATACGGCGGCTATCCGCACTCTTTGCGCGGCACTGTGTTCGCGAAGGGGCCACTCTGGAAAGGCGCCCTCCGCACCAGCCCTTTCACATCGGCGGCCGCCGACCAGCAGCTCTCGGGAGGTGACGTTGATCGGATGGTTCTGTGCTATATGTCGCCGTGTATACGCCTGCTGTACCCTCTTCGCCCCGGGCTCGGTCCATGCACTAACGGCGCTTGAGGATGTGTCAAACGGACTCCGGAGGATTTGTTGACTCTGACCGACCGACCCAATTTGTGATTCGCGATGAAATCGAGATTCGCTTCTAGCGTACTGCGTCGATCTGCTTTCACGCGCTCCTCGTGCCGGAGGGCCCACTCTTCCACTGCGAGCGAGCACTTTTCGCGTTTTATTTTAAAACGTTAGTCCTCTCAGCGTGGCACTTTCGATTGCCAGGACTAAAATGGCGTTCTAGACTCGTCTGTCTCTATTTAGGAGACCTGCGGAAGAAAGACGCCATCTTTTGTAGCTCTAGACAGGCGGGCATTGGTTTCACACAGAAGGTCGGCATATCGTAGTAAGGGTATGACTGCAGTTATAAAAAAAAAAAATTCCCACAACAGACGGGGTAAAAGCCTTTCCCAGTAAGTGCGTCTCTCAAGCCAAGTTGCTCGCAGAAGCTTCGCTCTTACTCTAGATTTTCTTTTATTTCACGTTGGACTAAAGCGTATATACTTGTCTGTTACATGCCGCCGCCTTGTAGGAACTACTAGAAAATAAAACCAGAATGAATTATAGTTCTGCATGTTTCCCAAGAATGTTTTAAAACTAATTTATTATACCAGCTACCTCTGAAAAAGGAAGTTTTCCGGATTCAAGCGACACTCATGCCGCAGTAGTGACAGTACGAGCGTTCCTGCCCTCCAGAAAATGAATAATACTCATATTCATGAAATATGTTTTTCGTCGTGCATTGGAAAACACCTAGACAAGGTAATTACTACTATGCTTTGTTTGAAATGTTATATCTGTTATCCGGGGACATACAGTACAAGTGCAGCTAATTGAAAGAGCACAGTTGTCGTTATTTTGACTCTTTTGCACTGGCGCTCATGCGCACACAGAGGTTTATCTGTAATAAGGGAGTAATAACTCATTGACATCCACACAAGCGCAGTCATATACGGCTGCAAAAGCAAGCTATACAGCTTTCTCAGAAACTTCGTAGTTGAAGAAAAATTCGTCCCCGGACCAGGACTAATTTTTATTTAACCTTTGTAGCTGCATGGCTGCTCTTGGGTGGATTTCAACGAGTAATTACTCCCTTATTACAAATCTGCTCCACCTTGGAGGATTCCCCTAAATATTTTACCAGGTTTTTCTGCACTCGCTAATAAAATCGATGAGTTTGTCATGCTTATTGAGGACCGTTTAATTTATTTGCGGGCTGAATTTTTCGCCTATAAGAGTGCAAAGAGGCTCTATTTTTAACATTTTCGCCTACTTTCCACTTTCTGGAGGTGCATTTCTTTTTCTTTTTTTTTAACGCCAGCATGGACCACCTTGCGACACTAACTTTGTTTTTTTATTAGTAGTAGTTTTATGATTGTATTTCCCTGTTTTGCAACAAAAAATTGTTGCTTTTTTTACCCTTGAGCTTTTGCTCTCTTTTATGTATATTTAATTGGCTTCAAGCCCTATAAAGCGTTTACTGGTCCGGGCTTCCTCTTCTTTTTTTTGTGTGTGTATGTAGTTTTCGAGAGGACCATTAAAAAATAATCACAATACGTACGTACGTCAAACAAATGAGACGAGATGCGTGGCATTGCTCTTGAGCCGTGGGAGTTCAACGCAGTAAAAGTGGTTTCCACGAATCATATGCTGCTGAAAGTCAAGACATATTGACTGCTGTTTTATGTGCCTGGTACTCTGTAGATATATGTAGCTACTGGGGCACTCCCTTTTGTCTCACTCTTTCATTTCCCTCGTCGTGTTGATGCACTCCTTCACACTGCCTGTTCGTTTGTGTCCATGCGTCCTTTTTTTTTTTTTATTGGTGTGAAGCAAGGCTTAGGTTTGGTATTTTGCAGCATAAGTGCCTTTGTTACATGCAGCCACGAGCAAAGCGGCAATGAAACTTGATGAATGTAGCCCAAAGGTCAAGACAAAATTTTTGGCAGCACTGTTTGGACTGAATTTACTGTATTGTTGAACTACTTCCGTCGTTTGTCAATGCCGTGACGGTCACAGTAATGGGTTTGGCAGATATTGCAATAGTATCACTTAGCGCAAAACGCACCACCACCAGACAAAAGAAAGAAACACACAGGAGGAAACGCGAGCGCTATTCACAACTTATTTATCGAAAGAAAGAATGAAGGTGTGTAGAGCGCCGGTGTTTACGTCCTGTTAGTTTCTTTCTTTTGCCTGGTGGTGTGTGCTGTGCGCTAAGTGATATCGTTACAATGGCTGATCAACTATCCCACCAACTATCCCATCAGTTGACTCTTTTGAGGTTTGGCAGAGTGAACGTGATTTCAGCGCCTGCTCTAAACAGCGAAGAGAAAGGGTGGATGTTTTAAAAGATGAGCATTAAAAAGAAAGTGGCGCGATACAGTATCGGTTAGCGGACAAATGCGATTTTTCTTATATTCTGCTCGCTTACAAGCTCCATAAAAAAAAAGGAACTGGTCCAAGTCTTTCTAGGGTGCATAAAACTCGAATTATACTAGCGCTGGTTTTGTCGTCTTGTTATCACTGACGTGTATAGTGCGCTATTAGTGTATCGTTATAATAAATAGTAATCGCCGATAAGCAGTCTGATGTCATGGGAAAGGCTTCTTTAGCGGTGGTGCAGCAGAGAGGTTGTCTGTGCAGGCACCTACCAGGGCCAGTGGCTGCGCGGCACGCGTCACGGCTACGGCGTCCGGTCGAGCGCCCCCTTCGGGCTGGCGGCGCACAACCGGAACCCAAGCTCCGGTGGCAAAGTGGAGGTTCGCACCTCGCAGACGTCGCTGGACAGCAGCAGCCACCCCGTGGACCCGGCCTCCGAGAGGGACAGAAAGATCGACGACTGCCGCGGCGGCTTCGTGCTCAAGGCGCGAAGCGACGAGCCACCGCAGCGTCGCCGCTCTTTGGTCGAGAAGTCGTCCAACTTCAAGAAGTCCATCCTCCAGGTGCGCCTTTAAGGGCCTCAATCTTTTTTCCTTTTATTTTATTTTTTTTTTCATCATCCCACTGACAGAACGGGTGATCTCTTTCATCTGGTGTTTTTCGCGCCGTCATTCGCACGTTTGGGCAAAAAAACTTATATTACGTTTTTATTGCATCTCTTTTCCGTTCTAGCGCTACCATGCTGGTAGAATCACCTAATAGTTTCGTGCTCTGTCTGTAAAAACCAGTGAATCTGAGAGCAGTGCGAGTATCTCAGCGAGAGTGCTCGCAAATCAAAAAATGTTGTTAAGGGAACCACAATGCCGCCGCAACGGAGCGCCCTCATTGACCACTGTTAGGCAGCGCTGCTAGTGCAGGCAGCTCGCGCAGAGCCGAGTTCACTAGTTGAAAAAGTTCTCTCACTGCCTGGTATGCAAACCACTTATCACAGGTCCAAAAGTTGTCGCTTTTACACAATCAACTCCTAGAGAGACATGAAGCCCAGAGTACTAGGCGCATTTTATATCAAGTCAAAATATTTTCTGCGAGCGCCTTCGGCAGAGAAATTTATTTTCTTGGCTACTCGTGTGTTCATCTCTGTTCACGCGTGCGTGCGAGTAAATAAATTCGGAATTACGGCCTGACCAGAAACTATACCGAGGCGCGATTTTGGCGAGATCTTGCAAAAATAGCGCAGAAAGATACCACGCAAAATCGCAGTCAAATAAAGCCACGCCGTCCTGAGCGTCTTCAATTCTGGTCAAAAATTAAGAACCATTTGTTGAAACAATTCACATAATTATATTTTCCACTGGTCGAACCGCTGAAAAGTGATCACAGAGGCCCCTGCTCGCATTTGGACCAATTTCGTTGACCGAGGTAAAAAATGCAGGGGTCTCAGATTAGTTGCGGCAATGCGTAAGTCAATGTAAAGAGATCTATCTGGAAAACACAGATTAAAAGATGCGCAAGAAATGCACCCCCGTGCATTGCCTGTAGCTGGATTGTGAAAATTTATTATTGTTGTTGCTGTTTTCTAATACGCACGTGCACAGCAGACACAAGTTTGGCTAATTGTCTAGTGCACGTATATAATTCATTTTAACTTCTCGTTTTCCCAACCTTGCAGCAAAATTACCCTACAGCAAAGTAGCTTCCTGTGTGCATGTGCGAGTTGGAAAAATAGTAAATCGTCGTTGTCAGTAAATTATATATATTATACCTAATAACAATGATGCAAACAGTGTATTCCTCTCCGGCTCTTGTAGAAATCAATGCAAATGGGGGAAATTATTCTACCGGCGTGTTACGGCAGCTTTCGCGGCTATCGCCTACTTCTGCTCTACTCATTTGCCTATATTACGCCTTATTCTTACGGCAAACAGCTTCCCTTAATTCGAGTTAACTTAGACGGAGTTCAATCTCATCCAACCTTTCTGTGTTTCTCAGTTCATCGAACGCGGCCAAACAGGAGCTGCATCCTGTAGATATTTCTGATCCCCAATTCATTCTTCTTTCATCGTACTATCATTAGTTGTGGCTTGTGACATCATGTCTTGAAGTTATACAATTGTCACTCACTTCTCCAGTGCTGAAATTTGTACGGATCAATAAGAAGAAGAAAAAAAAAACGGTTGAATAACGAGACGAATCGCTACGAAATATGGCCCCCAGGAAACCCCTATATGCTGCTCTGTGGGATTTTTTTTTTCTTTTCACATATCGCAGAAAACATTGATTGAGACGTTTCTTAAAAACTGAAAGAAAAACATTAGACTATATACCATACGTCGCTGATTAATTATTGCACAGTTCTGCTGGAAGAGCAGACGAGGTTACTGCGCGGACAGGAAGAGAGTCTAGTAATATATATATATATATATATATATATATATATATATATATATATATATATATATATATATATATATATATATATATATATATATATGGTTTGTTTGTGACTAATGAACCAGAGATAAATTCAAACAGGATGTCACACAACTTTCCCGATTATGTATTTTATTCTAACGGTTTCGGACGGTTCATCGTCCGAAACCGTTAGAATAAAATACATAATCGGGAAAGTTGTGTGACATCCTGTTTATATATATATATATATATATATATATATATATATATATATATATATATATATATATATATATATATATATATATATATATATATATATATATATATATATATATATATATATATATATATATATATATCAGGCTAGATACTATCAACGTTTTGACTAGCTCTGCTCGTTATGTTCGCTACCTCGCTCTAGTGATTTTATCCTAATGTCGGAACTGCATGAATACAACTTTTCAAAATAAAGGACAAAGAGGAAGGCGATCTTAGCTGAGTACAAGACTCTGCGAGAAGTTCCGGCACTAAATGCAAGGTACTACCGCTGAAACCTCAGCAACAACGTCGACTTTCAGACGTTGGCAGTCAATATTACTTTTTTGCAGACAGTTCAAGCAGGTGTAGAGTAAATTCCTCCTTAACATGGTGCTTTGCCACTTAGAATCAACAGGTCATCTGCCGAAGCCCATAGTGAGGAAATACAAAATTTGTCTGAGAGCACTGAAGGAGTAGCCGTTTGTGCTTTACGATGGATCCGAATTTCGTCGCATTTTATGCAGCAGAAGGGAGAGAGAAGATGTAGAGACTGAGAGAAATGAGCAACAGTCAGTTGGTCAAGTCAGGTCAGTCATTTGGGTCAGGTCAGATCAGATCAGGTCGGTCGGTCGGTCAGTCAAAGTCAAATAAGTCAATCAGTCAGTCAGTATTTCAATTCAGCCACTCAGTCCAGCCCAGTCAGTCAGTCAAAGCCATTCAGTCTAGTCCAGTAAGTCAGTCAAAATGGGTCAGTCTTTCAGTTCAGTCATTCAGTACAGCCTAGCAAGTCAGTCAAAATCAGTCAATCTTTCAGTTCAGTCACTCAGTCCAGCCCAGTCAGTCAGTCTTTCAGTTCAGTCACTCAGTTCAGCCCATTCAGTCAGTCAGTCAAAGTCAAGTCAGTGATCAGTATTTCAGTTCATTCACTAGTCCAGCCCAGTCGGTCAGTCAAAGTCAGTCAGCCTTTCTGTTCAGTCATTCAGCCCAGTAAGTCAGTCAAAGTCAATCAGTCTTTTAGTTCAGTCACTCAGTCCAGACCAGTCAGTCAATCAGTTAGTCAGTCAGTCAGTCAGTCAAATTGTCACTCTTTCAGTTCAGTCACTCAGTCCAGCTCAGTAAGTCAGTCAAAGTCAGTCAGTCTTTCAGTTCAGTCACACAGTCCAGCCCAGTCAGTCAGTCAGTCAGTCAGTCAGTCTTTCTGTTCAGTCATTCAGTCTAGCCCAGTAAGTCAGTCAAAATCAGTCAGTCTTTCAGTACAGCCTAGCAAGTCAGTCAAAATCAGTCAGTCTTTCAGTTCAGTCCTTCAGTCCAGCCCAGTAAGTCAGTCAAAGTCAGTCAGTCTTTCAGTTCAGTCACTCAGTCCAGCCTAGTCAGTCAGTCAGTCAGTCAGTCAGTCAGTCAGTCAGTCAGTCAGTCAGTCAGTCAGTCAGTCAGTCAGTCAGTCAGTCAGTCAGTCAGTCTTATTTCAGTTTTCAGTTTGCACTTACGAACTGGGGATGGCGAGAAAAAGCAGTGATTTTACACTGCTTGACCAGCCATGTAAGTGATCAGCAAGCGTATGAAAAAAAAAAAAAAAACACACACACACAGGGGAGGAAAGGGGAAGAAACACACACAAAAAGAAAACAATCGCTATGTAATACCAGGACGCTATGAGACGCTTGAACTGCGAATCGCAGAGGTGTGTATTGTTGCATGCCTTGCTGGTGAAAGCGCCTTTCACGAGAGCGGAATCAACGAAGCGATTCTTCACTACCTAAAGCGGGCTTCACCGCTGTCATAGTCTTTGTAAGGTGAAGCATTAGGGGTTTGGAGCGAGCGCTGAAACCGACGGCTGGGCAGCATACATTGACGACTGTATTCCGGCAGTTTAAAGTGCACACCGCGTTGTCATATGAAACTAAAATATTATATTTGAAGTAATTTATAAGTAATTTATGTTGAACGGCGTGATAAATAATCATTTCCGGGTGTTTCAGTACGAGGAAAAAGCACAACGGAGGAGCGATAACCTCGAAGCAGCAGTGTATAAGGAAATATTACTGTACCAGAATCTATTGTAGTATTGGAACCAAAAGTACAGGAGCACAAGATAATGAAGTATGATATAGAATAGTGCTGCATGGAACGATGAGCATCAGTTTTGTTATGGGCAGAGACGGATTTATGGATGGCTATTAGAATGGGAGGATAGGAGGTAGTCCCATTTTGAACTATATCTTTCGTGAACCTTTTGGTCGAAAGAAATGGGCTTCAGCATGATTTTCTCATGTAAACATTTCTGCTTGGGGAGGGATGGAGGCTACTGTCCCAACCTCTTTAAATCTGCCTTTGGTTATGGAGCCATTATTATTTATCCTAAAATATATATTCGCTCACCAAAACACAATCATATTAGACAAGAGAAGGGGGCGCCAGACTTCAACCAAGTGTATGAATCAAACCCTCTCTTCATGTAGTCAAAGAATAACGAAAGCAAACTAAGACTAGGGTCGGTGAGTTGCGCCTCTGTATACAGACCTCAGCAATTGGCAAGCGTCTGTTCGAAAATGACAGTACAAAAGACAACAGGGCGGGAAACTAGGAACAGGGTTCTTTGGAAACTTCCTCTCGCGGTCTGAATGACAGTGCACATAAAACTTCACTTAGGGACATTCCCAGCGGACGAATTTCAGACAGATTCCTAGAAGCAACTGACATCGAAGCGTGAAACCTGTTTCGAATTGCCAGCCGCAAGCTTCTTTGTCTCTAGTAGGAGCCGAACTTACGTTATATCGTGGTTTTCTATTGCGCAGCAGTATAGTAGCAGCCCACGTCGTAAACCGAGTGAATAGCTCCCGATCTGAGTTTTGTTGCGACATCTGCAACGAGCGACCATCAAATAGTGGCCTTTATTTCTCTCTATTGCTTTATTCTTCGTCCTTATTTACTGCGTGTGAGATAAACAACATTACTGGGATATTGAAGACCTCGGGCGATTGCTTGCCCGCAAGTTTGTTTGACACATTCAGTATTTTTTTTTGCCAGGAAGACTTCGTAACTTTTTTCTGTCGGACGAGCAGTGTTGTTAGAACCGTCACGGCAAAGAGACAAGAGCTTTCTCAACGATTTCTCTAGCATTACGGACCTATCTTTCTTTTCTTTAACATGCTTAGTCCAATAAATATGCTTGCAGATAACATGATTGCTTTCGTTTTTATTTTATTTCGTCTCCTTTAGCACAGACGCCCGCCAAAATATTTATGAAAGTAAAATTATGAAGAAGTAGCCCAGATTTGCTGTTACATTCGTTCACTTCTAGCAAGCTTCTCAGCGTGCATCACTGACTACCAACCGTTTAATTTCGTTGCTTTTTTTACCACTTGTTTCAGCTCCATGAGGCAGCGCGATGAGTGCGTTAGCGTCTAACTATAAGGTAAACTGATCCGCTAGTAGCGCGTTAATGCATTGGCAGCGCATACTCGAGTTAACGAGAGCCGCGTGTCTGTGCGGACACATACAGCGGGCCGACAAAAGCATGCGGGACCTCCCAGAGGGTGTTGCACAAGACTCGACTGACGGTTCCCACACCGCAGTGATGCGCGGCGTGTGAGGGCGTGTTTGCACGGGCGCGGCTCAGGCGTCGCGGCGCCGGCAACTCACTGTGTGAGCACTTTGCTTCCAGGGCCTCCGAATCAAGAAGCAGCACAGCACAGGCGACATCGATAAGCGGGGTGTGAGCTCGGGCTCGTCGCTGCGTTCGTCGGGCTCAAATATGAGCTCGGCCAGCTCTGAGTCTGCCCAGTCTGGGCTCACAGAAGCGCACACCGATTCAAACGCCTCCTTCGTGTCACAAGTTTGTGCCTTTTTCATTGTTTTTTCCCTTACTCTGCATGCCTCTGTTCGCGCGTGCGGAGCTACGCACGAGAGTCGAAACCCGGTCTAACGAGCGCAGCCCTGCGTGCTCAATGCCGTCGCCACGGCTGCCAGGGAATAAAAGATATATATATATAAGCGGCGCTGATTGCAGTGGCTGCTTACTGCCTGCTCGAGAAGGGCTTAAGCGCTGGCCTGCAGATGCTGCTGCATGCCTTTTTATTTATTTATTTATTTTTGTTTTTTTCCCCCTCTTTGTCTCTTTTGAAGTCCATGCTAGAGCTCTTTTTTTTTTTTTTTCATTTTTTTCTTTTTGCCTTCTCCTGACACGGCAGTCTCTGTTCCTTTTATGCGCGCTTCCTTCGTTTACTCTAACCCGCTTCAGATGGCGCCACGCGGGTGGTTCGCGTTGTCCAGTGCTTGCAGCATTTGCGGCACGCTGGCGCCATCTCGCGAGAGGGCAGTGAAACACGTCGCTGCGAGGGCTGCCTGCAAGTCGGCTTTGCTACGCGTCTGCAAGGCTTGGCACAAAGCTACATTATAGTGCTCCATAGCTGCATGCCTCTATGGCCGGTGGAATGTGCAATGCTGCCATCTACAAAAAAAACTGAGTTAAAATAATAATAATAATAATTATGTTACAAATGTGAAATATTGATACCTATTGTGAACTTTGTTGGGAATGCGTGTGAACATCATAGGTAGCAATCAGTCAAGCAAGGTTATACTGCAGGCGGAATTGCGTTAATAATATTGATCTATATTTGTGACTAAGGTCAACTTGTACCACTCTTTCAACCCGCCCAATTCCATGATTTATACGACACCAGCTACAATAAGGGAGTAAATATTCATTAACTTACGTCCTACCAAACGCAGCTATTAAGCTACAAAGGAAAGCTTCATAAATTGCATAGAAATTTTTAGTAGAAGGAAAATTCTTTCTCGTTTTGGGTTCGAAACCGGGACCACAGCCTGTGTGGACAGTCGCTCTACCAACTGAGCTAGCGAAAATCGCTAGTAGGTCAGATGGTAAGGTGAAAAAGAATTGATCAGCAAGTCGAAGTGGGAACGGTGTCGGTATCATAATAGCCCTCGACTCTATAGTATAGTTCTTAAGCAGAACGTTGCTGTGAAAACTGCATACTTCCCTTTGTAGCCACATGGAGGACGTTAATGTCGTTTGGAAGAAGTTAATGTGGAATTACTCCCTTAATTACAAATCCAACTCTAGCTTGAGGGCTTCCTCTAAACTTTACACCACCACACCGATGTAGCAGACACAAAAACAAAAATGTCAGCACATTCGTCAAGTTGCTAACATGCAGACATGTTCATCCTTCCATTTTCTGGTTTGGTGGGATTGTGGTTTCCGTGAACGCTCCTTTTAGCGTTATTATTCGACCTTTTCATGCACTGAAGACTGAGCAATGCCTTATGGTTTACTTGGTGTATAAATTTGTGCAATTCGTCTTAGCCGCAAAAGGACAAAGGAAGGCACCTTTGATACCGGCAAATGCGTAATTTCGTTAAAACAAGACGGCTGTACTCGGAAAAAGTAACACTGCTTGCCCATTTTTCTGTTTGTTTGAGCTTTTGTTTGCCTGTTTGTTTGGTTGTTCGTTTGTCTTGAGCATGTTTTGTTCCTTACCCGTGTAGAAGGTTACGCCGTATGCTGGTTTCCTCTTCTGTACTTTACAGCGCCATTAGTTATTCACAAGTCTGTATACTTATTGGTTACAACGAGAACAAACGCTTATCACAAGCCTTGCCTCAAAATGAGTGAACATTCTTTTTTATTTTCGTTAAACCGGGTCTTGACTACACTGTTGGTGTTGTGCCGACTAATTTGTACACGAAGGCATGTTAATCAAATATGCCAAAAATGTGATAATGCAGTGTAAGCTTTCGTTATCGTTAGCGTTTGCTTTTGATTTTATGTGGTATGTACAACTAACATGCGCTTTTATCTGTGCTTGTTGGGGGAAACAATTTAGAAGTAACATAGCACAGTCACATGAAACATTCTTCAGCTCTTACCAATTACTGTCGTTGTCTTAACACTTCATTACTCTGAAGTTTGTACCCGGTTCCTTATTTAATACCCGTAGTGGGTCTCTGAGGTAATAAAATGGAATGGAATGAAGTGCTCTCACATTAACAACAAATATAGTGCCCCCCCCCCCCCTCCCCCATATTGTTTCGCTCTCTCCTTTATTCTATGTTTCAGCAAGTAGTCGCACCTTGACCCTTTAATGCCCAAGCTATGAGTGATTTTAAAAAAAATAATTTATCCGCAGTAATGTTCACACATTCAAAATCCAAGATCTAAAATCTATTAGCGCTAGTTTGGAAATCCGTATGTCGCGAATTCGAAACAATAGTCATTAGGTCCATTTTGTGCAGCTAGCTGTGCGAGTGACCAACTCGAAGGCCTGAAACCAACTAGAAGGCCCACGGAAACTAAGCTATATTGTATCCCGCAAAAGTAGTCAGAAAATAAGCACGAGGACGGGATGAATGCTGGCGCCTTAAGTCGCGCATTCGCGCTTCCTTTTTCCTCGCACAGCTTCCTCAATGTGATGTCAAAAACTCTTATCAGAAACAACTGGCCACACGTTGACATCAAAATTTATATGCAAGCACTTAGAGTACACAGCGTGAAAACGGTTTGTCGCTAATTCGAGGCACTGGGCATTAAAGGGTTAGCAGCTAAGACCCGAAGAAATGTCCCTTGAATTCTTCGTCTATAACACAAGGCTTCAAAGAAAAAACTGTTTCTTGTCAATGAAAGGACAACAAATTGATTTTTTTTTGTACAATTTGTTGCACTATATTCTTTTTTTTATTTCAGCCCCATGACTGCACCTGTGAGAAATTCATTGGAGGGTGTAAAGGGAAAAGGAAAGGCTAGAGTGGGGACGTGGCTTTAGTGCGAGAGATTGGGGCGTCATTGCCCGAAATTGCCAAATTTTTGTGTGATAAAAGCCAAGGTGTGTTACTGTCCGGTCTGACTTCATATGCTGACATACAGTGATGCTCATAAATCTTTCACGAGCATGTATGAATTGTGTCGTGGGTTTTGCATGCCCGCTGTGCAGCCTAAAAACGATACAAGCTCCGCATGTGGTGAACCGAAAGAAAAGTGTCTTTTTCTGGCGTGGAAACGACGCTTTCTGTGTTTGGCCTAAAAGTTATTATTTCAGTATACCGCTGATTACATATTAACATAATTATATGTGCAGTCTACGGTGAATAAATTAAATAAATGTAACTGTTGTAGCTAAAGTTGCACTCGGTTAGCTGAACTCTGTGCACTAGATAGAGCGAATGTAGGAAAGGGCAGCCATCGTTGCATCCTCTTGCAACTTGAGGAGTGTGGGAAACTGTACAGCTGGAAAGATGGATGGGCTGTGTCAAAGTGCGCACCCTTTCATTCACGTCATGACTGCCGCCTGCATGGTTAAATATTCCTGCATAGCTCTGTGGCATCGCCCAGCTGGACAGCGGTGGCAAAGTGGCATGACGTAGAGTGGCGCATTTTTCTTTTTGTCCTTTTAAAACATAAACGCAGCTCTCATCTTGTCTATTGAAAAGCTTCACCAGGCTGGTTCGTTAAGCATAACGACGCGAAAAGCGCGAACTAATGCACACGCATATAGGACGAATAAACAGACGAACACAGCGCTGTCATATGCTGTCATTCTAACTTTTCTAAGCAGCACCAGATAATATTCCAAATATTCTTGGTTACATAGCCGCGATCGTATATGGAGAGCTGATTAATTCGTAAAATCGTTAATTGCGGCTCCGTCTCTTAAAAGTAAGCAATTCCTAGAGTAATGCAGGATGCGCGCGGCCGTGGCCTCCGTAGTGGGCCATGAAATAGTGAGTGGCTGCCGCAGCCTGCGCCGTCAGGGTCCGGGCGGGGTGCTTCGCAGGAGGACATGACTGACCAGAACGTCATGGAGACGTACATGGGCGAGTGGAAGAACGACCGACGCTCGGGCTACGGAATTGCCGAGCGCTCGGACGGCCTCAAGTACGAGGGCGAGTGGTACAACAACAAGAAGTACGGCTACGGTGTCACCACCTTCAAGGACGGCGCCAGGGAAGAGGGCAAGTACAAGAACAACCTGCTGGTCACGTCGGGCAAGAAGAAGCACCTCTTCTTGCTACGCTCGGCCAAGTTCCGCGAGCGAGTTGAGGCCGCTGTCGCCGCTGCCTTGCGGGCCTCGCAGATCGCGCTACAGAAGGCTGACATCGCCATCTCCAGGTGTGTGCGACGCGGCTAGTTGTAGTCACATGCGTGGCAGGTAGGCGATGATCGAAAGGTTTGAGTGACCCGGAAAATGGAGGAGCTTGTTGTCTAAATACTACAAGCCCCGCACGCTTGGGCATAAAAGTATGGACAAGTGCGGCTAGGAGGAGCAAGGGAATGAAGTGCACTGACTTCGCGGCATTTGGTAGAAACTACATAAGCGGGTTACCAGCGTCATTGCATGCAAGCACTCTTCACAAGGCTTCTTATTTTTGCTGTGCTATACCGAGAATTTAATTACCGTAACCTGTTGCACTGCAGGTGTTGTAAACGCTGACTTCGATAAGATTTCCAGAACCCCTCAGGGCGCAAGTATCCCACACTTCAGCGCATGTTTACAGATCCGCCCTTCTGCTTTTGCTCCTGGTTCATTCGATCTTCCTCCTTAATGAGGCACTGTAACATTTTCTGTGAAAATAAGCTGTACTCGCTCTAAAAAAAAAAAGTAGAAGGAAGTCAGTGCTCTCTTTTCTTCTGTCCTTTTCCAGCAGAAATGCTGGACAGTCAACAGCTCCTCTTACGATGAACGTCGTTTTTCACGGCTCTACGCGATGCAGTACACGCTTTACCTGCTGTGTCATTCAGGCAGATGCTGCTTATATAGCGCATTGATTAACAATGACATGTGGCGTTGACTCTGCGCGGCTGTCGCGCACCCATTTTATCGTGCCTCGCTGACACGCGTAATTTTAGCGGCCAACTGTTTTTCTTCCCAGAGCTGCATTGTTTTGGCCTGCGCAACTTGACAGAGCGTCTTCCTTCGCAGGACGGCAACGGCAAGGGGCAAGGCTGAGCAGGCAGATGTTGCAGCCCTGCATGCCAAAGACGATGCAGAGGTGGCGCGCAGCGTTTCCAAGCAGTACGCTCCGGAACTCTACACACCAGGTATAGGTGCGCAGAGGTTGCTTGGCGTTCTCCGCTTACACGCAACTTGAAACATGACTGCAACGCATACTGCAATTACAGACAGCTTGAGGGGGAGAAGGGCAGCTGCCAGGCTGTCATTCCCTCCAGAGCGAAATAACCGCGACCGCAATATGCTTGCGATTGGTGATTGCGCTCCAATCACGCGCGGAATACAGTCACTATCAAAGCGCAATCAGCCGCTGATTTGTCATCAGACATCTCTAAACTCTCCATCCTTGCTCACTGCTAATTTCGACTAACTGCTCGAAATACAACCAAATGAAAGTTAAATAGCAGTGTTGTACAACAGTACACGAGTAAAATGCGAGCACGGTGAAAGGTGTCGTCATCGGTGTCATCTCGTTTTTGCAGCGTGAACTCAATCTCTTAAGGTTTAGCGGAATGTGTGTGTGTGTGTGTGCGGGGGGGTCGGGGGGGGGGGGGGGGAGTTCTTCTGGAGAAATCGGTGAGGCACTGAGGCAATGACGCCTCCTTACCATTCGCCGGTTCGCCATTTTGTGTTCTGCGCATGCGCGACGGTATAAGTGCATCAACTTACAGTCCTCGCCTCCAGACCGTCTACAATAGTGGCTGAAAACAGCCGATGTCTGAAACATACAACGGAGAGAAGAAAACGCCGAAATTTTGTTGTGGTCCTCCCTATTCGCACACTTCCGTATTTTCACGCATGCGCATAATAAAAGACCGCGTGCTGTAGAATGTCCGGGAAGACGCCTGCGACGCTGAAGCGGCTCCAACGTCACCGCAATGGAACGTCAAACAGAGGTGACGGGCGCATAATAAATAAAATACACAGCAGAAAAATACCACACGACTTTGAACATGATTGGAACCCATGGTAAAGCTCACAGGTGGGCTTTCCTGGTCAGTGCATTAGACTGACCTATGGGGCTGAAACGTGGAGGCTAACGAAAAGGGTTCTACTTAAGTTGAGGACAACGCAGAGGGCTATGGAACGAAAAATGGTAGGGGTAACGTTAGAAGCGTGCAGAGTGGGTCAGAGAAATAACTCAAGTTACTGACATTCTAGTGGAAATCAAGAAGAAGAAATGGGCATGGGTAGGACATGTAGTGCGAAAAGAGGATAACCGATGGTCGCTGAGGGTAACAAACTGGATTCCAAGGGAAGGAAAGCGCAGCAGGGGGCGGCAGAAAGCTAGGTGGGCGGATGATGTTAAGAAATTCGCGGGAGTCAAGTGGATGCAGCTAGCACAGGACCGGGTTAACTGGAGGAATATGGGAGAGGCCTTGGCCCTGCAGTGGGTATAGTCCGGCTGATGATGATGCATTAGACAACTAAGCCATCGCCGTTGTTGTTGTTGCTGTTTTATTATTAACTAAGTCATCGCCGTAGCCTGACACTGCACGTTTTGAACAGTCACTTTCTGGCGCTATGCTTTGCCGTTTTCATCAACTTCCATTTGTGTGCAGTTCAGCAGTCCCAGAGCAAGAGCACGCCGGTACATGCACGTGCAAGCCAAAATTTGAACGCGTGGCTGCATCCTCTTGGGCAGCCGAGCTGCGCCGCAAGGGCTGACGACTTTTCGTTCTGCTCTACGGTGGATGCCATGACAAAAAGCAAGGATAGAGAGCAAATACTGCTCTCTATTCTCTTGGTCTAAATCGTTAGCCTTGTACCACGCCATACATTTCGGCAGCAAATGTCAATATGCGCACGCTGATCATTAACTAGGCGCTAGCTCAGCTTTACAAACTCTTTCTTTTCATGCTTACTGTCACTGAGCGGCCATTGAATTTCTGTAAGGGTGTACTCCACTCGATTATCTTTAACAGCTTTCCGAATTGGCGAACGAGCAAGATATATCCATCGCGGTCCAGTGAAAACTCGGGTTCTGATTCCTATTCGTCGATTGAAAAACGCTCCTCGGTTGCGAGGAGCAAGCTATAGATGCGGAGCGCCGACTAGAAATCGCTATAAAAGAATAGGCATGAAATAAATGGAAGCAGCACTGAGGCCTCGTCTTCCTTCAAAATGAAAGCTGAATGGAAATGGCGCAATCGTAAATGGTACTACGAAAAGAACGTTGTCGTATAAATAAATGGGATGCGAAGAAATTGGGATACGAAAAAAAAAAATCGGGTAAAACCCTCGTGCCAGAATTCCTAGGTGTATGCTGTAGGTCACCGAAGGAGCAATGTGACATTGCGCGTAATGGGACTAATATATTTTTATTTTATAGTGTAGATATATAATATTCTAATACCATTACCGTTTGCTATACTCCGGCCATCGTTCTCTGGATCTGCAGCGAAGGCTACACAAGAAAGGGAAGGCGACAGACATTTGTACCCGTGCCTTGGGTACTGGGTTATTAAGCCGAAAGTCTTTCTAGGCTCACGGTGGAAATCTCGTGTCCGCGAGATGTGTCAGCGAGATTCCGCGAGTGACTGGCACTGTGCCTTTCTCTTCCTGTAAACCAATTATAGAATACTGGTGAACTTTGATATGTTAAACGGAACGCTGGTTGTGCTCGAAGAGGGCCCGCGATGTACCGTGGGCAGCAGCAACACTCAGTCTTTCGCATTGCTCCACTGCAGATTCTGCACTGCTTTCGGAATATTTCGTTGTTCATGTTGCGCGCCCGGAGGGGGGAAGGGAGAGAAGAGGCGATGTCGCTAGGGCTGAGGCAGCGGAGGTAGGCCACTCCCCACTGGACGAGAACTAATGCTAGTCTCCATTTCCTGCCTAGCATCTGCTATAGAGCTAGCTAAACCTGTCCGCGAGTATATGGTAACATTCAGCGAATTGTCGCTTAAGCGCTACTTCAGAAAAACGGGCGAACATCGGCTGTGGGTATGCTCCATCATCAATGCCAGTTCTATTCAAGGAAGAAAAGTGGCATATTTAGTTTATGTAGTCACTAAAACCTCATTAGGAAAAAACTGTCATCATTTCCTTTGTGTTTTTTCTTTCTTTGGACGATGAAAAATTGGTAGGGGTGAGGCAGGGGAGAGGGGGGGGGGGGGCGATGTTTGATTTACGACATTTAGTTTTTGTGAAAGGGTTTCAAATCTTTTACATTTGCCTACAGCTTATGCTTGTAAAGGAGCTTCAGTGCAGCAGAGCTGCCATCATGAAAAAGTTTTTGCATCCAGGCTGATTTGATTCGATTTGGTAAAGCGGGATTTGGTTTTATTTCTGGGTGTTGTTTATTCATGTCAAATTTCCTCCGATTTATTGAAGCAGCCCGGTTGGTATCTTGCAGACTTGATTTCTTCGAGTCTTTTTTATTTTCTTATTTATTTTTATTTTTTTGCTATCCGAGTAACTTTTATCATGTGATGTAGGTGTTGCCGCTAATAGAACCGGCAGAAAAGACCCGAAGAAAATTTTACGCCATAAAGAGAAAGGGCAGCGAGTTTACGTCACGATTCGGGTCCCTCGTGGTAAGAATGATGCCTTGACTTCGTGGGACACACCCATTTGCTTCGGGCCACTTCCGAAAGTATACACGCGTCGTTCGGCCCGAGCATCGTGACGTTGAAGGCTCCGTTTTGCTTGAAAGAGGAGCCGCTCCTGGCGGGGCCTCCCCCCAGTGGCACGACATCGAAGGAACGTCGCGACACCGCAATCCCACCGTGTGACGCAAGCTGTTTGCTCGCGGCGGCTGGGAGCCACTGGTTCTGTCGATGTTGCCAGCAGCGCGTCGCGGAGCGGCGCTGTGGAGAGAGTGCACCGGTGCGCGCTTCTTCTGCAAAGTTTGCCCTGTCAAGCGGAGGTAAAATATCGAATGTTTGTCGCGGTGGCGGAGTGCGTCCTGCGCTGCGGTCTCTCGGGCCCACGGTGCCCGAATCTTTATTACGATGACCATAAATCCGGACAAGAGCTCTCCCTTGTCGTAATACGCTTCGGCTTCCGTGCCCCTCAACGGTGCCGCCTCCTTAAACCTCGGGAAGAGAGGGAGGTGAGGATTTCAGTGGGGACATCTCGGTTATATTGAGACTATATGCACGACGGGCAAC
Organism: Amblyomma maculatum; assembly: GCF_055883805.1. Classification (NCBI taxonomy): domain Eukaryota; kingdom Metazoa; phylum Arthropoda; class Arachnida; order Ixodida; family Ixodidae; genus Amblyomma; species Amblyomma maculatum. Next base: position 216,891,700 of record NC_139344.1, on the reverse strand, counting down.
GACTTTTGTTCGAAAGTTTGCTCGAGTGCTATACCACACACATTCGCGTGCACACGCCGCGCGTCCACCTACAGCCATGCGCGGCTACCCTCCGCCTATTCGTAAATTCCGCCGCGACAATTTACGACACGCTTGTGTGGTTATAGTTAGCTCCCCGATTCTGTCATGTCAAGCGCCACATCGGACGCTGAGTGATGCGAAGGCCACTTCCGTCGTTCCGCCTCATTTTGTTGCTGCGCAAAGGTGCTGCGTTACGAGTGATCTCTGATTTTTCGGCCACTTACTGGGTGTTACTTTTTATCACTTGTAACTGGAATGGTGACCTTCAATCAAGTCGGCCTCAAGCTCATGTAATGCGTAACTGAACACCTGGCGATTTTCTTTTTTCCCCCTTTGTAAAGCAGCGGGTACCTTATAAGTCCAAAATGTATGCGAATTGCAGGTTTGCCTGCCTTGCCGAAATTCGTTAAGACTAAAAAAAAAAAAAAAAAAAAAAAAAAGAACGCACAAACGGAGAAATTTCTCTCCGGTTATGGTCTAGTGCTTTGGCATTTGTATATCACTCACTGGTAGCAGTGCTGTCATTAATGTTACCGAACTTGCCGCGCATGAAACGCCCAGTATCCGGACGTTGGATGCAGTGCGCTTCTTAGAGCTGCACGTCTCCAGTGTGTTGCTTTAAGTGGAATCTGATAACTCGCTTGTCATTATCACGTTTTCCGAGAACCTTCTCTCGACAAATATGGGCACATTACTGCTGGACAGATATTCTCTTCCACAGCCGACGCACAGCGGGTTCAGCTTCCTGATACGATGTAAATCAGCGAGCAAGTTCGCATCGGTGTTTTCGCGAATTATTGCGTCACAACTCGTCGACGCCGTGGGCTCGGTCGCGACGAGGCGTATCAGTGGTGCGCGATCGGTTACCAAGTTGCGGAGCATGCGACGGCCGCGCTCTTGGTGACTGCTGCACGCGAGACGCATCGCCAGCGCGCACGCGACCAGCGCCTGCTCCGCGCGTCGCCTGAAGTGGCCGCCTGCGGGGGGAATGTTGGCACGCGTTCTCCCAGGCCGGAATGGCTCCCCTTTCTTTCGGGACGACCCGCGCGCGCCTTTGGCCGCGCCACCTTGCTCCACAGCTAAATCGAGAGTAGCCCAAAGCGGTCGGCCCGCGCGCGACACTCGGAATCGAGGTGACTCTTCACCGGCGCTGGGTGAGTTTTCTCTGCACTTGACCGCATTTTGCGGCAGCGCGCACGACAGCCAGCCCCCCGCCGGGGATGATCGGAAGATCGACCTCTTGGGCCTCTTGCGGGCGGGGTAGAGGGCTCCGCAATCTATACGGCGCCTTGGCCGCGACCCTCGGAGAGCATGCCTCGCCTGCTCACCGTGGCCGCCGGCGGTGTGCTTGAATCCGCGTATCTCGCTGCTTTGTGCAGCTGGGCCGTTTCGATGGCCCTGTCCAGGCCTACTTTTGCCCCGGTGATCGCAGTTCTCGGTTCGTTGCGTGAGTCAGCCCCGCCATTTGCCCGACACGCATTGGTTGTTGCGCCATCTCTGTGAACCAGTATCGGCTGCGCAAGTTTGTATTCTAAATAGGTGCGCCATTATTTTAAATGCTGCATGATTGTTTGCATTCAGCTGCATCTCGAAGTTGGCAGAAACAAATCGCCCCTTTTGGCGAATAAATGTTTAAGAGAATGAAAGCCAGGTCGGACACGGACGTCAAAAAGTTTCGGCTACTGCCTCAGGTCACTCTTGACATGTGTAATTACACGATGTTAAAGAAAGATTGAAAGTCCTCCTGTGAAATAGTTGACATTTCCCGTGAGCTTGTTCGTGCGTAATGCCAGCCCAGTCTTTGTTACGATTGGACTCAAAGAGAAGCCGCAGTTAATGTCTACCCAACATCCTCAAGATGTTAAATAAACATTATTCTTATTCTTATTCTTACTATTCCCGACAATGTGCCCGTCGATTTTCGCGAGGAAATAACGCCTGTCTATGGTGCCCTTGTGTCAAAGCGCACTAGCCTACCCTCACTTGTACGCTTAGATCAATATATCAGGTTCTATAGAACCTAATATATTTATCATAAGCTTGAGAGAAAGAAAAAGAAACTAGTCATGCGAAATTTTCCTTTAGAACTTTTGATGCATTTTCAATTCATAGAAGCCGCATTACTATGCTTTGCGATGCGTGCAAAATGATTCCCTTCCTTCGCGATTGCATTCTGACCACTTCCGATGCTCTGTCAGCGTACCCCCTTGTGTCCGCCGCACTTATTTCCGCGCTAAACGGCAGTCAAAATACCCCGCACAATCATGGATGTCGAGCGTTGAAGGCGTTGAAGCAAATAAACGAAACATTTTCGCGAAGAAACAATGTTTGCTTTTGGTTTTCCTCCACAATCGAGCATTTTCTTTTGTTTCTCTCTGTCAGCGCCTAGAGTCTCAGGACAGAAAACGCAGCTAGCTGTTTGCGGCGAACAGGGATGCTGCTTGGCAGGGCGCCTGTACCGATTTGGAGACGCTGCCAACTTTATTCTTTCTTCGCCTCCGAGCGAACAAACCGAAAGTGAAGTGTGCATGCTAATGCGTCCTGGCGTCACACGTTTCTGAGCCCGCGAGACAACAGGAACCGGCTGAAATTATGTCATTCGCTCCAGACCAGGATTAAAAGCAGCGCGGTTTCCAGCAAACAGGCACGAAAGAATGTCGGCACACTGAGCAAACGGAATCTGAATAACACCTAACAAACTCGGCGCATTCGGAATCGATTTTATTTACGTCATTTGCTTAGAGGTCATGCTTCGGCTTGGAAGCGTCTTCTGGCCACCACCGCGCACGACAATAAAGCTTACCGGCAACGGTTTGCCTTCAATGTTCCATTCGCACATTCATCCTTTTCAACTTAGGATTTGTGTAAAATTCCTTGTTCGAACGCAAAACAAATTTTGTGAGTTAAGTATCATTTATCTTTAACGTGTGTATGTTTATGTGTTGGGGAGTGGGGAAGGGGGCATATAAGAGGAAGGGCTGTGCAAATATGAAGTAAAATCAAGAAATGAACCGTGTTACTCGTTTATGAGTACAAAAGGAATATGCAGGAAATGTGTCAGAAGGGTGTCGTGTCGAATGAATAAAAATATCGTCAAGCGCTTGTTATCAAGAGGATCCCGAGCTACACAGGATATCTCTTGAAATCTGTAATCACTTGGAATATTTGCCTAATTTTTCAGCGCGAATGAATTTACTAGTCGCAAATAAGTGCTCGCATAGTATGCAAAGTAACATCTATGGAAAAAGAAAAAAAAAGATCAACGTAGTTCACAAGGCTTCAATTAGAAGCTTAACTATTGAAGGACTAAGAATGCCTAATGTAAGTAGTATTTTTATGGGCTTTAATATGAACAGCTTGGCCGGAGCAGCATGTGTAAACAAATGAGGAATAATTTCAAACTTTACTCTGTCGCTAGTTTTCAGTTTTACAATTGCAATAGAGTACCGGGGTTTTTTTTTCTTTTTTTTTTTATTTGAAGGTCTGAAATAGAAAAAAAAAAGGGGGGGGGGCGGGGGGCTAACTGACTGTGGGCTAATTTTAAGACTCGGACTATATAGGGGGCTAAGGTGGACACGAGGTAAGACGCTGAAAGCCCCAGTTAGTTCGCTAATTAACTAAACCGTTAAGTTTCTAAATTTTCATTTTAGGGGTGAGTTGTATTTGCAGAATTGGAGCTCGTCCTCCAAACAAGTATAGCCTTAATAAAAGATTTTCTTTTAAAAGTTTGTAGCCGGCATTACAAGGCCCCCTTATATGACCTTGATAGGTTGTTTCCACAAAAACACAGCGCCAGCGACGTGTCTTGCGTAGATCGCTCGTCCACTGTGCGTTTTGTGGCCGGACTGCAAGCGTAATGACTGCGCGCATTGGGTACCGACGCGGCGGCTGGCCGTGGTCGAAACGGAATCCCGTGCGCCCGTTTGGCTTTCACGGGATGCTAGTAAAGGGACGACTTCTATGGGTGGAGTGATATACGCCACAGGCGCTTTGCTAGTGTGTGAAACTGCCTTTCATGATGACATCTGGGGGCCTTGTAACGCGCGCTATAATTTTTATTAAAAGAAAATTTGTTTCCGACTGTGGTATTTGGAGGACTAGCTACTATTCTGCCAATCCAACGTGTCTCCCAAAATGAAAATTTAAAGAGGTAATAATGTAATTATTTAATTAGTTAACTAATTGAGATACTTTGCCGCTTACCTGGTGTCCGCCGTAGCCTCGAATACAGCCCTTGGGCTAAAATAGATATACAGTTGCCTTTGTTTCAAAACTTCGGGCCCCTAAGAAAACAGTATATAAGCAAGTCTTCTTCACGCGTCTGGAGGCACGTGGGTAAGAACAGCTATAGTCGGATACAACTTAAGAGCAAAGTGTGAAATACCCGTGGAAAGAAGCCCTTCAGCTAATGGCGTCGACAAATTGTTATGACGCCACGGTATAGATCTTAAGTTCACGGAGGCATCTTTCAGCCACCTGCAATATTGCCACTGCGACGTCATAAAAGCGGTCTCTACCACTGGCTTGAAAGCCTCATTTGAGGAATGTTTGCTGCTTGGCCCTTTAGATCTGCCCTACCATAGTTGGTTTATTTCATGCCTGTAATCACCACCGCTTCAAGTTGTCGCCACTACGTAGGGTACCTGTTTCCCTGAAGAGGGAACAGCTATGTGGTGTTGCATAAATGGAATCATCTGTCAAGTAGGGTAGAACGCCGCTTGCAGCTTGACTTCGTGCATCTCTTGCTTTGAGTCCCGAAGAGCACGTTCCTATTCGCGCTCTCGCAGTGGACCTACTCAAGAAGCTCGCCGAGGTCCCCGACTTGGCCAAGCTCCGCGTGGCCGCGGGCGGGGCGACGCCACAGCGCAGGAGGTCGCTGTTCCAGCCGACCCGTGCGCAGGAGCTGACGGCGCCGCAGCTAGACGCGGCTCAGCAGCAGCTGCTCAACGCGCTCACCAAGGCCCACCAGCAGAGCAAGCCCGGTGGCTCACGCCAGGGCACTCCGCCGGTGGCCAACGCCAAGCCTGCGCCGCCGTTACAACCGCCACCGCAGCAGGCTCCCGTGCAGCACGTGCAACCCGTGGCGCTGCCGCAGCAGTTACCGCAGCGCATCGACGAGGGCATGCCTCAGGTTCCGGGCGCGCCAGAGCCCCCTCCACGCACGCCGCACGGCTCTCTGCACGGACGACAGACGCAGCGCGACGGCTACTCCTTCCAGCAGGCGATGAACGACCACTTCGAGCAATACCGGCGCGAACGGCCGCCATCGCGCACGCCGCCGCACAAGGCCGACCAGCAGTTGCCGCCGCTGACGGCCATCTACGGCGGCGCCGACTGCACGCCGGACTCCGGCGTCTCCGAGTCCATGGACGGCGACTCGTCGCCCACGCGACTTCCGGGAGGCGGGGGTGGCCGGCGCTCGACGCTGCCGAACATGCCGACGGACGAGGGCAGCCACCACCGCGCGGCCAGCCTGTACGTGGCAGCGCCCCGGCGCCGGCTGGCCGCGCCGGCGCCCGCCGAGGCGCTCACTCGCAAGAAGAGTCTTCCCAACATCGCCGACGCCGCGGCCGCGCCGGCCTTCATGTCGCGTGAAGAGGTGTCCGTCCTCAGCTCCCAGCGCAGGGACGAGCTGCGCAGGATGCAGGAGCAGGCGCACAGGCTGCGCACCAACCCGCTGCTCTACCTCTTCAATTCCGACGTCAAGGTGCTCATTCCTTTTTGCCCTTTCAAATATTGCCAAGGCGCTTCGCTTTCCTTGTCACGTCTTGTGTTCCCGCCACTCGTTAGCGTGTGAGCACTATGACGCTCTCAGACCGATGGTAAGCCCTTGCTTACGTGCCATTGTAAAGATAGCCAGATTCGCAGGAAGAAATACAATAGCCAAGACCAAACTGCGCCCAGCCTGGTTTTCGAACCCGCAGCGGCGCTAAGAGATGAGCTTCAGTGGCCTGTACTGCACGAGGTGCTATCGCCGCAGCCGATTAACCCTCGCTCGCGCGCGCTGTGCATTCCTTGTTGTCGTCTTCATCACCTTTCATCAGTGCGCAGTAGATGCACCGATGTAGTACTCCCGTCTTCAGGTGCGTTGAGCAGTCCCGAAATTTTATACTGCGCTACCAGCAAGGCCCCCAGCCGCCAATTTCGCCGGCCTTTGCCTGAAACCCGACCTTAAAACCCTAGCCTCGAGTCAAAAGGCGGCGTTAGCGCTCATACTTCGCGCCAATTTAGCTAAATTGGCTGCACCGTCTTTCTTATTATTTTTTTTTTTCGAATAAGTCTTGCCTCGTGTGCGCGAACAACGCATTGCACGCCCTATTGAGACTAAGCTACCGTTTCCGGATCTCGCGCCGTGCACAGGTACACGGCCGTCTGTGCCACAACAATGCACGCCGTTGCGCGTACAGCGTCTGACACATGTTTAACAGGCGGCCGTGTCCTACTACCTCGTTACGCCGTGCGGTGTCTGACGTACATGAGTTATTTATCGCGTCGCCTACTCTCGCTGTCGTCAAGGTACGTCACAGTCTACCCTGAGGCTGGGGCTGCCTACTAATGTAGAACCTCCCTGAAGACCCTCTCCGGCTCCTGTAGTTTTTCTTTCCTGCAAGCTTCTTTTCCCGAGTGACGTTGAGACGCAGTGTCCCGCTAAGCCGCCACAGGCCCTCTAGCAGTACGCTTGGAGGCGAAAAAAAGGCAACTTGATTTCAAATGGAATGGCGGGTCATCTTTCTCCTGAATATAGAAAACATTTGACGCCGTGCCTGACCATCTCACCTCAGCGATATCTGATCTGCTATTCTTTTCTTGAATGCCTTTTCTATTCTATTCTACTATTAAACAAGAGCGATGGCACGGGCAACAAAGGGAAGAAATTGCTAATGAAAGCACCGCTTAACCCAGTCGTGGAGTCACACGAACGCATTTTTTCGAAAAAGCTTTTTTACTAGCTGGCTAAGATTTTTTTTTTTATTTTCACGTCTACATAGAAAATCGTTTAATCCTTGATAGACATCCTTTATGAAGGAGCTTTTTAGCACAAACAAGAAAACGTTTCCTTCGGCATGCACGTGGACTTTATTTGGCCTCTTTGTTGTGTACGTTGCGCTTGCGTACTTAGAAGCGAAGAAAAAATGTACTACGACTTTATTTTTTTTTACCACCTCAATAATGTGTTTTTGGGCTGATATAATAAGTTAATGTGAGCTCGGTCAAATTCACGCTTGCGTTAGGAAGCATTTAACATTAACATCCGTCCCATGTTTGTGTTATCTCCCTGGAGCCCCACACAAGAAAAGAAACTAATCTTAAAAAAAATCATCCTGCTGCATCTAAGACAGAGCCCGTGATTGAACGGGTGAACGTGAGCCCCTAGGCAGTACATGTTTACAGGCTAATATTTTTCTAGAAGCCAGTGAATTAAACAAGATGCCGCCTTTCACCCTTTTGTTTGACGCACTTTGACCAGGGCTTGCAAAAACTAGTGGCGTGGCGTCTGGTTCGTGGCGTCCCTCACCAAGCGCCGTTGTTTTTCTAGGATTGGTTCTCGAGGCAGCAGCTGGTGATGCTCGTGCTGTTCATAAACATCAGCCTCGCCATCATGTTTTTCAAGCTGCTGACGTAGCCGTCCCTTGGGAGCAGCTGGACTCGGACCCCAAAGTGTGTCTCCGGCGCGCCGGTCGCGTGGCCCGTGTGCCGGCGCCCGTCAGTCCCCCTGCCCCGGACTCCTGCTCCACGACCTGCACCGGGTGCATGGACTTCGCCTTGTCAGCCGAGGCACGGGCCTGCGACGGCCGGCAGTGTGCGGGTGGTTGTTCATGTTGCTGGCTGGTTGACGACGACAACACATAATCTTTCCCTCTCTGCAATGTACCTCACTGTCATGCACCTGTCAGCTTTCTGCTCAATTTCCGAGTTTCACCAGAGCCGTGTACGGGGGCAAGTGCTGCGCGCCGGCTCCTGTACGCGCAGCCGACGACGAGCGTCCGGTTGTGCTGTCGGCCAACTCCAGTTCCTGGAGACCCCGGGCGGCGGTCGCTTGTCTGGCCGAGGCTGGAGAATTGTAATAGTCGAGAGGAGCTTTTGAGGGTGAAGAGACGCGATACTCCCGTGAAAAGAAAATGTTCCCACTTCTTCCGACCGAGCCGTCAGGTTGTATACAAGTGCATCAAGCGGCTTGTCGCCACGTTCTTTCCAGATTTCGCCTCGTAGCTCCATGCACGGCGCTTGCTCCCATCCGCTCTCTCAGGTGGACAACGGCGAAGCGCAGAAAACTCGCCCTTTGAATGCCTGGGCCGCTGATGCATACTGTTGCCATGCAGCACCGTGGGCCCAACGCAGGTTGTGTCGTGTTCTTGTCGCCCCTGAACTATCGATTAGCTGGTGCAGTGGACGGTGTGGTAGACAGGTAACGCAACTACTGCAAAATCAATGACAGCCTCTAGACTCTGAATGCGCCAACTGGAGCGACTTCGTTCCTCTCTTACCTTTGACGTGCATTTTTCGCCCCCTTTCCTAAAAACGCGTGGTGTCCAAGTACAGCGTCTTAATGCACAATCGCACCTTCACTGTATCCTGCAACAGGCACCGATATCATATTTTTACAGCAGGATAGCAAGCAAACGCCCTTGTCGAACTGTTTTACGTTCTTCGCTTACGCATGTCGAAGCCCCTTCGGCTGAGCTGTACGGTCAGAGAATACTGCATTTGGTGTTTCATACCGCCTCGCTTGCACCGCGCCAGCGGTCGGGCACGTTCCATCGTCACCTCTCAGAGCCCTCCTATGAAGTTGACGTGAACCATACCTTTTTTTTTTTTTTTTTTTTCGTGCACATACACACCTGCCTGAGCGGAGAAACCGGCTAGTGACTTCAGTTCGTGCTGTGCACTATATTTATTGTAGAAGTACATCTTCCTGGTGATCACGTGTCAAGCGAGTGAATGAAAAGCGTACCTTTAGAAGGTCACGAGCATACGAACACGAGGTGATGTTGTGCCCCGGGTGATACGCATTTTTAAACCGTGCAATCTGGAATGCACGCAAAACGTAGATATAGCATTGATAAAAAGAATACAGACGAAGGAGTCTTAGTGGTGGTGTGCGCTCTTTCTACGGGCCTTCCTCTCCGTTGTACTTTTCTTTCAGGCTAGACTTTTGCATGTTATAGATGAAATAAATGCGCATTCACAAACGTTGTGATGGTTTCCGACAGGCATACTCGTGCCCTATACTGCAGTGTTAGCTTAGCGCATCGATAGGATGCACAGAATGGTTGGGCCGTGTTTCACACAACCGAACGTGTTTGGTTCGGGAGCACGCCTATTTTACGCGCTTCCAACTAGGTGCTCGTTTTTTCTCCACAAGCACGCAGGCGAAACGCGCTGTTTTTTGTGCGTATGGTGCGTCGTTTAACGGACAGCTGTCGTTCATTCTTGAAACGTTCGATTCACCAGGCTTGCGCTCTTCGGAAAGCGTCGTTGGGGTTCTGTGTTGGCATCAGGTCTGCTGTATTTCGACGACAAGCGAAATTTGCTGAGATCACAGAGCGAAGAAAGTCTTGCGCCACAGCAGCATGGTCTCGTCCACTAAGGACTCGCTCTTGTTCCTATAGGTGTATCGGCAAGTGAGGCGCGTGCTAACAAGGAAAAGAAAAAGGCCGCAATGACCAGACGGCTGCGTACACTCCGTCGAGCAGCCAGGGGGATATGCGTGTTGTCTGCGTTTAACAGGTCGCACGCTTTCATTGTGACGTGCCACGGTCATGTGACGACATATATGTTCCACGCGGCCGCCATTATCCGAGGAGCTTGTCCAGAAGTAATCAGGAAGTCGGGCAGTGCAGTGGAGTGCTTCGTTTGGTTCAAAGAGCACGTCAGAAGTCGGCCAAAGCCCTGCCAAGAGCGATCGAATCCGTTCGAGAGAAATATTTTTGGTGCCCGGTGGTTGATGTCAATTTCGTTCTCGCCTTCAGCGTCCGATAAAATTTCTACCCTTTGTACGCGTACACCAAAAAGAAAGCACGTCGTAAAAGCAGTCTTCTTCTTTTTTGGGAACCTTGACAAACGCTACAGTGCTATGTGTGGTGGCGCTGTGGAGAGCAGGTTTTCAGGACAGTGTGTATTCTGCTGCACCATTAGTGCCTCAATTTCTAGTGGTAGCGATACTGTAGCGTTAGCTCGATTTCGGACCTGTCTCTCTTTGAACCATTCTCGTTATTCTTCCGTGCTTAGTGGGTCTACTTTCCAGCTTAAACACAATTCCACACCTGGTGAGTGTTCTATCTGTATTTATTTTTCTTCCTTTTTCGTCGTTTTTCTTTTTTTAGGAGTTTTGTAATGGTGACTGCGCTTATGTATTTTTTTTTTTGTTTCATGACCTATATTTCTTTTCGCTTGCTCTGGGAATCAATACTATCCACTGCCGTGGATTGACAGGACACACATGTCATGATGCGTTTGTAACTGTTTGCTTTTCTTCAAAATTTTGCTTTCTTTTCAGATAAGCTCATTTACGCTGCATACACACAGCTGGTTTTGTCCTGCAGGAAGTTGTGTATTTTTTCATTGGTAGGAAGAAATTTGCTACAGGTCGCACGTGTAGTGAATTAATGCAGTCTCTCGTTGCTGCATAGATTCTCAGTAGTCTGCGAGGCAACCTTGTCTAGTCTTATTTTCCATATAAGGTTACCATATAGGGTTCAACAAGCACACGTACTTGTGCTTGCGATCTAGTCATCGGGCTGCGCGATTGCAGTTCAGTTGCGTGGGATTCTGAATGCAGCCTTGGACCGCAAAGATGACTGAAAATACGTCTTTTTGCGATGTTCCTAATCTTAAACGATAACGGAAGCAGGTCACGAGCAATTGTTTCAGGAAGGTGAGTCAGAGTGACTTTCGAAGGCCAAGCTACAACGCCGGTGAGCGCTCATCCTCACCGTCAAGCTTACGAAGCTGCCTACAAGTATACTGAATAAGTTTTCACATTATCGGGATAGTATACTCAGAAGTGATGCAAAACGGTTGACAGTGAGCAGTTTAATAATCGCTATTCACTATTGGGTGATAAAACGCACCGAAACATTGCGCGTTTTTTTTTTTTTTTTTTTTTTTTGCTGAGAACTTACATACTATTTTAACAACGCAATGCTGGCTGATATTGGAAGTTAAAACAAAATATTTAGAGTACAGGTATTTACAGATGTCATTTGCAGGCCACGGCAAGCGAAATTTTACGTGCTGACTCACAGACAACATGTTTCTTGTTACAAGTTGGCGTTTGAAATTATTATTACAAGTTTTTCACGTAATTGTTACTGTAAATCACTGACATGGGTTGTTGTGAGAAATGTATTCATTGAAAGCTTAGATGAAAGGGCAGGGATGGGGTGGGGGAGAGGGGATGGGTGGAGAGTTTTTTTGTTTTTGCAAGCGGGTGGTTTTAATGCCATCTTTATCATGTGAACACCGCGAAAAAGATTCGCCATTGTTGTAACTAAACTTTGTTGAATACTGAATTTTAAAGATTTGTTATACAACTTCTTTTAAGTACCTCTAATGATTTAATCGCGCCGTTTGTTGTTTACACAAAACTGCCTTTTTATTTGCTTCAACGAGAAGGCATTACGACTACCGCAACTGATGAGGTTTGACGTACGCACAAAAGTAGAGCACGTACGTGCTAATTTCTTTACCCAGAACAAAAAAAAAAAAACAGTTGCAGGTGGTTTCCGCAGCTGGGCGCTGCACGACCAGCGGCATCACAAAATGTCCGGTCAATGCTTGATTACACGCCGTTGTTTTTTTGGCGTCGTCGCAGATATTTCGCGCGCACATATTTTTAGCAGGTGTCGTACTTTTTCACCACTTACTCTAACGGCGTGATGCAGCGGGGGACTGGGGTGCAGCGAAAACGCAAGCTCCGCCTTGCAGGATCGTGCGCAGCCGTTCCCGCATGCATGTACACGTTGTTTCAGCCCGGTTACCCTTGCACTGTAAATGGCACAGACGTCACTGACTATCTGCGTGGCAGTTTCCAATTTTTATGCACTCGAAATATCTTCCTGTCGTCCAAAAGACGTCTTGCAGGCCGCGGGTCCCGCTTGGCTTTTTGTAACGCCAGCAGTGTCTGGTGGCGGCGGCCTGAGGCAGAGAACTGCCACGGAGTGGACAGCCGTTCTGTGTTCTGCGCACAAGCATTTCCTCTCTTTTTTCTCTCTCTTGTTGCTCCACGTGAGCGGTGACGTGAGGTCTCCTTGATGAAATAAATGGTCCCACGGGCGCAGTGATATCTCTGTGCTTCGCGTCTCGTGTCTGCTACATGGGCAACCAGGTTTCCGGGCGGGCAACCATAAGCTTGTCACTTCTGGCCGGACGTACCCAAGCTCTTTGACGTATAGATTTCGGTGGCCGCTGGGTGGGGTTTGAGTTTGACTGCTCACCTTAGCGACAGCGTGGGTACGTGTCTGGAATGGCATGCTCGTGGAGTTCGGTTGTGTTCACTGTTCCTCAGTCTGCATTACTCTGCTCTTCTCGAAGAACCACCAGTATAAAGAGAAAGAAAAGCCCTCGTTCTCGTATTACACAGCGTATTTAAATTCCCAGTCTTTCGTTCTTTCTCGTGATTTTTTTTTTTTTCCTCGGTGCTAACTATTCAAGAAAGTTGAACGATGTTGTTCCCTCTATTTATAATGTTGTGTTCCAATATATATATTTTTTTCGTGAGAAGCGGTTGAACCTATGCCTCTTGCAGTTTCTCTTTGTTGCCGTTCGTGACCATCTGTTATATGCCTTCAAGACACAGAGATGTGACGTGAACACATTCTGAAATAAAATCTTTTATAGTGATCTATTACTTCCATGTGTTGATATTTTAGGTAACAGTACTGCAGCTTCACCAGTGCCCTGCACGCGGAGAACGACGCTCCTTTTATCTGTCCTGTCAGCACTGGCGACTAGCACTCATGCTTTTCTTTTAACTGGCAAGCAGGTAGGTGTGCTCGCGGAAACATTGAATTTTCATATGTTATCCTTTCATGCTTTACACTGCCCCAGCGACCGGTCGACGCTCATCTGTCGTAATGCCTGAACGGCTGTGACGCAACCGCTCTCTAGCGGAAAATCGTTGCAGGATATACGTAATTACCCCAAGAATCGTCATGCACATCTTGTAAACTACTCTATATGTGCTCCAGTATCTAGTACATTATTTTAAGGGCAGTGAATACCAGAGTAATGCACGCAAAGCTGCCAAGAATGTTTCTATCTCACTTCAAGGCCGATCACTACGTGATGAAACACATCTTGATCGTAAAGAATTTTTATTAAATATTTTTATCACGATTTGTTAGCACGGACGATTCGCTATACGGGCTCTTTTGATCGGGAAAGCAAAGCTGCCCAATTAGCGAGCCACGGCTTGGTGGAGGTGGTAAAGCTCTGTTGTCACGAATACAAGAAGGGAGAGGGGTTAAGGGTCATCTTGAGATGTCCTGCGTGGGCCAGGTGGCGGGAGATCCATGGTTCCTGGTGACGGGCCCAACTTGCTGTTCGGAGTTGTGTCTCCGGATCCAAGTTGGGCAACGCTATTCCCACTGATTTTTGGTTTGATAGTTGGAGGCCCCGGGGGAGGTAATCCCCTAAAGCTCTCGTACAGTATATGATTTGGATTGGCTTTATAATTACTGCATAATATGCAGTGGGATGGATATACCACAAGGTACATAGGTACATGAGGGAATAGGGGTTGAGGAAAATATTGGTTTAAAATTGCCTCCGGGCGACTTGCTACGGTTTTGTTAGGAATTAATACGGGGGTGGACATTTTAATCTTTCATTCAGGTAATGGAGTGGGATCTCATTATATAATAAGGGAGTAATTACTCACTGGCATCCACCCAAGCGTAGCCATACGGCTACAAAGGAAAGCTATACAGCTTTCTCAGAAACTTCGTAGTTACAGAAAAATTCGTCCTGATCCGTTAATCGAACCCGGGACCTCCGCCTTTCAGGGGCAGTCGCTCTACCGACTGAGCTAACCAGGACGCTCAGCAGATCAGACGGTAGGGCGAGAGCGAATTGATATATAACTTGATCTATCTATAAACTGATCTATGCCAATGAGTAATTACTCCTTTACTACAAATTTACTCCACCTTGGGGGATTCCTCTAAATATTCGATAAATCTCATTATATGTGACCATGCGGCCTTTCGCGGAGCGGGTCACCCGCTGCTTTGCCGACGAATCCTTGTGTATGGTTGCGGGTGGCCGTATTCCTCGGATGGGAGGAGTGGCCAGTGACGTAGGTTGTCTGTTTTAGTGGTTTAGCTTTGGCTAGGATAGACGAAGCTGGTGTGCGGATTCTTTTGGCGAAATTTGTAATTGCAGATTTGAAATGCTGAGAATGTATTCCACCTTCGTGTTCGCGATGATGAATACAATGGCTGCCTCTTCAGCGGCCTCCGAGATAGGCGAGCCTTGACTGTTTTCGACAGCAAGTACAAGAGCTGCTGCACTGGAATATTCTGCCGCGTCTACGTAGACTGCTCCTCCCTGATTTTGGTAGTATTTGGAACACATTAAACCAGCGGAAGGGCGCAGGCATAAAGATACCCACAGAACGGCGCTGGACTATGGACTCAGTTTATGTCATCGAAGATCACGCATGCATACTCTTCAGCAGAGAAACTAGAAATGCGCACATGACGTGGAAAACTATAACAGAGGAAAAGATGCACGTCACACAAAACGCAAAACAATGTCACTTTACGCCATGTGTAAGAATGACAAAGCCATTAGCTGTGATAGAATCCATCGCTTCTTTGGAGTTGTCATGGACAGGAACCTCTCAAGGAGTCCGCATCTCTGCAACATGAGAAGGAGACTGATTGCAATTGTCGATGTCCTCTTTCAAGATTATCTATGTGTGCTCGAAAAAGCTCGAGGACCTAATTTCCATATGGAGCTAGCTCACTAGCGTATCACTGACACATGTGTCTTCATTTCAGGGATACGCCAGTGAGCTGTTCCATAAGGAAATTCAGTTCTTGAACACTTCAGAGCACCGATACTTAATTTTAGAAAGCGTGATGTGACGGGGGGAATCTTTTCTTATGCGCTATTTTTTTTTCGTGTTATTTTGCGCATGTCTGCTTTCAATAATGTAATATGTATGCGTGCAATCTTTAGTGAAATAAATTCAGTTCATAGTCCAGCGTCGGCCTGTGTGCCTGTCTGCGTCCTTCCGTTGCTTTTATTTGTTTGAAATATGTACCAATTCAGTCAACTCTTTACTGTACTGTATGACTATATGGTATGCTAAATTTCCAGGAATGGAATGCATGCGACATAATGCGAGTCTGCACATAATTGCCCTTCTTGTTGCTGTTTGAGAGAGCAACTCACACTGTACAATATAAGACATACCTCCGTAAACGCTTTCGACAATGTTATGGATTCGTATTTTCGTTCTTTATTTTTGTTGTTGTTGTTGTTGTTGTTGTTGAAGTGGTTTTGGGCAGGTGGAGGGCTTTCTTATACGCCTGCTGTACGAGCTTGTTGAGAGGATCTTTTTTTTGCGACAGAGGAATTTAGGTAAGGGACTGGATAGGTGATACGGCAGGCAATGAAGACTACATCTGGCCTTCACGTATCAAACTCTCTCATCTCTTTGTGCCTATTTGTGATTATGCCGATGAGACGATTGATACTGGCCGTACATTGCCAAATATGGCTGAGCACCGCATTGTTCCGACCATTACTCTGAACGTACATACACAGCATACAAATTGTTCAGACTTCCAGTCGTTTCCCGTCCTAATTTGTCTCTGGCATCCTACTGTTTAGGTGAGACTTTTATTAAGAGCAGTTCTGATTTTTTGTGGAGAACAGGTTAGGCCTACATATACTCCTAGCGTGGGAACCCACGCTTGCTGTAGCGTTTCTTTGATCTGACAGCACTTGCGTTGCAGTCGGGAACGTGATGTCAGCATACAGCGAGAGCGAGATGTGTGGGTTGGCGCTCACTTTGGGAGTTAGATGTGTGAGGGTAAAGCAAAAAAAAAAGAAAAGAAAAAAAAAGAGAAACCAAAAGGGGGGGAGGAAGTACTGCTTCTTGGTAGGGTGTCAATGCTAGGTTATAGTATCCGGTTAAAGGGGTTGGTTTGCTCGAAGCAGAGTTGTAGTTCGGCTGTCCTATCGGCACTGTAATTGTAGATTTGCTGAAGGACGGGGGGGGGGGGGGGGGGGAGATGTCGCACTAGGTAAACTGGCCACCCTGTATACGCAGTGCCTGGTGTCATCGACGGTACCGGAACCATGAAAGAACGCAAACATTATCTTAATTCATAAGAAAGGGGACGCTAAGAACCACAAAAATTAGACCAATCAGCTTAATGTCTGTTACGTATAAAGTATTTACTAAGGAAATAACTAACAGAATTAGGACAACCTTAGACTGAAATCAAGCAAAGATCAAGCAAGTTTTCAGAAAGAGAATATCGATCATATCCATACCATCAATCAGGTGATAGAAAAATGCTCGGAATACAACCAGCCCTTACACATAGCATTCGTTGATAACGAAAAAGCGTTTGACTCAGTATAAGTCATGGCAGACATGAGGCATTGCGAAATCAGGGTGTAGAGGAGCCATACGTGAAAGCACTGGAAGATATATATAGCGGCTGCACAGCAACCATAGTTCTGCATAAAGAAAGGTGTTTGGTAAAAAGACACGATCTCTCCAGTACAATTCACAGCTTTCTTAGTGGAAGTATTCAGAGACTTGAAATGGGAGCAGTTAGGGATAAGGGTAGATGAAGAATACCTCAGTAATCTGCGATTTGCTGATGACATTGTCTTGCTAAGTAACTCTGGGGATGAACTGCAAAGAATGATTGATGACCTAGACAGGAAAAGTAGAAAGGTAGGCTTTGAAGGCCTCGCCTTCAAAAAACGGGTCCGCGAGCCATGGTCTCGCCCGACGAGTGACAAAACCAGTCTCTTAAAAACACCGGTTTATTCCGGATAAACACAAAAAGGCAAAACAGAGAAACATAAGGCGCTACTGCGCTGAGAACAGGCTGTTCATGCGCGCGACAATAGAACAACGGAAAGCGGGAAGAATGTGAGGGCCTTACCGCGGCGAAACAACACACACTGCGGAGCAAATAAAACGAGCAATGGGGCCAAAGTGCTAACGGCGACACAAGAAAGATTGCCCCTCGCGGCACAGCAACTCACAGCAATACGCCTAGACTGTTCCTGCAAGCACTGCTCCCATCTGCGCGTCGGCGACCTTCTTTCGGTCGTCCGTGCACACCCTGCTGGCCCATGACGCTCGCCGGTTGCCCCGCGCCGACCTTTCCGCCGGCGCAAAAAAGCCCCGCGCCTCGCTTCTGACGCGCTTATCTACCCTCTTCTGTCGCCGGTAACATCACGCCCCCCAAGATTATCTGCTTGCTCATGTGCACTCGCGCTGCCCGTGCAAACACAATACAAATAGAAAGACGCGCGCGCGGTTTAAAACACCTAAAGGGGCTGCGGAGCCCCACAGCTTGAAAATCAATATGCAGAATACTAAGGTAATGTTCAACATTCTCGGGAAGGAACCGCAGCTTACGTTAGGTGGCGAAGCACTGGAAGTAGTAGGCGAATATGCCTACTTAGGACATGTAGTAACCGCAGATCCGGACCATGAAAGGGAAATAACACAGAGTATAAGATTGAGACAGAGTGCATTTGGCAAGCACTCGCAGATTATGACTAGATGCTTACTGGTATCGCTCAAGAGGAAAGTGTAAAACAGTTGCCTCTTATCTGTACTCACCTATGGCGGCTGAGAAGTGGAGGCTAACAAAGAGGGTTCTACTTGAGTTGAGGACAACGCAGAGGGCTATAGAACGAAAAATGGTAGGGGTAACGTTAAGAGATAGGAAACGTGCACAGTGGGTCGGAGAAATAACTAAAGTTACTGACATTCTAGTGGAAATCAAGAAGAAGAAATGGGCATGGGCAGGACATGTAGTGCGAAGAGAGGATAACCGATGGTCGCTTAGGGTAACGAACTGGATTCCAAGGGAAGAAAATAGCAGCAAGAGGCGGCAGAAAGGTAGGTGGGCGAATGTTTACGAAGTTCGCAGGGCTCAAGTGGATGCAGCTAGCACAGAACCGGGTTAAGTGGAGAAATATGGGAGAGGCCTTCGTCCTGTAGTGGGTATAGTCCGGCTGATGATGATGAAGTCCCATCAGCGAGGAATAATATTTTCCTCGTTTAGGGTACTCATGCAAGGGAGGCGAGGAAGGAATCATGCGTATACACCACGGTGCTTGCACCGTGGTATACACTAAGCGTAATTACTTCTCGTTAACTCGCCGCCCATGGCAGAATCGTCATAGAAACGAAGCGCAAGGTCGGTTGCGCTAAGGTAAGGAGACGGCCAGTGAATGGTATGACTTCTGTTGATTACGAGTGCACCAGACCTCCCCCTTGGGCTTTGGGAAGCTTGCCACCTGATGGGACGTGAAGGAACGAAAGGACATCAAACTTTTGTAAAACCCATGACCACATTCATGTGACAACAGGTGCTATACGAGATAGCGGAAGGTCGAGCGGTATGTCTAGGCACGTAACAGCCGGAGAAATTGACCACTGGCCGAAAATATTAGCATTTCGCTCGTACTTTCAATAGGCACGCAAAACGAAGTATAACAATAAGATGCAAAGCATAAACAGCACAGAGGATTTAAAAAAAAAATCCCTCTGCACACAAGACATTTTATGTTTCTTGAGCCCTCGTTGAACATTATTCTAATATTATCGCACCAGTTGCATGTAGTTGAGTTGTAAGAGCCCCATACAGGTGATTGTTAACCACACGGAATTAAATAACAAAATGCATGGAAGTAAAACTTCCCTTTGTCAATTTTCTTTGCCGAAAACAGGAAAGAACAGGGAGACGAATTGCGGCCATAGGTCGTCGAGTTTTATAATGTTTATACAGAGCAGCCACATTTGTGGTGGTCGAAAATTGAGAAGGAACCTAGGGCATTCGATCATGGGAAATTAAACTTTACAGTAAAGCGGAGAAAGAGTAAATATCAGTAATTAGGTGACTATGATAATATTAAAAGTCAATTTCAGTATTTAATGTTAACAAAACAAATTCATACTAAAAGCAAACAAACTTTAACGTTGATGTTTACTTTTTTTAATGAATATGCAGCTACCGAGAACTTGATAACATTTCACATGACTGTACTGTTAAATGCTGAATGATAAAAGCAAATACCCATGGTCATCTGCGAACTCAGTGCACCCGAAGCGCAAGATTTATGCAAAACATTGAAAAATTGCCGCACAAGTCACCCGTTATGACTATTAATGTTTGCAAGGTGTGCAGCACACGGCGCAGACTTTGCGTGGTCTGTATCGCCTAACAGTGCGAGTTAACAAAAAGAACATAGAGAAAGAGGGAAAAAAAAAGCAAAATTGCATGGGTCTTTAGAGTTTTGCAACTCGTCCATGCTGCGCCTTCTAAAGTCAATATTTTCAATAGTCTGGATTTAGAAGCAATCTTATCAACTACACATCCCAGAGCGCATTGGCTCCATGACTACAATGGCACTGACATCTGGAATGCTGCATTCGAAGAGATCAAAATAGTTGTCAAACGAAGCGCCAGCTTTAAAAGAAGTGCACTGTTCAAGTTCGTGCTTCGGATAATAATATGAAATCACGCCCCCATATTAGTTTTCTCTCTTTGAGGCTGGAAAATTTGTTCCTTGCTTTCATGACCTAAATTGGCAGGGAGAAAGCTACTAGACTGAGGCCAACATTTTCGGAGAAGTCATAGTGAGAGTTCTACCACATCAGTCCGGAGGCACAGGTTGGTCATGCCAACTTTGGACCACATGAACACGTTTTACAAGCCGCCAATGCGATCCTCTCTTCACCTGAACACTACTAATTCCAGCAGGTGAAAGCCGGAGCTCGCGTTTACTACATATTGCAGCGCCAAGCCTACGGCGTTTACCTTGCGGGACAGTTCCTCATGCCGCCAAACCTGTGAGAAAAAAAAAAAAGTAAAGGAGTGAAATTTACGATGGATATAGCTACCTAATTCAAGCACACTAGAGCAACCGGACAAGGGCCCGTGCGCACAAGGCACACAAGGAAATCGTAGAAGGAAAAAAATACATTCAGACGTGTTTTACGTGAAGTCGGATTAGACAAGCCAATCGACCAAGCAATGAGCAGCAGCACTTCGTCGCCTTCCCCAGCAAAGACGGACTTCGGTCAGCGAGGCAGCGAATTACCGCGATGCACATCTGCTGTCACGCAGTGAAAGGAAGATGAAAACGTGGAGGTGCCACGCGCAGTGTGTACGAAAACTGCTTACCGCGTGTCCCTCGAGACAACTCAGGTGCCACATAGCATCAACGTGGCTTTCGGAAACTGTGTGTGTCCACAGTCATGGTGCGCAAGAAGCAACTAGACCGCGTCGTCAAGAAGCGGGGGCGCTGGAAGGGGGACGATGAGGAACAGAAATGGGACTCTGCTGCCTGCCACGCACTGGACGCACTGCAGGCCATCGTGTTCCAGGGCGCCAACGACCGCAGCAAATCAGCCTTGCTCAAGGAATTGGTGCGTGGGTTTTTCGATGTTTTGTGCTTCGGTTCTCTATTTTTTTTTTTCTTTTTACAGAGTTGCGAATCTTGGACGGAAAGACTTTATCCAGGTTTCAGGGCCTTTTTACCTTCACTTATGCATAACACGAGGCAACAGTTTCTCAAAATAAGCACCATATTAGTCTAGCATGCATATGAATGTCTACAGTAGGCCTGTTTCGAGGACTAAAATAGGGGAAAATACGTCATGAAGGATCTCGTATTGCAGGCTGCTATATCTACGTTTTCTTCTATTGTATACGTATACTACGCTTGGTAATATAGTAAAGCGAATAGTGAGAAACGCAGTTTAGGCAGGCCCAGGGCCGCAAAAGGCCCAGTGTGCATGGTTGAAAATTTTTCTCTGGTTTGGCGTGTTCTTAGTTCAAATACCGGCACTGCTACGATACCAACTGACACAAGTGTCCCATGGTCTGCTGCCTGTCTAGGCTAGCAAAACAAAACAAAACAAAACAAAAAAACTTGAAAAGGTGCTACTTATTCTGTCAGATAACGAATATTTGTCTTGAAAAGCCATGACTAGCGGCTGCGCAGCATCACAGTCAGGTGGGCTGTCACCCTGGCAAGAGAGGAAACAAAATAATTTCGGTAAAAACTCACCATCTTTGCCTTGCAGGGCGGGACAAGTCATAGCGGTTACTGTCGTACAGTATGCAACCATGGTACTTTGCAAGACTTCATGACGAGTCATTTTTCTTAAAAGTCGGTAGCGAGAATATGCGGGAAATGAAAATTTTCTTTGAAGAGCAGTATTCGTTTATTCAAAAACACAGTCGAACTGTGAGCAACCTATGCTTGATGAAAAACGTTTGGTTTAGTTCAGCTTATGGGGCTCAATGTTCCAAAGCGACTGATGCTGTGAGAGACGCCGTAGTGAAGGGCTCCGGAAATTTCGACAACCCGCGGTTGTTATTTAACGTGCACCGACATCGCACAGCACACGGGAGCCTTGCTTTTCGCCTCCATCGAAAAGGGCCCGCCACGGCTGGGATCAGATTCCGCATCCTTGGGTACAGCAGTCGAGCTCCCTAACCACTGCACTACCACGGCGGCGCAATGAAAAAAGCACATCCTGACTATTTATTTGGTTACTAACGTCCTTTATTGCTTAACCGTACACGTGGAACAGCAGTGAGAAGGCGCACAGCAAACCAAACTTTTCTATGCGCGTCCACCTTATGAAAAAAAAAAAAATCGCATTGGCATTGACATCAAAACGCAGACCATGATCCGAATTGCAGCAGGTGTGAAATGTTTTCAGCAGAAGAAAGATGTCGTGCGGCACCTAAGCGCACAGGCGCAGCATTGTATTCGAAGAATCTACGAGCAATTGTCCTATCATCCCAACTGTCTGTCAGAAGTGTAGACTGCACTATATCACTCGCATGCTACGTTTGGCATCGTTGTCGTTCGATTAAAGCACGACAGAAGGGAATGTCGGAGAGATGTTGAAGCTCATTCTCTTGGTATGTTATGGAGAAGTTCCCTTCGGGCAACCATTGCAGCTGCATACTGTAACGATTAGCCGCAGTGGCATTGTGGACAATATCACCAGTAGACCCGCCTTTTTCTCGTAGTTCGTTCAGTACCTTGCCGTCCTCAGAGGCACTGTCACAGAGTTGTGTACAAAATTAGACTGCCGTCATTCACGACAGCTTTTCTGTATAAGCGGAGAAGAGCCGGTGTGCACGATAACATATCTGCGAGAGTATCTCTGGTGTGCTTATTTGTCTGGCTAGAAAATTCTCAGAAGTTCCCTGGCACTCGTTATTCATACACTGTGCTTGTACTTTTTCCTCCTTTATTTTTGCACGTATTCCGCACTTAAGTTTAATAATTGTTTTCCTTCTTTGTTTTTCTTGTGTCTTTAGTTTTCTCACGTAATCCGCCCAGCTACAGTCGTTGTAATAGGGCCATTCAAGCTGCCCCTGCACAGCTGTTACCCTTGTTTCCCCAACAGCCTTGTACAGTTGTGTGCAAAAGTGGTATACAACACTCAGTCGGTGGCGGAGCTTCGGAAAACTGCATTCTAAGTTCATCTAGCAACAGCTATCTGAGATTGAGGCAATAGTGATGGTGCCACATTTTATCCCCATGCATGTGTCGCTATTTCTGTCCCTGACGCTGTCGCTAGATGACATTTCATGGATGTTTTCATGAGCAGTGTCAGCGGCTGAGTGTTGTATACCACTTTTGCGCACGACTGTACCTTCTTGTTTGTATAAATAAATAAAATAAACTCGATCAATAAAGTTATCGCAAAGTCGGCAAGGAGTAATAAAAAGCGCAAAAAAAGATTTCATCAGCGCAGCTATTTCCATCATCTTAACTTCCTAACGTATCTCCACTCAGCTAGTCATATATAAGAATCACGGAGATATGCCAACTAACAACCATTTTGCCGCTTTGCTTTTCTTCATCCTGCGTTTACATTATAACGTTTTGTACCGTGCAGTACAAGAGGTCACCATTGCTCGCTGCAGCCTATTGCGGGCACCAGCCATCAGTGGAAGCGTTACTCAAGGCCGGAAACGACCTAAACGTCACCGCTCGGGTGAGTGTTCCCTGTTGATTTCAAAAGCACGAAATTCGGCAAGAAAGAGGTGCGCCGTAGCGAAAAGTGTCTATGTGAGCGCTTATCACCTGCAAGAAACAGGCTTTGCTGAGCGTCTTCTTTACCCTTGCGCCATTCTGTCTTCCGCACAAGCGGCCCTGATTGCTAGCCTTTCGTCTCGAAGCCAGCGTGCCACCTCTACTTTAATTTCGTAGCTCCTTCATCGTAGCTCTTGAAGGCCATCAGTAATCACGTATTCTTATTGCGGAAACACTGAATGCCTGACGGCAGTACAACATAGAACATCCTGGCTTGCATAGTAACAAAGCATCCTAACGTAGGTCACGGGTCTTACCCGTATATACGTCAAGGCGAAAAGCAGTCGACGTGTCGAGAAAGAGATGGTGTTAATAGGTCGCAGGGCTTAATAAGAACTGTGAGGGCCAATTCATTCGCTCCTGACTACGCGTGTTCGGCTGCTTTTGGCGCTCTCATTAACGAAGACAATTTACCTAACATAGTATCGACCCTTTGTTTGCTTTATTTTCTTAATTCGACGCGTTTAAATGCGACGATTTACTTGCTATGTTTGTCCTCGACTTGAAATAAAGACAAACGTGACATGCTTGCAGAGTGACATAAATGCATTTCCTTCTTTTCCCAAGGACGGCAGCACGCCTTTAATGCTGGCCATAAGTCAAGGCCACACCGATATCGCTCTGAAGATGCTGGAAGCGAACGTCAACGCAACCATCGTCAACCAGGTAAGCAATGGGGAACCTGGCCGAGAATAACGAGGGCGCAAAGCTTATTTCTCCGCTATGCGCTGGGCTGAGCAAGCAGGTAAACGGCGAACTTCGGCACACTTGAATCAAGCTCTTCTCAAACCTTTGAATCATATTCTACACGTGGCAGCTCAGCACAGAGTCTTAAGACAGCTAAACAGCAAGTTTCGCGTTTCGGCAGGCATTCATTACTTTTTCTCCAAAAAACTATACACCATAGCGAATATAGCTTGTTCCACAGAAAAGATGCTGCCTCCGTAGACTGCGATCGGGAAAATCCTGACTGGTCGACACGGATATGACGTCACATCCACATGACCTCGCACGGAAAATTAAAAACCCCGAATTCAAGCTAATTTGGGGACAAATGAAGCCAAAATTGGCAAACAGGTTATTTTATTGTCGTTATTTCAGAACATAAGAGTAATTCAACGAAATAAATTTCTCGCCGTTGGAGTCACAACCCAGGCCCTCTGGATGCTGGGTGGGCGCGCAACGCATAGGCCACGAAGGGCCGCTTATACCATAAGAGGGGAGCCTAATGAACGCGTTACGGTGCGTATGACTTAGTAATGCGCGTTTGAGTAGTATACTGATGTTACAGTAATGAGGGCGTTAAGAATTTTATTAATTTAAACAAAAATTTATTGCGGTATGAAAAGCGGTGTTAAAAGCGCTACCACGCCTACTCTTAAAGAGCCACTGTTCCCCCTCCGGTCGAAAATATTTTCTTCCCCGGTGACTGTGAGGCTTCGCCCCCAGAACGCAAGGCCGAAAAAATGTTTTTGAAAAGAGTAACTCATAACGCAGTTACAGCCACCGCAATCACCCGATTCTGTTGTGTTTCTCTCCTCCCGTTCCCTCGCAAAGGTTTTTCAGTCTCCTGTCCGGCCATCTAGCCTCCGCAAGCCAAATTCCCCATCCTCTTCCGCTTTTGGTGGGAGGTGGGGCGTGGCACTCTGCATGTGCGAAAACGAAACGGGCGAAGGAGCGCGCGCCGCTGCATTCACTGCATTCAGTCCGGCCGTGGCGAGGGAAAAGCGCGCAGCGACCGGCGCACACAATTAGTCGTGTACGCTCATCCTTCACCCGTCAGTCAGAGAGACGAACCAATGAATGTCGTTGCCTTCTGACGTCAGCCTAGCGGCCGACGGGCCAGCATAGAGAACGGAGAAGCTGGTTTCCCGAAGGCGAGGATGAGAGAGCTTTGATTTGTATTTTTGCTGTTTTGCGGCGCGCGTATCGCTGTAGCATTTTGCGCAGACTATTTCCGGTACCTGATCGAAGCATTGGGCTCCTTTACTTAAACAGTCATACCCTGGACAGTGGCCCTTTAAATCCAAGATGAAGTGGCCTCCTCATACTTTAATGCTGATGCATATTTCGTCCCGTATAATATGCGATTCAGACTTCTGCAAATATGAGGGACACTAATATCTCTGAAGGGTCACGGCCGTAAACATTGAATTGTTTTTGTGTCGCTATATTAAGCACCTTTGAACTTCTATGCTTTCTTCCCCGTGATCTTTTCGCCTAGGAAGGATACGGCGCTATTAATTTGGCACTACGAATGATGGACACTGCTGTATTCCACCGACTCTGGAACCAGCTTGAAAAACTTGGCCGCACTCACAGTTCAGTGACAGATAAGGTGGGTGTGCAGCATTATGATGCTACAGAAACGCATGGATAATATATATATATATATATATATATATATATATATATATATATATATATATATATATATATATATATATATATGTACATGTGACCATACTTGTTCATACAGGGTAATAAGAGCCTACTTCATGCCGCAGCAGAGATTGGTTGGGACTACGGCGTAGCGTTTCTACTAGGCCGCTCCTCGACTGACATCGAGCAGAAGGGCAAGGTAACGTATTCTCCATCAACCCAGCAAGAAGGAAGGTTACAGAAAGCAGGTCACGCTGATGTATAATCCGTAAAGTAATTGCGAATGACGATAGGAGGATCGAAGGGGCATTGTGCGGCAAAGTTACATCGCTGTGCTATTGTCTTCTTATTGCATTACTATCATTCAGTAGGATGATAATTAGGTCAATGAATCTGCTGCCACTGCGAGGATACCGTCAATCGGCTGCTATAGCTTTGCTTTTTGCAGGAACCAGCAAATGTTACGCCACCCTGCACTAAGGCTGGCGACAATTTTAGACAAAGGCGTCGTTTCAGAGAAGTCAAACTGGTGGCACGCCTTTGTGCTTCATCATTCCTAGCAACAAATAAATTCATGCGGAGACTGTTTACTGCGGTAACATTAATTCACATCCGTGAAGGCAATGCATCTAGAGGCACAATGTGGTTTGTCTTAGCTGCCGTCGCCCTAATTCATTACGTGCAAATAAGCGCCCATTCTCGAGCTCTCTCCAGAAATATTGATTCAAGAATTGTATCAAGGAAGTAAGCAGTCAACCATTTCGTTGTCAAGTGTCCTTCACAAAATTTTTCTTTATGGAATTTCTTAAGTGAGGCGTACCGCCCTCTTTATTTCGTCATTCTTCTTCCTCTTATTATTATTATTATTATTATTATTATTATTATTATTATTATTATTATTATTATTATTATTATTATTATTATTATTATTATTATTATTATTATTAAACGTATGCTGGGAGGTTTACAGTGTTATGAATAAATTTCTGATCGACATCGCAGAATAAATGTTTCAGACGAACCAAAAGAAGTGAAGCCTCGTTAGTCACTCCGTCGATCTCAATCAAACCTTTATGCGTCATCGAGACCTCCCAAACAGTAACTTGTTCGACGTATGGGTCTGCAAGCTCGCTAATGTACCAGGTGTTCAGCGAACCTAAATATGTGCTAGTAGAAAACTAAAGTCCTTTCTGGGTCATACTGACATCGACATGACCATGTGAAACTATTTAATTTAGTTGTTAGAAACATTGCTAAATGGATATCTACGTTATAAAGACTAACTAAGTTATTTTTTTATTCACAAGCACTGGTACGTCTAGTGTCCACGACAAGTTTACAGCTGCTGACAATATAAAGTCTTCATTTTTGGCAGCGAAGAAAAGGTCCTACAGCGATATGAAATTCAGTGCTTCTTTCAGCACAAAAGAGAAACAGCGTTTCATGTGCGCAGGAAGCTCAGTGCAAATGCAGAGACTAGAGATTAGAAGCCCAACATAGCGCGTAATTCCATCGCTGTCGCTTACAGCTTACTGCGCGCCGCCAGGGCACGTGTGATGATTCGCCCGAACACGGCGCATGCGCTTACAGTTGGCTGACACGTGGCGCCATTAGGCGCCTTCAAGCTGATCTGCGCATGCGCACTTTCTGGCAGTGTACTAGAACAGGGAAGTATGCCGTCTTTGGCGTGGAGCAATGGAGCTAGAGTCCGCCTTGAGCTATGACAGGCGTAGAGGGCGCTGACAGTCAGAGAAGTGATGCAGCTCTGCTTCTGAACTTCGCCTCGTGCGTTGTTTTCTGCCGCGTCCCGTTGTTTTGAGGTCATACCATGATGCAATGTGAACCACGGAGAAAGGTGGAGAGGTGACACTACAAGAGAGACTGCATGCGCTTGGCAGTGCTCAACAGTTGCTGCCGCTCGGGAAAAGAAGCGCGAACCGCATTTACCGCTAGCTTTACTGCTAAAGCACATCGGTGGGAATATTATGGATGGTATATAAAAAAAATGGAAGACGGTAAATTAGCTCGGTGTTTTGAGGCAGTTTACTGCTAATAAACCTAATCTTACTCGCACCAGTTCATAGTCATGCTAATGTTAAATATTACTTTATTCAGAAATACAGCAGGATTGGCAGCTATGAAAAGAATAAAATCATTGCTACAACGCACTTGACCACTGGACAATCGGTGCCACCCTGTGACGATCTGCGCAAAGAATGAATTAGCATAATGGTTCGTTCTAATTCGGTATTCTGGATTTCGATGTCACTATCAATTCATTTGAATATGTGAGGCTGTTCTTTTAAGTAAACTTTATTCATTCCAGTCGTGTTGTAAAACACTGGGGACCAGTTTCGCATAGAGTTTCCTTCGACGAGAATAGAGGGCTTCCCATTTAATTTGATTTTTTTTAATTTTAGTACAGCTTTCTCCTCGCTGATACCATGCATGACAAATGCTAGTTCAAGTTTCAAAACAAGCGTCATATGTTCCTCTGTTTTGAACGGGATGCTGATTAATAACAATGAAATCGGTTTGCAAAGATTGCAAATATAGGAACGCCCTATATTCAATGCTTCTAACTTTTGTACATGATGATTGATGTTTTTCAACCGGCGGTATTTGTTTTCACGACTTCACTCATGACCGATTCGCTGCTATCCCATACGGGACACTGTTCAGAGGTGATGCCGTGGTAGCTAATTGCATGTATCAGCTGTTCTGTATAGTAGCGCGTGTCGTCCTCATCAGCGCTTGTACATCGTCTTATACCCCCTGCCTGTTTTCTGTGTTGGTTCCTGGAAGGCTGCTGTGGTTACAGTTAACCGTTTTCAATGCGCGTGAAGAAGTAGACAAAATAGACCTTTATCGAATACACTCGAATATAGACGCAGCTGCGCCCCACCAGATGGACCCTCAATACTCATTTCCACCCCACACACTGCTTCTCTCTCTCTCTCTCTCTCTTCGGCATTGGAGAATTGAGGTGCGACGAGCGACGACAGAAACTTCCAGCACGAACTGAAAAACCACGTGGATCTAGAGGCACAGCTTCACGCGGGCTAAACTTCAACAGGTTCGATGTGCCTTCGCAACGCACTTGTGTCGTGGCATTGTTCCGTCTGATTCGCGTTTTTTTTTTTTTTTTTTTTTTGGGGGGGGGGGGGGGGGGGGGGGGGGTAGCGTGTCATTGTGGTGCGTGCACTGAAGAGAATGGCGGATAGCTAATGGGACCAGAAAGATGAAGACCGTTTTGTAGCGAGCTGCACTAGTGATGACTGCTCGTGCAAATGAACAGGGTCTTTAATTGTTTGGCGGAGCTGGCTGGCAGCCGATCGACTTAATACTTATTCGCAGTACATCCAAAGAAAAGATACGTTCGATATCATTTTCATTTTTGGGGACGTACGCGATGCACCAACTCGCTCAATTTAGAATACTTGTATAGTTCGATATCATGAGACAGTTCACTAGCAATAAAGTTCACGCAACACCACCCGAGTTCTTTGTGACGAAAAGTGTTAGGACAGTATTTTACAAAACTGCAGAACCCCTAAGATAGGGCTACAGCTCGGAATTCAATACGGAAGCACAAGGATCCACTAGAGCCAAATTACAAGTGGCACTGAGCATTAGAAAATTAATAAAATAATTGAGTAGGTTCCAATATCGTTGCATATTACAGTGGGACGTTAAGCTAATTTTTAAAATCGGCGAATGTCGCAACGCAAGTGCTTGAATTCAGTGTTCAAATATGATGACAAATACGAATTCACTTTCTTTTCAAGCGTGATTTTGTTCAAGTCGTAACTAAAGCAATCTTAAAGTATATCGCGAGCATTACATCTCACATTTTTTCTCGCTGCTCGTACAATTTTGACGCTTTATATGCTAGCTAATATTCGTGGTCATCTCACATGCTGACCACCGTATATCAAGCACAGCTTCAGAAAAACAAAAAAAGATAATTAAAAATTTCCATTTAACCCCTTCTGACTACCGCACATGGGACGCCAACAGGTGACACCATGGTCGTTAAAAGGTGAGAGCATATCTGTGCATAACTTTGATAGTACGCAATTGTGCGAGAGTTGTGGAAACACCATTTATTTATTTATTTTACATACTACAGCCCCTGCTGGGGCTATTGCAGAAGTGGAGTCAAGAAAAATACAAAGATATTAAGTTACAAACTTAATTAGCATGTTTACACAATAGTGGATATAATATGGCACAAGCACTGAAAAAATTGAAAAACAGAATGAGCCAATATACAACAAGCACAACGCACGCACGCGTGCACACAGACGCACGCACGCGCGCGCGCACGCACACACGCACACACGCACACAGAATCATGTGACATCGATGGCTGATAAAAATGTGCACAATGGAAGAGGTCGCGCTGTGGCAGGTATTATGTTCCAATTTTCAATTGTTCGGGGGAAAAAGCTGTATTTGAAAATACTAGTACGGGCGAAGCCGTGCCTACGAGCTGCCGTTGGCGTTTCCCTTATGTCCAGCAGAGCAGGGTGGTCGACATTGTCGTGCTTTGTCCCCGAAGCGTCGATGGTAGTAGCACCGGTCGTCGTCACCAGGCTGCTGCGACGGGGTGGTGTTTGAGGGTGATGCGTCGGCAAGTGTTGATCCAGGTGGCGTTGAAGGGAGCTAAGCTGTCGACTGATATCGTCGATACGGCTCGCAAGCTCTGTGGTGTTCAGCGGTGGGGCGTCAACCTGGTCGGTGGGCGACAACTGAGGAACAGACACCTCGATGACGCGATCAGCGATCCCGGCAAGTTGGTCGAGAGGTAGCGTAAGCTGAGCCTGCAGAATTGTCTGGACGTGCGGTGGAAGTCGATGAAGCCATGGAAGTCGTTGAAGCCAAAGTGCTCGTAGTAAGGAATCCTGGACGTCCATGTTGGCCGCGAGAACACGCATGCGGTGAAGAAGCTGCGAAGGCTGGCGCTGGGCAAGTTCTGCGGACTGTAGTCATCGCACCATCTGATCTTCGGAGAGTGACAGGCGGCGGGTGAGTTCAGTCTTGAGGTGTTCGTAAAGGTGGCCGTTGGTGGTTTGACAAGGATATCCCGGACCTCGTTGGCGTAGCGGGCATCGAGGTGGGAGACAACATAATCGTAGCGGGTTTGGTCTTGCGTGGTGTGTGCAAGGGAGAACTGGGCCTCGACTTGGGCGAACCACACCTCGGACCAGTCAGGCCAAAACGGCGGAAGCTTGACAGCGACACGGCAGACGTGTGGGGAAGCGTGCTGGATGCCGTCTGCAGGGGTTCTGACGTCCTCGGCGGAGCCGGCAGGATGCTGCTGCACGGAAGCGTTGAGTTGGCCGTGCCGTTTCGTAAAGCTGTTGCTCTTGCTCGCCCATGGCGATGCGTATTGTTCGTTCTCCTGGTGACCAGATGTGGGATGTCGTCTTTGTCGAAGGACGAATCCCAGCATAAAAACGTAACGATTGTTTATTCGGTTAACAGTGGTAGCGGAAGAGTATATATGCAGAAGACTAAGGTAATGTTCAACAGCCTCGGAAAGGAACAGCAGTTTACGTTAGACAGCGAAGCACAGGAAGTAGTAGGCTAATATGTCTACTTACGACAGGTAGTAACCGCAGATCCGGACCATGGAAAGGAAATAAGAATAAGATTGGGATGGAGCGCATTTTGCAAGCACTCGCAGATTATGACCAGCAGCATACCGGTATCACTCAAGAGGAAATTATACAATAGTTGCATCTTACCTGTACTCACCTAGGGTACTGAAACGTTGAGGCTAACCAAGAGGGTACTACTTAAGTTGAGGACAACGCAGAGAGCTATGGAACGAAAAATGGTAGGAGCAACATTAAGAGATATAGGAAGCTTGCAGAGGGGGTCTGAGAAATAAGTCAAGTTATTCATATTCTAGTGGAAATCAAGAAGAAGAAATGGGCATGGGCAGGACATGTAGTGCAATGAGGGGATAACCGATGGTCGCTTAGGGTAACAAACTGGATTCCAAGGGAAGGAAAGCGTAGCAGGGGGCGGCAGAAAGGTAGGTGGGCGGATGAGGTTAAGAAATTCGCAGGGGTCAAGTGGATGCAGCTAGCATAGAACCGGGTTAATTGGAGAGACATGGGAGAGGCCTTCGCCCTGCAGTGGGTATAGTCAGGCTGATGATGATGATGGACGAGCATACTAACGCCTACTAACAATGCGGAATGGAAAAGCCGTGCTTTACAGGCGGGCAGTCTGTCTATTTTTGTAGCCGCCGTCGGTGATGCGTGCCTCGGGTGACGCAGCGGTGACGCTGTGTCTTTCGATAAGGCAGATGGATGGATGGATGGATGGATGGATGGATGGATGGATGGATGGATGGATGGATGGATGGATGGATGGATGGATGGATGGATGGATGGATGGATGGATGGATGGATGGATGGATGGATGGATGGATGGATGGATGGATGGATGGATGGATGGATGGACGGATGGACGGACGGACGGACGGATGGATGGACGGACGGACGGACGGACGGACGGACGGCTTGCCGTCGTCATGCAAAGTGCCTCCGTCGTCGAAACTGGGCCCTCTCGCGCCGACCGTCACCAGCGTGTGGAGCATAATGCGCTCCTTCCTACAACCTGGCATCCCACGTTGTCCAGTTGTCCGGCGGAGCAACTGGCCACCTAGTTTGCACCACCCCCGACAGCCGCCAACGCTCGTTCGCCACTTCAAGTTCGACCTGCCAATGCCCTCTGTCTTGCTCCTGGTGTTGCAGACTAAGTTGCTACCTTATGTGATTCCGGCTTCACCGCAATCGAGCTCCGCCGCGCCTTAAGCCACCACCGCAGCAACAGCAACTGCTCACCGCATTTCATGACATCTGGCGCAGCAGTGACATCCCGCTAGCCTGTCGTGTGGCCGTTGTCGTCCCCATCCTGAAGAAAGGTAAATCCCGAAGCAATCTCACCCCCTACCGACCTGTGTCTCTCACTTCCACTCGAAAAGTGCTTGAAGATATGTCCCTTCATCGGCTTAACTGGGTAGCAAAGACTACCAATGCGCTTGCCCCACAACAAAGCGGATTCCGAAGCCTTCGCTCTACGCGGACTCCATCGCCGATGTGGTTTCGACTTTGGAGCAAGCCCTCCTCTCCCGCCATGCTGGATTTCTCATCCCGCTGGACGTGAAAAGTTGAAAAGTGCCTTCGATTCTCTCCCACACTGGGCCATTTTGGACACACGGCCATGGGGATGTCCGTTGTCACGACTATGTCCGTTGCTTCCCGAGTGGCCGAACTATGCGTGTGGGCGCTCACTCAGAGCTCAGCTCTCCTCGCTCAGTTTCGTGTGATGTCCCTCAGAGCAGTGTTTTGAGCTCCTTTCTTTTTAACTTAGTGCTCGCGGGTCTGGCAGACAGCATCCACTACTCAGTTCCTGATGTGCGTGTTGCAGTCTACGCTGACGACTTAGCGCTCTTCGCCTCCTCCCCAACAAAAAGTGTCGCCGCCCAGTTGGACTCTTGCAGTGTGGTCTTGACAGTGTCGTGGACTTCCGAGCGAACATCGACTTAAGTGCTGTTACGACCAAGCATCCGCATTTGCGCGCTCTATTGTTCGCCTGTGGGCATGAATAAGTGCTGTGGAAATGTGGTGATGGTCCAATGGCTCTAAGTGAGCCTGTTTTCAGGAATCCTGTTTTGTAAGCCTGTTTTGCTTTGTGGACAACCTGCAAATGCCAAATTGACCCTGTCAAGAGAACGTCTGGAAAAACACAAAGAAACGTCCCCCTGCGGGAAATAGCAGGAAGTGCTTTCTTTCTTTTGTTCACCCTTCCAGTCGAGAAGTGCTATCCTCCAGTGATGAATGCCTCCTATCCAAAGGAGACGACAGAGTGACATGTCCGCTGACGTGCAGGACAAGAAAGGAGCATGACTCATACGGCCATTAAGTGATTTCCCGGGAATGCAGGAAAGATTTGCAATTGTCGAAAAGGGACAATGTTGGGAGCCCTATGCGGCGCCACGTGCACTCGGGTTTCTGAGAAGTAAAACCCCTTTGTCAGAACCAGCCTGTGGTTTCTTTGCTGAAGAATAGAAATGTACCTCCTCTCCTCGCCGTTCCCAAGCTTTTCCCGCCAACAAGTGATCACGCCCAACGAATGAATGCCGGACCAGTCAGTGCTTCAGACCATCAGTGCAGTGATGTGTTCGATTGGATGCCGATACCTGAGGGGCGTGCCCTGGATTTGGTTGGTCAGCATCTTCAGAGAGGGGCTGGACATAGGGGGTTTTAAGGACGCTGCAGAGCACGAAATGTCGCTCTGGGCCCTGGGTAAACGGCTCATCCAGTCGCTTCTCGCTATGAACTCTTAACGCTTGTCATTTTGCTGATGTACCCTTCTTCTTCATGTAAATATTCTTGTAAATACGTTTTCTCAAAGTGCCAGTAAACCTGCTTGTACATATTTTACCAACTTCGAAGATTCAGTCCTTCTTCAACCCGGAGTCTCTGCACGCTACCAAGTGAAGGCCGGGTCGCCATAGCCCCAGCGTCACGACAACTGGTGTCCAGCGTTGGGATCTGAATCTACAAGCCACAACATCTGATGACTGGAGGTGGGATCTGGATCTACAAGCTACAACATCTGGTGATTCGAGGTGGATCAGAATCTACAAGCCACATCTTGTGATCAGAGGTGGCATCTCAAGCAGCAAGCAGGCGCAACAATCGGCCAACAAGAGAGCAGCTCGGAACATCGATCGCATGTGTGGGTGAGTGCTTGGCTTTTCTTCTGATGTGGACCAGGTTCTAGAACAGGGTTAGATTTTAGAACTGGTAAAAAGTGTTGAAACGCCTTTAGGTTTGGTAGTTTGCACAGTTGTTTTCGAAGTAGCCGACACTCGGAGCGATCATGGACCTACAAAAGCTGCAGAAACCGGAACTGTTGCAATTGTGTGAGGAATTGGGAATTGATACAAGTGGTTTGGCACGAAAACCCTTGATTATAAAGGCAATCACTGATCTGGGAGCCGATGATGAGGAGCTCAGTGAAGCATGGAACCTCATCGAACAAAAAAAGGAGGAGCAGCTCATACAGCAGAAAGAGCGAGAAAAAGAGGAAAAGAGGCGGGAGCGTGAAATTGAGAGAGAAGCAAAAAAGCGGGAGCTAGAAATTGAGCTCCGGAAATTAGAAGTAGAGTTGAGCAAGAGGTCGGGCAATTGTCCCCAGCTAGCGGTACCTCTTCTCAACAAGGAGGCAGATTTCAAGATGTCAAAGTACATGCAGCCATATGTGATATCAGGGGATATCGGTCTGTATCTGGGTAACTTTGAGCGAACTTGCGAAGAACTGTCCTTCCAGCGAGACACGTGGTCTCAGAGATTATTGACGGTTCTGCCCTGCGAGGCAGCGGAGGTTGTCGCGCGGCTAAACAAGGAGGACGCGGACAACTACGAGAAGGTCAAAGCTTGCCTTCTGATTTTCGGAGACAGAGATGTGCAGGCCTTAACACGTTCAAAGGCGCGAGAACTAGCTACACTGCTCATTTCAGAAAAATCAACAGCGGAGGAAACGGCAGTTAAAACAGTGGTAAATGCGGAAAATAGCGGGTCAGAAAAGTTTGAGAGCGAGGCATCTCAGATAAGTCAACTTGAAAGTGAGCTTGATGAGACGCGGAATGAGGACGTTCTTGAGAGTAACATCTTGCCGCCAGTGTCTAGTAATCTCACAAGACTTTTAAGTGGAACCCGAGAGGACTTAGCTATGGAGCAAGCCGTGGTAAATCTAACGTTAAACCCCGAGGAGATGGGGGACAACTTGATTTGCCTCAGCGAAAAAGGAAGCAACGCTCAGGAGCTTCTCAAAAAGACGGAGCAGAGAGCAGAACTAAAGAAATCCCAGCTGTCCGATCTGGGCGAAATAATAACAGAGTTTGAGGCCTGTTTCGTGGACAGGCCAGGCAGGACTGATTTGACTGAGCACGATATTGAGCTGACTTCAGACGTGCCAGTGCGATCAAGGTGCTACCGATTTTCTCCAAGGCAAAGAGAAATTCTGGATAGGGAAGTAACTCGCATGCTGGAATTGGGAGTAATAAAACCCTCGGAAAGCGATTATGCTTCGCCTATGATCTTAGTAGAAGCTCCAGGTAAAGACCCTAGGCCTGTGGTAGACTACCGAAAGCTAAATTCTCTCACCAGGGATCAAGTGTATCCTATTCCGAATATTGAGGAGAGAGTAGAACAGGTCAGTAGAGCGGCATATGTGACTACGCTGGACCTTACTCGAGGATACTGGCAAGTACCGCTCACTGAACGCGCCAGCAGATACGCGGCTTTCGTCACTCCGACGGGCAGCTACCAGCCAACAATGATGAGTTTCGGGCTCAAAAATGCTCCATTTTGTTTTTCCCGACTCATGGATAGGGTTTTAAAGGGGTGTGAAACATTCGCGGTGCCTTATTTAGACGACATTGCGGTTTTTTCCGACTCATGGGCGGACCATATGGTACATCTAAGAGCTGTACTGAGCCTTTTGCGTCAAGCTGGACTAACCGTAAAGGCCGAGAAATGTTGCCTGGCAAGGGCGACCGTGGACTACTTGGGTCACAATGTAGGTCAAGGTTTCAGGAAACCCAGCGAGATTAAGATTTCTGCGGTAGCAGACTACCCGCGGCCGAGCACGAAGACGGAAATTCGAGCATTCCTGGGTCTGACTGGGTACTACAATCACTACATCCCTAACTATTCAGCTTTGGCTAGCCCTCTGACCGACGCTCTCCGCAGGACAGAACCGACAAATGTAGTCTGGGACGAACAAAAGGAAGCCTCCTTCGTAAACCTGAAGGCTGTGCTGATTAGCCGTCCGGTATTGCGAGCTCCAGACTATGACCGAGAATTCACGGTCCAGTGTGATGCCAGTGATCGAGGGCTAGGTGCTGTTCTCTGCCAGAGAGATGACGACGGTAATGAGCACCCCGTGCTCTACTTGAGCAGAAAACTGAGTTCTAGAGAGAGGGCTTATTGCGCGTCAGAGAAAGAGTGCGCTTGCATTGTATGGGCCATTCAAAAATTGCAGTGCTATCTTGGAGGGGCCAAATTCACCGTAGAGACGGACCATTGTCCCCTGGCTTGGCTGCAAACTGCGACATCGAAGAACAGTCGCCTTCTTAGGTGGAGCTTGATTTTACAGCAGTACAATTTTGAAATAAGATACAAAAAGGGGAAGTTAAATGGGAATGCGGACGCGCTTAGCCGCTCTT
Source organism: Amblyomma maculatum (assembly GCF_055883805.1). Lineage (NCBI taxonomy): Eukaryota > Metazoa > Arthropoda > Arachnida > Ixodida > Ixodidae > Amblyomma > Amblyomma maculatum. The sequence continues at coordinate 216,854,661 of NC_139344.1, read as the reverse complement.
TCTAAGCGGTCCGAGATGTTCCTCACCATGTATCCAAATTGATAATCAGGTTTTTTTTTTTTTCTCGTGCGCTTGTATATGTGTGACTATGTAAAGCAGCACGTTTGGTTTTCTAGGAATACGTGGGTCCTGAACGTCTTGAGAGTGGGCTTTTCTCGAACAACAATGGCAGTTTTCTTTTAACCTGGTCTCTTCAGACGGGAGCCGAGTGCTTGCTTCGACATGTGGTTGAGTTTCAGACAGCTCGAGCAATTTGGCCTACAACAATCAAGACAACGCGACAAGCAACAGCGAGCTTCAAGCGTTCACGTGCAGGCCATTAAGTCGTCTCTTCATGCAGCAGCTGGGACTGCTGCCCTCCGAGTCTCTTCTGGCGGGGGAGGAGGCTGTTACGACCAAGCATCCGCATTTGCGCGCTCTATTGTTCGCCTGTGGGCATGAATAAGTGCTGTGGAAATGTGGTGATGGTCCAATGGCTCTAAGTGAGCCTGTTTCCAGGAATCCTGTTTTGTAAGCCTGTTTTGCTTTGTGGACAACCTGCAAATGCCAAATTGACCCTGTCAAGAGAACGTCTGGAAAAACACAAAGAAACGTCCCCCTGCGGGAAATAGCAGGAAGTGCTTTCTTTCTTTTGTTCACCCTTCCAGTCGAGAAGTGCTATCCTCCAGTGATGAATGCCTCCTATCCAAAGGAGACGACAGAGTGACATGTCCGCTGACGTGCAGGACAAGAAAGGAGCATGACTCATACGGCCATTAAGTGATTTCCCGGGAATGCAGGAAAGATTTGCAATTGTCGAAAAGGGACAATGTTGGGAGCCCTATGCGGCGCCACGTGCACTCGGGTTTCTGAGAAGTAAAACCCCTTTGTCAGAACCAGCCTGTGGTTTCTTTGCTGAAGAATAGAAATGTACCTCCTCTCCTCGCCGTTCCCAAGCTTTTCCCGCCAACAAGTGATCACGCCCAACGAATGAATGCCGGACCAGTCAGTGCTTCAGACCATCAGTGCAGTGATGTGTTCGATTGGATGCCGATACCTGAGGGGCGTGCCCTGGATTTGGTTGGTCAGCATCTTCAGAGAGGGGCTGGACATAGGGGGTTTTAAGGACGCTGCAGAGCACGAAATGTCGCTCTGGGCCCTGGGTAAACGGCTCATCCAGTCGCTTCTCGCTATGAACTCTTAACGCTTGTCATTTTGCTGATGTACCCTTCTTCTTCATGTAAATATTCTTGTAAATACGTTTTCTCAAAGTGCCAGTAAACCTGCTTGTACATATTTTACCAACTTCGAAGATTCAGTCCTTCTTCAACCCGGAGTCTCTGCACGCTACCAAGTGAAGGCCGGGTCGCCATAGCCCCAGCGTCACGACAGTGCCTCCTGTGAAAAGACCAAGGCACTCTTGGTACATCCCCTCGGCTACAAAGCGCGTTGGGGCGTCACCAAACTTCGTCTCAGCGGCCAACCTCTTCCGTGGAGCAAGCAGGTCCGGCATTTGGGTCTACTAATCGTCTGCTGTCTTAAGTGATCTCCCGCAGTCAAGGCTCTCCGCAAAGAGACCAACCAACGTCGCTTCCTCGCGCGGGGCGAAGGCGCCACACCTGCTCTATGCCAGCGCCTGCACGATGCTATGGCTACTTCCAAGGTGCTCTATGCCCTTTCCCTCGACAACCCCGCGCCATGCAAGTGGCACTTCCTGGACGCAGACCATCGGAAAGCACTCCGTCTTTTCTATGGTCTTCCAAGCTTCTCACAAATTCCAGCAACATATGCGGAGACACGCTCTTGGCCCGTCTGCCTCAGAGCGCTCATCAACCACGTCAGCGAATGCACCGAGCATCCGAGTGCGCACCCTTGCTCCATTATCTACGCAGCAACATTCGCTCACGAGTAGGAAGTACCGTCCTCCTCCTTAATGAGCTCCTGGAATCACCTCCCAAGTCAGCTCACCTCTCCAGGCATCCCCATTTTATAAACCGCCTCGTCTCCACAAACCTCCCAGGTGTAACAACCAAATGTCACACACCCCACTATGCTCTCCAGCAAGAAGTGGCCGCTGTTCAGCATGAGCTTGTCACGTAGTGGTGACAAGGCCGTACACACCAAAAGAAGACACAGGCGTGATGGTACTGAAATCAGCTCTTTATTGGGCTGACTTGCGCCCGCAAAAGAACTAAGCAACTTGGCGGCGATAGCAACAAACGTGCTCGTCGATTGTCGAACAAAGAATGCCCGTCGCACACGTCAACGCTCAATTTAAAGGCTGCTCAGAACAATCTAGATAACATCGCAAACTGCTGTGTAACAACCAAATGTCACACACCACACTATGCTCTCCAGCAAGAAGTGGCCGCTGTTCAGCATGAGCTTGTCACGTAGTGGTGACAAGGCCGTACACACCAAAAGAAGACACAGGCGTGATGGTACTGAAATCAGCTCTTTATTGGGCTGACTTGCGCCCGCAAAAGAACTAAGCAACTTGGCGGCGATAGCAACAAACGTGCTCGTCGATTGTCGAACAAAGAATGCCCGTCGCACACGTCAACGCTCAATTTAAAGGCTGCTCAGAACAATCTAGATAACATCGCAAACTGCTACTAGCAAAACCTGGAACATTGTAGATACAAACATACGCGAGTGATCGGAATCTTCGAGACAGATCTCGGCATCTTGCGACAACGAAACTGATAAAGGTGCTTCTCTTGACATCGATCATTAAGAAACAAAGAATACAGAACTGATACGCGATCCAGAATCAGAGTGATAAGGCCGCATGCCGGCGGCTGCCAAAGAACAACAAATACAGTTTTGTAGGTTTCGCGGCAATATGCGAACTTCACGTTTCATCTTCACTGATGGCTCCGTTAGCAATGAAGGAAACTGCAATAGCAGCTTGTGTTGCCCCTTCCATGGGCTTGCAAAAGCAATGCAGGCTCCCCACGCCCACCTCCTCAACCGTCGACGAGCTAGCCGTGCTTGAACTTGCGCTGGACCTCGTCCTCGAAATTTCCTCACCCCATCAATGCTACACAGACCTGCGTTGCAGTCTCCTTTCCCACGTGAGGCTACAACCTCACAGTCGTCATCATCGCGAAACTCGAAGAGTTAGAGCTACGCGGATCTCGCGTCGTTTTCCAATGGACCCCTTCACATGTTGGCGTATACACGGCAACGAAACCGACCAGACAGCCAAGCAGGCGCACCACCTCTCCTTGCCCCTCTCGCCATCAGCATCGCATTACGCTTCAGCGAGGCTCATCATCGCTCGCCGCCACTACCCTGACAGACCTGTGGCTGCCAACCAGCGCATCTGCCTCCTCGATGCGCGTGCGTTTAGACCGCTGTGACTTTGTTTGCCTCCTACGACTCCGAGTCAGTTGTGTGTGGACTGCTGACAGGATGTACCGCCTCCGCGGTGCAACCAGCGCTGCGCGTGTGATGTGCGGTGCCTCTCGAGAAACTCTCAAACACTTGCTCTGTGAGTGCTCCGCCCTACACCAACATCGAGCCGCCCTTAAACTCGGCTACCGCTGTCACCCGTTAATAATTAGGGGGTATTATTAACGATGCGCCCTTAACGGTGCGCACACTCCCAGACACCCTTAGAGTGAGTGGGGGCAGCTGTTCCGGTCGCAAAGGAGATGCCCTCGACCTGCGTGGCAAGCTCAGCCGGAATTCAACTACCTTGTAGTGACAGAAGGGGGTGGTCGTTTGGTGCCCAGCGGTCGCCGGTTCAAGCCAGAGTAAGGGTCGGGGCCAGAAGTAACAAACAAAACAAACTTTATACACAGCAAGAGACGATACAGAGGAATACGCAAACACTAAAATTGCACAGACGAGAGGTTCACAGAATAACAAACACTAAGCATGCAACTACAGAGGTATTCAATAGCGTAGAGGCATTACAACACAGATGAAACACGAGAGTTACATAAACACCAAATTGTTCACCGGGCACTGTTGCAATCCGACGCCTCAAGAGTCACGATGTGGCCGCTATACGAGACGAGCGCCGCTCCCTTGCAGGTCCGTCGGCTTGCCAGCAGTGGGTGATCCCCGGGAGTCCAGCCGAAGCACAGGCGAACACGTCACAAACACTGACTAAGTGCACAAGCGGCGCGGTCTCTTTAAATAGGGCGCGCCGCGTCTGTCTGTTAACCCGCGCCAAAGCTAGCACGCACACACACTTAGTTTCGCTGGTTAGAGCGCTCCCTTCTCCTCCCGTCCAGCCGCGCGTCGTCATTGGCTAGGTCCCATAGAAGGTTCTCGATTTCTCTGGCATATTCCAGCTTGATAAGTCCGCGTCACCGCCGGGTGATGAGAAAGAGGGCGGCGGCGACGCGTACAAAGCTACGCGCTCTCTAGCGCGGGAAAGGAGGCTTTTTTCGAGCTTTCCATGCGACGCCGCGCGGGCCTCGCGCCGTGCCGGCTTGATAAAAATGTCCGCCGATTTCATGACAACCGCCAGCTGGGACTTCCCGCTGCATCCCTCAGTGACGTGCTGTTCCCCAATTGTGCGCTAGCCAAACAATCTGCCGCCCTCAGGTTGCTCCTAGTTTTCCTGAAAGCAACTCACCTTCGCCCCCGCCTCTATACCCGGCGGGCGCGTAGTTCCGGCTTCGCGCCAACTGCCACCCTATCTGCCCCTTGACCACTCCTCCCTCCCGTCCCACCTTCCTCTACTCATCTCTTCCATCCCCTTCTCCCTGCACAGCCCCGTTGCGGTGGTCTCTAATCGATTCTAGGAGACAGTTATAGGGCTGTGCCCCCCCCCCCCCCCCATTTTTTCACATTTTCTAATCCCCTCCGTCCCAACAAAAGAAGCTCAGTTCGAGGCCGGGTGCCGCGGCGCATCATGTAAGCTCCCCAGCCGTGACCGTCGCCGCGAACCCGGGGTGGCTGCGCCTGGCCCTACGGGGCTGAGACTGGTATGTCACCGCCGCTTGCGGCGGGGGCTAGCCTGCCACCGAATATTTGTCTGTTGTAGGCCGTCATTACACCCGCCACTGCTTCTCTTGTGGACGACGGCCGTTCCGACGCGAATCTTTTTCTCCCTCTTCTTTTTCTTTCTTCTCTATTTTCTCTTCTGTCCGCACGAGGCAGCAGAGGTGGCTAAAGCTCAAAAGCCAGTAGCAGGCCCGTGCATTTTCTTTCTTCTTCCTTCAGTCGATTTTTTTTTTTTTTTTCGCTGCCGCCGCCGCATCTGCGAGGGGCCGGGTGACGTCACTCCATCGTTGCCGCCCCTTGCGGATTAGAAGCGCCGCGCGCTACTGCGCATGTGCGAGGAGATAGCGTTGCGCACGCCCCGTTGGCCGACACTCAGGCCTGTGGTCAAACGGTCAAACTCGCTCGCATTTCGTCATCGTCTCTGGAAGCGCGCTAACCGCGCGCTGTGATTTTGGCGCGGTTCTGTGCACCACGTGACCTCGCCTCGGTACGTGAGAAAGCAACGCGACTGCCAGCGGCACCATTTCGAGGCTGCTGTCGAGCAAGGATGTCGTCGAAGATGGCCGCCATTGCCGCGAAGGCTACAAAGGCGAAAGGCGGTAGGACCACACGCAACGTTGCCTCGTCCGTCGCTGGCTCCATTGGCGGTGCGAAGAAGCGTCGTCGACGCCACCGCGAGAGCTACAGTCTCTATATATTTAAGGTTCTGAAGCAAGTTCATCCGGAAGCGGGAATCTCCGGCAAAGCAATGGCCATCATGAACAGCTTCGTGGGCGACATCTTAGACCGCATCGGAGAAGAGGCTACTAAGCTGACTTTCGCCTCGAGGCGACTCACAGTTACGGCACGCGACATCCAGGCTGTGACGCGGCTGCTTCTGCCTGGTGAGCTGGCCCGGCATGCCGTCTCCGAAGGGACAAAGGCCGTCAGCAAGTACACCACATCGATGCTAATTCCGCCGCCATCTTCGCACCAGCCGCAGCAGAAGCCTGCCCAGCAGCAACCGCAAGAGAGAGAGCACCAGCCTGAGGAGCAGTCACCGCAAGAAAAGTCACAGTAATCGTGTTCCGTCTCGACACAACGCTGTGAGCAACTATCTCTGGGACGCTGAAGTTTTTTTGTGCGTTTACCCTCTGTAACGTTTTGTGAAATATAATTTCCGGTGATACACTTCGTTTCACGCTGCATATTCTGATGCATGGCATTTTTCTTCTTCTTTTTTTTTTTTTTTTTTTTTTGCTGCCCGTGCAGAAGCTCAAAACGACTTCATCCATTCAGCGTCGGAATTTCGAAGCAGTTAAAGAAAGGGCGGGGAGTGGGGTTGGATTTCTTCGACCTGCTCGGAATGTTTTTTTTTTTTTTTTTTTTGTTATGCTGCGTGCGGCTCGTTGCCGCTTTTGACTGTGCAAGGCTACGGCGGGACAAGATTTCCGGTATGATTTCAGCACATTTTCTTTCGGCATCATCGTGCGCACGCGCGGATTTCGTTTGCAAGGCATCGCGTTCCGATGTGTATCGCTGTTGACGATCTTGGTCTAAGCGGAGGCGGTAAAATTTCAGATCTGACAAGGATATTTTTCTCGTTGCTTGTTCATTTTACGCCTATCACTTGAGCAGATGTAAAGTTGTTCAGCGTGGAGAGGAGGCAAATGTATCACGCAGTAGCAGCGTATCGTTTATGCGATGCAATTTTATTTCGGCTGATTAGCGAAACTGGAAGTTGGGTGTGTACGGCAGCTTCGACTTGTTTTGAAACATCCCCTGAATGGCGCATGTACGCGAAAGGTCGGAGCATACAAACATGTTACTTGAACGTTGCCCACGATGAGTACACTGCCGTAAACAAGGGTAAGTTTGTGCAGATGTCATTAAATTAGGGGCTACTGCAATTCATGATTTATGAAATTGTCGAAGTGTCCGAATCGGTGTGAAAGCATTGCTTGATGGACATTATGCACCGTTGCTAAGTAAAGCACACAATAGTATTGAGTTGTGATAATTAGTGGCATTAATTTGAATTGTTGCTGTAATGTCTGGTTTTTATCCTTAATCTATTGCACTGAACAAATGTTCATTCACTTTTGCGAATTGGAGTACGCTATAAGTGAGCTGCACCTAGAGGAAAAATGGGGGCTTAAGCATGGCTTGAACCTAGTGATAAAGTGAAAGCTGTGAGGGTTGCAGCGATAGCCTCTTCAACACCCGCTATTCAATCTGCGAAAGAAGCAGCCTTATGCTTATGCTCCACGGAATTGTGGACACGTAACCAGGTCAAGATTCATATTTTTTCTTGTATATTCAGGGTGTCTACCAACCGGAAATTTTCAAGGAATGTGGATAATCTGGAAAAACTCAGGCAATTCGTGCCTATATCAGGGAAAATTAGCAGCAGTTCTACCCAAGGAGAACTAAAGTCGCGATAAGGCTGGCTCGTGTAAACAAAACGCGCTGGTGTTGAAATATTGTACTCTACCGCGTATTAGCTTTGGGGCTCGCGCGCTTTGTTATTGCACCGCTGCCAGCAGTTTTTAGATTTGGGGTTGCGCTTGCCTGAGTATCGTAGCGCTGCCACCGGTTATTTCATGCGGCTCGCGGCCCCTCGGCAGCGTTGGCCTGGCGGCTCCGTGGCTCGGTGGACGGCATCAGCGTTCCCAGCAAAGACGAGACGTCTTCTAACGAAACAACCTTTACAACAACATCATGAAGAAACGGGCAGGGAAGCTGACCCGGAGAGAATACAGACACTCTCACACAGTTGGTGTCTAGCGTCGCGTCAACGGCGCGTTAAAGTAGTCTCTGTCTCATCGGAGTCTGCCGCTGCTTTTTATAGGCTTGCCAGTTCACAGGGAAAGGGAGAGAGCCTTGCATGTTCAGACACGGCGATGACTCAATCGCAGGTGGCGCGACCACATCTCCTTCACCTCCTGCAGACGGGCGAGGGCGACGCACTCTCCCTCAAGCTCCGTCCGGGCTTGGCCAGCGTTTGCACACACACACACACGCACACATTTGGCGCGTGGCAAGATCACGTCGAGACTTGCCCGCGGTAGGAAGCGTTGGGCGGCCGATGGACGGCGCCGAAATGGCCGATCCGCTCGCTGTTCTGCCTGTTGCTATGCGGTGGCCGCGTCAGCTGACACGCTTGTCGGTGGCGAAACGTAACAGACTGCCCCGCCGGGGAAGGGAGATCCCGAAGGGCAGGGGACTGCATCCGCTGTCCGGAGGGATCGGGATGTTGCTGCTAGCCGAGGTCGTCCGACTCTGCTTCTCTTGAGCCCAAACAGCCTGAAGAAGTCCTTGGCAAGTCCTGGTTTCCAAGGCACTCTGCAACTTGTCTTCAGGAGAGTTTTCTGACAACCACGCTAAAAACTGATCCGTTCAGCCAGCAAGCATGGCACAATCTTCACTAAGTCATGCCAGACTAATTCGCTCTTATGCCCCCATCTATATTAAAAGGCAGCTCAACAGCACTTGGATCGCGTCCACAAATTTGAAAATCGCATTTTCAAAAAAGCATAACATCACATTCAAACAAAGATAATGAATATAAATGTTAAAAATCCTATGTCAGGAAGAAAAACAGCAATTGAAAACTGAGGCTTCTTCTCACGTTATGGGCTCCGACTTAGCCATCGGCATTACCGTTGAGATCACCCTTTTCACTAAAGCTTCGGCTGCCCGTTTCACGGAACAACCATACCTTCCTGTTTTTGTGCAAAGAAACGCATGAGCACGAGTCACTCACTTTTCTAAATCTATCCCTCTCCTTACACTTTGCGCACCAGTCACACATTTTCTCAGCACAGGCGATTTGTGCCTTTGGGATAGTCGCTTTCTTTTTCGCGATAGCTTCAACTTGCTCCATTCTTTCTCGCGCCTGCCTTTCCGCTTTTTTCTGCGGAAGCACTGGAACACATGCTTTCTGCTTTCTTTTCGAAACCGTATGAGTTTGCTCTCCTTACGATGGCAGCATTCTTTCTCGCGCCTGCCCTTTCGCATTTTTGGTCGGCAGCATTGGAATACTAGCCCTCTGCTTTCTTTTTGCAATCTTTTGAGTTTGCTCTCCTTACGATGGCAGCAATCATTCTCACGCCTGCCTTTCCGCGTTTTTCGGTGGCAGCACTTCAATACTAGCTTTCTGCTTTCGTTTGGCACCATCTCTGAAAATCTAGCGGTAACCGGAGCTAGTAGGACACCGGTGTCGTCAAAGTGCGGCGCCGAGTCTGCATCGCGGCCAGCAGCGCAGGACTCACTTTCAGTCAGTTCCGAACAACGGCTTACGCCAGTCCCCCTTCCAGGCATTTGCTCTGACGGCTCGCCACTCAGTGTGTCGTCTCGCTCAGCGGAACGATCAGGCTCCTTCGACAGCTGGGGCGCTTCGTATTGCGTGAGGGCCATGTGTGCCACATCCGCGTCCGCAGTGGGGCTGCTTTCGTCGTGAATACAACCTAGCCTGGTATTCGGGCACGAAAGATTCTGACTCTGCTCTGGTCGCTCGCTGTCGCCTTCGTAAGTATCGTTCTCCACAGCGTACGCGCACTCCTCGTCGGTCTGCCTTGGCTGATCAAAACTCGTGGGCTGCTCAGTATCCCTGATCGACACTTCATTTTTGACGTGCCTTGCTCTACGACGAAGCTGGTTTCGGAAACCGAAATGTTGTTATCTTCTAGCTCGTTTCCATCTCCTTCAGCTTTACACAAGCTTCTGCTTTTGACTCGAGAGGCGGTTCAGTTATTGCCAGTTCCCCACTCTCGTTGGATGGAACCGTATCGAATACAGCTACGTGGGTCGGCGTGCAGTTCACCTCGCTTAACGGCGTCACTTCGGACTTCTCGCCGTTGAAGCCGGCGCTAACCTTCTCAGCTGGTGGCTCGACCCAGGTAACAGGATACTCTTCTGTTCGAGTCTCGGTCGGCTAGCTACTGCGGTAACATTGCGCGGCCGTTTCCCGAAGCTGTTTCTCACACACCAGCGCAAGTTCGATTTGCTCCGGAACTTGCGCACTGTCTAGCCATTCGCTTACAGCGGCTTTCAACTGATACGCCAAATCAAAGTACGACTTGTCACAATGTTTCTCGCTCTCATACCTCTTCCGAAGATCATGAGGCGTTATCTGATATCTTATCAGGATTGACTCTTTTAGTTCATCGTAATTTTTCGAGCGGTCGCCAACCAAGCGCTTGATTTCTTCCGAAGCTTCAGCGGAGAGAAGAGCTACCAACTTCTGCGCCCAACTATCTCGCTCGAAACGTTTACTTCTGCAGACATTCTCAAAGTGTGCCAAATACTCGGCCACATCTCGGCCATGAGGAACGGTGGCGGACCGTCTCGCGGCATTGAACCGCTACACTGAATGGCATTGAAAGCTTTAATCTTTTCCGCGCTCATTCTATGTGCTGAAATCTCCAGCTGCATCAATTTCCTTACGCGGGCGTCTTCTTTCTCGCGACGTTCCCTACGCTCACGATCCTCTTTCTCGTGGCGTTCTCTACGTTCACGAACCTCTTTCCCGCGACGTTCACGTTCCTTTCTCGTGACGTTCTCTTTGTTCACGTTCCTCTTTCTCGTGACGTTCTCTTTGTTCACGTTCCTCTTTCTCGTGACGTTCCCTACGTTCACGTTCCTCTTTCTCGAGACGTTCTTCAATGATCTCAAGGCATTCCGAAAGCTCGTCATCCTCAGCTTTCAACGCAAGAATAGCCTTTAACACTTCTGGTTTTCTGAGTTTGTCTGACAAATTCAGACCCAACTCTTCTGCAAGCTCCAGCAATTTCGGTTTGCGCAATGACTTCAAATCCAAGTCTATGGCTGTTCCGAGTGCTGCCTTCTCTACTGTCCATTATTGCCTTGCTGCAATTAACCCAGAAACAACGACCACACAATTATCAGCTCTGTTCTCTACTTAACAAAAGCCTGGCAAAACTCAGTAGAAGAAAGTCCCGCACTCACCAAACCTCACAGCCAAGAATCCAACGCAGTCGTTCCGCTGCAGGCAACCAGTCATCACACAGGGCTCGTTGCACTGCTCCCGGCTTTCCGCTGAGCTTGTTGTACGGGTCACGCCTGGGACATCTCCGCTCTTCCCACCAGATGTTGCACCTAGGTCAGGCCTGGCTCGTTTCACCGACCACAGTCACGGCTTGGTCGTCCTCGTCCCTCCGCTGTTCACCAGTTGTTGGACGACTGTATCGCCTGGCTCGTCCCTCCGACCACGGTTACGGCTTGGACGTCCCACCGCTGCCTACCAGTTATTACGTCTGGAGCTCGCGTGCTCAGCCCACCGCTGATGCCATGTTATTAGGTTTGGGTCGCGCGCCCCTCGGTAGCGTTGGCCTGGCGGCTGCGTGGTTCGGCGGACGGCATCAACGGTCCCAGCAAAGACGAGGCGTCTTCTAACGAAACAACTTTTACTAAAACATCATGAAGAAACGGGCAAGGAAGCTGACCCGGAGGGAATACAGACACTCTCACACAGCTGGTGTCTAGCGTCGTGTCAACGGCGCGTCAAAGTAGTCTCTGTCTCATCGGAGTCTGCCGCTGCTTTTTATAGGCTTGCCAGTTCACAGAGAAAGGGAGAGAGCCCTGCATGTTCAGACACGGCGATGACTCAATCGCAGGTAGCGCGACCGCATCTCCTTCACCTCCTGCAGAAGGGCGAGGGCGACGCACTCTCCCTCGAGCTCCGGGCTTGGCCAGCGTTTGCACACACACGCACGCAAACACATTTGGTGCGTGGCAAGATCACGTCGAGACTTGCCCGCGGGAGGAAGCGTTGGGCGGCCGATGGACGGCTTGAAATGGCCGATCCGCTCGCTGTTCTGCCTTTTGCTATGCGGTGGCCGCGTCAGCTGACACGCTTGTCGGTGGCGAAACGTAACAGGCGTTACGCGTCCTTCCCTCTGCGACCGCCGGCCTCCCGCGTTGTGCAAAATGGGCCATCCCAGCAAGGCGGTATAAAGCTTGGCGGTGTTTCGAATTTCGAAGCGTGGCGAAAGTGGACTCTCCCCCGGCGCTGTGGCGGACGGCAGAGCAAGCGCTTCCTGCTGTTCACGTATGCGCTGTTCAACGGCCACCGGCCTCCCCTTGTTTTCTTGTGTTTTTCTTAGACACTTCCTTCCTCCCTGCTCACCGCCTTGGGGGAAGCGTCCATTTTTACTCCAGGGGTTGCATGCACGCGATATCACCAATAGCACCCGTGATGCAGCGATGCAAGCGGCCTAGCTCGTGCTCCGGTGGCCGCCGTGGACCTTGTTACCGTGTGCAGCTCGCTGCTGTCTTTCTTTGTTTCCACTTGTCAGAGTGAGAGCAGAGGCAGACTTTGGCCGAACTGGGACTTTGTGCACCGCCTTCTCAGATCCATCCGCACCGATATCGCGACGTGTCAAGCATGGCAACCTTCAAGTGCACTTCCGACCAGGACTCGACGAATCCGAAACATTGCGAGTTTGCAGCCTGGATTAGGCCCGTCGAAAGTTGTGATGGCTTAATTGCCTGTGCCGGAACTTTGGATACGGGTTGCGTGAAGATCCGGGAACCACCGACCTCTCCACAATTTTGCCTGCTCGTGTCGCCTTCTGTCCGAAAACCGGATACGAAGAAGGGTCGCTGAACGACATGCTGAAATGCGGGGACGACGTGCTAATGACGGCAACACGTGCTCTGTTGCGAGGATGGCAAGGGTTCCGGAAACGGGAAGAAAGGACCCGAGGTGACAGGAAAGCAGCAGAAGGACGGTGGGTCAGGGAGGAACGAGAGACGCGCTAGAGCAGGTCGACCCAGCCTCGTCTCCCGAGGGACGACTGCCTGGAAATACGAAGACGGCTCGCTAGTCCTGGCGGCGCATATATTGAACTTGCCGTGTAAACCGCCATCATCAGCGCTGCCTGCAGCTATGGCCATCATCTCCCACCTCAAGCACCGAATCACCGCAGTGGCGTTCAGACGCAGCCTCAAGACCGTCGGGAAGCGGAGGCATCTAGCTCTGAATAAATCTTTTACTGGCCCTATTTTGTGTATCACATGGACGAACGGACGGATGGATGGATGGATGGATGGATGGATGGATGGATGGATGGATGGATGGATGGATGGATGGATGGATGGATGGATGGATGGATGGATGGATGGATGGATGGATGGATGGACGGACGGACGGACGGACGGACGGACGGACGGACGGACGGACGGACGGACGGACGGACGGACGGACGGACGGACGGACGGACGGACGGACGGACGGACGGATGGATGGATGGATGGATGGATGGATGGATGGATGGATGGATGGATGGATGGATGGATGGATGGATGGATGGATGGATGGATGGATGGATGGATGGATGGATGGATGGAATACAGGAGCGTCCCCTTTGAAACGGAGTGGTAACAGGTGCTACCATGCTCGTTTTTTTCCCCTATATCTTGAATATCGTTTAGATCTGTTAACTATACCATCATTTCATTTATTAAAATTTTATTTCTACAATACTAACATTGAGTCATTTTTCTGCTCTTAAGCCACCAACCTTCCATTCGCTTTTTGCTAGCTTCCACCGCAGATTCCTTCATCCGACCACTGGTATCGCTAAACCCCAGGCCCTCAGGAAGAGTGACTGCGCCTGCATCGACATCCGGATGGATATCATCACATTCGAGTATAAAATGTTCAATTGTTTCTATAAATTTACCACAGACATCACACGTGTCATCTTCTAGGTTGAATTTCTTTCTGTCGCTGTGTGTTCTAAGGCACCCTGATTAGTTCTACGCTCTGTTTCTTTTCCATAGAATTTATCCAATTTCTACCTTCTGTCTTTTTCACCTGTTGTTTAACGCTCTTTATTTCTCCGTCCTTGTGACCAGCATAATTACTGGTTAGTTTTCTAGTTCTTTTCCTCCATTGTGAGTCAACAATTTTTAGGTCTATGTATTTAAATACTTTGCAGCCCATCTGTTACTGTCCAATTTCTTCAGGCATTCGTCATATAATATTTTACTCTGAGCTTCCCATACTTCGAAAGATGCCTAGCCCATATCTCCCTGTACCGCCTCATTTGTGGTTTTGCCGTGGGCTCCTAGTGCTAATTGTCCAACGGCTCTCTGATTTATTTCTAATGTCGACTGTACCTTTTGATTTTAGGCACAAAACCGCATTTCCGAAAGCAAGCCCGGGCACCATAATTCCTTTCCAAATACCCCTCAAAACCTCATACCTGTTGTATCCCCACAATGCCCTATGCTTCATTATCCCGGCATCTCTTCGCCTTTTTGCCCTGAGTGATTGCTCGTGCTTTTCAATGTATGTCAATCCTTCGTTTACCCATACCTCGAGACATTTATATTCTGCCACTCTGGGTATTTCATGGGCATGTGTTTTACACTCCTTTTGCACGCAGCGCCCTCTCATGCCGCTGAGAGCTTTCATCACTGAATCGACCCGCTCTCCGCCAGGAGACGGCGCACTTCCCCGTATTCTGGTAATATAGTGCCTAGGACGTGTTGTAATGGTTACGCCGCCAAATTCGAACTGTCTGTGGTGTTGTACCATGGCCCACGACATGCACTTCATTTTCTTTGTAGTCTTTAAATCAAGGCTATCCTTTTCTTGAACCAAGCGATGGAGCTCGAGAAACTCTATACCGTGTTATAGTAGTTCAAGCGATTGAAATCAGGTTCCGTAGGCACTGGGACTTTCCACCAATGGGCGTTGCGTTACCATTGAATTTCCTGCGTGTCCCCAGCGCTCAGTTTGTTTTGTGCGGGAAGACGCACTGCACTTCCTCCCGATGCAGAGCTTTTTTTTTTTGTTTCCAAAACTATGATGACATTTTATTCTCCATGTGCCAGATTCCTCCTTGACACTGCACCCCAGAGTGTACTAAGTAAAATGTAATTAATAATTGTATTGTTGCTTAATTGGCATGTGTTTCATAACTGATGTCAGCCCTGGCTGACAGTTATTGAAATTATTGCTTGATTTACCTTTCTATTTTAAAAATGTTATTTAAAATGTTCGCTTTCGAACACGATATATAGACTATTTTGCTGCCCGTCAGTGTTGATCAGAAGAGTGTCGTTATTTATTTCATCTGCAGGATGGGAAAACTCCCATGATGTGCGCCGCTGTTGAAGGGAGAGCTGACATCGTAGGCCTCTTTCTTCAAGCTGGAGCCCATATATTGGCAGAGGACCAGGTGAGCGTCTCAATGCAGCTTTCTCTGTCGTACTTTGATGTCCATACACTGATGACGCCTTAGAGGGAAATATCCACTCATTGCAGAAGTCGCTCACCGACTCCGTGCCTGCGTTGACCCTGTTTTACCTTTTGGAACCTAACATAGCAACAGAATCACTTTGAGTTAGTTAACGCATAACAAGGGTGTACTATGTCCACCCAAGGTTTACTATAGTGCTCACGAGCTTGACGTTTGACCTGGACCCTTTGAGTTTGCTTACTTACTCGTGGGGGCGTTTCACATTAGTCAGATGGGGAGGGTGATGCCGGTGTGTGACATCAGTATATCTTCAGTCAGTAAAATAGTGTGCGAAGCTGCTCCAAGGCGCAAGAGTAAAGTAGTTTACGGCTAGTCTCAACACGCGCGCTCGCTCGCGCGTCTAGACCGGCCGTGACTGGTTCTGGCAGTCTTGAAGCCGTAGCATGCGCAAAAGGTTTCACGCGTAGCCACCGCCTACCCTGTAGACCACGTTCCACGTGGCACTCGCGGGAACACAGGACGTTCCACGTCCACCGCTATGGATGAGAGTGGCGCTGGTAAACGCTCTCAAGGTACGGTTACAGACATTAGTACCCAAGAAAGTAGAAGGTTTGACATCCATCGATATAGCTCAGTTGGTAAGAGCACCGAACGCGATATTCGGAGGCCATGGGTTCGGTTCTCACCATTGGCGCGTTGGTTTTCCTTCTACTTTGTATGTAAT
The DNA here is from genome assembly GCF_055883805.1 of Amblyomma maculatum. Taxonomy (NCBI): domain Eukaryota; kingdom Metazoa; phylum Arthropoda; class Arachnida; order Ixodida; family Ixodidae; genus Amblyomma; species Amblyomma maculatum. Next base: position 216,838,779 of record NC_139344.1, on the reverse strand, counting down.
TATCTTTCTCCCTAAATATTATTACCGCACTAATAAATACTCCCCTGGGCTTTCCTTGGCCTCGCCGACTGCTTGCTTCTTTAATTCCTATTTATTTATAATGCCGACACAGGCCAAGGCAGGAGTTGCAGTTTTGACAGTACACACATTGTCAAAACTTCCTTCACGTAAAGCACAACGAAAACAAACAAATAGCAAAACTTTTGTAGATCAACAATTTTAGCTCGTAACTAGCAACCCGTGAAAAACAAATATAATGAAAGACAATTCAAAAGTGCACAAAATCATCAGACACAGTGAAAAACAAAGTGCACGACGGAAAACACAAAATGTTATTCAAAGGCCCATCCTACTGACAAGCTTTAGAGGATGGAAAACAGGAAAGAAATACCTATAAAAAATTGAGATAAGTAACAACCTAGGTGTATAAAAATTATCTTCGTGAACTCATTGAATATTCTCGCAGTACAGCTTCAAGACGTTTAGCGTTGAATTTTACAACAAGTTCGTTGGGTAGTTCGTTTTAGTCATATATTGTCCTCACAAGAAAAGAATATAACTAAAAAAGTCTGTCATGCAATGATGGTTTGGTTTGGTTTGTGGGGTTTAACGTCCCAGAGAGACTCAAGCTATGAGAGCAGTCGTAGTAGAAGACTCCGGAAATTTCGACCACCTGGGGTTCTTTAACGCGCACTGATATGACACAGCACACGGGCGCTTGGCTTTTCGCCTCCACCCTGTCTTGTAAGAAAGCTGTTTGATGTTTGGTGTGTTTTGCCCTCAACTGGGTCGAAATTTCTGCTATAATGTATCTTCTGATGCTTGCTTTGTTATAGCCATGTAATATATGGTGGAAGAAAGGAATCCTATTAAGCTCCATTTTCTTCTTAACAGTCATTACCTCAGCTTTTTTCCTAAGTTCTAAAACTGACTTCATTCTAGAATAAGCGCTATAAATGAATATAAGGGCCTTGTTCTACACACGCCCACGTTTCAAAATAATCTGTACACTGCATGGATCCCAGTGAGAACATGCGTAGGTAAACAATGGTAAAACAGTGATTTTATGTGCCGTCAACTTCATTTCCGGCGTGGAATCGGAAGACTTCTTACGCAGTGCCCAAACCATTCTAATCACCTTGTCACAAACTTTGCATGAGATAGTCTGTTTAGGTCATGTCTAAAACACACGTCCAAGTGCTTACACTCAATGACAACCTTCAGAAAGGCATGGTCAGCTTTATATATAAAAAAGAAAGAAGTGGCTGCATTTTACGCGTCGTATGCATGCAAAAAGTATTTTCTGGTTTGGTTTGGTTTGTGGGGTTTAACGTCCCAAAGCGACTCAGGCTATGAGAGACGCCATAGTGAAGGACTCCGGAAATTTCGACCACCTGGGGTTCTTTAACGTGCACTGACATCGCACAGCACACGGGCGCCTTGCTCTTCGTCTCCATCAAAAAGCGGCCGCCGAGGCCGGGATTCAATCCCGCTTCCTTGGGAACAGAAGTCGAGCGCCGTAACCACTGCGCCACCCCGGCGGGGTCAAAAAGTATTTTCTGTATACATGTCCGTTTGTCACCTTTTGCACCAAGTGCTATGTCCAGGTGTCATTCAATGTTTCTGATCATCACCATGTATATATATATATATATATATATATATATATATATATATATATTGTCGTGACGCTGGGGCTAAGTCGACCCGGCCTTCACTTGGTAGCGTGCAGAGGCTCGGGGTTGAAGTAGGATTGCATCTTCGAAGTTGGTGAAATATGTACAAGCAGGTTTAATGGCACTTTGAGAAACTTATTTACAAGATTATTTACACGAAAAAGAAGGGTACATCAGCAAAATGGCAAGCGTTAAGAGTTCATAGCGAGAAGCGACTGGATGAGCCGTTTACCCAGGGCCCAGAGCGATATTTCGTGCTCTGCAGCGTCCTTAAAACCCCCTATGCCCAGCCCCTCTCTGAAGATGCTGACCAACCAAATCCAGGGCACGCCCCTCAGGTATCGGCATCCAATCGAACACATCACTGCACTGATGGTCTGAAGCACTGACTGGTCCGGCATTCATTCGTTGGGCGTGATCACTTGTTGGCGGGAAAAGCTTGGGAACGGCGAGGAGAGGAGGTACATTTCTATTCTTCAGCAAAGAAACCACAGGCTGGTTCTGACAAGTGGTTTTACTTCTCAGAAACCCGAGTGCACGTGGCGCCGCATCCGCTCCCAGCATTGTCCGTTTTTCGACAATTGCAAATCTTTCCTGCATTCCTGGGAAATCACTTAATGGCTGTATGCGTCATGCTCCTTTCTTGTCCTGCACGTCAGCGGACATGTCACTCTGTCGTCTCCTTTGGAAAGTAGACATTCCTCACTGGACGATAGGGCTTCTCGACTGGAAGGGTGAACAAAAGAAAGAAAGCACTTCCTGCATTTCCCGCAGGGGGACGTTTCTTTGTGTTTTTCCAGACGTTCTCTTGGTAGGGTCAATTTGGCATTTGCAGAGTGTCCACAAAGCAAAACAGGCTTACAAAACAGGATTCCTGGAAACAGGCTCACTTAGAGCCATTGGACCATCACCACATATTCACAGCACTTATCCATGCCCACAGGCGAACAATAGAGCGCGCAAATGCGGATGCTTGGTCGTAACAGCCTCCTCCCCCGCCAGAAGAGTCTCGGAGGGCAGCAGTCCCAGCTGCTGCATGAAGAGACGACTTAATGGCCTGCACGTGAACGCTTGAAGCTCGCTGTTGCTTGTCGCGTTGTCTTGATTGTTGTAGGCCAAATTGCTCGAGCTGTCTGAAACTCAACCACATGTCGAAGCAAGCACTCGGCTCCCGTCTGAAGAGACCAGGTTAAAAGAAAACTGCCATTGTTGTTCGAGAAAAGCCCACTCTCAAGACGTTCAGGACCCACGTATGCCTAGAAAACCAAACGTGCTGCTTTACATAGTCACACATATACAAGCGCACGAGAAAAAAAAAATAAAACCTGATTATCAATTTGGATACATGGTGAGGAACACCTCGGACTGCTTAGAAACAGCGGCTAAGCGCGTCCGCATTCCCATTTAACTTCCCCTTTTTGTATCTTATTTCAAAATTGTACTGCTGTAAAATCAAGCTCCACCTAAGAAGGCGACTGTTCTTCGATGTCGCAGTTTGCAGCCAAGCCAGGGGACAATGGTCCGTCTCTACGGTGAATTTGGCCCCTCCAAGATAGCACTGCAATTTTTGAATGGCCCATACAATGCAAGCGCACTCTTTCTCTGACGCGCAATAAGCTTTCTCTCTAGAACGCAGTTTTCTGCTCAGGTAGAGCACCGGGTGCTCATTACCGTCGTCATCTCTCTGGCAGAGAACAGCACCTAGCCCTCGATCACTGGCATCACACTGGACCGTGAATTCTCGGTCATAGTCTGGAGCTCGCAATACCGGACGGCTAATCAGCACAGCCTTCAGGTTTACGAAGGAGGCTTCCTTTTGTTCGTCCCAGACTACATTTGTCGGTTCTGTCTTGCGGAGAGCGTCGGTCAGAGGGCTAGCCAAAGATGAATAGTGAGGGATGTAGTGGTTGTAGTATCCCGTCAGCCCTAAGAATGCCCGAATTTCCGTCTTCGTGCTCGGCCGCGGGTAGTCTGCTACCGCAGAAATCTTAATCTCGCTGGGTTTCCTGAAACCTTGACCTACATTGTGACCCAAGTAGTCCACGGTCGCCCTTGCCAGGCAACATTTCTCGGCCTTTACGGTTAGTCCAGCTTGACGCAAAAGGCTCAGTACAGCTCTTAGATGTACCATATGGTCCGCCCATGAGTCGGAAAAAACCGCAATGTCGTCTAAATAAGGCACCGCGAATGTTTCACACCCCTTTAAAACCCTATCCATGAGTCGGGAAAAACAAAATGGAGCATTTTTGAGCCCGAAACTCATCATTGTTGGCTGGTAGCTGCCCGTCGGAGTGACGAAAGCCGCGTATCTGCTGGCGCGTTCAGTGAGCGGTACTTGCCAGTATCCTCGAGTAAGGTCCAGCGTAGTCACATATGCCGCTCTACTGACCTGTTCTACTCTCTCCTCAATATTCGGAATAGGATACACTTGATCCCTGGTGAGAGAATTTAGCTTTCGGTGGTCTACCACAGGCCTAGGGTCTTTACCTAGAGCTTCTACTAAGATCATAGGCGAAGCATAATCGCTTTCCGAGGGTTTTATTACTCCCAATTCCAGCATGCGAGTTACTTCCCTATCCAGAATTTCTCTTTGCCTTGGAGAAAATCGGTAGCACCTTGATCGCACTGGCACGTCTGAAGTCAGCTCAATATCGTGCTCAGTCAAATCAGTTCTGCCTGGCCTGTCCACGAAGCAGGCCTCAAACTCTGTTATTATCTCGCCCAGATCGGACAGCTGGGATTTCTTTAGTTCTCCTCTCTGCTCCGTCTTTTTGAGAAGCTCCTGAGCGTTGCTTCCTTTTCCGCTGAGGCAAATCAAGTTATCCCCCATCTCCTCGGGAAGGTTTAACGTTAGATTTACCACGGCTTCCTTCTGCACATAAGGCTTCATAAGATTGCAATGATAAATGCGCACTGCTTTACGCCTATCGGGGATTTTCACTGCGTAGTTAGTGTCAGAAAGCTCTGCAACGACTTTAGCAGGTCCTTCCCACTGTACTTCGAGCTTATTCTTGGGATCATTGGCTTGCTCCATAGCTAAGTCCTCTCGGGTTCCACTTAAAAGTCTCGTGAGATTACTAGACACTGGCGGCAAGAGGTTACTTTCAAGAACGTCCTCATTCCGTGTCTTATCAAGCTCACTTTCATGTTGACTTATCTGAGATGCCTCGCTCTCAAAGTTTTCTGGCCCGCTATTTTCCGCCTCGACCACTGTTTTAACTGCCGTTTCTTCCGCTGTGGATTTTTCTGGAATGAGCAGTGTAGCTAGTTCTCGCGCCTTTGAACGTGTTAAGGCTTGCACAACTCTGTCTCCGAAAAGGATGCCCCTCTTTCGCAGTAGCATGTCCGATTTGTTAGAGAACAAATACGGATAGCACTTAGGAAGCTTTCCTGAAACGGCAGCCTCGGTTGTTAACTTGCCGAAAGGGCCCTCGATGACCACGTTCGCGATTGGCAAGCACACACTCTGTTCCTCCACTACCTGGCGGATCCATGCACACCGTCCTGTATAGTCGGAAGGCGACACATACGCCGGATGGACAACATCCATCGTTGCGGCCGAATCGCGCAGTACCTTGCAAGGCTTCCCGTTGACTACTAGGTCATGCAGGTAGGGTTCCAAAAGCTGCATATTTTCATCGCAGTCACTGACATACGAGAAAGCAAACTTTTCTTTCCGGCAGTTGACGGCAATGTGACCCTGCTCATTACACCTAAAGCATGTGAGCGGCTTCCTAGCCTCAAGCTTATTCTTTGTGTTCTGCACGTTGGTCACTTCCCCACTTTTCTCACTGCCGTCCTTTCTAGGGAATTTGCCTGAAGAAACCTTCATTTCTTCGTTTCCAACTCTAACAAAGTGCCTTTCCTGACGGTTATTCACACTGAACTTGGGATTGCGGGGCCTATCCACAGCTGGGTTGCTGAATTGTCGGCGCGAAGCATACTCCTCAATAAGTTCGGCAGCTTCAGTTGCCGACTTAATTTCGCCTCGGTCCTGTAACCAATTTCTTTCTTTTTCTGGGAGGCAGTTATAAAACTGCTCCAAAAGAATTCGCTCGACTACAGCGTCCCTATCACTGTAGGAATCTGTGCTCTTTAGCCACTCGCCCAAATTTACTCTTAAATTGTACAGGAATTCAGGGTAACTCTCGTCCCTGGACTTAGTAGCGTTCCGAAAACGTTGTCTGAACGCCTCGGCGCTAAGCCTATACTTTCTCAGAAGGCAAGCTTTGACCTTCTCGTAGTTGTCCGCGTCCTCCTTGCTTAGCCGCGCGACAACCTCCGCTGCCTCGCAGGGCAGAACCGTCAATAATCTCTGAGACCACGTGTCTCGCTGGAAGGACAGTTTTTCGCAAGTTCGCTCAAAGTTAGCCAGATACAGACCGATATCCCCTGATATCACATATGGCTGCATGTACTTTGACATCTTGAAATCTGCCTCCTTGTTGAGACGAGGTACCGCTAGCTGGGGACAATCGCCCGACCTCTTGCTCAACTCTAGTTCTAATTTCCGGAGCTCAATTTCTAGCTCCAGCTTTTTTTCTTCTCTTTCAATTTCACGCTCTTTCTGCTGTCTGAGCTGTTCCTTTTTTTGACCGATGAGGTTCCATGCTTCACTGAGCTCCTCATCATCGGTTCCCAGATCAGTGATTGCCTTTATAATCAAGGGTTTTCGTGCCAAACCACTTGTATCAATTCCCAATTCCTCACACAATAGCAACAGGTCCGGTTTCTGCAGCTTTTGTAGGTCCATGATCGCTCCGAGTGTCGGCTACTTCCAAAACAACTGTGCAAACTACCAAACCTAAAGGCGTTTCCACACTCTTTTTACCAGTTCTAAAATCTAACCCTGTTCTAGAACCTGGTCCACATCAGAAGAAAAGCCAAGCACTCACCCACACATGCGATCGATGTTCCGAGCTGCTTTCTTGTTGTCCGATTGTTGCTCCTGCTTGTTGCTTGAGATGCCACCTCCGATCACAAGATGTTGTAGCTTGTAGATCCAGATCCCATCTCCAGTCATCAGATGTTGTGGCTTGTAGATTCAGATCCCACCTCCAGTCATCAGATGTTGTGGCTTGTAGATTCAGATCCACCTCCAATCACCAGATGTTGTGGCTTGTAGATTCAGATCCCAACGCTGGACACCAGTTGTCGTGACGCTGGGGCTAAGTCGACCCGGCCTTCACTTGGTAGCGTGCAGAGGCTCGGGGTTGAAGTAGGATTGCATCTTCGAAGTTGGTGAAATATGTACAAGCAGGTTTAATGGCACTTTGAGAAACTTATTTACAAGATTATTTACACGAAAAAGAAGGGTACATCAGCAAAATGGCAAGCGTTAAGAGTTCATAGCGAGAAGCGACTGGATGAGCCGTTTACCCAGGGCCCAGAGCGATATTTCGTGCTCTGCAGCGTCCTTAAAACCCCCTATGCCCAGCCCCTCTCTGAAGATGCTGACCAACCAAATCCAGGGCACGCCCCTCAGGTATCGGCATCCAATCGAACACATCACTGCACTGATGGTCTGAAGCACTGACTGGTCCGGCATTCATTCGTTGGGCGTGATCACTTGTTGGCGGGAAAAGCTTGGGAACGGCGAGGAGAGGAGGTACATTTCTACTCTTCAGCAAAGAAACCACAGGCTGGTTCTGACAAGTGGTTTTACTTCTCAGAAACCCGAGTGCACGTGGCGCCGCATCCGCTCCCAGCATTGTCCGTTTTTCGACAATTGCAAATCTTTCCTGCATTCCTGGGAAATCACTTAATGGCTGTATGCGTCATGCTCCTTTCTTGTCCTGCACGTCAGCGGACATGTCACTCTGTCGTCTCCTTTGGAAAGTAGACATTCCTCACTGGACGATAGGGCTTCTCGACTGGAAGGGTGAACAAAAGAAAGAAAGCACTTCCTGCATTTCCCGCAGGGGGACGTTTCTTTGTGTTTTTCCAGACGTTCTCTTGGTAGGGTCAATTTGGCATTTGCAGAGTGTCCACAAAGCAAAACAGGCTTACAAAACAGGATTCCTGGAAACAGGCTCACTTAGAGCCATTGGACCATCACCACATATTCACAGCACTTATCCATGCCCACAGGCGAACAATAGAGCGCGCAAATGCGGATGCTTGGTCGTAACAATATATATATATATATATATATATATATATATGGTTTGCTTGTGACTAATGGGCCAGAGTTAAATTGTTAAATTCAAACAGGAGATGTCACACAACTTTCCCGGTTACCTATTTTATTCTAACAACAGCTTCGGATGGTGGACCGTCCTTCTTCGGGGTAGAATTATACCCTGAAGAAGGACGGTCCACCGTCCGATACTGTTTTCAGAATATAATAGATAATCTGGAAAGTTGTGTGACATCCTGTTTGAATTTAACTCTGGCCCATTCGTCACAAACAAACCATGTATACGTATGTATGTATGTATGTATGTATGTATGTATGTATGTATGTATGTATGTATGTATGTATGTATGTATGTATGTATGTATGTATATATGTATGTATGTATGTATGTATGTATGTATGTATGTATGTATGTATGTATGTATGTATGTATGTATGTATGTATGTATGTATGTATGTATGTATGTATGTATGTATGTATGTATGTATGTATGTATGTATGTATGTATGTATGTATGTATGTATGTATGTATGTATGTATGTATGTATGTATGTATGTATGTATGTATGTATGTATGTATGTATGTATGTATGTATGTATGTATGTATGTATGTATGTATGTATGTGTGACGATCCCTCCCATGTGTCCCCGCCAGAGCGTCTTCTCTACGGCAGCCGAACCGGTCTGCGTGGGGGAAGAAGCGGGAAGGGAAAGAGTTAATAAACGCTCCCTCCGCGTACAGCGAGGAGGGCCAGTTTGTCTCCCGCTAGCAATGTGTACAGTCTCCTTTCTGGGCGCCTCATCCCGCGCCCTTCTCAGGGCACGTTGCTGACCCGGGCATAGACGTTTTCGGGCTCGGCCCCTAACAACCCCATAACAATTCTGGCGACGAGGTAAAACTTAAGGCATTGCATTACAATTTCTGCAACCATGCCTACCTACGGTGTTTTGGAGCCGTTTCATGGGGAAGGAGCAGCCTGGACCGAGTACCTGGAGCGTGTGAAGCTGTTTTTCGACGCCAACAGCGTTCCCAGGGAAAAACAAAGGTCTGTGTTCCTGACGTGCTGCGGACCCAGCACATGCTCCTTGCTGCGGAGCCTAGTGACGCCCAAGACGCCCGACCAAGTCTCCATCGACGAGATATTCAGCGTACTCTCCAGCCACTTCATTCCAAAGCCTTCCGTGGTGGTGTGCCGCTTCAAGTTCAACAGTCGCCAACGCCAGCCAGATGAGTCCGTCAACGACTACACGGCATCACTAAAAAAGCTGTCGGCGAACTGTGAGTACGGCACATTCCTTTCTGACATGCTGCGGGACAAACTCGTTTGCGGCATTAACGATGCGCCAATGCAGCGGCGCCTGCTTGAAGAGCCAAACCTGACGTTCGAGTCAGCAGTACAAATCCTTGTTGCGATGGAGACTGCCAAAACTGACTCAAGCATGCTGATGCAAGCGCAGGAGAGGGCCGAAGCTCAATCAGTTGACACTGCAATGCGAGCGATGAAACAGACAGTAAGCTGCTATCGCTGTGGAGAACCACACTACGCGACAGCATGCCAGCATGCCAAATCCAGGTGCAACGCTTGCAGCAAGATAAGGCATTTAGCAAGAGTATGCCGCTCTGCGAAAACTAAAGACACGACGCCGAAGAACGTGTCGAATAAGTACGGCAAGCAAGGGCAACAAAAGCAGCCCGTGCATAGTCTTGGAAGCAATGAGAATGTTTCTGCCCCCAAACCGCAGGTCTACGAGACGTGGCAAATGAACGGCGAACAAACAATTCCACCCTTCATTGCAGTTTTACAAGTGCGCAAGCAGGTCTCTCCGAATGGAGCTGGACACGGGGGCCAGCATTTCCGTAATGGGTGAAACTGCATTTCAAGAGCGATTTCCCGATCTCCCAGTAGAGCCTTCAGACGTGATACTGAAAAGCTACTGCGGAAGACTTACACCCGTTAGGGGCAAGGTCATCGTGCCAGTCCAATTCGGACGGAGAGAGGCTACATTGCCATTGTTTATAGCTCCTGATCACTGTCCGACTCTTCTCGGGAGAAACTGGATCAGCGCGCTACAACTGGACTTAAATGACGTCAGAGCTGTGGAATCCCTTACAAATATTGATAAGCTCCTCGCTCGATATAAAGATGTATTTTCAAAGGGACTTGGAACAATGAAAGGCGTGAAAGCGAAAATTGTTGTCAAGGCAGATGCAGTCTCCAAGTTTTTCAAGCCGCGAACAATTCCTTTCGCGCTTCAAGATAAAGTCGCAGAAGAGTTGCAAAGAATGCAACGAGAGGGAGTCATTACGCCCGTCAGGACGTCAGATTGGGCCTATTGTTCCTGTGCTCAAGCAAGACGGTCGCGTGCGCATATGTGGCGATTTCAAAGTAACAATCAATTCTGCAACAGTGCTGGAAAAGTACCCCATGCCGAGAGTCGAGGACTTGTGGGCGAAGCTTTCAGGAGGCCAACAGTTCACAAGGCTAGATTTGAAGGATGCTTACCAGCAGGTAGAGCTTGATATCGACTCACAGAGGCTTGTCACAATAAACACACCTCAAGGCCTTTTTCAATACACTAGACTGCCTTTCGGAGAAGCTTCAGCGCCAGCCATTTTCCAGAGAGAAATGGAAAATTTGTTACAAGGCATGCGGCACGTCACTGTGTACTTTGACGATATCTTAGTAACGGGACTAGACAAGGCAGATCACTTAAAGAACGTTGCCAGTGTGCTACAGCGCCTACAAAAAGCAGGTCTCAAACTCAAGCTTGCATAGTGTTCATTCTTAGCTCAAGAAGTTGAGTACCTTGGCCATGTCATAAATGCAAATGGACTAAGGCCGACACCAAAGAAAGTAGAAGCTGTCGTTAATGCTCCGAGTCCGAAGGACATCAAGCAACTTCAAAGCTACCTCGGACTAATTAATTTTTACAGGCGTTTTCTGCCTAACCTCTCGACAGTGCTTCATCCTTTGAACCTCCTGCTTAAAAAAGAAACTGCATGGAAGTGGGCAAGCGTAGAGGAACAAGCATTCAGAAAAAGTAAACAACTATTGACCTTCGCGCATATACTACAACACTTTGATTCCTCAAGACAAACTGTTCTCAGTTGCGACGCCTCACCGTACGGAATTGGAGCAGTCCTCGCACATCGAGATGAAACTGGGGAACATCCCATTGCATTTGCATGGAGAAGCCTTCTTCCAGCAGAGAAGAATTATAGTCAACTGGACAAAGAAGCCCTTGCCATGATTTTCGGTGTCACAAAATTCCATCACTACTTATGGGGTCAAGATTTCGAAGTGATAACGGATCACAAGCCCCTTCTGGGACTCCTTGGGCAAGACAAGCCTATTCCTGATAGATCATCACCTAGAATGATACGCTGGGCAATTACTCTGTCAGCGTACAAGTACAAGCTTGTGTACCGCCCTGGCACCTGCACCAGCAATGCCGACGCGCTGAGCCGTTTACCGCTTCCTACGGAGCCCGGCGCAGTGCCCAAGCCTGCTGAGATTTTCATGCTTGAAAATGCGTATCCACGACTTCTTTCGCCATCCGCCATTGCCAAATCCACAGATCGTGATCCTGTGTTATCAAATTTACGTCATGCGCTACTTACTGGGGATGAGCTGCCAAAAGGAAGTGAGTGGGCGATATTTCAAAAGAACCGCACAGAGTTTAGCGTGCACGAAAACTGCATTCTACGAGGAACACGCGTCGTTGTTTCCAAGCAACTACAAACAGAAGTTCTCGACCTACTTCATGAAACCCACCCAGGCGTGGAGAAAATGAAAGCAGTTGCAAGAAGCCATGTCTGGTGGGATGGACTCGACGGCAGCATCACAAAGAAGGTGCAACTCTGCAAAACCTGTCAAGAACATCAGAGAATGGGGCGGAAAGCACAGTCGAATCCTTGGCCATTTCCGAAGAAACCATGGTCGAGACTGCATGTGGATTTCGGTGGTCCATTTCAAGGCCACTACTTCTTCGTCTTAGTCGACGTCTACTCTAAATGGGTAGAGGTGGTTCCTGTTCGTACGCCTTCAGCGGACGCGACGATCCGATGCCTGAGAAACATATTTGCAACTCATGGACTTCCAGACATCATTGTCTCTGACAACGGCACCGCATTCACCAGCGAGAAATACGCCGACTTCTTAAGCAAGAACGGCATTCGACGTATCCTGATCCCTCCATACCATCCAGCGTCCAACGGTGCAGCGGAACGTGTTGTACAAACAATTAAGGGGAAATTGAAAAAAAGCGGCTCCTGGAGACTTCCAGACAAACATTGGCAGGATCCTACTTTCATACAGAACCACGCCACACGCGTTTACAGGATCCCCTCCTGCAGAGCTTCTTATGGGCAGGCAGCTGCAAACTCCCATTCAACGAGTGCATCCCGACATGAGAGCACGCATGGAATTCAAGCAGTTAGGGAAAAAGGTGCGCTCCGACAGAAACGCACGGAGAAGCACTTTGCCTCCAGCAGGAGAGCGCGTCTTTGTTCGGAACTTCTGACCAGGCCCATCTTGGTTTTCCGGTACCGTCAATTGTCCCACAAGTTCTTCGTCTGTTCAGGTAGAGCTTGAAGACGGAACGCTGTGGAATAGACACGCGGCCCATGTGCGACCGCAAACGACGCCTGCCATTACCTACGACGACGAGGATCATTTTCCGGCATCAGCCGCGACAGCGGTCAACGATCCGCCGCCCCCGTTTTCCCCGTATCCCTGCTCGAGTACCGAGCCGCCGACAAAAGCATCGGCGCGCTTTCAAAGGCCAAGCGGCAACCCCTCGGAACGCCAGCTTCGACGGTCTTCGCGGGTTCAGAAGCCTGTGGATTACTACGGACTTTAGAAGACAAACAAGACATTGTTGTGCGCTTGTGCTGTGCTGCAGGCTTCATAAGAGAGGGAGGAGTGTGACGATCCCTCCCATGTGTCCCCGCCAGAGCGCCTTCTCTACGGCAGCCGAACCGGTCTACGTGGGGGAAGAAGCGGGAAGGGAAAGAGTTAATAAACGCTCTCCCCGCGTACAGCGAGGAGGGCCAGTTTGTCTCCCGCTAGCAATGTGTACAGTCACCTTTCTGGGCGCCTCATCCCGCGCCCTTCACAGGGCACGTTGGTGACCCGGGCATAGACGTCTTCGGGCTCGGCCCCTAACAACCCCATAACAGTATGTATGTATGTATGTATGTATGTATGTATGTATGTATGTATGTATGTATGTATGTATGTATGTATGTATGTATGTGTGTATGTATGTATGTATGTATGTATGTATGTATGTATGTATGTATGTATGTATGTATGTATGTATGTATGTATGTATGTATGTATGTATGTATGTATGTATGTATGTATGTATGTATGTATGTATGTATGTATGTATGTATGTATGTATGTATGTATGTATGTATGTATGTATGTATGTATGTATATCAGTTCAGTCGTTCAGTCGTGTCCGACTCTTCGTGACCCTATAGACCATGTCACGCCACGCTTTCCGGTGTCTCACTATCTTCCTAACATCACATAACTTCATCTGCAGCGCCTCGAGGATGCCATCTAACCATTGCGTTCGCTGCCTACCCCTTCTCCGGCGGCCCTCAACCTTTCCCAACATCAAATCTTTCTCCAGCGACTCCTCTCTTCTCATCAGATGACCAAAGTATCTGAGCTTTAACTTTAGAATTTGACCCTCCAATGAGCAGTCAGGGTTTATGGTCGACAATATCGACTGATTTGATCTTCTGGCAGTCTCCGCCAGCACCACAATTCAAACGCGTCAATTCTTCGGCGGTCAGCCTTCTTCACAGTCCAACTCTCGCATCCATACATCACAACTGGAAAGACCATAGCACGAGTTATACGGATCTTGGTTGACAGACGAATGTCTCTGCTCTTTACTAGGCGGTCAAGGCTAACCATGGCTCTCCCAGAAACAGGCGTCCCCTAATTTCATGGCTGCAGTCTCCTTCCGGGGTAATCTTGGAGCCCAAGAAGAGAAAATCTGTCACAGCTTCCACTTCTTGTCCATTGATGCTCCAGGACTTGATAGGGCAAGACGCCATGACCTTTGTCTTTTTAATGTTCAGTTTAAGCCCAAACTTCTCACTCTCTTCTTGTACGCGCATCAGAAGTCTCATGAGTTCCACTTCACTTTCTGCCATTAAAGTGGTACCATCCGCATACCTAAGGTTGTTGATACGTTTTCCAGCACTCCTCACTCCAGCTGAAGACTCGTCCAGTCCGGCCTTCCTCATGATGCACTCTGCATATAAGTTAAATAGGCAGGGCGACAGTATGCAGCCTTGCCTCACTCCTTTCTCAATCGAAAACCAATCAGTAAGACCATGCCCAGTTCTGACTGTGGACTCTTGCCCTTCATACAGGTTCCTGAGGAGACAGATGAGGTGAATTGGAACTCCCATCTCTTGGAGAGCTTGCCACAATCTACTGTGATCTACGCAGTCAAACGCTTTCGCATAAACAATAAAGCAGAAGTAGATGGGTTTCTGGAACTCTCTTGCTTTTTCCATGATCCAGCGACGTCTGGAGGCTCCCGATCCACATACTGCTGCAGCCTACTTTGGAGGATTTTCAACATCACTTTGCTAGCATGCGAAATAAGCGCTATCGTGCGGTAGTTTGAACAATCTTTGGCACTGCCTTTCTTTGGAATGGGGATGTAAACCGACCTCCTCCAATCCTGTGGCCACTGCAGGGTTGTCCAAATCTTCTGACATAATGTATGCAGAATGTTAACAGCGTCGTGGTTGAGGTTTTGAAGCAACCCAGCTGGAATACCATCAATTCCGCTAGCTTTGTTCTTAGCAAGGCTGGCTAAGGCACATTCAACTTCACTCTTCAGGATGCCCGACTCGAGATCAGTAATCACAACCATCTTATGTAGGGTTTGCACATCCGGGTCCTTCTTGTACAGTTCTTCTGTGTATTCCTGCCACCTCTTCTTTATCTCTGAGGCTTCAGTGAGGTCCTTGCCTTGTTTGTCCTTTATCACGCCGAGCTTAGCACAGAAGCTTCCTTTGATATCTTTGATTGTCTTATACAGAGCTCTTGTGTTCCTTAATTGGCTGTTGTCCTCAACTGCTTGGCACTGTATATTCAGGAAGGCATTCTTATCTCTCCTTGCTATTTTCTGAAAATACGCATTGAGAACCTTGTATCTTTCTCTTTCCCCCATAACATTTGCCATCCTCCTTTCTTCAGCTATTTGCAAAGCTCCTTCAGATAACCAGTTTGCTTTCTTGCATTTCTTTTGCTTTGGAACTACCTTAGTAGCAACTTCTTGTATTGATTATATCACGAAGATCAGTCCACATCTCTTTAGGCTCTCTGTCTTCTAGATCTATTTCTTGAAATCGATTCCTCACTTCCACAGCATATTCTGATGGAATTTGATCCAGATCATACCTGAAAGGCCTTCTCGTTTTCTGCGTATTCCTCAATCGAAGCTTGATTTTGGCAACAAGAAGCTGATGATCGGTGCCACAATCGGCCCCAGACCTTGTTTTTACTGCTTGTATAGCGCTTCTCCATCTCTGCCGGCAAAGAATATAATCGATCTGATTCCTGTACAGACCGTCCGGTGAAGTCCATGTGTACAGGCGCCTCTTGGGCTGTTGAAAATTAGTATTCGCTATGGTCAGGTTGTTTTCTTGACGGAACTCTACTAGCCTCTGCCCAACTTCATTTGGCTCACCAAGACCAAACTTGCCTGTAATTCCGGATATTTCTTCACTCCCGACCTTAGCATTCCAGTCTCCTATGAAAAAAACGACGTCTGACGATGGAGTGCGGTCTAAAAGGCATTGCAGGTCCGCATAAAATCTCTCAACGTCAGCTTCTTCAGCAGGAGTGGTTGGTGCATAGACTTGGATAACTGTTATGTTGAAAGGGTGACCTTGGATCCGAAGTGAAATCATTCGGTCGTTTTACTATGTTTACTATGTTTTACTATGTTTGCTATGAGAGCGACCCCATTCCTTCTCTTGAATTTGTGCCCACTGTAAAAGACATAATGGTCGCCGGAGTTAAATTCTCCCATTCCGGTCCACTTAAGCTCGCTGATACCCAAGATATCAATGTTCAATCTGTTCATTTCTCGCTTGACGACATCCAGTTTCCCTTGCATCATAGATCTTAGATTCCATGTTGCTACCTGATATATCTCCTTGCAACATCGGACTTTCCGGTCGCTTCCCGACACATCCACAACTGAGCGTCCTTTTGGCTTTAGCCCATCCGCTTCATTCGTCCTGGAGCTACTAGGAATCGCCCTTTGTTCATCC
The DNA here is from genome assembly GCF_055883805.1 of Amblyomma maculatum. NCBI lineage: Eukaryota > Metazoa > Arthropoda > Arachnida > Ixodida > Ixodidae > Amblyomma > Amblyomma maculatum. The sequence goes on along the minus strand of NC_139344.1, from coordinate 216,822,642 downwards.
CCATTAACATGTGGGACGCCTTCCAACCTGGGGGGCTCATCTTCCGGCGTCATATCATTAATGCTATTGTGACTGGTCATAGGGTTTTCTCGGCAGGAAATACTGGAGTGGGTTGCCATTACCTTCTCCAGTGAATCACCTTTTGTCAGAACTCTCTGCCGTGACCTGTCTATCACGGGTGGCCCTACACAGCGGAGCTCACGACTTCATCGAGTTTCGCATGCCCCTCCGCCACGACAAGGCAGTTATCCATGAAGGGGTATATATATATATATATATATATATATATATATTTATATATATAATGGCATACCCAGGACCACCAACCAAATGTTAGGAAGCGGCAAGCCGATAAAAGCAGAACAGGGGACAGAATAGATGTTCGATGACAATGAGATGACGTTTAATGAAATATTAGCGGGCCTATATATATATATATATATATATACACCATCGGCACGTTGTTTTTTCTTCTACTTTGTGTTTATTTATCTTACCCCTGAACAGATTACATTACTAATTTATGTGATTATCCAAGTAAAACATTAAAAAAATAGACATAATGTACCATCCCCAACGCTTTCCTTGGCCTCGCCGACTGTTGGCTGCTTTCTTTCATGTATTATAACGAACACCCTCATTTCCCCTTAATTGATCTGCTTGTAGCTTACGGGGGTCTCGGTTCTGGCAGTCTTGAAGCCATAGGTAGCGTAAGAGGGTTCTAGCACAGCTTTCGCCCTCGCTCTTGATCACGTTCTACGTGACGCTGGCGGTAAACAAAGGACGTTCCACGTCCGCCGCTATGGCTGAGGGTGGCGCTGGTGAACACTCTCAAGGTTCGTATACAGACAACATAAATACCCAAGCAAGTAGCAGAGGGGACAGCGGCCGATGTAGCTCAGTTGGAAGAGCACCGGACGCGATATTCGGAGGTCGTGGGTTCGGATCCCACCATCGGCACGTTGTTTTTTCTTCTACTTTGTGTTTATTTATCTTACCCCTGAACAGATTACATTACTAATTTATGTGATTATCCAAGTAAAACATTAAAAAAATAGACATAATGTACCATCCCCAACGCTTTCCTTGGCCTCGCCGACTGTTGGCTGCTTTCTTTCATATATATATATATATATATATATATATATATATATATATATATATATATATATATATATATATATATATATATATATATATATATATATATATATATATATATATACCGGGTGTCCCAGCTAACTTGAACCAAGGGGTACAAAATAATATATTTGAGGTAGGTCAGTGAAACCAGTTGCATACAACTACCAGCCTGCTTGCGCACTACAGGCAATTTTTTGTTTTGCAATTAGTTAATTAGCTAATTATGTTAATTTTTCTAATTTAATAAATATCGTCTTTAGAACAAAAATGGGAATTGGAAAGTTGTAGAGCACCTTCAGAAACCCCCATTCCATTAATTGCGATAAAGAAAGTCTCACGTGTATATTTTTTTCCGGGCTCAAAAGAACGCCCGCGAAATACAAATAATACCACGTGACTAGCGCATTTGAGCGCAGCGATTGTGGTGCTCTCAGTCGTGGTGCCGTTGTCAGATGGGAGGAGGTTTGGCACCAGAAGGCACCGCACCTCAAGGTCTCACATAACCTATCTACCCGTCATCATTCATACATCATCCCCGGCACGTCCCCCCCCCCTCCCGGATGTCCGGGAGGCGGAGGTTTTTGTTTTGGGATGACGGCCATACCCTGGCAAGGGGGCAGTCGTGTGGTGACACGCACACAGCAGTCACCGAACACTATGCCAAGTGTGTTTAAGGTCCCCGCTGTGATAGCAGGCCAAACACAGGGAGACCGGACCTTCTTTGGACCTCGGATGTCCTGAAGGACAACTGTAACTTTAAAGGGCTTCATATCGATACTGTTATGGTACGCCCAGAAACCTCGCAAATAATCGGTGGCCTGCTCCACGTGTCCATGAACTCTTGCTCACTGAGGTGACGCTGCTCACGGCTTAGGTGAAACCAGACCTCCCTGCGGACTCGTGCGAGTACCTCATGAAGGCCTGGGACACTGCGCGAAAATGCAGCGGCGCACCTGGCAGACCAGACTTGGTACATGCACTCAACGAGCAAGAGCACAAACTGTTTCACAGCATGCCTGGGTAACGGGTTGAGGTACCGGACAGTTTGATATGGCACTCCTGGAATGCTAAACAAGGTAGCCACTCGTCGAAGGAGGGCTGCTGGGAGAAGACATTGTGTAAAGATATGCACAATGTCTTCACGACCACCACAGAACGGGCAAACTGGATGCAAGCTCGCTCGTGTGAATGCCTTGCTGCGGATGGGAAGCCGTCCGTGTGCAAAGCGATACATGAACGTTGCTCTGCTTGCATCCAAAAAGTCTGCCAGTATCAGATTCCAGCTTGGACGCATATTGGACAGATCTGTTTGAATATACCTAGGGGGGAGCTTCGGCGTCAAAAGATTGGCTAGATCTTTTAACGGTACTGCCAGAATATCTATGTCGGCCTGGAGGCCTCTGAGTCGCTCCAAGCAGTTAGCTGCTTGGGCGTAAAAGGGCGAAGGAGAGCCAGAACGGGGAACACAGTGGGAAAACGTGCTTTGCGAAAAAAGACGAAGGCGGGTGCTCAGGAAGAACGAGGTCAAGCTTCGAGTCAGGGACATGTCTGAATTCAGGGCTGTCTGGGTCCATCTGACGTGTAGCACTGCGGTTACTATGCCCAGGTCGGGGAGGCCAAGGCCTCCCTTGTCCCGAGGCTGTTTCACCACAGGCCTCCCGATTTGATCAATCATTCCGTTCCACAGGAAACGGAAGAGGATTCTCTCAAGCTGCAGCTTGGTACGTGCCGGCAGAGGTGTTATGCAGGCAACATACGTCAGGAACGAAAACAGAATTGACCGAACGACAGTAGCCCGTGCCGTGGGAGGGCACGCCAACGTCCCATATTCTCTAACTCTCTTCTCAAGCTTCTCTTTAGCAAGAGGCCAGTTGGTCTCGGATAACCCGTCGGAACGGAAGTGGAAACCTAATATACGAACTTCATCCCTCACAGGAAGGCCATGAGAGGGGTTTGGACTGGACGGTGCTTGCCTGATATACAGGGTGGCACTCTTGGATTTATTCAGCCTAGCCCCACTAGCCCTGCAGTACCCTTCTATGACGTTAAGGACGGAGCACACAGATGCCTCGTTCGGAACGACGATAGTCAGGTCGTCTGCATAGGCAAACATGGGGACAGGCGGAGAGCCTGGCGGTAAAGGAAATCTGCCTATCTGGGAGTTTGAGCGAACAAAATCAGCTTCGGCCGTGACCCGATGGTCCCGTTGCAGCGGCAGGCAGAAATGTTGGCGATGGTTGGAGCGAGCTCGAGCTCGCCCGTCGTCACCGCGATCTTGGCCAGGCCTGTGCACCGCAGCAGCCTACATCACCACAGGCGGATGACGATAAAGAACCGGCAAATGAAGGTGCAGCGCTAATTTTAGTCGAGTCACATGATGTCATCTCGCCCCTTTACCCAAGCCTGTATGCGCAGATTCAGTGGCTGATACCTTATCGCTCATCCGTTAGCCGTAAAGTTCGCTGATGGGAGAGAAGGAGGGTTTGTTAGAATCCCGGTGGTGTCGGCTCGCCGCTCTCGGTGCTACTTGCACCATCACGTGGGCCAGCTGTCGGACGAGGGCGAAGAAGCAATCGCAGGCATATCGGCCTGCCGCTTTAACGGGGCAAAGGACACACGGCCGCAGCTAATTTCGTTCGCTCAAACCACGACTGAGAGCACCACAATCGCGGCGCACAAATGCACTAGTCACGTGGTATTATTTGTATTTCGCGGGCTTTCTTTTGAGCCCAGAAAAAAAGATACACGTGAGACTTTCTTTATCGCAATTAATGGAATGGGGGTTTCTGAAGGTGCTCTACAAGTTTCCAAGTCACATGTTTGGTCTAAAGTCGATATTTATACAATTAGAAAAATTAACATAATTAGCTAATTAAGTAATTGCAAAACAAAAAATCGCCAGTAGTGTGCAAGGAGGCTGGCAGTTGAATGCATTTGGTTTCACTGACCTACTTCAAATGCATTATTTTGTATCCCTTGGTTCAAGTTAGTTGGGACACCCGGTATATATATATATATATATATATATATATATATATATATATATATATATATATATATATAGGCCCGCTAATAACGTCATCTCACTGTCATCGAACATCTATTCTGTCCCCTGTTCTGCTTTTATCGGCTTGCCGCTTTGTAACATTTGGTTGAAGGTGCTGGGTATGTCATTATCAGCCCTCGTCTTGGCTCGGAACTTCGGCCCCTGCGACTTCTTGCGCCGTCGGCTGAAAGTTAGGAGGCATCGCATAGCTGTTCCCCAGCCTGCCGGACCGAGCAAGACCTTGCTGTTCCTCCGCCCCGTCCCCCCGCCCCGACCACAAGACACGACGAAGGAGAGACTGACCCGAGACGCCACATATGACCACAAGACACAAGGAGAGACCCGAACAACCATATGTGACTCCACTAACCAGATGTGCCGACCAAAGACCCCACGACCCAAAACACCGCTACACTTGAAGGCATTCTCCGCTGCCTATGCCATCCGGTGCGTGCCTTGGCCTCCGCCATTGAGTCGCAGCAACGTGTGACCCGAGAGTGGCCTGGACCAAGGCTCATCGGGAATCTTCTTCTCCTTCGTTATAATGGCGCATACACACAGGGGGCTATTGGCCAGAATTCATCGTGCCGGCAAGCCGTTCTATTCTTTCTTCTTCCTCTTCTTCTTCAAGCATAACACGCCCATCATCATGCCATGGAATCATCAACATCGGTAACTTCCTCGTCCACGATCGGGAAAATCCCTCGGTGGCCCCGGGTCATGTTATGGACGAGCAAGGGAGAAGAAGCGGGAAGTGGCACGGGCAAGAGCGCTAGGCCCGCTAATATTTCATTAAACGTCATCTCACTGTCATCGAACATCTCTCTGTTCCCTGTTCTCCTACTTTCATCGGCTTGCCGCTTCATAACAACACACACACACTGTTAGGTTTGGGTCGCGTGTGCCTGTGGTATCGCACCGCTGCCAGCAGTTATTACGTGCGTGGCTCAGCCCACCGCTAACGCCAGTTCTTGCATGCGGCGCGCGGCCCCTCGGTAGCGTTGGCCTGGCGGCTCCGTGGACTGCGGACGGCATCAACGGTCCCAGCAAAGGCGAGGCGTCTTCTAACGAAACAACCTTTACTAAAACATAATGAAGAAACGGGCAGAGAAGCTGACCCGGAGAGATTACAGACACTCCCACACAGCTGGTGTCTAGCGCCCTGCCAGCGGCGCAACAAAGTAGTATCTGTCTCAGCGGAGTCTGCCGCTGCTTTTTATAGGCATTCCAGTTCACAGGGAAAGGGGGAAGCCCTCACAGGAAATGGAGAGCCCGACAAGTCTGAGCACGAAGGGATGACTCAATCGCAGGTGGTCCGACCGCATCTCCTCCACCTCCTGCAGACGGGCGAGGGCGGCGCACTCTCCCCCGAGCTCCGGACTTGGCCGGCGTTTGCACACACACACACGCACACACATTTGGCGCGTGGCAGGATCACGTCGAGACTTGCCCGCGCGAGGAAGCGTTGCGCGGCCGATGAACGACGTCGAAATGGCCGATCCACTCGCGGTTCTGCCTGTTGCTATGCGGTGGCCACGTCAGCTGTCCCACTTGTCGGTGGAGAACCGTAACAGACTGCCCCGCCGGGAAAGGGAGATCCCGAAGGACAGGGGACTGCATCCGCTGTCCGGAGGGATCGGGATGTTGCTGCTAGCCGGGGTCGTCCGACTCTGTTTCTCTTGAGCCAGTTAGCCTGAAGAAGTCCTTGGCAAGTCCGGGTTTCCAAGGCACTCTGCAACTTTTATTTATTTATTTATTTATTTATTATTTATTTATTTATTTATTTATTTATTTATTTATTTATTTATTTATTTATTTATTTATTTATTTATTTATTTATTTATTTATTTATTTATTTATTTATTTATTTATTTATTTATTTATTTATTTATTCAAATACCTCACGGGCTCCGATTGGAGTATTATGTGAGGGGGGTTACATAACTGGGGTGCGAAACAGAAGCATGTAGAAGATGGTTATTTTACATCGTTATGTTCAAAACTTTAACATTATACAATGGCACTTGTCTTCAGGAGAGATTTCTGACAACCCACAACGTCACAACCACGCTAAAAACTCAACCGGTGTTATGTTCAAAACGTTAACATTATACAATGGCACTTGTCTTCAGGAGAGATTTCTGACAACCCACAACGTCACAACCACGCTAAAAACTCAACCGGTCAGCCAGCAAGCACGGCACAATCTTCACTAAGTCATGCCAGACTATTTCCCTCTTTTGCCCCCATCTATATTAAAGGGCAGCTCAGCAGCACTTGGAACGCGTCCACAAATTTATAAATTGCATTTTCAAAACATCATCATCATCATCATCATCATCATCAGCCTGATTATACCCACTGCAGGGCGAAGGCCTCTCCCATGTCTCTCCAATTAACCCGGTTCTATGCTAGCTGCATCCACTTGACCCCTGCGAATTTCTTAACCTCATCCGCCCACCTAACTTTCTGCCGCCCCCTGCTACGCTTTCCTTCCCTTGGATTTCCAGTTTGTTACCCTCAGCGACCATCGGTTATCCTCTCTTCGCACTACATGTCCTGCCCATGTCCATTTCTTCTTGTTAATTTCTACTAGAATGTCGGTAACTTGAGTTATTTCTCTGACCCACTCTGCACGCTTTATATCTCTTAATGTTACCCCTACCATTTTTCGTTCCATAGCCCTCTGGGTTGTCCTCAACTTAAGTAGAACTCTCTTGGTTAGCCTCCACGTTTCAGCCCCATAGGTGAGTACAGGCAAGATGCAACTGTTGTATACTTTCCTCTTGAGCGATACCGGTAAGCTGCTACTCATAATCTGCGAGTGCTTGCCAAATGCGCTCCATACCAATCTTATTCTTCTTGTTATTTCCTTTTCGTGGTCCGGATCTGCGGTTACTACCTGTCCTAAGTAGACATATTCGCCTACTACTTCCAGTATTTCGCTACCTAATGTAAACTTCTGTTCCTTCCCGAGGCTGTTGAACATTACCTTAGTCTTCTGCATATTGATTTTCAAGCCTACCTTTCTACTTTTCCTGTCTAGGTCATCAATCATTATTTGCAGTTCATCCCCCGAGTTGCTTAGCAAGGCAATGTCATCAGCAAATCGCAGATTACTGAGGTATTCTCCATCTACCCTTATCCCTAACTGCTCCCATTCCAAGTCTCTGAATACTTCCTCTAAACAAGCTGTGAATAGTACTGGAGAGATTGTGTCTGCTTGCCTAACACCTTTCTTTATGGGAATTTTGTTGCTTTCTTTATGCAGAACTATGGTTGCTGTGCAGCCACTATATATATATCTTCCAGCACTTTCACGTACGGCTCGTCTACCCCCTGATTTCGCAATACCTGCATCACCGCCGAGGTTTCAACTGAGTCAAATGCTTTTTCGTAATCAATGAATGCTATGTATAAGGGCTGGTTATATTCCGAGCATTTTTCTATCACCTATATGATCGATAGTACCGTTTCCGAAACCCTGCTTGATCCTTTGCTTGATTGCAGTCTAAGGTTGTCCTGATTCTATTAGCGATTACCTTAGTAAATACCTTATACGTAACAGACAGTAAGCTGATTGGTCTGTAATTTTTAAGGTCCTTAGAGTCCCCTTTCTTGAGAATGAGCATAATGTTTGCATTCTTCCTTGGTTCCGGTACCGCCGATGACACTAGGCACTGCGTATACAGGGTGGCCAGTTTTTCTAGCACGATATCCCCCCCGTCCTTCAGCAAATCTGTAGTTATCTGATCCTCTCCAGCTGATTTCCCCCTTTTCATAGTTTCTAGTGCTTCCTTGACCTCGTCCTTCGTCACTGGTGGAACGTCTGACTGTTTTTCCCTACCGCTAATCTCATTACGGTCCTGACTACTTTGGCTACTGTAGAGATCTGTATAGAACTCCTCGGCTACTTTGACTATCTTTTCCATATTAGTGATGACGTTGCCCGCCTTGTCCCTTATCGCATACATCTGGTTTTTGCCTATGCCCAATTTCTTCTTTACCGCTTTAAGGCTTCCCCCGTTCTTTACAGCATGCTCAATTTTCTCCATGTTATACTTCCTTATATCGGCCACCTTGCGCTTATTGATTAGCTTTGATATCTCGGCCAATTCGATCTGGTCTGTTGGATTGGAAGCTTTCATACTCTGGCGTTTCTTAATCAAATCTTTCGTCTCCTTAGACAGCTTACCGCTATCCTCTCTAACTATCCTACCGTCTACTTCTACCGCGCACTCAGTAATGATATCTCTGAAATTATTGTTCCTTGCCTCTAGGGTAATGTCGCCATCCTCAGTTAGAGCTGAAAACCTATTCTGTAGCGAGATCCTGAACTCTTCTGCCCTCCCCCTCACCGCTAATTCGTTGATGGATTTCTTTCTTACTAATCTGTTGCGCTCCTTCTTCAGATTTAGGCTAATTCGGGACCTCACCATCCTGTGGTCACTGCATCGCACTTTCCCGATTACCTCTACATCTTGAATAATGACGGGGGTTGAACACATTATGAAGTCGATTTCGTTTTTAGTCTCCCCGTTAGGACTTTTCCATGTCCATTTCCGGTTCTTCCGTTTGCTGAAGAAGGCATTCATGATTCTTAAGTTATTGCGCTCTGCAAACTCAACTAATAACTCCCCCCTGCTATTCCTAGAGCCAATGCCATAGTCAACTACTGCCTGGTCTCCTGCCTGTTTTTTCCCTACCTTGGCATTGAAGTCGCCCATTAGTACTGTATACTGCGTCTTTACTTTTCGCATTGCCGATTCTACATCTTCATAGAAGCTTTCAACTGCCTGGTCATCATAACTACATGTAGGTGCATAGGCCTGTACAACCTTCAGATTATACCGCTTATTAAGCCTAATTACGATGCCTGCAATCCTCTCATTAATACTATAGAATTCATCTATATTGCCCGCTATATACTTATTGACAAGGAAACCTACTCCTAGTTGGCGCCTCTCTCATCACATTCAAACATCACTTTCAAACAAAGATAATACAATACAATATGTTCAAAATCCTATGTCAGGAAGAAAAACACCAACAAGTGAAAACTGGGGCTTCTTCTCACGTTAGGGGCTCCGACTTGACCATCGGCGTTACCGTTGAGATCACCCTTTTCACTAAAGCTTCGGCTGTCCGTTTCACGGAACAACCTTACCTTCCTGTTTCTGTGCGAAGAAACACATGAGCATAAGTCACTAGCTTTGCTAAACAACCTATCCCTCTCCTTAGGTGTGGCGCACCAATCACGCATTTTCTTTGCACGGGCGCATTTGTGCCTTTGGGATAGTCGCTTTCTTTCTCGCGATAGCTTGCGTTTTCTCTCCTTACGATGATAGCAACTTTTCTCGCGCCTGCCCTTCCGGTTTTTTTCTGCGGCAGCACTGGAACACAGGCTTTCTGCTTTCTTTTCGCAATCGTTTGAGTTTGCTCTTCTTACGATGGCAGCATTCTTTCTCGCGCCTGCCCTTCCGTTTTTTTCGTCGGCAGCACTGGAATACTAGCCTTCTGCTTTTTTTATGAACCATCTCTGACAAGCTAGTAGTAACCGTTCTAGCGGTAACCGGAGCTAGTAGGGCACCGGTGTCGTCAAAGTGGTCAAAGTGCGGTGACGCGTCTGCATTGCGGCCAGCAGCGCATGACTCACTTTCAGTCAAGTCCGAACGACAACCGCTCCTGTCAGTCCCCTTGCTAGGAATTTGATCTGGCGGCTCGCCACTCAGTGCGTGGCCTCGCTCAGAGCTAACCGGCGCACAATCAAGCTCCTGCGACAGCTGGGGCGCTTCGGATTGTGTGGGGGCCATAGGTGCTACGTCTGCGTTTGCACCGGGGTTGCTTTCGCGAACACAACCTAGCGTGGTATCGGGGCTCGAACGATTCCGACTGCTCTGGTCGCTCGCTGTCGTCTTCGCAAGTCTCGCTCTCTACAGCGTACGCGCACTCCTCGTCGGTCTGCCCTGGCTGATCACAGCTCGCGGTCTGCGCAGTTTCCCTGATCGGCACTTCGTTTTTCTGCGTGCCCTGCTCTACGACACAGCTCCGAAAGTTTCTCCTCTCCTAGCTCGTTTCCATCTCTGCCACGCTCTACACAAGCTTCTGCTTTCGACTCGAGAGGCGATTCAGTTATTGTCAGGTCCCCACTCTCATTTGATGGAACTGTATCTCCTACAGCTACTTGGGTCGGCGTGCAGTTCACCTCGCTTAACGGCGTCACTTCGGACTTCTCGCCGTTGAAGCCGGCGCTAACCTTCTCAACTAGTGGCTTGACCCAGGTAACAGGATCCTCTTCTGTTCGAGGCTCGGTCGGCTAGCTACTGCGGTAACATTGCTCGGCCGTTTCCCGAAGCTGTTTCTCACACACCAGCGCAAGTTCGATTTGCTCCGGAACTTGCTAACTGTCTAGCCATTCGCTTACAGCGGCTTTCAACTGATACGCCAAATCAAAGTACGACTTGTCACAATGTTTCTCGCTCTCATACCTCTTCCGAAGATCATGAGGCGTTATCTGATATCTTATCAGGATTGACTCTTTTAGTTCATCGTAATTTTTCGAGCGGTCGCCAACCAAGCGCTTGATTTCTTCCGACGCTTCAGCGGAGAGAAGAGCTACCAACTTCTGCGCCCAACTATCTCGCTCGAAACGTTTACTTCTGCAGACATTCTCAAAGTGTGCCAAATACTCGGCCACATCTCGGCGATGAGGAACGGTGGTAGACCATCTCGCGGTATTGAACCGTTACACCGCATGGCATTGTTAATGGCATTGCAAAGCTTTTCCGCGCTCATTCCATGTGCTGACTCCTCCAGCTGTATCAGTTTCATTACGCGGGCAGACTGCTTTTCTCTCTGCTCGCGACGTTCCCTACGTTCACGTTCCTCTTCCTCGTGACGTTCGTCAATAATCTCGAGGCATTCCGAAAGCTCGTCATCTTCAGCTTCCAACGCAAGAATAGCCTTTAACACTTCTGGTTTTTTGAGTTTGCCTGACAAATTCAGACCCAACTCTTTCGCAAGCTCTAACAATTTCGGTTTGCGCAACGACTTCAAATCCAAATCCATGGCTGTTCCGAGTGCTGCCTTCTCTACTGCCCACTATTGCCTTGCTGCAATTAACCCAGCAACAACGGCAACACAATTACCAGCTCTGTTCTCTACTTAACAAAAGCCTGGCAAAACTCAGTAGAAGAAAGTCCCGCACTCACCAAACCTCGCAGCCAAGAATCCAACGCAGTCGTCCCGCTGCAGGCAACCAGTCATCACACAGGGCTCGTTGCACTGCTCCCTGCTTTTCCGCTGAGCTCCTTGTTTCACGGGTCACGCCTGGGACATCGCCGCTCTTCCCACCAGATGTTGCACCTCGGTCAGGCCTGGCTTGTTTCACCGACCACGGTCACTGCTTGGTCGTCCTCGTCCCTCCGCTGTTCACGTTGGACGACGGTATCGCCTGGCTCGTCCCTCCGACCACGGTTACGGCTTGGTCGTCGTCGTGCCACCGCTGTTCACCAGTTGTTGGACGACGGTATCGCCTGGCTCGTCCCTCCGACCACGGTTACGGCTTGGTCGTCGTCGTGCCACCGCTGTTCACCAGTTGTTGGACGACGGTATCGCCTGGCTCGTCCCTCCGACCACGGTTACGGCTTGGTCGTCGTCGTGCCACCGCTGTTCACCAGTTGTTGGACGACGGTATCGCCTGGCTCGTCCCTCCGACCACGGTTACGGCTTGGTCGTCGTCGTGCCACCGCTGTTCACCAGTTGTTGGACGACGGTATCGCCTGGCTCGTCCCTCCGACCACGGTTACGGCTTGGTCGTCGTCGTGCCACCGCTGTTCACCAGTTGTTGGACGACGGTATCGCCTGGCTCGTCCCTCCGAACACGGTTACGGCTTGGTCGTCGTTGTCCCACCGCTGCATACCAGTTGTTAGGTTTGGGTCGCGTGTGCCTGTGGTATCGCACCGCTGCCAGCAGTTATTACGTGCGTGGCTCGCGTGCTTAGCCCACCGCTAACGCCAGTTCTTGCATGCGGCGCGCGGCCCCCCGGTAGCGTTGGCCTGGCGGCTCCGTGGACAGCGGACGGCATCAACGGTCCCAGCAAAGACGAGGCGTCTTCTAAGGAAACAACCTTTACTAAAACATGATGAAGAAACGGGCAGAGAAGCTGACGCGGAGAGATTACAGACACTCTTACACAGCTGGTGTCTAGCATCGTGCCAACGGCGCGTCAAAGTAGTCTCTGTCTCAGCGGAGTTTGCCGTTGCTTTTTATAGGCATTCCAGTTCACAGGGAAAGGGGGAAGCCCTCACAGGAAATGGAGAGCCCGACAAGTCTGAGCACGAAGGGATGACTCAATCGCATCTCCTCCACCTCCAGCAGACGGGCGAGGGCGGCGCACTCTCTCCCGAGCTCCGGGCTTGGCCGGCTTTTGCACACACACGCACGCACACAAATTTGGTGCGTGGCAGGATCACGTCGAGACTTGCCCGCGCGAGGAAGCGTTGCGCGGCCGATGAACGACGTCGAAATGGCCGATCCGCTCGCGGTTCTGCCTGTTGCTATGCGGTGGCCGCGTCAGCTGTCCCACTTGTCGGTGGAGAAACGTAACAACACACACACACACACACACACATTTTATATATATATATATATATATATATATATATATATATATGAAGGAAAGAAGCCAACAGTCGGCGAGGCCAAGGAAAGGCCAAATATATATATATATATATATATATATATTTGGGTATGTTCAGATAAGAACGGTAAGCGAGGTCCCGTGACCATTATTTGTTTTCAATTAAATTTTCATATGTGGTTGGAAAACGTCTCGACACAAAGGAATTATCCTTAGTTTTGCAGGTTACGGCGTAACTTTCTCGGAAAATAATCGTGTATCACTAGAGTTGGAAAACGCCGTTTTTGCCATTTGAAAAAGGTGCCAGTTTGGAGACCTGCTGCTTCCGCACTTGCGAGAAAGTTCTTCATGCCGCCAAACCTGTAAAAAAAAAAAAAAGAAAAGAAAAAAAAAGAAGAAGAAATGAAGTGAAGGCGTGGAATTTAGGATGGATATAGCTACCTGATTCAAGCACACTAGAGCAACTGGACAAGGGTGCGTACAAGGCACACAAGCAAATCGGAGATGGAGTAAAGTACATTGAGATGTGGTTTCGCGAAATGGGATTAGAACAGCCAGTCGACCTAGCAATGACCAGCCGCACTTATTCGCCTTCCCCAGCAAAGACGGACTTCGGTCAGCGAGGCAACGAATTTGTGGAGTTTAACGTCCCAAAGCAGCTCAGGCTATGAGGGACACCGTAGTGAAGGACTCCGGAAATTTCGACCACCTGGGGTTCTTTAACGTGCACTGACATCGCACGGCACACGGGCGCCTTGCTTTTCGCCTCCATCTAAAATTGCGGCCGCCGGGACGAGAGGGTGATACCAGAATCAGACTGCCAGAACCGTTTGTATTCTCGTTACCCCTATGACACGCAGGCACGTAGGGGAATAATGTAGCAGGGAAAAGAAGCTTCCGCCATTGCTTTCGTAATTCAACCATGTTTAACCAGAACTAAGCCAAGACTCATTTGTTTTTTTTTTTGTTTTACACAGTTGCGAACCTTGAACGCAATTTCTTGATTTAGATTTCAGGGCCTTTTTACTCTTCACTTATGCATGAAGCAAGGCAACAACCTTATTCGTCTAGCATGCATGTTAATTTCTGTAGTAGACCCGTTTCAAGAACTAAAATAGGGAAGAATACGTCATTAAGGGTCTCATATTGCAGGCTGCTATATCTACGTTTTCTTCTATTATACATATACTACGCTTGGTAATATAGTAAAGCGAACAGTGAGAAACGCACTTCATGCAGGCCTAAGAGAGGCTAGTCCAGTGTGCATGGCTGAGAAGTTCTCTCTTGTTTGGCGTGTTCTTAGTTCAAATACCGGCACTGCTACGATCCCAACTGACACAAGCGTCCCATGGTCAGCTGCCTGTCTAAACTAGCAAAAAAAAAGAAACTTTAAAAGCTGCTTTTAGTCTGCCAGATAACGAATATTTGTCTTCAAAAGCGATAACTATATAACGGCAGCGCAGCTTCACAGGCAGGTGGGCTGTCACCTTGGCAAGAGAGGAAACCAAATAGTTCCGGTAAAAACTGACCCTCTTTGTCTTTCAGGGCGGGATAAGTCATAATCGTTACTGACCTGCAGTATGCAACCAACAGTGGTACTTTGCAAGACTTCATGACTAGTCATATTTTCCTAAAAGTCGTGAGCGGGAATATGCTTGAAATGAAAATTTATTTTTAAGAGTTCGTTTCTTCAAAAACAAACAGTAGAACTGTGAGTAAACCATGCTTGATGAAAAAAAGTTTGGTTTGGTTTGGCTTATGGGGTCTAATGTCCCAAAGCGACTCAGGCTGTGAGAAACGCCTCAGTGGAGGGCTCCGGAATTTTCGACAACCCGGAGTTCTTTAACGTGCACTGACATCCCACAGCACACGGGCGCCTTGCTTTTTTAAATTTTGTCATCGATTATTTTTCCCTCACTAAAACTATGCAACTTTTAATTTTATAGAAGCTATTAGAAACCTGTTTTGTTGTTGCAGTTTATTTAGTAAAAAAAATCGCAACCTTTGCTTCAGGAGTGACGCGCTGAAAAAATGTTCATTTTCAACCTTATATACTGGCGAGATGTCTGAAGTTGTTTGCATTAAAGCTTTTTCATTTATTATACGGGTTACGCTCTTAATTTAACACAAAATTTGAAGCTCTAGATTACTAGGTGTGTTCTCCACAAGGCACCAATAAGGTCGCTCAAAATTTGAAAAGAGCAAAAAATAAAAAAAGGACAACTATAATTACCGTTTAAAAAAAAAAAACACCGTCGATTTTTGATAAAAACCCCTCTCAAGAGTCCTCAGGACCTCAGAAATATTACGAACTAAAAAAGTGTGGCATTATACTGTTGAAAAAATTGTAAAAATAAATGTAAAACTGAGCGCTTGTCCTGAAAATTGTCAATATTCAACCCTACATTCCGGCACGACTCAGTAAAGTGTTGCAACTGGAACGTTTTGTCTGTGTTATCCAGGCCTTGGCTTTCTTTTCTTGAAAAGTTTGAAGCTCTAGAGCTGTCCGCTCTTGTTCCACATTATTTTGAAATCGGCCAAAATTCAAAAACAGCAAAAACTTAACAACTTTGATTCGAATTAAAAAAAAAACTACCCACACTTCGATTTCATAGAAATATTCTAAAAACAATTCCAAGTACTTAAAAAATATCAGTCACTAACAAGTTTTGCTTTATGTAAAACAAAATATCAAAATACGGTCCAAGAAAGTCCAGTGAAAGTCCGAAGTCAGTTCATGTCGAATCCGGGTAGGCCAGCCGTGGGCACGGCAGCCTCAAGTGATGCCGTCGCACGGCAACGGCCGCTCACTGAGATGCAGTGGCGAGTAGCCATTGCACGCAGGGTGCCATTTCTCCTCGCTGGCGTTCAGCTTGTCCAGCAGCATCTGCAGATCCCGGCCCTGCAACGCGGTGGCTGTACAGGCGTACTCAGATTCCAGCTTCGCGCAGTGCTCACACCACAGCGCATAGAAGTTTATGAGCAGGTAGTGCGCGTTGCTGACCACCTGGTTGAAGTTCGACGGGTTGAGCTTGAAGATGTTCGGCTGGACAACAACAAGCCGAAAGCGAGGCCGTTTACGGCCTCGCTTTCCACTTTGGTCAGCGCGGACGTCGTGTTTGGCTCGAACTGTGGCTCTTTGGGTTTGTCCTCATCCTCTTTTCCATCGTCCTTGCTCGATGAGGAATCATCAGCCTTGGTCTCCATACTCACATACTCGTGTCCCTGCTCATCGCCGCTGCTGTCCTTCGCCACTTTGGACTCGTTCGTTCTTGGTTTGTCCGTCGAATTCTTTCGTTTTACTGGGATCCTCTAGCTCAGGCGCAAGATTGTGCTCGTGTACGTTCAGAATTTTGTCCGCCACCTCCATCGAGCTCCTTTTCTATGTCTCCGCCTGAGACCTTCTCTGCAACCACAAGGGCGAAAACCAAAGCCGCAATCCCAGCATTCAACTTGCGCACCTCAATTTTTTCGACGATTTCCTTTGCTGACACATCTTTGTCTAGCCGAGTGTTGGTCTCGGTGAGCTGCTGCTGGCGCTCCACATCCACAGGGAAGGAACCTTTGCTCTCCTATGCAAGGTGGTCGCCCATACCATGCTGTAGTTGTTGCTTCTTGAGCCTTTCGCTCAGCTCTTTTTCAAACCAGACCGTGCCATTCCGAGCGGGCCAGACCACCATCCCCCTTGAGTGCAGGTAGCAAACGCTGCAGCAGCTCCCGCTCCTTTCGCTCATACTCAGCCCCTGACCTCTCTTCCGGGCTCTGGATTTCCTTCGCATGCCTGGTCTTGAGTGTCTCCAGCACCGTACTCACCTCTTTGGCTTAGGCTTCGGCTTTTCGTTCGTATGCCTGCATGGCCTCTTGGTCGGGGCCTCGCTTGCGCCACTTGCCAGCCGCCTCGACGGCGAGGCTCAAAGCAGCGAGGGTCGAATCAGGGCGCCCGAGACGGACCTGGCGCTGGACCTCGAGATCCACGATCGCGTCTACAGAGGCTTCAGTGCCGAGAAGGACCACGTCAGTCTGTGGCGCATCCGGCAGCGACTGCGGCGCCAACCGCTTGTTATCTGCGGTGAGGTCCTAGAAGCTCTCCCTGGGCCTCTGCCGGCGAGCACATGGGCGCTAGTATTGGAGCCGGGGTTGCAGAGCTCGACCGCCGATCTCGTCTGGCACACCGCGCTCTGCGGGGGTGAGCGGCATCCCACCGCTGCCATTAAAATATGTACCGGCACGGCGGGCCCGCCCAGAGAAATATAGACAAGGACGCTATGGATCCGAAGAAGCACGACCATTCTGAGCGGCCATTCTTTTCGTGATCTGTCGCGTCCTCGCTTCCCGCGCTCCCTCCGCGCCTCTTCGTCGGCGCAGGGCACTAGACCGGCGTAGGCCGTATGCCGTGCCTAACATTCTGCACTAAATAGAACTGAGCGCGCGTTTTTAATCTATATAGAAGTGGTTATGGTTGCGTCAAAACTTCGATTTATTATTTGCTGAATCCAGCTACATTTTATCTCATGCAGTATCTAGAGCCTTCTTAATGCTTATAAAATCTTTTTATGCCTGTTGGCTGGGTTGAAGACAGCTTCTATTGCAATAAATTCGCCATTTGTGGCAATTTCATGGAAGAACGCAAAAGACGTTTGAACTTGTTCTGTATCTTGTATTTTTATTACTAGGTACAATTCTTAAATATATTGTTTCATTTCCCAGTTATGCAAAAATTAACGGTACTCTATGCTTGAAGACCATTTTTCTATAATGTGCACAAAAGTACAATCATAAGCAAAGAGCTTTAAAGCCTGATAGTTCTGGTGGAATTCTATATTTATTTATGGTAGCAGCACGAATGAGCCGAGATGACGAGTATTGTGGTCGATAGAGCTATCTTGCTCAGAGAAAACGCGAGCCAACACGGAGCGGATCCGCCCTCCACCTAAACTACAGGTTTGCAGGTTAGGTGCACGGTGGGTTCGCTCCGTGCTGGCTAGCCTTTCTTTTTTTCTGGGATAGATAGCTCTGTCGACAAGAATACTGATTTCGACTCATTTGTGCTGCTTCCATAAATCGATATTTAATTCTAGCAAAACTATCATGCGGCCACTCTTTTTGCTTATGATTGTACTTAGGTACACATTAGAAAACCCGTCTTCAAAAATGTACTATTGTTAATTTTTATCATGACTGAGAAATGAAAATATTGTTACGTGGTGGCATATGGCAAGCGATGGAACACGGTCACACAACAAGAAAAAGAAAGACGTGATGACATGACGATGAAATATGCTTTAATGGCCAGCGGGCCTGGCGCGAGCGCTCCGCCCCGCGCCACTGCCCGCTTCGTCGTCTTCATAGCATGACCCGGGGCCACCGTGCGATCGTCTCGATCGATTGCTTGAAATCCAATGCATGATGTGACGATGAACACAGGGGTAGGATTAGGAGAAGAAACGCTTGCCACCACAATGAATGCGAAGACGGGATGATTTTTTGCCCCCGGAGCATCAGGTCCAGAGTCCACCGTTTACCGAAGGCCAAAGCCCATGGACACGCCGGGCGGCTTGGGCGGGGGTGCTGTTTTCGGTCAAGTCTTTGCAGCCTCACGACAGGTTGCTTCGTGGGTCGGTTCAGGTTTGGACTCTTCCTGGTTGTCGTGTGCTGTTGTCAGGGCTGGGGACGGGGCAGAGGAGAGTGGCTGGTCGGGTCTCAGCAGGAAGAGCGGGGGCGGAGCTGTGCGACGATCTCCATGGGCTTTCGACCGACGGTCCCGGCGTACAATTGGCGTCGACCCTCCAAGGCAAGGATGGGTCTCCAAGAACTGAATTGAGTAGCACTGCACACCGCAATAAGAGATTTCAGGATAGAGAAAAAGTTCAAAAGTCACTTGTGTTTCCCATGAAATTGCAAGGAAAAGCGAATTTATTCCTTTTTAAGCTATCATCAACCTTTTCAACAAGCAGAAAACGAGTTTATAAGCATTGAGGGCTTTGGATATTGCATAAGACGGAGGGAGTGGGGTGGCTGCTCCTAGCCCTACAGGGCTGGGAATGCTAGCCCCCCCCCCCCCCCTTTGCGGCGGGGGCTCGACTGCTACCTGCGGTTGTACCTAATGTAGGCCGTCATTGCACCTGACGCCGTTTCGGTGGCGGACGACGACTGTTGCGACGCGCGTTTTCTTTCTCCCTCTTTTTTTCTTTCTTCTCTCTTGTCTCCTCTGTCCGCGTGAGGCAGCAGACGTAGCTCAGCTACAGAGCCAGTAGCAGGCCCGTGCGTTTTCTTTTCCTTGTTTTTAGAGTCGCAACAACAACAAGATAAAATGTAGCTAAATCCAGCAAATAATAAATCGAAGTTAAGTAGCCTACTCCTTAAGAGAAAGTCATAAGCACTTCTATAGATTAAAAACACGTGCTCAGTTATATATATATATATATATATATATATATATATATATATATATATATATATATATATATATATATATATATATATATATATATATATATATATATGTATATTTTGATGTTTTGTTTTACATAATGCAAAAAGTTTTAGTGCCTGATTTTTTTAAAGCATTTGTTTTTTAAACATTTCTACGAAAATTTGAAGTTGGGGTATTTTTCTAAATTCGAATCAATATTGTCAATTTTTTAATGTCCTTGAATTTTGGCCGATTTAAAAATTATATTGAGAAAAAAGAGAACTCTAGAGCTTCAGCATTTTCCAGAAGTAAAGAACAAGGCCTGGATAATATACATATACACACAGTTTCAGTTGGAGTCGTGCTAGGACAGAATATTGGCAATTTTCAGGACAAGCGCTCAGTTTTATATTTATTTATACAATTTTAAACAATATAATGCAACATTTTTATAGCCCGTAATATTTATGACGTACTGAGGATTTATGAGAGGGTTTTTCATAAAAATCGAAGATGATATTTTATATAAAACGGTATGGGGGGGGGGGGGGGGGGTAAATTGTCCCTCTCTTTTGCTGTTGTCAAATTTTGGGCGATTTTGATGCGTTGTGCAGAACATACCTAGCCATCTAGAGTTCCAAATTTTTTGCGAAATAATTAACATAACCCGCACAAGAGCGAGAAAAAGTTTTAGTGCAAACAACATAAGCCATCGTGCCAATGTGTGAGGTTGAAAGGGCAGATTTTTGCAGCGAGCCGTTCCTGAATGAAAGTTAACGATTTTTTTACGAAATCCGCTGCAACAACAAAACAAGTTACTGGTAGTTTTTTAAAAGTAAAAGTTGCATAGAATGAATGAGTGAAAATTAATAAATGACAAAATGTTAGTGCGGTAGCAGCAGCCTCCAAACTTGCAACTTCTTGAAATGGCAAAGACGGTGTTTTCCACCCCTAGTAATTATACGATTTTTTACGCCACACCTTGTAAAACTAAGGTTGATTCCTTTGTATCGAGATATTTGCCCACCATAATATATAAGAATTTTACTGGAAACAAAAAAATGGTAATGAGACCTCGAAGCGCGCGCGCGCGCGCGTGTGTGTGTGTGTGTGTGTGTGTGTGTGTGTGTGTGTGTGTGTGTGTGTGTGTGTGTGTGCGCGCGCGTGCGTGTGTGTGTATGTGCGTGCGTGCGTGCGTGCGTGTGTGTGTGTGTGTGTGTGTGTGTGTGTGTGTGTGTGCGTGCGTGCGTGTGTGCGTGTGTGCGTGCGTGCGTGTGTGCGTGCGTGCGTGTGTGTGTGTGTGTGTGTGTGTGTGTGTGTGTGTGTGTGTGTGTGTGTGTGTGTGTGTGTGTGTGTGTGTGTGTGTGTGTGTGTGTGTGTGTGTGTGTGTGTGTGTGTGTGTGTGTGTGTGTGTGTGTGTGTGTGTGTGTGTGTGTGTGTGTGTGTGTGTGTGTGTGTGTGTGTGTGTGTGTGTGTGTGTGTGTGTGTGTGTGTGTGTGTGTGTGTGTGTGTGTGTGTGTGTGTGTGTGTGTGTGTGTGTGATGATTACAGTAGTAATTCAAGTCGGGCTTCTTTCATTCATGTATCATAACGGGCCCCTCATTTATCCTTTCTGCTTATAGACCAACACCGTGTTTACAATGGGGGCGCTCACGGCACTGCAGCCGACTGGGGGGCAAACGTAGGGTTTGCGTCCATAAAAAAATACATGTAACCGAAAGATTCCAAAGCAGTATTCTCAGTTCGCAGTGCCCCTGTGATGGCGTTATTCGGTGCGAGTAACCATGAACATCCCAGAACAGATCGTGAAAGTATGAAATCTTATTACCGAGGCGAAATATTTTTAAAACACCGCGAAACGTATGGGGGTGCGAGTTGGGAGGGTGACCCATAGAAACACACGTAAATAGAATTCCGCAACGTTTTTCTCGTTTCGCAGAGCACCAGAAGTGGTGGCCGGTCATTAAATGTTGGCCAGCGCTTTGAAGAAGTGTGTGACAAAGTATATATATATGCTGCGTCATTTCGGAGGCAATCTTCTTTTAAAACACCTCGTTGTCTAGAATCCGAGTTCACCGATCTGTGACGAAGCACGATGCGGTGGCGCTTCTATCGCCAGCGTGGGCCGACTGGGGGTGAAATATAGACTTAGCGCCCATAGGAATACATAGAAGCGAAATATTTCAAAACAGTTTTCTAATTTCATGGGTCATCCGTGATGTCATTATTCGGTACAGAGCAACCATGAACGCCCTGGAATAGATCGTGGAAGTGTGAAATCTCATTATCAATTCGAATTATTTTTAAAACACCGCGAAATGTACGGAGGTGCGAGCTGAGAGGGCGACAGATAGAAATACACGTAAACACAACTTACCGCAACATTTTGCTCGGTTCAGCAGCGTTGAACCTTTCTCATTTTTTAGTGAACGTCTTGTACGTACGACGCCTCGACGTCATGTTGCATGACACACTACATTTTCTTGCAAGTAATGGAAGTCTGACGACTTGCGGGACCGCTCAAACTGACCGCGCACAGTTGCAGATGACCATGCATCACCTGCGTTGTCGCTAGCAGAGGCTCCGGAGCTGGAGGCGGCCGCGGTGGGTATCTACAGCTGCTCTGTCGTCTGCTGCAATGCGCGAATCTCGTTCTTATGGCGTTTGACAACTGCTTTTTAAATGTAATTCTGTCTAGGATGTATCACTGGAGCGACAGTATTATCAACCTTATTTACCCTATGCGGCAGCATATCAGACTGCAAGCAAAACTGCGCGATTCGCTACACCCAGCTTGCCTTTTGGCTGTGTCTGGATTCATAACACAGGTTATTCGGGGAGTTTTAAAAGTAGACTGCCTTCGTAATGACGCACCATACTTTATAACGCACTTCTTCAAAGCGCTGGTCAACGTTTAACGACCGGCCACCACTTCTGATGCTCTGCGAAATGCGAAAAATGTTCCGGTAAGTTGTGTTTACATGTATTTCTACGGGTCGTCCTCCCAACTCGCACCCACACATGTTTCGCAGCATTTTAAAAATACTTCGCCTCGGTAATGAGATTTCATATTTCGACGATCTGTTCTAGGATGTTCATAGTTGCTTCGTACCGAATAACGACATCACAGGTGCCCCGTGAAATGAGAAAACTGCTTTGGAATATTTCGATTCCATGTATTCCTATGGACGGGAACCCCCCCCCCCCCCCTTTTTTTTTCCCCCAGTCGGCTGCGGCGCCGCGAGCGTCCCCTTTGTTTGTAAACACAGTGTTGGTCTAAAGCTTGCGAGGGTGTCGGTTCTAGCAGTCTTCAATATTTACACAGCTTCCGCCCTCCCCTGTCGATCACGTTGTACGTGAAACTCACGGTAACACAGGACGTTCCACGTCCACCGCTATGGATGACGGCGGCGCTAGTGAACACTCTCAAGGTTCGGTTACAGATATTAATACCCAAGAAAGTAGAAGAGTGGACAACCGTCGATGGAGCTCAATTGGTAAGAGCAACAGACGCGATATTCGACAGTCGTGGGCTCGGTTGCCACCATCGGCGCATTGTTTTTTCTTCTACTTTGTATTTAATTGTCTTTCTCTCTAAGATAACTACAGCACTAATTCAAGTCAATAGCAAAGGAAATAAGAGGCAAAAAAAAACGTCTCCAGCGTTTTGCTTGGCCTCGCCAACAGTGGGATTCTTTCATTCATATATGCATATATATAGTGTAACTTTCTTCTAGGAAGTTCGTTAGCAATGGAAATAATACTAAGATGCCCCCTGCGACACGGTAAATTCCATTGCAATATCAAATGGTATGTGTCCACATAACGATTTTGCTTCACCTTATATCCTCACACCACAGACTGGTTCGACAGCAGCCTGCTTAGCAATCTGCCGGCACCATGATACAGCAGCGAAGGCAATATTCGGCAAGATGAGCTCGGCTGAAAAGGAACGATATGTATCGGTAAGGAGTAAAAGTCATTTCTACGCGCACTTAGTAGCGCATTTGCCGCCGTTTTAATAAATAGCGTTAAATGCCTTTGCAGAATTTATGCAGGGATATAAAAGAAAAGAGGGGGGGGGGGGGGGGGCTTCCTTGCCCTAACCTCTATATCTGGTTGCATTACTGCTATAGCCGAATTCAACACTAGAATGAAGAGGCATTTGCCTTTCGAATTATGACTTCCAGCTGATGGCGGCCATCGACTGGCATCAGGTCATTGTTAGTCCGGTTAGCACATGGTTAATTCATTTGCTCCCACCAGCCCTGCGATGCCAGGATAGCTGGTGCCGGTTGTAACGCCTCACGGGGACATTACAACGGTCAGACGCTCTGAATTCCTCCTATGAGGGACACTTGCCACTTTGCCCTTTGGTTGCATCTGTCTATACAGTTTCTCGTTATTTTCCGGCGAGCAGGTGCGGCTTAAAACTTGGATTTAACGTGAGCCCGCCTCAACTAAAGGGGGGACAAACGTAACCGCCTACGGAAGGGCGGAATGGAGTGTAATTTTGTAGCGAGAGCTACACTGAGGTAGGTTTTCAAGACCTCGGGTGGCCGCAGCTATACCGTGAAGAGGCGTAGCTACGATCTCCTAAAAAGGAAAAAAAAAAAATTAGCCTGTCATGACATATGAATTCACGTTACCCCTATGCCACGGGCAGGAGCTGCCAACTCGGGCCGCTCCTTTCATATGGGAGGGTGATATCAGAATCAGCTTGCCAGAACTGTTTGCATTCTCGTTACCGACACGCAGGCACGTCCATACAGCTTGGTTGAAGCGGGACTTTATATGCGGGATACCCTTTAAGGATGAGCTTAAGTATCCCCAATAATGTAGCACCTTACGCTAATAGGGCTTGATAGGGGAACAACGTTCAGAAATTATGCCTGTACTGTTTTCACTTTAGATCTTCGGCGCTGACAAATGTTCCAGTTTTTTTTTTTGCCTCGTTCCCCCTACTGTAATGCCCACGAGGGCGATATGTAGGTACTTGAATAAATAAATAAATAAATAAATAAATAAATAAATAAATAAATAAATAAATAAATAAATAAATAAATCAATAAATAAATAAATAAATAAAATAATGTAGCAGACAAAAGAAGCTTCCGCCGTTGCTTTGCAACTCAACTAGGGTAAACCAGAGCTAAACCACAACTAATTATCAACAGAAACAGCGCGCTAAAAACAGGACAGAGAAAGAATACAACACATAGACACAACGCTGGCTAACAACTGAAGGTTTATTGCATTAAATACCAACTGGCCAAATAAATGATGTACCAACTGGCCCAGCAACTTTCTGTAAAACACAACTAATGTTTTCTTTACAGCCTGCTATTACCTTCAGAATAACTTTCTTATTCAACCCCCACGTTTTAAGAACTTTTTCGGCCGTCACTTGCTTTTTCGATAGCAGTTACATTAAATTCGAACTAGAGCTGTCGCACAACAAAGTGCCGATGTGTGCAGGAAAAAGACGTAGTTTCGTTCTGAACATATTCATTGAAAGCCTGCGCACATGGTATGGTTCTGTATTTATTTAAACGTACTGCTAGCCTCGTATTTGAGGCCATTGCAGGAAAGGGGCACAATATACATTTTAACAAACAAAGTTCAAATAGGCGCGGAAGGTACACAAAATCAGCTATTTATTTAAGTATTGACGTATTGTATTTATGTATTGACGGACGTGGGGTACAATCTGGGCTTATTCGCGAGAATAATAATCTGAGGTATCTCCGAACTATTGCACTTGCCTCGGTGTCGCTCACTTAAGTAAAACGTAGCTCGGGTCAAATTTGAGTGCTCGCGTATATATCCTGTTCGGGAGTTGTCGATAGCACATGCATTACAACTTTGCCGCGGACAACAAATCGGCGTAGTCGACTTTTCTCGGTATTTACGCTGGCGTACTGCACGCTTCCAGAGGAGGATATCCCTGCTCCTGTCTCCAACCTCCTCGGCGCGTGACTACCGCTGCTTCTATCGGGACACGCTGTTCAAAGTACTGCTATTCATCCGGCGCCATTTGGAAGGCGGCCCCGAACTGCTCCTCAGCCACGGCGTGTTCAACTCCCTGGTTGCGTGCTGCCAGCGCTGCCGGAGCGACCCGTCCGTCGTGGGGCCCCTGTTCCACCTGTGCGCGTGCCTGATGCACGACAAGGCCGACTACAGCAAGTACGTCTACCGCGACATGGTAGAGGCCTTCATGGGCTCCGGCGGCCTCGAGCTCGCTCTCGGCACACTCGGTAACGAGACGGATTCGTGCGAATTCCAGAGTCGCTGCTCGGCGCTGTTACCGCTGCTGCTTGTGACAGAAGTCGAGGAAGGCCGCCGCTGGGTGCGCGAGCACTTGGACGACCTCGTGAAGCCATTCCGCGAGTTCAGCTTTAAGAAAGACATGTTAGCTTACTCAACCGACGGGGAACGCATCAAGACCAACGTCATGTGGGAGCGCTTCAGCGAAACCTTCGGCCAGCTCTACTTGGAGGCTCGCGGCAAGGTGCTGAACAGCGGTTGTCCCGTAGGGAATCAGCACGAAAGCAATTTCGTGCCGCTCCTGGGCACTGCAGTCAAACGCAAGAGCCCACCCATCAAGAGCTGCAAGCCAGTGGTCAAGAAGACCCCATTGCGCCCTCGCGCAATCCCAGCTATGCTGCAAGTGACGTTCAATGAAGACTCTCGCATCCCAAACAAGGTGCGCAGGCCCCAGCAGTACGTGCAGAGGCCCGAGCCAAAAGTAACCGACACGAAACCCATGAATGTCCTGGAGGTGATGTCTCGAGCGCCCACAGTGGCCCCACAGGCACCAGCCCTTCAGGGCTACGCGAACGCATTGAAAACCAATCTACCCGAGCCAGAACCTTCCTGTCTTGTGGTAAGTCGTTTTCCTTCGCGTCGTATCAAAGCGATTTTCAGACTTGTTGGAGTGAGGAAAAAAAAAGAAAAAAAGAACGAAGGAAGTAACTGGCAGGGAAGAATTTTCGAAACGAAATATTCTTTATTCTCGGTGCCATTTTCAAAACCCATCGCCGCCGCATCACGAAACTTCGCAGTAGGCGACCAGTGCACTTTTAGAGTGCAAGCTCGGTGCGCAACTTCGGATTTCGTTGGCCGTCGCGCAAACGACCTTGACCTTTGTCATCAAATCCCTTCCTCTCCCTTGCGGAGTGGTTCAAGTATCTTCAAAGAGCTGTGACATATATACCGCACCTTTCCTTTCCTATAAACCAATTTACAAATTAAGTGTATGTGTCCACCGAAGTGATAGATATATGGCACTTTCCACTCCCCAAAAACGAACTCAAACAAAAAATATACGAACGATCGTGGAATGTAAAGGCGGTGTTCAAGGCGCTATTACTCTACTCATAAGGCGGAGCTTGAGAATAAAACCGTCAAATAATGTATAACCTCGCTAAAGCATGAAAAATGATGCTTAATAGTGCTTTTCTTTAAATAGTTACGTTCAAGCCATGCTAACCCCTACATTGTTCTGTAGGGTTTAACGCCTCAAAGCGACATCGACTGCGACAGATGCTGTAGTGGAGGTCTCCGGAAATTTCGATCGCCAGGAGACCTACACGCGTACTGGCATTGCTTCCGCCCCATGGCAATGCAGCTTCCGCCGATGGGATCACGCCCGAGTCCTCCAAATCAGAAGTCGAGCGCCCTATACTCGGGGACACTTTTTCTTGAAAATAGAGCCAAAGCTACAGAGCCAAAACGCACCATCTTCCTACACAGCTGAATATAGTCCCTAGTTACATGAGTAGTTTCCGCAAAAACAAATTGAAATCATAGCGCTAGTTATTTGCGGTATATTTTTTTTATAACAGAACTGATTTTCCGAAATGAAGCTGTTATGCCTAAAACACTTGTCTTGGTTCCACCAGGTTTTCTTCTGTGATGTCTGTGGCGGGTTTTAGAGACGCCCCGACCTTGCAGACAAGATGGCGACTGCAGCCTGTTTGGGTCGTTTCGGTTCTGGTTCGTTCACTCCGCTACGACTTGAAGCGTTTTCACCAGACAAGATTCGAGTCAAGTTCAAGAGAGGCTGGCGGTCGAAGCACACGAAAAAAATGATTTGCAACGTCTATGCAGGCCGAAAGCCGCGCGGTCGAACTACATGGCGGAGCGACACGTTTGAAGGCCCCGCCTTCCTACCTTTGTGCCCATTGCCAAGAAAATGTGTCCCTGAGTATAGTCACTGAGCCATCGGGGAAAGGGGGGGATTGTTGCACATTTGGGTACACAACGGAAGTTCTATCACTTCGGACACCTGCGACGTCTCCACGCGCCCAATATGCCAGTATGCACTCACACGCACAGCTGCGTCAGCAGGAGTATACTTATAGTGGACACATGCATGCTCTCAGACTTGTGCACGTGTGCGCACACGATCAGCACGTTTTAATGTCAACGTATCTGCTGCTGCGTTGTGTGAGAGCTCTTGCAGCAACCCTGTCACCTCGAAGTTCAGAATAGTTATGGAGGGAAAGCATCCTCCCATTTTCAGGATGTGAAGCAAAGGACGGTTCATACATATGGCCCACAATCAACTTTACGTGCCACAAACAGGTGCAAAAACATTTTGAGGCGAAAGCCTTTAATGACCCATACTTTCGTCGACAAAAGCTGTCCGCGCGAGCGGCGCACCTGGTTGGTCGACAGAGAAGGACGTCACCAGCCGCCAAATTCGAAACGACCAACCATAAGTCTCATCTTGTCTAGCGTTCCTGCCATCTGCAATCTCACACTTGAACGCGCGCCAAGGAACGCCACGCGAAAGGAGCGATGATGTACCGTCCAAACGCACACTTGTCGGAGAAAGTGTGACAGCTACTGCATCTTTCCTTTCCTGTAAACTAATTATAATTATATGTAGCACTACAACGAACGCCGATAAAAGGCAAGCAATAAGAGGCAAATGATAGGAAACGAAGAGCAGGCTTTCGTCATTCCCCTCTTAAGAGACACCTAAGAGACCCTCTAATTTTCGACATTCCATTGCCTTTCTTTGTTTTTCAACTTAAACTCCGATGTTCTGTTACAACGCCGAAACAGTAGAGGCACGTGCAATTTAAATTCCTCGCTGCCGTTTGTTAGCTTTTTGTTTCCGGGCTATTTTTGAACCCTCGGGAGACGTTACCGTAGTCTACATTCGTACTTATGCGTTATGCACACCAGTCATAAACGCATCGAGGTGGTGAGGTACGCCAATTGGTACATAGGTGGTCTTGGTTTCACTTCCCGCAGCTTCAGTAGCGCTATTTGCTTTCACCTGCAACGCAACTTCGGTGGCCATGAGGATACGGACAGTGCACCTAAAGTAGAACGGAGTCACGCGATCTACAAACTTTGACGGGAGCGGCGGCCGAATTGGACAAAACAGCACGCCAACGGGCTCTATCGGCAGATGCGCATAGAGAGCGAGGGGTCGCCAGCTCATTCGGCAGGGCCACATCGATATGGATGCCCGCCTTGTTGTCGGCCCGAGCGATGGCGCGCTGCTGCGGCGACTCCGTGGCGCTGTTCGACGGTGTGGCCCTTTACGCTTCATCATTATTGTCACCAGTCTCACTACGTTAGCGGCTTGGTTCGCTCTTCCCTCAGCGGCGAGTTTATTACAATGGCCTATCTGGCTGGTCTGGCCCACCTGTCGACGACTAATGACAAATAAAGTGTTTCCACGGATGAGTTGGCTTTCTCGTCAAGATGGGACTCAACTGAGCAGTCGCGATTGTTTGCGGTGGTCTCCCTTGGCGCGTGGCTGATGTGATTGGCATCAGCGGGAGATTCATGCTTTATTATTTAATATTTCCGTTTACATAAAAAGGAACTACTCCAAGCTGTATTCTTGTTTTGTTTTCGTCACCATGTGCCTCGTTTCACACTGCCTATAATCAAAATATAACCGATCGCTGACGAAGGCCGTGTTTTCGATTAGTTTTTGTTTAACTTTGTTTCTTCCGTGTGATAAAGCTAACTTGCGGCGCTTAAGGGGCTTCAATTATCTCATTTGCTTTTTATAAAAAGGACATCGCAGCCAATACACGCATGCTATATTTTTATGCTTTCCCTCGAGCCAAGCGAAAATTCGACCATAAATTTCCAGTCGATCTACGGGTGTTTACGCTCTGTAGCACAAAATTCGCCGCCTATTCAAGCGCCAGCCACGGCAGTCACGCATATCGAAACTGATGGCATTCGTTACGAAGCAGAAAGTGACATGCCTAGTATCGTCGCCTTATCGCCGCAGCGTGGTATCGCCGGCGAAAAGGTGGACATCACAACACTAGATGGGCAAGCCGGATATGCCGACGCACTATCGCTCTCCGCTGTGCATCCCCTGATAGAGCGCACTGCGAAGTAGTTTGGCCACTGCTCGTGTCCTCTGTTTTACTTTTGGTGCACCTGTGCTATGTAAACTTTTATAGGTATGTTCACGGTATAATTGCACCACCTTCTTTCTCTCTTTCTTTCTTGCCAGCTTTCTTGCTTTCTTCCTTTCTTTCCATTGTTTTCTTTATTTCCTTTTCCTGTCTTTCTTCCTTCCTGTCTTCTGCTGAAAGGGAAGAACTTGGAGTCTTGAAACCGACACCGGGAGTATTTCACGGAGCTTTTACGATGCACTAATTCGTTACCTTTCAGCCATAAAATATTTATGCTGTTAACTTCCAGTCAACAACAAAAACTAGAAATCTTCCTCAGTGCTTTCCTCACTTTCGCTAAATGTTGGCTTCTTTCATATTTTTATCATAGCGAGCCCCTCATTTTCCTACACTTGTTCGCTCAGTAGAAAGATGGGTATAGTTTTATACTCTCAGTGCTTCTGTTGTATTCTCTCTTTGTCCGCACAGTGGGTATGCCAAGTATTTTATGCCGCATCGACTCTTATTCTATTGATAACAGATTTACGCGCCGCCGTCACTAATGTGTCGACAAATGATCACAAGTTTGAAAATGAAACTTCAGCCGAAGCTTTCACTCTGCAAGCCCTATGCTATAGCTTACTCCTCTTTCCTCTCCAGCTCTGAACAAGTTACTCTAAGCAAAAACATGGATACCCTAACATTTGAATCCATGCGAGCATTTTAAAAACCCTGCATATTCAGGTACCCAAAGAAGCTTATAGAACACGACAGCCTTAAAGTTTTTTTGTTGTTGTTTTTTTTTTTCGTTTCTCAGGGCCATATATACTGTCAATGAGCAGTGGTGCTTGCAAGTAGCACAGCGAAGTGCAGATGACGTCCCTGTGAACGGTGCCGCACGATTAGACTAATAAGAAATTGGGCGCTTTTGTCTTGGTGTTCTGAAAGCTTTTGTGGGAACCTCAAGTCGTGCTTTTTGGGGCGCAAAATAGAATTTATTGTCAAACACGAACATTTGTTAAGGTGTTAATATTGCGCTCCTAAATATACAGCGGCCTTAGGCACTACAAAACATCATATTGTCTCTCTTTTTTTAATACCAGGAAGAAGCCCTGCAGCCTAAGTTCGAGTTCACCACGGAAAGGTTGGTAAGCCCACAAAAGACGCGCGACCAATCTTTCCCAGTGGACGCTGATAAGTCATCCACTGAAGACCACTGTTCATCTCAGCCGTGCTCAAAATCCGCCAGCGTCGAAAACTGCTCCGTCCGCCGTGTACGAAGTGACCCTAATCTGAGCAGCTCTAAAGAAAAGACGGAATCCAAACTCAAGCTGGTGAGCCCCGAGCCGAACGTCTTGAAAAAACCAGTGATAACCGAGAGTTCTGAACTGTGTCTGGTGAACGGGACAGCTCAGTCTCCTCCGATTCCTATGGAAGTGGAAACTATCTCCGATGTCCCGTACCAACGAGCACCAAGCGCCGACGACACCCTTTTTATGGTGGAAGAAAATGAACACGAAGTACGGAGCTCTGAAGAAAGTAAAAGTAACAGCAGCGATTCTGACCATGCGGATCGATGGGCAATCCCTGGCCAGAGTAAACATAAGCTGTGCTGCAAGAAGCTGCACTACTTGCAGGAGCATCTGTTCCGTCAAATTCAGTGCTGTCGAAAAAGCGAGCAGACAGGTGACGTGGACACCGCAACGGCAACATTGCTCCTCGCAGAAACAATGCTGAAGTCCATGAACTCTCTGCTGCTGAAGCCAATTTACAAGGCCAATTGCAGTTTAGACCCTCGTGTACAGGCGCAGCCTCTGTACACCTTGGATATCGAAACCTTGGATTCCGAAACCAAAGAGGCATCTGCTATGGAAAAAGAAGAGGAGACAGAGGAGGCAGAAGAGACAGAAAAGACTGAAGAGGCAGAAGAGACGGAAGAGACCGTGCCGAAGAACGAGTTAGAGAGCGATCCAAAGGACGGAGCTTGGTCAGGCAACTTCGCCTCCGTAGCTAGCAGGGAAATCGCGTACGACGAGAAAGCAAACCTGAGCTGCGTTTGGCTGTCGGAGAACCAGCGCTGGAAGAGTGTCTTCGCCGATGTGGCCAACGCACCGCTCAACTCGCTGGGCGCAGTCAACGGGTTCTTCTACAGCGAGAACAAAAAGAACTTCCTCACCGCATTACGGTAAAGCTAGATCGCGTATTTGCAGCTCTGAACACCAGGGTCGCCATTCCGTATGAGGTAGGGAGGAAGGGAGGGAGGGGGGGGGGGGGGGGGGGGGTCGACGTCGTGTTAACTGTCTCTTCGTGAGGCGCTTTTGTTCTCCCCTGACGCTTTTTCCAACTCGGCCTCAGAACCTTTTTTTGAAACAAGTTAGTCCGTGAAAAACTGGCATCTTTCGTTCCCGCCTGGAGAATTGACTAACTAGGGCCGGTTGATTAGTATAGTCATTTTCTCGAGATTTGTGGAGTGCGTACTTGTTTGGCGCGTCGGCTAATGTCTTTGTCCAAAATACGCACACAAGTTACGCAGTCACCATCGCCAGGGCTGAGCGACAGCGGCGGCAGCTTGCGGGGGTTGTGACAACTGTTCAGGTTGGTCAGTTGCGGTAACGCCAGCAAACTGTAAGAGCGGTGGCACATGCCGCGATGTGTCATCAAGCGCATTTAGATGTGCAGAGGGTTCAGGCGCCAATCAGAAAAATCATTTCGCGTTTGTGAGCGGAGCTACTCGAGGAGGTGAGATGGAGTGTTGGCTTGCTACACTAAGTTGTTTCTACTTGCAGGTGCTGTGACGGTATGTCTGTTCACCCAGGCATTGCAAAGAGCGGCAGAGAAGTGATGGTAAAGAAAGTGAGACTTCACTGGGGCGATTGCCAATCCATCATTGAAAACGTTCGCAACTTCAAAAAGAACGACTTTTTTCACGGAAATATTAACGAATTCCACGTACGTACATGCAGGCTCTACGTCTTAATTCACTATTAATTTGATTCACCTGGACTCGTCCTTACCTGCGACACTATCCGCTTGAATCTGTGTAATGCTGCAGTGAGCCGTGCTTGGAAGTGACTTTTTGAAACATTATTAAATGTTTTTTTTTTTTTTTTTATCGCGTTACTGCTAAACCACACGTCAGTGTGTTTTACACGGGGCGTTTTGTTTTGTTTTTTGTTTGTTTACCAGAAGCTGAAAATTGCACTTAATTTGTGGAAATTCCTTCTCTACAGCTCCTCAATAAAAGTGATCAGTAGAGGTGTAATTGCGCGAATGTGCGATAGAATGGTACGAATGCATAATTTTACTCTGGTTTGAGATACGTGCCTTTCGTCGTCCCGTGAAGAGGCATGCAGTATGGGGCGGGTCTCAACGCCGAAGTGACTTATGAGGCTGGCGCTTGTGAGCGCTCACTGACACGATTCGCCTGTGACGAACGAAACGTGATATTTTGACTACCACTCGGCTCCCCGTCGCGTTGCGCTGGTGAAGGGGCAAAAAGCAATTTTCTCTCTTTCAACCAGGGTCGACTTTACTAGCTCTAACCTCAGTTTTATATGCTTTTTCTCTGCTCTACCGGTCGAATCTGTTATTACAAACGCATGCGCGTACGGGTGCTCATAATACCGCTTTGGTCCAGGTGACATGGAAAAAATCGTCCTCGTGTGTCTACGTGCTCTGGCACCCACAAGACCGCAACCTGGATCAGTACATGTTTATGCTTCGCGAGCGCAAGCTTTCCCTCATGAAGTGGGGCAGAATGGCAATGGCCCAACTGTTAGACGCCCTTGCCTTCATCCACTCGAGGCAGCACCCCGTCATCCACGGTCGTCTCAAGGTAAGCTCCACATACACTCGCAATTTTTACTCCGGTGTTAGGTGAAATGGCTTCTCAATGGATGCCAACGCTAAACTAGACTTCATCTCTACTTCATCATTCTGCATTGCCTCATATAGGGGGGTAACAGGTTTCAAGCCTGGTATCACCAGGAGCCAACTTTTTTTCTCGGGGTTACAAGCATCCCCTGACTAGGTGTTCGGCTTACCAGGAGAGGAAACGCTTGGGAAAGGTGCAGCACGGCTGACTAAGCCGCTTCACCTACTGCTCAGTGGTTTTTCCGCCGGCGAACAAATTGAATTCAGGTTGCATGCTAACATCAGTAACGACTTTTATAAGCAGAGGACAAATTGGTGCATGGGATGCATGGGTAAAAATTAGGCTTTGCTTGATATTTTTGATAGGCTCTCAATATTTTCGCCGAAGTACTGATATCTGCTTTTGCCATAGCAACGACGGATATCAGTAGACAAGCTTGATGCAGTTTCTCTCAATATCAACTGAGGCGTGCCAGCGGCGCCCATTTTTTACGCCCCATACCGATTACGTGTATTGCGACAAAGAACACCAAACACGAAAATAGAAAGAGAGGATGGCGGCATTTCGGGCAAGCTTCTTTTTTCTAACGGCAGTGAAAAGCACTTCTCCCGACAAACGTACGTTGCTTCATGTGCTCCGACCGCGTACCGTGGGTTGTAAGCCATATTGAGCGCTGCAAAACAGGAGTAGCATGCTGCTGTGTGATGCCAATTACTGATGCTTCTCAAGTTCACGTGTACAGTCTTTGCCGAAAATATACAGCCCAAGAAGTTTGCTTCAAAGGCCTGTAACGAGGCTCCTGGAGAAAGGTAAATAGATTTTCCCTCATCTGCGAGGTTGACAATGGTGGAAATGAGTCCTGTGACGTAGAAGCAAACCCCTCTGGCTGTATACTTTTGACAAAGACTGTATATATACCTAGGTGTAATTCACACGATGAGCACTTTTACAGCAAAATAGGAGTTACTGCACCTGTGGCAAACGGGAGCCTTTGATGCGTCATAACGCCTTAGAGTGTTTCCTCATTTATTTTCTCTCTTTTTATTTTTTTCATACAGCCTTCAAACATACTAATTTCACCTAAAGGAAACATACTGCTCACAGACCTGCTGCCGCGAGACGTGCTGCCAAGTGTTCCCTGCGGTCTTATCGAGACCAGCTTGGACGGACCGCCAAAAATGCAGAGTGCGTAACAAGGTTTTCCCTTTTCTTGCCTGTCTTAACTTGTGGCTGTTCTTGGACGATTTCTGAGAACTCCGCAGCCCCTTTTAAAGTCCGTGATTTCGCGGCGCAACAGGTACATTATTTTTCTTATTCCTAGCATTTTCTTATTTCTACCGCTTGCTTAACCTGTATATTTGTCCTTATTTTTGTCTTTTCCGCATTGAGCCAATGGCCTGGCTTGCAGTATCATGCAATAAGGGAGTAATTACACTCACTGATATCCACCCAAGTGCAGCCATACGGTTACAAAGGAAAGCTATACAGCTTTCTCAGAAACTTCGTAGTCAGAGAAAAATTCGTCCTGGTCCGGCGATCGAACCCGGGACTACCGAATTTCCGGGGCAGTCGCTCTACCAACTGAGCTAACCAGGATGGCCAGCAGATGGCTGCGCTTGGGCGGATGGCAATGAGTAATTACTCCCTTATTACAAATCTATTCGACAATGGGGGATTACCCTAAATATTCGACCGATATCATGCAATAAGTCAGCAAATAAATGTTATTTTGGTTTACTTTGATTTGCTTTATGGGATTTAAGTCAGACTATAATGGGTGCCGTATATGGAGGGCTGCGGATATTTTCGACCACCTGGAGTTCATCATAACACGCACTGACATCACACAGAACAGGCGCCTTGCTTTTCGCATCCGCCGAAACACGGCAACCGCCGCTAGGGTCCAACTTATGTGCTCAGTGCTCAGCTGTCTAGCGCCATAACCGCTGAACCACAACGCGGCAGCGTAAAAGACGAATGTTCAAGGCAGTGTCAAAAATAATGTATGGAATGCCGCGTTTAAAACGTGCACAGAGAGGCAGAAGCGCAGTTGATCGTACGGTATAATCATCGTCAGTTTAGTAATTTTTTTCGGAGTGTACCGGCAGCTCCCAAAAAGCGTGCAATCAATACATGAGCACCTTGTACATTTCGCTGATATCTTACTCAAAAACTGACCGCGCGCAGTAACTGGCACGCTTCGTCAGTATTGTGAATTCCGCCGAAAAACAAATCCGTAAAAGGCGTACAGGCTTCGCAACATGCATTTTTTCAGGCCGCATCACAACTTAGATGGCATTCTGGCCCGATAATCCTTCTTTGCACGATACTCAGGAACATCTTGTGTGTGTATTTTTGTGTGTATGTGCGTGTGTGTTTGTAAGTGTGCGTGTGTGTGTGTGTGTGCGTATGTGTGCGTGTGTGTGTGTGTGTGTGTGTGTGTGTGTGTGTGTGTGTGTGTGTGTGTGTGTGTGTGTGTGTGTGTGTGTGTGTGTGTGTGTGTGTGTGTGTGTGTGTGTGTGTGTGTGTGTGTGTGTGTGTGTGTGTGTGTGTGTGTGTGTGTGTGTGTGTGTGTGTGTGTGTGTGTGTGTGTGTGTGTGTGTGTGTGTGTGTGTGTGTGTGTGCGTGTGTGTGTGTGTGTGTGTGTGTGTGTGTGTGTGTGTGCGTGCGTGCGTGGCGTGTGTGTGTAATATGCGGCGCAGACCAAAAATTACGCAAACGTCATCGTTTCTGGGCGCGTCTATTCCACTCACGCTCGATCCTATCTTGGCTGCCACAACAGAAAAGAGCCTGCGAAAACTGATTTGGCTATATCCTTTAAGCCAACTTAGGGTGTTGGCCTGGACCATCCTTTTACCATGTCGCGAGTTTAAATAGGGAATTACTTTCGGACGTCATCACTATAGGCCCCCTTGCGGCAGGGCGGGAAGCTGTTATTTAGGCTCATTCCCGAGCAGCCTATACAACTCCTCACCGTCCTCTCTTTGATGAGCGTCAGTTGTGCCATACTTGTTTATACTGAGCCATTGAAAAAAAAAATAAGGACTTCAGTGACTGATCTGCCTGTCGATGCGAGTGGTCAGGAACAAGCATGCGGAAGAGTATACAACCAAAGGCATAGCAACTGACGCATGGTTAAAATATTATGGCGTTCCTAGTGTTATGTAGTGTGCGCTCCTGTAGCTAGCTCTGTGCAGCGTATCCAGAGAGAGAGAGAGACAGAGAGAGAAAGCGAAAGCCTTTAAAACGAAGAGGTTACCTATCGTCGCCAATGATTGTTTTAAAATTCCTTTTAATTGAAGGGGCACGTAAATCAGTGTTTCACGGGCATCTCTTTATTTCGTTCTCCACAATAATTACCCATGACTGGTCGCAGGCTGATTATTGTTAAGCTAATAGTTATACTCAGCGCGCAATTCGTATTGTCATCACTGGCTTTTTACCTACATATCACTTTATTTGCACAGATTTTGCAGCCCTTCCGCGTGAACGCTTAGACGACGTGCTGAAACTCCGCTTCAGCTATTCATAGATTCACAAGTGTCAAAATGCTTGCGTGCTCATTACAGGAGATGAAGAACGCTGGTTATGATTTTCTTTCAGTCACGGACGTGAGCTGGCGCCCGAGAGAACTCATCGTAGCCGAGACAGAAGAGTTCGCTGCTTCCATCTTCACGACAGCGTCAGACATGCAGGTTGGAGCTCTAGAGTTTTCTCTCCGCATTACTGATGTTGCCCGAAATTCTTGGACGGTGGCAGGCTCAAACAACTTACCGTAAATTTTATTACACAATTCGGGGGCTATACATATTTGCACTTTTATATTCTGTGGACTATTTAAGGGCGCGGAAAGTGGAGCGTACCTTTTAAAATGGCTCATATAATGTGATGTACCGCCCAACATCCTCCTCACTGTGACAAAGTTTCCTGGACTGCAAGCCTTTCAGTGTGCTTGCTTTATCCTCGCGCAGCTCATCGGTTTATGCGCGCCTCTGTTGGCGCTTACCGGCATCATGAACTCGGATAGTATGGCCCGACTTGTCCTTGAGATAACAGTAATGTACGAGGCCCCCCATAAGCGTCTGACTTCCATGACGCATGTACGATCAGGAACAAAAGATCACGGGACATGGCTTCGAAATATAAAGCTTATCTCTCATAGCCAGAGTCGCTTTGGAACGTTAAATCCCATGAACCATTTGTTACGCGTATTCATTATGTCTGTATGCTTTATATCGGTTTCATGTACCTAACTGCACACCTGTCTTTTTTTTGTGTGTGTGTGTGTGTGTGTGTGTGTGTGTGTGTGTGTGTGTGTGTGTGTGTGTGTGTGTGTGTGTGTGTGTGTGTGTGCGTGTGCGTGTGCGTGTGCGTGTGCGTGTGCGTGTGCGTGTGCGTGTGCGTGTGCGTGTGCGTGTGCGCATCTCACACATCTTTGTCCAGGACTATGCATTGGCAGCATTGCCCCGCAAGCAGATACAGTGAAGCCTGGCAGTCAGTTTTGAAAGTACGTTCGGGTGGTTTGTTGCCGCCGTTCAGAATGGTCGATGGTCGTGGTTGCGATTTTTTTTTTTCTGGGGCTCCCTGCGAATTTCTTTCAGTGACAGCAAGACTGCTGTTGTGAAGGAGACGGCGCGTTCATAAAATTTCAGCCAGCTGGAAAGCCTATGGTGCCTCGATGGTCTCATCAAGGCAACCTATCAGAACCTCCGCAGGCGGGCGCCAAATTGCCAGTTACTTTGTGGAGCGCAGAATCACTAAGTTTCTTCCACCTACTCATTAATTCCTCCATCTGTCTAATCCACTGTGCGTTGCGGTGCACGTACTTGCGTTTGCGCGCGTGCGTGTTGTGTGCATGCGCGCGTATTGTACGTACATGTGTCATGCGCGTATGTGTGTGCTGTGCGTGTATTGTGCGCGCGTGCGTGCGCAGGCTCGTCTTTTCATGTAAACTGGCCTCTACATTTCAAGTGTCTTTTATATGAGCGTAATGCAATGTCGCACCTCTGTTCGATGCCAACTTTTGTCACCCGCCTCAGCGTCACGCCGGTACCGCCAACACTGCATTTTTAGACTTCAGTAATTTTTTATTTTGTAGCGAAAGCTACACTAGGCTTGTCACTGGCGCACTTCGGGGAAGCGTCGCTATTCGCTACTGTGCACACGCTGTAACCGTGACACCTAGTTGCTGCGAGCCACAGAAGAAGAAAAAAGGACAATAAAGAGAGAAAGAAGAAGAAGAAGACGAAGAAGATGAAAAAGAAAAAGGAAAAGAAGAAGGAGAAGGTGCGTTGTGCACCAAATAGAAAACAAAATAGCTGCTGGACTTGTATTAAGATTTGTCAGCGCGTCAACATGGTATGTGGGCTATTTCGCCACGCTCACGCGCAGTGGCAGGAACGCGTCCAGGCCGAGCCATTGAGCACTCGTATGCTGCCGGCGGCCGGAAAACAGTACGTCCACGCTAGTACGTCTTCGCTACAATATAAGACAAGCGTCAGGCCGTGACGTCAGTGGAAATGCGACGGCGCTGGAAACAACAGTGACTCTCGTGGTGTAGGCAAACGCCCGAGCCGTCTGCATTGGATGTGCGGCGCTTGCGGTGTTTTCGAGAAAAATTCCCCATATTCCGGCAAGCTAAGGTGTCGCTGATTGCGCCGCGATACGCAAAAAGAAGAAAAAAAAAAACGACTCCTGTTTTCACAACTTTCTGCGGTCGGATAGAGATGAAAGCGAAAAGCAGCGGCCGTGGAGAGCAAGTAGACCATTCGGAGACTGATCATCTTGACGGCTACAGTGCGTTGCACTTCTAGTGCTTCTAGCTACATTTAAACTTGAATTTGTGGTTCGTAACGGCTGTGGTCCCCCTTCGATTGTCCGACGAATAGCTCAAGGACAAGCGCCTTCAGCTCATGAACCTTTTGTTGTACTCTCCACGTAAGGAGTTTAGACGCGATATTCCTTGCGCATATGATATCTTAAGCCGAACGGCGAGAGGTCGCGAGGAAGCGAGTAAACGTCATTATACAATCGCGACAAAGACAAGCAGTATTATTTCTCAGATTATCTGACTTTTCTTATACTGAAGAAAGTTCAGAACCTGACGAACACACAAATATCCTTACACCATAGTTTGTGATCAAGCAGGATAAGTTTTATTTGGTTTATGGGGTTTAATCCCAAACAGCTTGTTTAGAGGAAGTATTCAGAGATAAGGGTAGATGGAGAATACCTCAATAATCTGCAATTTGCTGATGACATTGCCTTGCTAAGCAACTCTGGGGATGAACTGCAAATAATGATTGATGACCTAGACAGGAAAAGTAGAAAGGTAGGCTTGAAAATCAATATGCAGAAGACTAAGGTAATGTTCAACAGCCTCGGGAAGGAACGGCAGTTTACATTAGGTAGCGAAATACTGGAAGTAGTAGGCGGATATGTCTACTTAGGACAGGTAGTAACCGCAGAACCGGACCATGAAAAGGAAATAACAAGAAGAATAAGATTGGGATGGAGCGCATTTGGCAAGCACTCGCAGACTATGACTAGCAGCTTACCGGTATCGCTCAAGAGGAAAGTATGCAATAGTTGCATCTTGCCTGTACTCACCTATGGGGCTGAAACGTGGAGGCTAACCAAGAGAGTTCTACTTAAGTTGAGGACAACCCAGAGGGCTATGGAACGAAAAATAGTATGGGTAACATTAAGAGATAGAAAGCGTGCAGAGTGGGTCAGAGAAATAACTCAAGTTACCGACATTCTAGTAGAAATTAAGAAGAAGAAATGGACATGGGCAGGACATGTAGTGCGAAGATAGGATAACCGATGGTCGCTGAGGGCAACAAACTGGATTCCAAGGGAAGGAAAGCGTAGCAGGGGGCGGCAGAAAGTTAGGTGGGCGGATGAGATTAAGAAGTTCGCAGGGGTCAAGTGGATTCAGCTAGCACAGAACCGGGTTAAGTGGAGAAATATGGGAGAGGCCTTCGCCCTGCAGTGGGTATAATCAGACTGATGATGATGATGATGATGATGATGATGATGATGATGATGATGATGATGATGACCGTTCCAAAGCGACTCAGGATGTGAGAAACGCCGTTGTAGAGGGTTCCGGAAATGTCGACAGCTTGGGGTTCCTTAACGTGCACTGACATCGCACAGCACACGGGCGCCTTGATTTTCGCCTGCATTGAAAGGGGCCGCCGTGGCGGGAATCCGAACCTCAGCATTTGTCCAGTTCCTTTGTCCATGCACAACTAAGCAGTGCAGCATTTATGAGAAGATGTTCCAACTAGCCCAGTCCCAGGCACTTCTTATCCGATCCCGCACCCTTGGACACAGCAATCGAGCGCCCTAACCACAGCGCCACCATAGCGGGGCATGCAGGGCAATTATGGCATATAAATATCGTATAGGGAGCTTAAATTAAGTTCAAAAGGAAATCGGCTATGTGGGTTGCAAAATAAGCATAATCGAGATGACGCTCACTTGAATAAAAATTTTCCAAGTGTAATAATATATTAGTTATATAATAATATATAATAATTTTCGTTGCAAGCTTGTACAAAATGTTTACATTAGCGCTCAAGCACCTCTCCTCTATATCGGAGAGAGTAGAATGACAGCATTCTTACGAACTTCCATGCATGCATTAACCTGTGAATGACTAGTGCCTCAAACGTCTGTTTCATCGAGCAGAATAAAACAAGTTTATTTCATTTATTAACCTTAAAGGCCCCTTTCGGGGTATTACATAAGGGGTGGGGTAAATAAACATCGAATGTTACACTTTTCAGATATTTTCACATGATATACACATTTCAATGTTGGCGTTGAAGGATGATGGGCAGGTGATGGCAGCGACAGAGTGGGATAGGTCGTTCCAGTCTGACGCGGCTCGTGGAAAAAAGGAAGAGGTTACGGTACGGGCACGTGCACGAGAGATTTGAAGTGGGTGGCCGGTGCGATGGGTTTGGTTCTTGGCGTAGTGAGCTGTAATAGAATTTGTGGAAAAGAGAAAGTGTGGCGGTGCGGCGACGGCAATAAAGACTTCGTAAATTAGACTGCGATTTCAAGGATGATACACTGACTTCGTACGAATACTGGGAGTGAATGAAACGAGCTGCGCGATTTTGGATGGTTTCAAGTACATCGATGAGGTATCTTTGATTGGGGCTCCAAATAGGGGACGCATATTCAAGTTTAGGTCTGACCAGTGTGTTGTTGGCGCGTAATCTTACATCTGTAGATGCATGACGTAAATTACGCTTGAAAAATCCTAGGGTATTATTAGCAGAAGAAATTATGTTAGTAACGTGTTCGTGCCAAGATAAGCCATGGCTTAAACTGATACCCAGGTATTTATATGAGTGGATGAGGGCTATTGCAGTATTAGCAAGCCTGTAAGACAAAGAGAACGGTTGATGTTTACGGTGAAACGAAACAAGTTTGCATTTGTTTGGGTTAAGGGTCATTAGCCAATCATCGCACTATTTTTCAACGCGGTTAAGATCGTCCTGAAGGGCATTTTTGTCAGAGATGTTTTTTTATTGAGCGGTAGATCACGCAGTCGTCAGCAAATAGACGTATATTACATGAGAGCAGCTCTGGTAAGTCATTTATATATATGTACAGAAGAGAAGAGGGCCTAGGACAGAGCCCTGGGGTACGCCTGAGGTTACGGGGACGGAATTAGAAGACTGGTTATTAATAAAAACTGTTTGGGAGCGATACGCAAGGAATTATTGGATCCATTTTAACACGTTAGGGTGCAGGTTCAATTGTGAAAGTTTGAGCAGTAAAGTTTGGCACCAACTAGGCGAAGTTAAATAACTGAAACACCGAGTTCTTATATTCAAAGAAACTGTATGACTTAAGCTGCCAGGGATAATCTACGTCTTTACTGAAGGTAAGGTGTTTGGAGAAGCAGAAAGCCCACCAAAGGTTCGTCATCTGAAAACAATATGCTTCCATTCATTCATGGCGTCATCCTCCTTAATTCTTGCATGCTATAGCAAACAGCCTGGGAGTTAAGAGTGTAGACGACAAGTATTTCTTATGCCTCACATTTTCTCGTTTCATTTAACTTA
Source organism: Amblyomma maculatum (assembly GCF_055883805.1). Taxonomy (NCBI): domain Eukaryota; kingdom Metazoa; phylum Arthropoda; class Arachnida; order Ixodida; family Ixodidae; genus Amblyomma; species Amblyomma maculatum. The sequence continues at coordinate 216,780,054 of NC_139344.1, read as the reverse complement.
ATCGGTCACTGCACAGTCGGTCAGCGTATCCGCGCTGTTGCTAGCACAGAGAAGGAAGTTGATACAGCGCTCTGCCTGGTAATTGCAACCGGGAAATAGGCTGAAAAACAACTCTGCAGGCAAAATAGAAGCATTTCTTAGCGCAAGTGACACGTACCATTCGCGCGAAGGCAGTGTCGCTTGGCGCATATGCACCTGCGTTTTTCCCTGTACTCCCTCCCCCCTCTTACCCTCTCTGTCGCTGTAGGGAGCCTACATGTTTCGAGCGCCGCGGCACAACATGTAGGCTCCCTATGTCGCTGCCGATCGCAGCGCCACCTATGTTTACAAACATGACGCTTCGCTGTTTTGGTGTTCCAAAATGTTCAGAGTGCTGCATCTCCTCAAACCAAACCCCCTCCCCGTTTCTTTTGGTCTTTTTCCCGCCCATTGTTTTTTCAGCCTGTGGCATATAACCCCCCCCCCCCCCCCTCCCTATACTTCTGGTTAAGCCACTGTTCCAAAAAACATCAGTTCTTTGGAAAGTAGCAAGGAAGAAAGCAAGGAAGAAAGCAGCAAAGAATGAATTATTTCCACCATGAGCGAGACCGAATCTTCAGTCCGGTGCTAAACGGATAGGTGAAATGCGAAAGCACCCGTGTACTTTTATTTCAGCGTTCGTTGATCAACTCGTATAAATAATCCGGAGTCCTTCGCTGCCAAGTGCTTCATCGTCACGAAAGGTTCCGTTATTGGAATGCTGGATACAAACTGCAGCGTCCCTGTATCGGTAGACAACCGAAATTTAATGATCACGACGCTGAGTTCACTGTAAAGTAAGCTCATATACTCTACAAATTGTCTGGAAGAAATATAGATGTCGCCACTGCCGGTCGCAAGCAAGTTTCTTGTTTGCGTATTCCCAACACACCCTTAGAAGACAGGAGAGGATGGGGGAGGAGGCGGATTGTACACCTACTTTGTTTTTCTTAAGGCGCCCCCTCAATTCGTAGCAATTGTTTTTACACACTACGGGGAATTTTGTTTAATAGCGCCGGAAGGCCAGCATACGCGCGAAGAGATACATCGTCCACAGCTAGCTCGTGGCGGAAGAAACCAGGACTTCCACACGAACGAAAGTATACCGTAAATACGACGGCTGCCCTGGCTTCAAAGTGTGAGGGCCAAGGCCGCCAGGACTCAAGCATAGGAAGCGCGCCGCAGGACGGTGGCGCCGCGTTATGATACCCACCAGAACCCTGTGGC